>NC_143562.1:110436250-111100625 GCF_054136105.1 Typopeltis vanoorti | reverse complement strand
CCCTCACTCTCTTTCCTCTAACACTTTTTTTCTTTGTTCCCCTACTTACCTGTTGTCATGGCATCTCTCCATTCCCAGTTCCAGCACTCCTTTGCATTTTTCTCATTCCCTCTCTTCTACTGTTTCTATTCTCTCCTCTTCTATCATTCACATAACTCTCTTACTCTTACTCTGATTCACTTAGCATTCACCATTTCCAGTTGCTTAATCTCTTTTTTTTTTCCGCTTCTTAACTCATTCCTGAGATATTCCACCTCCTCTTTTTAGCGCATCGCTTCTGCAAGTATACTTGAGAAACGATTGAGAAGAACTGTGGAAGAAAAGCTGGGTGAAGAACAAGCTGGATTCAGGCCAAATAGAAGCTGCCAGGATCAGATCTTCACTTTACGACAAATAGTCGAGAAAGCATGGGAATATAACAAAGATCTGTATTTAAGTTTTGTCGATTTGGAAAAGGCATATGACAAGGTGCCAAGAGAGAAGCTATTCAATACGCTACAGTTATATGGTGTCAATGGGGCATTATATTAGGCAATACTTAATCTTTATTTGAGTTGTAAGTCAGCAGATAGAATTGAAGGAAGTACAGGAAGATGGTTTAATGTTAAATCTGGTGTGAGACAAGGATGTACATTATCCCCTCTGTTATTCATTACCTATATGGATTGCATTATGAAGGAAAGTGGTATTAAACATGATATCAAAATTGGAGATGTTAATGTCAGCTCTTTGCTTTATGCAGATGATGTCATACTTCTAAATAAATCTGCTACAAGTCCGCAAGATTCTCTGACTAAATTGAATAATCATTGTAATAGATATGGTATGAAGGTCAGCAATAAAAAGACAAAGACAATGAAAATAGGCAGAATCACAGAAAATGCAACTGTGTTGTGAATGGAGAACCTGTGGAACAAGTAAAACATTTCAGCTATTTAGGCACTATTTTTAGTGAAGATGGTAAATTCGATATAGAAATAGACAACAGAATCAGCAAAGCTGGTATGGTGGGAAGTCAACTGAATAAATTCATATGGAATAAGAGAGAAATTAGTCGCAACACTAAATTAGCTGTATACAAGACAGTGTTCAAACCAGTTTTAACTTATGGATCTGAGAGCTGGGTCAGAAGTAAAACACTTGACCAAAGACTAAAGACTGCAGATGTGAGAGTCCTGAGAAAGATTAGAGGCGTGAACAGATGGCATCAATGGCAATATCATATTAAAAATGAGGATATTAGGAAAGAACTTGACATTGTCAGCATCCAGGAATGCGTTAGCAGAGCTAATCTCAGGTGGTATGGTCACTTAAATAGAATGGGAGAGAAAAGATTAGCAAAACAAGTGTTCTCTGCCAGGTTGGCAGGAAAACGACCCAGAGGAAGACCAAGATATAGGTGGATTGATATGGTACAAAGTGCCTTAGATGATAGAAATATAAGATCTGATAATGTTGGAGTCTTGACAAGTAACAGACTGATTTGGAGGAAAATTGTAGATAGGAAGTTAGTAATGATGTAATTTTTTCATGTAGTTCTATCATATCCTGTACACCCCTTGAGGGTACATGACAGGAATTTGATGATGATAATGATATCTCTCTGCAAGGTTACCCACTCTTGCTTGGCATTCACCCCTCCTAACTTACACAATCTCTGAAAACTTCACAATGATTTAAACTTATCACACACTTCACTTTGATTATGAGAGCACAATGAAACTGTGACAGGTACAGCACTAAACCATGTAATTATAGAAACAATCTAAATTGTAATTGAAATCTGATGTCCTTAAATGAAATCCTCTATGGGTAATATAGCTACAAAATTAATTCAGAGAAGTATGGCTATTAGGTCTTAAAATGATAGGCTCCTAGATCTTTGGTAAATGAATGCAACCATACTTGCTGAGGTTGGGAAGAGTACTTTATAGTGATTCTAAGAGTAGCCTCTCAGACCTATAATGACTTTTATGTAATAAAGATATTTTTCTCCATCTGATCGTATGTGAAGGAGCATCTGGAGCATGGTCTGCCAATCCTGATGGACCATACAGATGATCTTGGATGTAATTTTTATGTTCTTCAAGGCATATGTTAATTGATCTATCGGTCTGTCCAAAGAACACCAACTTGCAGGCACAAGGAACTTTATAAACTTCCGTTTGTTCAAGAGGATGTAGTCAGTCTTTAACATAATGTATAAAAGTAGCTAGTTGAATGAAAGTGTTATGGAGATTATATTTGCAAAGATGTTTCTCTATTTTATCTGATATAACTTCAACATATGGAATGGAATGGTTTTGCTGTTATCCTGGGTGTTGGTTGTAGGAGGGATGGGGGTGAATGTGATATTTTACTATTTAATATGGGCTGTAGCCATTAGCTAAAACACGTGTTGTGAAAGTCCCAAAGCTCAGTTTTCAAGCACAGTGTCATTTGAACAAATAGCCCTGGCTTGGTGAGTAAGCGTTTAGAAGATGACACTGTTGTGAAGGGTGGTGGTGTGATTATTTATGTAAATACCTATCAGTATGAGTGGGTTTTCTGTAGATAGAGAAGGATAATGAGCCATTAGGAAGCTGTGTCACCAGTTTAGCTAAAACAGGGGAGACTACTGTTACCTTCCTTTTCTATGAAGTTTATTTTAGGATGTTGGTTGTTATGATGTAATTTATCTTGTAGGAAATAAGCAATATCACTTTGCTTTTATATATAGCCTGCCAAGTGGGTGATAAGATTTATTCCCATGCCACCAATTGTTGTGATATATATGTAGTTTGTTTGTGAGGTCATAGCAACACACATGCTGCTATGACCAACTTAAAAGTTGTTTAATTAAATACTTCTGCCTCTATAAGCTGAATGTATGTCTTTGAATTGTTTATTTGTATCAGAGTTTTTGTTTTCTTGAAAATAATTATTATATTCATGATTAGGTTAATTTTAAGTCAAATTAGTTTAGAAAGAAAAAATATTTCTGAGAATTTCTTCATTGTTTAACACAAAACATCCAGAATGAAATTTTGTCCTACTGTACTGAATTAAAAGAAAAAATTCAAATATTTTGTAGATTTTTAAGCTTTGTTGAGTTGTATTCTTTGCAACGTAGGAACTCTTTGGAACTGAGGTATTTGTCAAGGGTGGTAAAGGCCTAGAGATGTTGCCATCTATTCCACACCCAGATCACCTATTGTAGCAACATGTTAATGATTCAGAATAAGTAGTAATCTCAGCTGTGATGCGCACTATTATTAATAGTTGAGGAGAATAAAAGGTTGAATAGTGGTTAAAAGTTTATTGGCTTAAACTTTTCAGTAAACAAGAAATTCGAAAAGCTGTTCATTACATAATAAACAAGGAAAAAAATCACGGCTACAAATTTTGATTAAGTTATTGTGATTACTAATAACGTAATCTAACTGTAAGCATGATGACAAGACAGTGGAATTTCTCAAGAAAATGAAAAAAAATTCATATATTTCAATAAATTACTTAATAATAATTTATAATTAATAAAAACAACCATGTTTTTCACATACATTTAACATAATTAAAATATTTAAAATAAAGAGCCAATAGGCTTCATTCCGGCGATGTAAACATTATTTAAATTGAGGGGATATTAAATCCCACATTGTTTTAAAACCGAATAAAAAACTCAAAGATCGGAATCAAAGAGTTTCATGCTGAATATAGTAACTATAAACGCATCGGCGATTACTATCGTAAGCTAAAGCACGTAGTACAAACTAGGGCAACTCATAGCAAAGGTGGGAAAAGTTCTGATCGCTATTCTTAGTATTTTCCATAATGTAAAACCCATCTCCTAGGAGATGTATGATGTTATACATTATGGTAGGAGGTCGTTAGCCAGACCGGTTTCAATCTTTATTGAGATCTCATCAGTGAGTAGCTAGACCAATGTATAATACTAAGGGTATAGCGAAAAGAACTTACATACTCTGCTATACGAGTTGTCAAAAAGGTGCACCCATAAATTATTTAAAATAAAGAGTCAATAAGCTTCATTTCGGCGATGTAAACATTATTTAAATTAAGGGGATATTAAATCCCACATTGTTTTAAAACCGAATAAGAAACTCAAAGATCGGAATCAAAGAGTTTCATGCCGAATATAGTAACTATAAACGTATCGGCGACTACTAGCGTAAGCTAAACCTTTGCTACGAGTTGCCGTAGTTTGTACTACATACTTGAACTACGTGCTTTAGCTTATGCTAGTAGTCGCCAATACGTTTATAGTTACTATATTCGGCATGAAACTCTTTGATTCCAATCTTTGAGTTTCTTATTCAGTTTTAAAACAATGTGGGATTTAATATCCCCTTAATTTAAATAATGTTTACATCGCTGACATGAAGCCAATGGGCTCTTTATTTTAAATAATTTATGGGTACACCTTTTTGACAACTCGTATAGCAGAGTATATAAGTTCTTTTCGCTATACCCTTAGTATTATACTTTGGTCTAGCTACTCACTGATGAGATCTCAATAAAGATCGAAACCAGTCTGGGTAGTGACCTCCCACCATAATGTATAACATCATACATCTCCTAGGAGATGGGTTTTACATTATGAAAAATACTAAGAATAGCAATCAGAACTTTCCCCCCACTTTTCCTACAAGTTGTCCTAGTTTGTACTACGTACTTGAACTACGTGCTTTAGCTTACGCTAGGTCGCCGATATGTTTATGGTTTCTGATCTTTGAGTTTCTTATTCAGTTTTAAAACAATGTGGGATTTAATATCGCCTTAATTAAAATAATTATTTTCTCTGCAAGCATTTGTCACAAAAAAATTCTGCAATATTTTCAACAAAATGAAATAAATCTGAATAAAATACCTTGTTCATTACACTGATTGGAATTATAAATAATAAAAGATGGCAAGGCAACTATTACTAGTGATAAATTAATGTACCGCTAAGACTGATCTCTTATTTCAAAATAAATGTAATTTATCTTATTTTCACATATCTGTTGTGAACAAACAAAATAAATCAAACGTGAAGTAGAATGTTTTTATCCTTGAAATATTGTGAGGTAGTTTGTGTATTTCATGAACTTCGGAGATTAATGAAGAGACATGTGGTGGGCTCATTGGAGATGTTTCATAGAACCATTGTGTGTAGTTCCAAGACCTCAGATAGACATTGAAAATAGAATACCAATATATGAGGGTGGTCTGAAAAGTTCTCGGCCCAACAATGAAAAAACAAATTTATAATTTCAAAATTACATTTATTTTTCAACATAATCTCCCTTAAGACTAATACATTTATTCCAGCAATGCTCCAGCACCATTATCTCGTCCCTGTAGTGATTCTCAGCAAAATACCCCTCTACAGCTGCAATCACTACCTCTTGATTCGAAGAAAAACACTGACCAGTGAGGAAGAGTTTTAGTTTTGAGAAGAGATAGAAGTCAGAGGGAGCCAAATCTGAGGAATAGGGTGGATGTTCCAACAATTCATAGATCTGCAGATCCCTTAATTTTCCCATTTCCAAAACATCTTTGTGGGCAGGTGCATTGTCCTGATGAAAGATGTTTTTTTCTTCTGCAAGCCGGGTCTTTTCTCACGAATTTTTCCGTCTAGTCTGGTTTTAAGATTCGAATAATATTCCCCCATTATTGTTTTACCTTTTCAAGATAATTAATAAACAAAATGCCTTTAGCATCCCAAAACACTGATGCCATGACCTTGTCTTCTTTGGCACTGAACAAAGAAGACAAGGTCATGGCATCTTGGATTATGGTGAATCCAAGTCTCATTAAGAGTAATAAATTAACACACAATGTCAGTTTTATTCTTGTTAAAATGCTACAAGCACTGTTCAGAGATTTTCATGTGAGTGCATTTTTAATCATGGCACCCATCTTGCATGAAGCTTTTTCATTTGCAATTCTTCATGCAAAATATATCCTACACGTTCTTTTGAAATGCCTATAGTCTCAGCAACTTATTAGAGAGCAAAAGGAAAGGGTGAAAGAAATGATTGTTGTGGCAGGAACGAATGATTTGAAAGGAGATAAAATGGAAATGACAGAAGACCTGAATGAATTGTTTGAGGTAGCAAAAGAAAAGAGTGAGAGAGTTAGAATGATTGGTCTTTTGCCACGGTATGACAGTGAAATGTTTAAAAGGAGGGCTATAAATGCGAATGACTATGCGTGGGTTATGTATGATGAGTGGTGTGGAATTTGTGGATGTGTGGAGTGAGTTTGATGGGCGAAAGGATCTATATAAGATGGATGGCTTGCATTTGAATGGTTACGGTGTAAGAAGACTTGAGAAAGTGTTGCTGAATGTAGTGGATGTGCAAATTCAGGGAAACTAGATTTGCTGGGGGGGGGGGGGGAAGTAGAAATACAGTCCTTATGGAGGCAGTTGAATGTAAGAATGAATATAATATGCCAGAGCAAATAAGGACAACAAATCTGAGTGGGATAGTTAATATAAGGCATCAAGGTAGGGTTGGGGCTAATGGGGGTCTTAAATTCATGTACACTAATGCTAGGAGTATTAGGAACAAGAAGGAAGAGTTTTTGGCTATGGTTGGCACTTCCAGACCACAGGTTATAGGTATTAGTGAAACATGGCTGACTGTAGATGATATAACTAGTGGGATTGAATGTGATGGGTATAGTGTGTTCAGGAATGACAGAGAGAATAAAATGGGGGAGGAGTATTGCTGATGATAGCTGATGAGCTCCAGTCAAGGAGAATAGAAGTTGAATTGCAGGATAGAGAAAAGAGCACATTTGAGGCCATTTGGTGTGAGATTGTAGCTAGCAGAACTAAATATACAATTGGGTGCTGCTATAGACCAGGTGAGGGAAAAGATGGTGGTGACAGTATGCACAAGCAAATAGAAGAAATGGGTGGAAGGAGGGTGATTATTATGGGAGATTTCAACTATGGTCGCATTGATTGGAGTGAGGAGAGGACACACGGGAGGAAGGAACTGGATTTTATGCGGTTATTAAGGGATAACTATCTGCGACAGCATGTAATGGAAAATACTAGAGGTCAGAGAGTGCTTGACCTAGTAATTACATCTGAGGATTTGGCTGTAACAAATATGACCACATTGCCACCAATCGGTGAGAGTGATCATAGGGTCTTAACTTGGGAGGTGGCTAAAGGTGTAGAATTTTCAATTAAGACAGGGTACATGTGGAATTATAGGGCTGGAAAGTATGACAAACTTAGGAGTTTGATTGGTTCAGTGCCATGGCATGTACAACTGCAAGGACTAGAAGTTGATAGTGCATGGGAGGTAGTTAAGAAGTGCTTGCATGAAGCAATGGCTGACTGTATACCTAGAGTCCGAATAATAAATCAAGTAGGGGTTAAATGGATGAATAACACCATTAAGCTTGAGTTGCAAAAAAAAAGAAACAACTATGGAGGGAATTTAAGGAGAAGGGTGACCGGCAGGCACATGAACGGTATAAAGCACAGGCCAGAAGGGTGACGAGTGTGGTAAGAAAAGCAAAAAAGGATTATGAAAGAACATTGGCCATGCAGGCTAAAGAGAATCCTAAACTGTTTTTTAGATATGTAGCAAGTAAAAGGAAAAATGTACATGGCAGATTGATTTTAAAGAATGCCGATGGTAGGGAGGTAACTGAATCAGTTGAGATAGTTGAGTTACTGAGTGAGCACTTTGCAAAAGTATATCATCCAGGTGGTGACATTGCAGAAACGAATAAACCAGTAGATTATACGGGAATTGTGGTTAATGAAGTGGAGGTGAGTAGTCTATTGCATAACCTCAATGTCAATACATCTGTGGGATTGGATGGTATACCAGCTCGTGTTGTACGAGAAGCAGCTAAAGAATTGTCAGTACCCTTGACCATTTTGTTTAATTTGAGTCTCGGGTCTGGGTTAGTCCCGAACGGGTGGAAAGAGGGGAAAATAGTTCCACTGCATAAAGGTGGTTCCAAGACTGCTGTTGTAAATTACCAACCGATTAGCATATCAGGAATCATTGTCAAGGTCTTAGAGAAATTAGTCAAGAAAAGAATACAGGATTGGATAGATGAAAATGGGATATTGTATGGGGGACAACATGGTTTTGTGAAGGGTAGATCATGCCTCAGTAACTTGCTCACGTTTTATAACACAGTGACGGCTGAACTGGATAGGGGTAATGGGTTTACAGTGATACTACTGGACCTTGCCAAGGCCTTTGATAGGATACCACATGGAACCCTAATCAGTAAACTGGAGCAGATGGGTATAGATATAGGGTTGGTGAGATGGATAAGAGGGTGGTTGAAGGAGAGATATCAAAGAGTGGTTTATTCAGGAGTGGAGTCTAAAAGACGTCTTGTGACTAGTGGAGTGCCACAGGGCTCTGTTCTTGGACCACTGCTTTTCAATTTGTTCATCAATGATATTGGAAAGGATCTGAGAGGAAGTGTTCACTTGTTTGCTGACCATGCAAAGTTGGGTAGAGCAATTGTGAGTGCACAAGATGTCAAAATTTTACAGGATGATTTGGATAGTTTGGAGGACTGGGCTAGGAAAAATGGATGTCAATTTAATGTGCCAAAGTGTAAGGTTATGTACTTTGGGGTGAAAAGAATAGCAGCAGTATATCGCATTGGTGGAATCATACTCGAGGAGATTGATGAGGCCAGGGATTTGGGAGTGTTGGTGGATAGGGAGTTGAAGTTTAGGGGGCACATTGCAAAAGTAACTAAAACAGCTCACCAAATCACTTGGCTTCTGAAAAATACTTTAACATGCAGAGACGAACAAGTTGTTGTTCCTCTGTATCGAGCCTTGATAAGACCCCATCTGGACTTCTGTGCCCAGCTATGGGCACCAGGGTTTCTTCGTGATGGGGAGGAAGTGGAGAGGGTCCAGAGACGAGTGACCAAGATGATAGCAGGTCTGTGGAATGAACCTTATGAGAATAGGTTGAAGATTTGTGGGTTGCAGAAATTGGACGATAGGCGAAGGAGGGGTGATATGATTGAGACATTCAAATTACTGAAGGGTTTATAAGATTGATCCAGAAGATATTTTTGAAAATATGACTGGTGGTGGGAGGACTAGGGGCCATGCATGGAAGCTGGGCAAGAGCGTAGTTGACAAGGGTGTTAGAGCTAGGTTCTTTACTTGGAGAGTGGTAAATGAGTGGAATAAGCTTCCAGAGTCTGTTGTGGGTGCTATGACCATGAATGAGTTCAAGGCAAGGTATGATAGATACTGTGTGAATGTTGAATAGTTGTTCTTGACATGATGTTAGGGCCTCCCTCGATGAGTCTGTCGACTCCTTGGAGTTTCCCGGAACAACAATAATAATAATAATAATAATAATAATAATAATAATAACTTTACGAACTTTGACTTGCCGGTCATCCAATATCATATCGTGCACTTGAACAATGATTTCTGGTGTTGTTACACTTTTTTGGATGTGCTTCACATGGATCATCTTCAAGACTGGTATGGCCGCATTTAAACTCGGCAGACCATAAACTTTTATGAACTTCGAATGAATTTCTTTGGCATTAAACCATCTTTTACAAAGAATTTTATAACCACACGATACTCAATTTTATGCATTTCAAGTGATACAGACAACACTTTTGCTTCAGACAGATGTATAAAACAAACTACTTGGTGGAATGACTTGAATTTCACATGGATGCTTATGACAGATGTACCAACTTTGAAAAAAAAATTTCGCCGACAGTGTTGCCATCTATGGTCGAGGCCAGAACTTTTCAGACCACCCTTGTATATGAGGCATTGAATTTTCTCTACAACATAGTACTGTTCTTCTTTTACTTTTTGGTTTTAATGAAAAAAACGGTTGTATGTATCTAAATCATCACCTAGTAAGAAGAGAAGGAAATGGGTGGCATTAAACAGTCAACAGAAAATCAAAATTATAAAAGCGATCAAAGGGAGAGTGTCCAGACCTCAGATTTCAATATTGTGGTAGATATTTTAGCAAGAAAGGAAAATCTCCCCCCCCTGCATGGAATCTTCTAAGATGCTGAGTAAGCGGAAGACAATGAGAAAACCAAGAACAGAAGAGAGCTACTCTACAACAGAAGAAGAACAGCTGGTCAGTAACTAGTGAAACCGGTAGGCAATATTGTACGAACATACGTACGGATTAAATAATATCTATAGTCAGTTTATAAATAAGTCTTATATTTTTTAATATTTTACGACCAAAAATATGTATAAGTTAAACAGAAGAGATCGTTGATGAAACGGTGTGTTAATGGTACCAGCAGAAATGAGTTGAAGATTCCCGTACCAGATTGACTAATTAGAGAAAAGGCAAAATACTTCCATGAGAAAATGAACACACGTTCAAACTGCATAATATAGTAAGGGATGATTGTGTAGGTTTAGGTGGTATCGCAGAATCAAGTGCATATTAATTTGTGGAGAGAAGCAATCTTTGGATTTTAAGGTTGCAGAAGACTTCGTAAAAGCTTTCCAAGAAACTGTTTATGATAACAAGCATATAATGTAGATGAAATCAGCTTGTTTTGGCAGACGTTGCTCATATCAATTATGTGACTAAGACAGCGAAAATGACTCATCAGCCAGATATAAACAAAGTTAAGAGTGGGTTACTATTATGTGTTCTGCCAATGCTGCTGAAACCCACAGATGAAAATTCCATTATGATTTCCAGAGTAATCCAAGATCATTTAGGCTGCAAGAAAAAATTACGCTTCTATTTTCCTAGTGATTACTGTAAATAACGTTGAATTAATTAATTTGCTGCATCCATTGGCATGCTTATGTATACCTAAGCTCATATATACCTATTTGAATTAATTAATTCAACTGTAAATAGCGTTGAATTAATTAATTTGCTGCATCCATGGCATGCTTATGTATGCCTAAAAATCAGCAATTTGCAATGCTTCCCCCCCCCCCCACTGATTGCAATATACATATTTTGGACACTTATACATATATATTACAATATACAATATTTTGCACACCAGCATACACTGGTGTCCAAAAGCTAAGAACGAACTACATTTTTACCAGTACGTGAAAAAATTTTCATGACTGCAGCGAAATATGAACATTATTTTATTTCCAGCATACTAATAAATTACATTACACAGAACATGTGTTATAATTTCATACAAATTAAATTGCAATATTATTATTATTATTATTATTACATAACACCTCCAGGGAGTCCAAAGACTCATCGATGGAGGGCATCTACTCTACAACAGCAACTACCATCATCTACACCAATGTCATCTACTGACGACCACCAACAATAATACATTTAGCATAATTGTCTGTATTTTCACAGACAATCACAAACATCCATGCCCACAGTGGGATTCAAACCTGCAGCCTTATGGGTGGAGAGCAGATACGCTAACCACTCGGCCAACCAGGCCGGCATATTTTTTATATATTTCTGGAAAGTTACATATTTCCTAAGAACATAGTTAAGGAATTAATGCATAGTACTTACAGAAAACTATGTGGGGAGACATTTCAGTATGGAATATGTTCATATCGAACTGCAATGCAGCTCTCACAACATTGTACCATGCTTAGTACGAAGTGATTCAGGAGTTCCTGAAGCAAGCTGTCCAACCCATCGTTCAGAGCAAATAAAGCCTTGTTTCTTTTCTGGAGGAGAATTTCGAGAGTAGCAATGCATTTCCCTTGTGTCCCAAATGTGTTCTATGGAGTTGAGATCTGAGGAGTGTGCTGGCCACTTGATTGGATTAATATTCTTGGTCTCCAGAAGTATCTCCACTGATCATGTATGATGTGGAGTAGCACTGTCATCCATTAAAAAAATTAATTATTCGCTTACAGCATCATGGAGCAGTCGAACATGACACTGAAGAACCTCGTTACAATACTGTTCATCAGTCACTGTCCTTTTTTCCAGCACTTGTAGCTCAGTGTGTCCATTAAGCATAGTGCCATCCAACACCATGACCCCAGCACTGTTGTACTATCCCTTTCAAGAACATTCTGAAAAAAGGTGTTGGATCCTATTTCGTCTTAACCCATACTTTGGATCCGACATGTTTGTCACTACGATGTTCTTAAACAAAAAATAAGTTGCTAGTTGATTTCTAATGCAAATATAGAGAAAATTTGTATTTATTGACTGCACCACTATATATCTAAATTAGTCCAAGAATTGAAGTAAAACCAACTCTCAACTATTTCCTCTTAATATGTTATTATTATGTATACAGGCCAAGTTTATTTAACTTATATAATTCACCCGCTTTGGTTCGAATATTTTATGACTGGTGCAGAAAGAGATTAAGGCAAAATACAACTTTAGATCAACAAAACAAATATTTAATTTAGGCTTACAATTTATACACTTTAGTTTAAATCACTGAATAAGGTATTATAAACATTTTAGCTCATCTGGTAATATAGTCATACTATCTCAGGCAATGGTTAATCTGTTGTCTGAAATACAGCCTTCACAAAGTTCATTTAATAAAGTTCAATGTCATAAAGTTCCTTAGTGATCAATTACATTAATATCTCATAGTTACTTAAGTTCCAAATACAACAGTAACACTTCTTCATAAGTATACACTCTTAAATCCACTCCAGCTAATCTCTGCAATAGTTATTAATATAGGGATATTCTAGGAAGAAAACACATATCTCCACATAGGAATATCAATAATTGGATGATTCTTACCAGTAATCTTCCTTGTTCATCTACTTATATACGAACATTTCTTATAACTGTATACACTTAAAACAATTAACAACACTCATTAAAACAAATCTTCTTAGTAATAACTGAATAAATTAATGGTCACAATTCACAGAGTTAAACGTTCTTGCTCAGATCAAAAGGTTTGTACTATCTTTGACATCACTTGACCAATTTAGTATTCTACTAATAACTCTTGAACTAAGGAGGTAACACACAGTAATTCTTTAACTTGAAGTTTTTATGCACAATTGCCTATACTTCCGGCATTTAATTAATCTTTTAGGCACTATATCTCTTAACACGCTATCATTTAAATTCAACCTTGCTGCCTCTACTTATTCTCTTAGTTACTCTGTGCTAAGCTTCAAGTTTCCGTGTGTCCCTGAAAAGTCAGTCCTGAATTTAAATGCCAACTAAAGTATAGCTAGTCATCCAGTTGTCACCTTGCTATCTTCCATTGCTTTATTTGTTGTTCTACAACTTGCTAGCTAACTCGCTCCTAGACTAGTAAACTTTAATTAGCTACTTGAGTGACTCGCCAACTCGCTGTTATCGCACTCTGATTCCCCGAATCAATCTCCTCCGATTCCATCCGAATGAATGGTTTTCTCTGTTCTTCGCTTATATATCCCCTCTTCCTGCCGAAATTATTCTCATGCTCCACTTCTACTAAATCCTTTTCAGCCCCCCAATACTAATTTGTCATGCACTGTTCTAAACTTGTGCTAGCTATCTTACATATGTCTCCATGACAACCAAAACAAAATATAATAAAACTGAGGTATTGCACAACATTATACCTCTACATACAGGAACAAATAAGGAATATTTACACTTCAATTAATATGCAGTTAAAATGTTGGATACAAATTCTTACAATATTAACATAGCAATAAATAAAATAAACTTAATAATATTTTAATACAGAGTCATTTCACTATTAATACATATCTTTGATTAGATAATTAAATTTTAATAAAACTTAAAGGTAGTTATATGAATATTAATTTATAAACAAGTGATTTACATTAAATAATATTTACAAGTTTTTCTTATGTGATGGAAGATCATGTTGGATTCTGAAGCAAATATTAATTACTCAAATCTCTATATATTCAGAATCCAACACTATCCCTTTCAAGAACATTCTGACAAAAAGTGGAAGTGGTAAGCAGTACCACTTTCACAGTAGATCAAATGTCAGATAGAATCAGACAAAAGACTAAACTAATTCTCACCTGTAAACATTACATTAGTCAATTGGTATCTCTACAATGAGTTACCGATAAAAGAATGCAGACTACAGGACTTCGAGCATATAGGTCTACTTGTTGCAGATGTCCTACAACAGTTTGTTGAGATGCCTGTGCTTGAATGGAGTCAACTGCAAGATAACCTGCAGTGATGCATCAATATGTTTTGCTGTCATAATCAAAAATCTGTCTTCATGTTTCGTGGTTGAGCAACCTCTTAGCAAACATCTACAACACATTCCATTGGTTTGAAACACTGCCCAGATTCTGGATGCAACACTATGTGAAATTCCAAACTGACAATTTCACAAAAAGAGCTCCGTTTTGTGAAAAAAAAAAAAAAAAAGAGCTTCTTTCAAACCCAATTCACTTAGTGCAGCCTTTTGCCTTTTATCCAGTTGAGTGCTACCGTGGGACCCCTTTGCGTGTGATTCGAAAATTTGAACGTGTACCCGCTTTCTACTCGAAATCGTCAGTTATGCAAATTGCAACAAGCTGATTCATCTGAATTCACAGTTGCAATCTTCAGAAATAGTGCTCATCCTTAGGTTTTGCACACCAGTGTATAATCTGTGACCAGTTAGTTTAGAATGCTAAGACTAAAATATTAGTATCAATTTTCCATGGGCAGCAAGTTTGAGGCTATATATGGTGTGAAGTAGAATCTAAAAGATCAAATACATATTGGAGTGTTGATACGGATCTAGGGACGACTGTAAATGAGGTTGAAATGCATCAGTAATATAAACCTAATGGTTACTACATGATTAATTAATCATCATGAATGAGTTTACTTATTCAAATAATGATAGAGATCTGTAAGTTGTCCAACTGTGTCAACAGACTACAGACAACAGTATACAAAAGAACATGCAGGTAGCTTATTATGTTTGTACATGAATGCTAGGAGTATCAGAAACAAAAGGGTAGAGTTTGATGCCTTAGTCAATATGTTGGAACCTTAGATTGTAAGCATTAGCGAGACCTGCTGTTAGAATCAGATATACTAACTGGTATCGAGTGTAAAGAGTACAGTGTTTTTAAGAAGGATAGATAGGATAAGAGAGGAGAAAACATGCTGCTAATGATATCAGATGACTTGAAACCAGTTAGTGTGGTAACCTATGATTGAAATACTAGTAACAGTTTTTCATGTCAAAGTGAGTTTCAAGCCATCTGGTGTGAAGCGAAATCAAATGCATAGTGAGGTGTTGTTACAGACCTGGAGGATTGGTTGCTAGTGATGAAGAAATGAATCACCAAATACAGGCAATTGGCATCAAAAGAGTAATAATAATGGTGTACTTTAATTATACAGTAGTGAGGGCGGTTCCAGTGGAATCGCCCTCACTACTGAGCTTAACTACATACACAACACTTTCCTCTCCAATGGCTACAGCGATCACAGTATCAAAAAAATAATTAGTTCTTCTCCCATTCCCGGTCCTTCTCATCAACAAGAATTTAAAAATGCCATCACCATACCCTACATCCGTGGCACATCCGAAAAAATAGCCAAGATTCTAAAAAAGTACAACCTACACACACAGCATATACACCCCACTGCAAACTTGCTACCCTTATCCGTTCTACAAAAGATCAGCTCCCTCCTCTCTCTCTGCCTGGAGTTTACAAAGTACCCTGTTCCTGTAAGCTGGCATACTTTGGACAGACAGGCAGATCAGCATCCATCTGCCTAGAGGAACACAAGTCTTACATCTGTAAACACAAATATGGTCATTCAGGCTTGGCTGACCATGTCTTGGACACCACCCACAGAGTATCATGGAAGAAAACCACCATGCTCCATCACAGTAAATTCAAGAAAGAGAGACTATTCTTAGAAGCAGCAGCAGCTCTTAGAAATCAACCAAATCTTAATAAATACGGATGCATTAAGCTTCCGAAAATTTGGGAAACACTCATCACCAGAGATCCTACTTTATATTCCAGGCCACCTATAACTGCCCTTAGAGGGCGCTCCACCTAGATAGGACTTTAGTGTCACCCACGTGGTTGGGCTTAGTATTGTATGATATTTGTGTTATGTTACATTAATTATTTTTGTAATCCCCGTAGATGTCCTAGTGACTAGGACGAAATATAGGAAGTATTAAATTCTTTTTAATCTTTTCTGAGTGTTGTAAAAAATCCATTAAACCTCCAACATTGCAAAATTCTATCAATCGGTTCAGAGATGCCAGAAATATAAGGGATTGGAACCTTGCAGTCTGTTGAAGAATCCTGAGGTGTTGGAACATAGGAGTCAATTATCTGCTGAATGTGATTAGGGTTGTAAACTTGTAACCATTAAATTCAATCAACGTTTTGATAGTGAGAAGTTCTTGTTGTAAGCTTCAGGGAGAGCAGCACACATTATGTGCTCTATTAATTAAAGACTTGATAACACCAATTTTTTGAGAGGTGTGACGAGCAGACTTTTGATGAATGTATCTGCCAATAAAGGTAATAAAGGTACGTTTTTGATAAACACTGGTTGATAAATTATCAGAGGCTGTGCATGTAAGAAGGATGTCCAAGAATTTCTGATGAATGATCTGGACTGTCCAGTATGAGCAATTAATAAACGTGACAGAAATTTAGCAATTCTATAGGTGGGAGAGTCGATACAATTCACAATGGGTCTTACTGGATAACCTTCTTTACGAATTTTTGTGAGGCCATATAAATGAAGAGTTTTTCCAAAATGAGTGCACAACTTGTCCAAAGTATTTTGATCCCAACTAACAACTTCATCAAGCAGCTTATTTAATTGTTTTTCCAGTAGATAAACTTATACATTGGTGATACATAATTGTCAATTAAAAAACTTTAATTAATACTTCCTATATTTCGGTAATGTTACATTACCATCTTCATGGAACAAATAAATTAATGATATGTGCATGCAGGCACTAACACTGAACAAATAAAGCTGAAGACAACAAATGAAGTCGGTCCTAGAGTCTTAAAAGGTGCTACCTAGTGGGCTAAATTGGGTGTCTTGGTTGTTGGGTTGATGTTCTAAGAATGTAAGCTTCCCATATTTGGGGCAGTCTCATGCATCCAAATTTGTTGAAGGTTGGGGAGTTTTTTTAGAATTCAGGCTGATTCCAGGAATAATCTCTCGTATTTATACTTGCTGCAGTGTGTAGTAAGGTAGCTTTCTTCCAGTTTATTTTGTGGCGGATGCACAAAGCATGGCCAGAAAGTACTGAGTGGCTATATTGGTGGAAACGAATATCATCCTTATGTTCAGATATCCTGATATTAGTTGTCCTGCCTATTTGGCCGTAGTAACACAGTTTGCAACTACAAGGAACTGGTATACTCCAGGTAGGTCTAGTGAAAGTGGCTGGTCCTTGAGGGAGCGGATAAGAGATGCCAATTTTTTATATGGTTTATAACAAGTTGTCGAGTCATATTTTTTTAGGATTTTTGTTAGCTTTTCAGAATAGTGATAGATTTAGAGTAGTCCCTGTTATGGAGAGGGAGGGGGAAAGGGGGTTGAGATTAATTGGTTTCATTTTATTTTTGGATTTTATGGGGGTTGTAGCCATTGGCATTGGCCACAAAGGTGTTAAGAATACAGTTAAGTTCAGTGGTAAGGGCATTGTTATCTGAACTGATTAATTTTAACCTGTTATATAGCATTTTTATAATCCCATATTGTTGGGAATGAGGTGGGTGATTGCTAGTTAATGTATCTTCGTGGGCATACCACTGAAATTTTAACAGGTGAGCGATACATATGATAGCAAAAACAGAGCTGAAGGACAAAGAGAAAGACAAAGGGAAAATTTTGTAGCATTGCACCACCTCGTGCATGCTGCAAAACGGTCCGGCATGGTGGCAAACAGACGCCTGATGTTGTGCTGTGGCAGACTAGCCTACAGGTGTTTGACGCTGTGCTCCAAATCGTGGATATTGAGGCACGGTGGGAGCTGGCATTTCAGCTGCTCCCAAACATGCTCGATAGGGGACAAGTCCGGGGAGCAGGCAGGCAGGCCATGGAAGTGTCTGTACACAACGTAGGCAGGCCTGGGCAACCTGAGCTGTGTGCAGACGAGCATTATCTTGCTGGTATAGCGCTCCTAGTATCCTGGCCAGGAACGGGAGAACGTGGCCCGTAGGATGTCATCCACATACCACTGCCCTATCAATGCGCCACATACCATTACGAGGGGTGATCGGCTATCGTAGGCTATGGCTCCCCAGATCATAATGTCTGCTGTGTGGGAGGTGTGGCGCTCGATAGCGAGGTCGGGATTGTGTCCTTGACCAGGGGTCCTCCACACCTGGACACGATGATCATCTGTCCCCAAGACAAAGCGTCAGTCATTGCTGAAGACCACACGTCGCCAGTCTGTGGCATTCCACGTCGCTCTCGCCTGGCACCACTGCAAATGGAGTCGGCGATGTTGCAGTGTACATTATACATATCTGCAAGGAGATGTGTTTTGCATTATGGGAGATACTGAGATAGGAGTGATGTTAGTTTGCTCCACCTTTGCAACGAGTTGCCCGGTGTTGTACTACATTACCTCAGTCCTGAGGATACTTTCAGGTGCAAACTTTGTTTGCTCACACTTGGATAAAGGATTAAACTAAATTTATTATAGTCTAACCAAGTGAAAAATAAACTTTCAAGATCTTTTGCTAAATCCAGAGTAATTTAATAAAAAGGTGGCACACCGTTTCGCAACTCCTATAGGTAAAGATGACCTGCCATTGCTTCTACCGGGTATCTCCACCTCTGGGCCTGGCTCCCACTGAAGAGACCTCGATAAAGGTTGAAGCTAGTCTGGGTAGTGGCCCTTCCCTTAATGCATAACATTATACATATCTGCAAGGAGATGTGTTTTGCATTATGGGAGATAGGAGTGATGTAAGCTTGCTCCACCTGTTGTACTACCTTACCCCAGTCCTGAAGATACTTTCAGGCACAAACTTTGTTTTCTCACACTTGGATAAAGGGTTAAACTAAATTTGTTATAGTCTAATCAAGTGAAAAATAAATTTTCAAGCAACTTAAATGTTTCTATCATATCTCCTCTTTCTCTCCTATCAACCAACTCCAATCCACACACCCTCAATCTATCCTCATAGGGAACATTCCACAGGCCACTCACCATCTTGGTCAATCGCCTCTGAATCCTATCCAATGCTTCCTCATCTGCAAGAAACCCAGGGGAAAAGACTTGAGCACAGTAATCCAAATGTGGGTGTATCAAGGCCTCATAAAGAGGAATAACAACTTCCTTATCTCTACTTGTTAATGTGATCTCATGGGCTCTGTCTACAACTACCCCTAAATCTCTAGCTTCATCTATTTCCTGTATTAAGTTGCCATCAGTGTCATACACAGTTTGCAATCTATTTATCCTAAAACGCATAACTTTGCATTTCTCCACATTAAACTGACACCCATCAACTTTTGCCCATACTGACAGCCTATTTAAATCTTCCTGGAAGCTTTCCACACTGCCTTGATTAACTATTACTCTACCTTATTTTGCATCATTAGCAAACAACTGAATATTTCTTTTCAGGTGATTTCCTATATCATTTATGTACAAATTAAATAGCAATGGCCCCAGTACTGAACCTTGTGACATACCACTAGTCAACCGTTTTTGCCTCGATTCTGCCCTTCCATATACCACTTTTTGATATCTATCCAGCAGCCATCCTCTTATCCACTTTAGCTATGCCTTCAATCTGCTTTGCAGACAGAGTGCACCAAACTTCATTACAAAATCTTTATGTCAAAAGAAATGTCTTCAGATAAAAATTTCAAGAGTTTCTGGCTAGTGGAACATTTGTATATAATGAGTAATGTCAAAACTAACCACAATATCAGTAAGTTCTACAAACAGGTCTTTGATTTTAGTAAAAAAAAAATGTGACGAATTGTTGATAAAGAAAGATTCCCTACACGAGTACTACAATGAGGTAGATTCTGTGATCTATCAGGAATCAATGCATTTTTGATGCTGCTCCATACAGTATGTTTTGTATGCCCTTGAAAGGTGCCACCTGAATTGCATGGGGGGGGGGGGATAATTTACACTGCATATAAAATGAAACTGACAGAGAACCTGTCATTTTCAGTTTACACTGTGGATATTAAGGATAAGTGAACAATGCCAGTTACATGTTGCAAAGTGTCTAAGATTAAGAAGTGGATTTAAGTGATTAAATCCAAAATGCATAACCAACCAACAGTGTAATTCACAAGCTGTAAATTCCACCAACAATGAGAGAGTAAATATATGAAATTCAAGGAATACATTGTAAAAAGTAAAAACAGCACAAAGGATTACAAGTCTAGAAAGACAAAGGAGTTAGTGAAGGATAAAGGGATATTGTAATGTTGTGGTATGATAACATAATAACTCAAAATCAGGTAATTAAGAGAAGTTTCAGAGCTCTGAAATGTTTGATATTAGGATAAACTGAGAATTGAACCAGAAAGTTTGGTTGATAGAAAGCAGAAATTGTTAAACTGATTTTATATGATAGATATAACAGAAATATTTCAACACATGACAAGTGAGAATAAAACAAAGCATCATCCCTATAAACTGAATAAGAATGTTGTCTAGAAAGGTTGTTAGGATCTAATATTTAGCTTGGCTAGTGTTTGAATGAGTGAAATTGGCTGGGGGGGAAATCATAGCAATGCATTGTCAATGACCAAGTTAAACAAAAAGTATGACATGCATTGTGTGTAGTCCCCTGCTTTTCCTAGGAGTTACAAGTGTTTGAATATTTTCTTAATAATAATAATAATCCTTAATACTCACTGTAATATTGGAGAACTGAATTTTAAGTTTGCCTAAATAAGGAGCAATCTGATCAAAGCGTACATAATGGAAGCCCACTGTATTTATATTGGATAAAGTTTGGGGATGCCAGGAATGGTCAAGAGCTGCAGTAACTGCTCCTAATCCATAAAGATGAAGTGTTCCATCATCTACTTCTGCAAGATATGTTAATCTGGAATCAGCAACTTCAAGTTCTAGTGGAGCAGGACTCCTAGAAGTTTTTTTGCTAAAAGTGAATTAAAAGTAATTTATTACATTGCCTAACAGACATGAAACAAAATTTATTTTATTATTATTATGTGATACCTCCAAGGAGTTCAAGGATTCATCGAGGAAGGGCATTACATCTATAGTACTTATTTTAGATTTGTATAATGCTTTATTATACCACAATCTGATCCAAGATAGGCAATCTTATGCTTGTGAATCAAAAGACTAAGTTGAACATGAGGTCACAACAAATGATTTCTTGTCACACTTAAATTTTTATATATTTCAATATTTATCTTGAATTATTTCAGTAGCAATATGGTGGAAAAATAATTGTGTGCATCTTTTAGCAAAACATTTTCTTTAATTCTTTAAAAATGAATGTTTTTGTCAAATCATGTCATTCATTCAGTTTAATTACCATGTCTTAATAGAAAAAAAAATTTTTTATTTATTTATTTTGATTCCTTAGGAAACATTTTCCAGTCATAAATTCATAACTGTTGGAAATATATGCAATCCCCTGACACAATTTTAAATGGATGATTTATCTCATGGATCAAACTGTGATCCCCCCCCTTTTTGATTTGAATAATTTAAATATTAAATAACATACAAATAATAAAGGAAATATCAATATATAAATTACTTATTATCACATACAAGTAATAAAGTAGGCATCTGGAGAGATTGTTGCTCTTTGAGCAAGTGAAAAATGATAGGGAGGAAAACTAGAATTGCCAGGTAGCAGAGGTGTCCTCTCTTGTGGGAATAGTCACTTGGCAGATGAGGGAACATATGGTATAATAAAGTGATAATAAAGTCTGTAAGGAAGAATAATAGATACAGAAATACTGGCAATGCACTGATGCTTCTTTATACAAATGGCAAGTGCATTAGAAATAAAGGAAATGAACTGGTGAAACTGATAGCCTTGGCTTGTCCATATATCATTGAGATCAGTAAAACATGGTTGATGGAATCTGATATACTGGCAGCAAGAGAAAGATACTACTTGTGATAAGTGATGACTTGTGACCTGTCAGAACAGAGGATTTGGAGAGAAATGGTTTTAAGGTGGGAGGTGGAGGAGGAGGACAAGAAAAGATATTTAGCTGGATGTTGCCTTAAGCAAGGGAAGACAGAGGGTGAAGGGCAGGAGATGTTTTAGTAGGTGAATTATATTAAGCGCAAATCATGATCATTATTGGGAGAATTAACTAAGCAGTATACACGGGACGAGGGAACAGCATATAGTAGTAAGGGAATGGAATTTCTAGAATTCTTGAGAGACAAATGTCTTAGGCAACATGTAGAAGGAACACGAGGTTCAAGAGTTTTGGATTTGGTCGTAGAAATTGCAGGATCTGATTTTAACAGAGATGATACATCAAACATGACCTGGTTGGCCAAGTGGTTAGTTTGCCCGCTATCCAACCAACAGGTCATGGGTTCGAATCCTGCCATGGACATGGATGTTCGTAATTGCCTTTAGGTGGAAGATGAATTTCATCGCATGGTGTGAGACCACCATCTTGCTTATTGGAGGATTGAAGTGGCTTGAAAAAGTTCCATGTTTGGTCTCTAGAACAGGGTTTCTGGACCAAGTATAAATAAATTAAAAATTACAAATATATATATATATATATATATATATATATATATATATATATATATATAGGGGTGCTTAAGGGTCAAAGCTGTATAACTGAGAGGAGACCTCCACGTAGCCTTTAAAGGAATGTGGAGAACCGACCAGGGCTTCTGACCTAATGTCCAATACTCACCTTCTCGTGGTGCACCCTGTTGGGTATCTACTTTGATACTGAACGAACGAGGATGGGCTGGCAATTTGGGATTTAGCCGACCAAATTGTATTCTTATTGGTTAAACCAAAATAAAAAATGATGGTACAACAAAACAAAATTTCATGCGGCTGGGGCGTCGCCCGGTTAAGCAAGGCCCCATTGTTTTCACCAGGGAACCAGGGCGAACAGCGAAAAGTCAGCTACTGGAACAAATCTGAAAACAAACCCCAACTCAACATCACCAGAGTTAAAGATCGGTACTATCAACGTAAGAAGCCTGGATGGCAAAGAAATGGAGCTAGCCGAGGAATTAAATAAGTACCAGATCGACATAATAGGGGTGACTTAAACAAAAAAGACAAAAACTGGTGAGATCTTTCTAAGCAATAAATACAAAATGTTATATTCAGGCAATGACAATCAAGGAAAAGAAGGAGTAGCCATAGTATTCGACACTAAATACGAGGCTAATCTTCTTGAATGGCAGTCAGTCTCAAGTAGAGTAATGTGGGCAAATATGAGAATGGGGAACTGGACAATGAGACTTATTTGTGCCTATGGTCTGACAGAAGGTTCTACTAAGGTAGAAGTGGAGGAATTTTTCGACGCTCTAGAAAAAGCAACTGACACAATGAAAAAGGAAAAGTTGGTCCTTGTTGGGGATCTAAATAGCAGAGTAGGAAATGATTGCGAGACATCCAAAAATATTTTGGGAAAATTTGGAGAAAAGAGCAAAGCTAATAATAATGGCAAATATCTGTTGGATTTCTGCTCAGGACATGGACTGGTTATTACTAACACCATGTTCCAACTTAAAAATGTGCACAAATTCACATGGAGAGAAAAGGCTAGGAATAAGAAAAGTCTCATTGACTATGTTATTGTTGATAGTGATGTCTTCTCCCTGGTGCAGGACACCAGAGTGTACACAGGATTTGAAATTGGAAGTGATCACTATTTAGTCTTGAGCAGGATAAAATTGAATTTCATATTGAAAAGAATAACACGTAAGAAAGTTTTAAAGCGAATAAAAGTTGAGCAGCTCTCAGATGTGAACTGTAGACTAAAATACAGAAAGATTATTGAAAAGAAAATGAAAGAGTTTGAGAACAGGAATCAAACCTTGGAGATTCAGTGGCAAACTCTGAAGAAAACATTGATTGATTCTGCCAGAGAGGCATGTGGTGAGGTTGTGTGCAAGGATAAAAAAATCAGAACTCCCTGGTGGGCACAGAAGTTAAAGAGGCAGTGAAGGAAAAGAAGAAAGCATATCAAAAGTTCCTGGCAAATAAGTCAGCTTTTACTCTTACAGAATACAGAGACAAATGTAAGAAAGCTAAACAGTGTGTAAAACTAGCTAAACAAAAGTCATGGGAGGACTTTGGCAAGAATATAGAAAATAAATATAAAGAAGGTGGCAAAATATTCTGGAGGTTGTTGAAGAAGCTCAGGAATGAAGGAAAGGGTGCTGTAAAAGGAGTTAGAGATGATAAAGGTGACATCAAAACAGGAGAAAAAGATATCCTTGAAGTATGGAGTAATTATTTTGAAAAACTGCTAAATGAAACAAGCAGTGATGACAGCACAGTGATAAAAAACACTGACCAGGCATGCAGTCAGGAATACATATCCATACTTGAAGTAGAAAAAGCCATCAAAGGCTTGAAATGTGGAAAGGCAGCAGGAGTAGATGATATTTGACCAGAAATGCTGACGTATGGTGGTATAAAAGTCTTACAGTGGCTGCACTACATAGTTCAGAAAGACTGGACAGAGGGATGAATTCCCGATGATTGGAGTAGAGCTCTCATAGTACCCATATATAAAAAGGGAAATAAAACTGAATGTGAGAATTACAGAGGTATTTCCCTACTGAGTGTTCTTGGCAAGATCTATGCCAGTATACTTGAGAAACGGTTGAGAAGAATTGTGGAAGAAAAGCTTGGTGAAGAACAAGCTGGATTCAGGCCAAATAGAGGCTGTCAGGATCAGATCTTCACTTTACGACAAATAGTCGAGAAACCATGGGAATATAACAAAGATCTGTATTTAAGTTTTGTCGATTTGGAAAAGGCATATGACAAGGTACCAAGAGAGAAGCTATTCAATACGCTGCAGTTATATGGTGTCAATGGGGCATTATATCAAGCAATACTTAGTCTTTATTTGAGTTGTAAGTCAGCAGTTAAAATTGAAGGAAGTACAGGAAGATGGTTTAATGTTAAATCTGGTGTGAGACAAGGATGTACATTATCCCCTCTGTTATTCATTATCTATATGGATCATATTATGAAGGAAAGTGGTATTAAACCTGATATCAAAATTGGAGATGTTAATGTCAGCTCTTTGCTTTATGCGGATGATGTTATACTTCTAAATAAATCCGCTACAAGTCTGCAAGATTCTCTGACTAAATTGAATAGCTGTTGTAATAGATATGGTATGAAGGTCAGCAATAAAAAGATAAAGACAATGAATATAGGCAGAATCATTGAAAATGTCAACTGTGTTGTGAATGGAGAACCTGAGGAACAAGTAAAACATTTCAGCTACTTAGGCACAATTTTTACTGAAGATAGTAAATTAAATATAGAAATAGACAACAGAATCAGCAAAGCTGGTATGGTGGGAAGTCTATTGAATAAATTCATATGGAATAAGAGAGAAATTAGTCAGAACACTAAATTAGCTGTATACAAGACAGTGTTCAAACAAGTTTTAACTTATGGATCTGAGAGCTGGGTCAGAAGTAAAACACTTGACCAAAGACTAGAGACCGCAGATATGAGAGTCCTGAGAAAGATTAGAGGCGTAAACAGATGGCATCAATGGCAGTATCATATTAAAAACGAGGATATTAGGAAAGAACTTGACATTGTCTGCATACAGGAATGCATTAGCAGAGCTAATCTCAGGTGGTATGGTCACTTAAATAGAATGGGAGAGGAAAGATTAGCAAAACAAGTGTTCTCTGACAGGTTGGCAGGAAAACGACCCAGAGGAAGACCAAGATATAAGTGGATTGATACGGTACAAAGTGCCTTAGATGATAGAAATATAGGATCTGATAATGTTGGAGTCTTGACAAGTAACAGACTGATTTGGAGGAAAATTGTAGATAGGAGATTAATAATGATGTCATTTTTTTCATGTAGTACTGTCATATCCTGTACACCCCTTGAGGATACATAGCAGGAATTTGATGATGATGATGATGATGATATATACATATGATGTATATAGTCATCCCTCGATTTACATCGGGGTCCCATTCCACCTGTCAGGACGTAAGTCGGTTTGGACGCAAGTCAATACATTAAATCAACATAGTTATAGGGGTTAGGGACTTAACAGTAATAAGTATACTGTCATTTTAATTTTTGAACCTTATTATAAAACTGTACTTTGCATTACTGCCACTATAAATCAGGAGAATAATCATCCAAATCATTCTCCACAATCACATCTTAATTACCTTCCATATGTGAATGACCAGGCTGCGGCTCTTCTGGTGTATCCTTTGTTTTTTGATGAAAATATCCAGTGTGCTTTGCTTATTCCTCTTCTTCTTTTCATCATAAATTTGCTTATAGCAAGCAAACGCATCATGCACTTTCCTTTCTACTAATGCGTAGCATTCCACATTGGGGTCATTGTCTTCAGCCATTTCGAGAACATTGCTAACTGCTGAGAACATTTCTGCAAGACCCTTCACTGTGAATTGTTTAACTACCTCTTCTTGTTTCTTTTTTCCTTATTCCTTTTCTCGTTCTTCTTCTTCTGGAACACGTTATTCCTCCAGTTCGACCAATTCTTCTGGTCAACTCCTCAGGGGCACTTTCTATAAGTTGAACTACGTTGTCATCATCATTCACTTCGAGATTCAGATTGTTTGCTAGGCCCACTATTTCTTCACTCAATTTACAAAGATCTTCATTTTTTTTCAAAACTTCCAAAATTGTGCAGAAACCTTTTAATGTCTTTTTCCATATACCACTCATACATTGAGAGATCACTTCGTCCCTAAGTCACAGCAATATTTTTAATAGATGAGTCTTTGACTCTATGGAGTCTTGGATAATAATAATAATAAGATAAATGTTGAATGCTTTTCCAGAATTGCATGCGAGTCTGGTCATTTCCTTCAGTAGCAGTAGAAAGCTTTAAACACTGAAAGAACTCCCTGTTAGCCATTGGCTGGATCAATGAAGTAGTGTTTTTTTTTTTTTTTTTAAATAACAAAACCTGTGGTGCAATCATAATTAAAAGAAACACACATATTAACCACAGTGAAATTATTTAATTGTAAATATTCCATCCTAAGTATCTTAGGATATCATCAGTACAATAGTTTAAAACAATAATAGGAATAACATACAGTTAGGGTGCATGATTACAATAGAATTTCATTAAATGTGCGTAACGTGTTACAAAAAAAAAATAGTAATAATAACTATATAACACAATTTTGTTTGACAATTTCCCATACTTTAGGAATAGTAAAAACTTCATTGCAGTTTAAGTTTGGTCTGTGTAGTAGAGCTTTAGAACTTTCTTTGTATAAACGTTCATGTTTATCTATGTAAAAGTTTAGACTTTTCCCAATGGATCCTATGGTTTGGATTTTCAATTCCATGCTGAGAGGAGCCAGATTTTTGCGGTTTAAAAAGACGAATGTGATCTTGATGTTCCAAGATGCGTTTTTGAACAGATCTACCTGTCTGTCCAAAGTAAGACAATTAAATGATCAAAGGCATCTCTGAACGTCTTTCTAAAATTATGAAGAAGTACAATTTTGCCACTTCTTACAAACCTATCAACCAAATTTACAACTTGTTACCTTCTCCTAAGGACAAACTCTCACCTTTGATGTTGCCTGGCATTTATGAAATTCCATGCTCATGCAAATTGTCTTACTTTGGACAGACAGGTAGGTATGTTCAGAAACGCATCTCGGAACATCAAGACCACATTCGTCTTTTTAAACCGCAAAAATCTGGCCTCTCTCAACACGGAATTGAAAATCCAAACCATAGGATCCATTGGGAAAAGTCTAAACTTTTACATAGATCTTTATATAAACATGAACGTTTATACAAAGAAAATTCTGAAGCCCTACTACACAGACCAAACTTAAACCATGACGTTCTTACTATTTCTAAAGTATGGGAAATTGTCATACAAAATTGTGTTAAATAATTATTTTATTTTTGTAACATGTTACACACGTTTAATCAGATTCTATTGTAATCATGCACCCTAACTGTATGTTATTCGTATTATTGTTTTAAACTATGTACTGATGATGTCCTAAGATACTTAGGATGAAATATTTACAATTGAATAATTTTCACTGTGGTTAATACGTGTGTTTCTTTTAATTATGAAGTAGTGTTTGGAGGGAGAAACATGACTTTGAATATGGTGAAGATCACCGATATAAGACAGATGACCTGGAGCATTATCTAGAATTAATAAAATTTTAAATTCTACATTTTCTTTCACACAATTGCTTTGCATTTCATTCTCATAACAGTTGATTAAGGCATCCACAAACAATTTTGGAGTCATCCATGACTTCTTATTGCTCCAATAATGAACTGGAAGAGTATGCTTCCAAATGTTTTTGAAGGCTCGTGGATTCTCACTGTGCCATATCACAAATGGTTTCAGTTTATATCTAGCTACATTACCCCCTAACAGAATTGTAATGCGGTCTTTAAGAGCTTTGGTCTCTTCCAGATTAAATATTTGCTGTGGCAAATATTTTTCCTCCATAGTAATTTTATCCAATTTCTCCACAAACTCCTTGGCAGCCTTCTCATCAGAACTTGAAGATTCACCATAGACTTTCACATTATGTAGTGCAAAACACTGCTTGAATTCTCATGAACCAACCAGAAGCAGCATTGAATTCGTAGTTATAATCTGATCCTGCTTTATCCTTCAACATGTTGAAGAAACTTAGTGCCTTGGAGGTTAGGATCATGGTGCAAAGAAATATGCACTTTTGGTTCATATATGTCAATGACATTTTTGCTATCTGGAATGGCTCTTTTGAGTTCAACAGTTTCTTTCTAAGTTAAATGCACTTCATCCAAGGATCCAGTTCACCCTACAAGTAGAATCAAATAAGCAGTTAGCCGTTTTAGATCTTTACCAACTAGATGGTAACCTACATTTCTCGGTCTATAAAAAGAAGACTCATACAGGACATTATATCCATGCTGAATCTCATCACCATCCCAGTCAAAAGGCAGGAACTATTAAAACACTATTTCATCGGGCCCACTCCTTTTGTTCTTCAGGCAATCTGTTACAAAAAGAACTGCAATATATTATTTCCTCCTTTTTATCTAATGGATATAAGAATTCCTTCATCAAAAGAGCTTTGAGTAGTTTTAATATGTCTTCCTCTTCAAATACAGAAGAAATAACGCACATTCCTATCCCTTATGTGCATGGCATTAGTAAACGTATAGCAAACGTTTTAAAACCATTGAATATTTTTGTTGCCTTTCGACCTTTTAGAAAAATCTTCACCTTTCTCATTTCTCCAAAGGACAAGCTTCCACATCTTAGTTATCCTATCAATGACATTTTTGTCTACCAGATTCCTTGCTCTTGTGGATTATCTTATTTCGGACAAACAGGAAGATCTGCCTCTATTCGGCAAGAAGAACACCAGTCTTATATTCAATACTTTGAACCCGAACAGTCTGGACTTGCAGAACATGCCATCATCACTAGACATAGAGTTCATTGGAACAAGACAAGAGTCCTTCACAAAAGTCGGTTCCTCGTGGAACGTCTTTATAAAGAAACATGTGAAGCTCTACTTCACTCTCCAAACTTAAACAGATCCAATGGTTTACGTCTATCCCTTTTATGGGAGATAGTACTTTATAAATCAGGTAATCTTTCCTAACTTTTTATTGTATGTATATATATATATATATATATATATATACATATTTATTTATTTATTTATTATTTATTTATATTTATTTATTTATTTTAAATTAGGAAATTTATTGACCTTTTTTAGTTATCTTACATTAGCTACTTAGGTGGTGCCCTTTGGAATTGTCAGTTATTGTCCAATTAGCTTTATAAATGTACTGAAGATGCGTGCGATACACAGGCAAAAATTATATTATTAAATAATAATTTATGAGTTATTCCGTTATTATATTTTTGAATCTTCATATTCCATTGATATCTTCATACCCAAGAGTGTTAAAGAAAAGAGCTGTCCGCATCACAACAGATAACAAGGATCTTCAAGACGAGTTAACATTGATATCTAATGATCTGTACTTGAACGGCTACCCACGAAGAATCGTCAACAAAATCCTTTTCTATGAACCACCAGAAAGAGAGCGAGAGGATACTCAATATATCAAAATTATTGCAATTCCGTATGTGAGTAGCATCTCCAACAAGCTTGCTAGTCTCCTCAAACCACACAAAATAAGAGTGACATTCAAACCTATAGAAATAATTCGTAAACTACTAAGATCTCCAAATAATCATCCTTTCTATAAATATGCTGGAGTTAACAATATTCCATGCTCATGTGGTTCAAGTTACATCGGGCAGACATCAAGAAGCCTCAGAATTAGACAGAAGGAGCACATTGGTTACGTCAAAAACAACAGACAAGAGATATCAGTCCTGTCATCTCATTTTTTTATAACTAACCATGTCATTGAGTGGGATAAAAGCTGTTCCCCTTACATAGAAGAAGACTACCGCTCACGAATATTTAAAGAAGCAGCTACAGTCACTCGCTCTGTTGATAACCTTAACAGGAACCAGTGTTTAATACTCCCAGAATATGGAAAACCCTAATTAGATCTCTTAACACACAGGAAATGAACTTCAATGCAAACTACAGAACATGCCTTAGCAACAACTAGTTAATCATGTACACACGATACGTGTATCACTCATGTTCAATGCTATTTTATTTTGTAACTATAATCGTTAGAACTTTACAGTTATTCATATTTGTGTAATGCTTTTTAACTAAAGTGCTTGTACCCTGAAGATGCCAACAGTTGAAGTTTGGTGAAACTAGTAGGTTTAATAAATATTTATTAGTTAACACTTGATCTATTGTCCAAATAATTACTCTAAACATATTTATTTATACTGAAGCAACTATACAAATTACACATTAATGAATTACTACTTCTTACTTCACTCTAAGTTAAACACTTTAGAGGAAAACTTCCTTTAGAAAATTTACATAATCATGCAACATAACACAAATTATTAAGCAATTAAATGAGAAAACTATCAGCCCATTTACAATTTAGGAATTATCATGCCTTGTTAACTATAACTATAAATTCCAGCTTTCACTTTATATAAACTTCTCTTTATGCAAACTGTTTCCATACCATATATAGTAACTCTATAAACTTATCTGTCCTTCTAAAACAGTCTCTCATAACATAGACAAAATTACACTGAAAATAAACTCACATGACTTCTTTATCTCTATAGTGCACTTGTTCACTTTACTGATTCCCTGTCTTCTTTTCTGTATCAGGTCTTGGGCTTTCACTTGGAGATTTCATGAACACCAACATTTCATCGATGAATGGTTGGCGGGGCCTGGAGCACAATATCCCGGCGTTTTAAGACTCGGGTAAAGGTCTGATGGTCAAGGCTTCATTCAGATTGTCACACTGGCAATGCATTTGATCCAGTGCTGCTGCTCCCTCAGTAATTAGTCGGCTCTTAGGGCTATCCGTCACAACATCATTCAAACTGGATGAAAGTCATGGATCGACGATGCTCTCTCCTCTTTTCCTGGTGTCGATGTCGATAATTTTTCTTTTTCCATGATGCCTTATATTCAGATTTCGTGGGAGCTTGGACGAAGGTTTGAGACCCCCGAACATTCCTACAAACTCTTGACCTTTTCTTAATTGCAGACTTCTAGCTCTCCCGGAAGTGTGCATTTAATCTCATTAACAGAATGGCATAGCCATATTACATGTATACCGCCCCCTTTTAACACTGCCCTTGAAGGCGGTATCGGACTGGCAGGTTTCTTTTACATTTTATACTAAATACTAACATCAATATATTTCTGATTTCTAAGGCATTGCCCTTGAACTTAACATTTTCAGACATCTTCTATTTACACAATTTAGCATGCTAATTCCTCTGGATTTTAATACATGGGCTTTTAGTATTCTTTATGTAGAAGAATACAAGGTTACTTTTGTGATTTTAAGATGTGATCCCCGTAAAAGTCGATGCAAGAAAATTGGAAAATTTATGCTGCATTGAATTTAGCATCATGATAACTGCCTTTTCCAAAGATTCATCTGCTTGCATAACACACCCAAATTAACTTTTGTTTAGCGATCACTGCCTTCAAGTGAAGAGCATTCTGTCTTCATATCCTCTGAATCCTTCTTGTTAGTCATTCTTGTGGTCAGTGGGATTCTTAATAGTCTTCTCCACATCTTCGACTCAAATGAATCAATTTGCTTTGTCTTTCTTTAAATGATGCAGCTTTAACATCCATATAGTGCTATTGGAAATATCACTGCTTTAACAATTTTAACTTTCATGCCTTGCTAACATCCCTATTTTACGTAAATTTTGCCAAGTTTAACACAGCTATTCTTCCCATGGCTATTCATCTTTTAATTTCATTTTCACATTGATGACCATTTTTTATTTGAATTTAAAGAATTTTGAATTTGAAGGAAAGTTGGAATAGAAACTATAACACATTTTAGGAATATTAGTCAAGTGACTAATATTTATTAACGCATGTCTCAGGAACATGATTTATTTGTTACGAGGCATGATGTAATTGGCATGAAAGTTCATTTCTTTGATGTTCAGTGTTCTGGTTAAAGTTTTCCAAATTTCTGGTAGGATTAGATCTTGATTCTTATTTAGGTTTCCTGGTGAACGGGCGACTATAGCAGCTTCCTTGAAAGTTCTGGAATTAGTTCTCTTCTATATAAGGCATATGACTCTTATTCCACTCAATCAGATGGTTGGTAGTGGCGAAGTGGGAAGAAAGGTCTGAAATATCTTGTCTGTTGTTTCTAACATAGCCTATGTTAGAAACAACAGACAAATCCTTCTGCCTCGTTTCGAAGCTTCTAGAGGTCTGACCAATGTAACTAACACCACAGGAGCAAAGTATATTATATACTCCACACTTGTAGAATGGATGAGGGTCTTTCGGTGATCTTAAAAGTTCGTGAATAGTATTGACTGGCTTGAATGCTACTCTAATATTGTGTGGTTTTAGAAGGATAGCCAATTTTTTGGAAAAGCTGCTGACAAATGGAATAGTTATAGTACTGATGTATTGGGTGTCATCACGTTGTCTTGGTATATCCGAAAAGAGAATCTTGTTGCAGAGTCTTTTAGGATAACCATTTAAGGATAGCTCTCTGGATATTGTAGTTAATTCTTCTAGTAAGTCATCTTGGTGTGTGGTGTGCTATATAGCTCTTTTCTTAAGCATATGGATAATGCTAAGTTTCTGGGATATACCACAAAGACAACGTGATCATACCCAATACATCAGTACTATAACTATTCCATTTGTCAGCAGCATTTCCAAAAAATTGGCTATCCTTCTAAAACCACACAATATTAGAGTAGCATTCAAGCCAGTCAATACTATTCGGAAATTTTTAAGATCACCGAAAGACCCTCATCCATTCTACAAGTACTCTAGAGTATATAATATACCTTGCTACTGTGGTGTTAGTTACATTGGTCAGACCCTCTAGAAGCTTCGAAACGAGACAGAAGGAGCACATAGGCTATGTTAGAAACAACAGACAAGATATTTCAGACCTTTCTTCCCATTTTGCCACTACCAACCATCTGATTGAGTGGAATAAGAGTCATATGCCTTATATAGAAGAGAACTAATTCCAGAACTTTCAAGGAAGCTGCTATAGTCGCCCGTTCAACAGGAAACCTGAATAAGAATCAAGGTCTAATCCTAACAGAAATTTGGGAAACTTTAATCAGATCACTAAACATCAAAGAAATGAACTTTCACGCCAATTACATCATGCCTCGTAAAAAATAAATCATGTTCCTGAGACACGCGTATTGTCTCGCACAGCACTAATTTTGTATGAATTAGAACTGTCAGTTAAAACCTAGTCTGTTACCTTCATATCGCTTACCAATTGTATCCTTGAAGATGCCGATAGCAAAAATCGGTGAAACTAGTAGGATAATAAATATTACTCACTTGACTAATATTCCTAAAATGTTATAGTTTCTAATACAAGTAGCCAAGAAAGAAAATCACACTATGAAAGTTGGAATAGTTTAAAGATAATGCATTTGAATGGGTTTGGTGTTGAGCAATTAGAAAGGCTGTTATTTTCTGAGAAGAGACAGAGTTAAGAAGTAATGTAATAAATGATCAAAGTCTACTTGCAAAGCAGGATAGCACAACTAAATGGATTGTCCAACATGAAAAAGATGGATACGAGTTTGAAGATATGGTTGCAGCAGCAGCACAAGGTGATGGAATGCATAAAGGTGAGCATGAGATAGGTAGGAATGGAAATCAGTCAGGATCAGGGAAACAGAAGTGGTCAGACCAAAGAGAGAGGTGTGGTATAGTAGCTAGAATAGAGAATGTTGGTACTGGTAGAATGGCTTCAAAGACACAGGGATTGTTAGGTTTGTACACAAATGTAAGAAGTATTCAAAACAAGAGAGCAGAGTTTGTTGCATTGACTGAGCAGGATGTGATGTCAGGAATATAAATGGAAGAAAACTGGAAATGGAAGCATAATTTTCTAGAAGGATGGAAATGTGAAAAGATGAGGGGGGGGGATGCTATTAATGATTGCAGAGGAGTTGTGTCCACCAAGTGCGATAGTTGATAGTGCATGCACAGATTTTTAATCTATGTATTGTGAAGTTGAAATTAACAGGATAGTATATCTTACAGGATGCTGTTATAGGCCAGGGAATGTATCGAATACTGATTGCATAATGTCTAGGTAAATTGGTTGGGTATGTAAAAAGAAGGTGATCCTGATGGGAGACTTTACTCACAGGAATATAGAATGGAAGAAGGAGATAGTGTATGGGAACAAGGAGAGTGAGTTTGTTGAATTTCTGAGAGATAAATATCTTAATCAGCATGTGACTGAAGCCACTGGAGGCTTTAATGTTTTGGATTTGGTGACAACTTCACAAGATGTAGTTGTTAATGGTATTAACACTGCCACTGGTTGGTGAGAGTGATCATATGAGATGATTGTTTGGAAAGTGGTGAAACAAGAAAAGGTTACTGCCAAAAATGAATATACGTGGAAGTATAAATAGATATACTAAGGTCTGTAGTCAATTAGCATCAGTACACTGGGTAGATGAGCTGAGCAGAAAAGATGTTGACAATGCAGGGAAACTCAGAAGGCAGTATCTGACAAAAACAATGTATAACTGCCTATCAGGGGTTAGGTGAGTGAATAGAGTAGGAGTGAAGTGAATGAACGGTGAAAATATGCAAGCTACGTTGGAAAATAAAATTCTATGGAGGAGGTACAAGACAGTGGCTGGTGATTGGATCGATGAAGAGTATAAAGTGCAGGCTAGGAAGGTAACAAGCATGGTAAAGAAAGAAAAGCTGCAGTATAAGAGAAGAGACAAGGTTAAGAAGAAGAAAAGGTTAATTCAAGGGAATTTTTCTGCTATATGGTAAAGAAGAGAAAGAATAATTATGGAAGTTGACACTGGTGGACAGTCATGGCAGCAGAGTGGCAGTTGCAAAGGATATAGTGGAATCACTGAATGAGCACTTTATCAGTGTATATCATACTGGTGTAAATGATGTGGTGCAATATATAGAAGGGAGGGAAGTATTGAGAGAATTGGAAGTGAAAGAATCCAAGATGTATCAGGTGTTGATTGGGTTAGATGTTAAAAAGGCTGTGGGAATGGATGACATATCACCACGTATTCTTAAGGCATGTGCACCACAGTTGGCTATGCCCTTCATCTGGTTATTTAATGAAAGTCTTGCAATAGGTGGAATTCTTAAGGAGTGGGAAGAAGACAAAATAGTACCACCCCACAAGCATGGTTCTGGGATAGAAGTTTTCAATTTTAGACCAGTCTGTATAACTGCAGTTGTAGTCAATGTGTTGGAGAGATTGGGTAGGAATAGAATACAGGATTAGTTGGATGGCCATTTTTTATGGTGGTCAGCATGGATTTGTAAAGAGGTTGGTCCTGTTTTAGAAATTTCTTGCATTTTATGATAAGGTATACAAGTTAGTTAGATAAGGGAGAATTATATACAATGATATTCCTCATCTTTGCAAAAGCATTTGATAGATTAACACATGATAAGTTAGTGTTGCAGAGGAAGGGAACAGATTGTATATTGGTTAGATGGACTGGAGGTTAACTCCCTGAAAGATACCAGCAAGTTGTATGTGATGGAGCAGTGTCTCACAAAAAGAATGGTAACCAATGGCATGTCCCAGGGTTCTGTTCCTGGACCCCTGCTATTTAACTTGTTTGTAAATGAAATATCATGTGGACAGACGGGGGGATCTTCAGTTGTTTGCTGATGATGTAAAGTTGGGGAAAATTATAAGTAGCACTACTGATGTTAATTCTCTTTTGGAAGATTTGAACAGACTTTTGACTTGGACAACAGAATGGGGTTGTAGTTTTAATATTAATCAGTTCAAGGTGTTGCATTTTGGAATACAGTAATATAAGGCTGTGTACTATGTTGAAGGTGCCATACTGCAGGAAGTGGATGAGATTTGGGAGTGATGCTTGACAGTAGACTGAAGTTTAGAGGGCATATTGCAAGTGTTGCAAAGGCTGTATATTGTAATGCTGCTATGATAAGAAGTACTCTAACATAACACTGTATAAAGCACTTGGTCAGACAACACTTGGACTGATTTGCTCAGATATGGTTACCTGGTTTTCAGTGTGATGTGGAAACACTGGAGAGAGTCTAGAGATGAATGACTAAGACAATATCAGGACTTTGGAATGCTGGCTATGGACGAAGTTGAAGAAATGTGGATTGCAGAGTTTGGTGGATGGTAGGGAAAGAGGTGATATGTTAGAGACATTTCAGTTAGTGAGAGGATGTTTACAGATTAATCCAGATGAGATTATAAAAAGAGTTGAAGGTGATAGGAAAAAATCCAGATGCCATCCCTGGAAGTTATGTAAGATTGTGGTAAGAAGAGGGTTGTGAATGGAACGCATTACTAAAATGTGTTTTCATGCAAGGAGTTTTAAGGATTTTAAGACTCAGTATGATGAATATGTTGTCAATTGAATGAACCTCTCAATATGAGTCTGCTGACTTCATGGAGGTTTCAATAATAATAATAATAGTTAATCAGAGAACTGTATAACAACCAAGAATAGAATATGGGGTGTGTCGGGGTTGTATATTATTTCCCTATCTTTTTATATTTATGATGAATATATAAGAATGGCTGACTTGGACAAAGATCCTGCAGGGATTGAGATTGGTGGTAGGTAAATAATTTAGACATTCAAATGATACAATCCTTATAGAAGAAACTAAAAAGATCTGAAGCAGATGATTCTGTTAAGAGGAAAAACAAAAAAGTTGGGATTAATTTAAACATCAATAAAACAAAAGTGATGGCTTCTGTCAGTTTGAATGAATTTCTGATTGAGGGAGATAAAATAGAAGTGATTGAAATTTATGATTTACTGGGATCCAGAATAATTATTATTACATAACACCTCCAGCGAGTCCAAGGACTCAACAAGGGAGGGCAGGCATCTACCTACAACTTTCTGTCTTCACCAACTGTGACTACCTTCATCATCTACACCAACGCCATCTACTGCAGACCACCAAAACTAGTATATTCACAGACAATCACAAACATCCAATACCATGGCAGGATTTGAACCCACAGCCTTATGGCTGGAGTGCAGATACGCTAACCACACGATCAACCAGGCTGGCAAAAGTTTCTCTAGTCGGCGACCAGACTTGAACTCAAAGCCTATTTTTGGGCAGTTTAGCACTGAGGAATGCAAACCACTTCCAATGAGCTACAACTCAGCTGATGCAGAGGACATACTGGAGTTGTTCAATGAGCACTTTATTGGAGTATTTCATTCTGAAGAAGGTTTTAATACTAGAGGGATAGGGCAGGTTCAGGGTTTAGAGGAGCAAGAGCAGAGTGTGTTCCAAATACTGAGTACTCTGGATGTCAGTAAAGCTGTGGGACCAGATGGTATTTCACCACAGGTTTTGAGAGAATGTGCTAAAGAACTGACAGCTCCATTGACCTGGCTCCTCAATAAAAGTCTGGCTGCAGGAAAGGTACCAAAGGAATGGAAAAAAGTTAAGATAGTGCCATTGCAGAAGGACAGTAGCAGACTGGAAGTGTCTAATTATAGGCCAGTTTATGTGTCATCAGTAGCTGTTAAGGTCTTGGAAAAATTAGTGAGGGATTATATACAGCATTGGGAAGAAGAGAATAATGTTATCTGTGAGAATCAACATGGATTTGTTAAGGGGTGCTCTTGCTTTAGTAATATGTGTGCCTTTTATAATAAAGTGACAAGAGCAGTTGATGAGGAAAAGGCATTTACTGCCATTTTTTTGGATTTTGCAAAGGCATTTGATAGGGTACTACATGATAAGCTGATACTTAAGTTGCAGCACATGGGTTTAGATGTCGAGTTAGTCAACTAGATTCAGGATGCTGTCTGATAGTTACCAGAGAGTTGTATATGGTGGGACAATATCGAGGCAGAAGGTTACAAGTGGGGTTCCATAGGGCTCAGTACTGGGACCTGTATTGTTTAACCAATATATCAATGACATTGTCAATGGATTGCAAGGGGATATTCAATTGTTTGTGGATGATGTGAAGCTGGGAAGGGTTATCAGTAATAGTGCAGATGTGGCAGACCTGCAAGAGGATTTCAACAATTTGAATAAACTATACAGATGGGCACAGGAATGGGGATATCAGTTTAATGTAGCAAAATGTAAAGTCTTGAAGTTTGGGATCCATCGATGGGAGGCTGCATAATTGATTGGAGGAGCTATCTTGAAGGAAGTAGGGGACACAAGAGATCTGAAGATGATGATTGATAAAATGCTGAAATTCAGGGAGCATATTGCAAAGGTGGTGAAGGTAACCCAGAGGATTGCTGCAACACCGAGAAGGATGCTGACCTGTGGAGATAAAAAGTTATCATTCCGTTGTATAAGACCCTGATCAGACCACACTTGAACTATTGTTCTCAAATTTGGTCCCCAGGATTTGAAGGGAATAAATTAACTGTGAAAGGGTACAGAGGCAGATAACAAAGATGGTTTCAGGACTGTACAATATCAGTTATGAGGATCAGCTGAGGGAATGTGGACTGCAGAGTTTGGTGGATAGAAGAAGGAGAGGTGATATGACCGAGACTTTTAAACTGTTGAGATGTAGGGGTACACGACAGGGTTGACACTGGGGAGTTCTTTTGCTTGGTGGAACAGCAGGAAGGAGCGATGACAAGAGGCCATCCCTGGAAGTTATGAAAGGAAACTGTGAGCAAGAGGGTGAGGAGTGGTTTCTTTGCATGGAGGGTCGTTGAACCGTGGAATGCATTGCCTAAGAGAGTGGTGAGAGCAAGAATGGTCAATGATTTCAAGGTGTGGTATGATACACTTTGTGTTTCCTAAAAAGGACCTCCCACAATGAGTCTCTTGACTCCATGGAGGCCTGAATAATAAAATTACTCCACAGATTTACAAATCAAACTCCCTTTGTCTCTGCCTTAAGGACTTAGATGATCAGGTATTCCCACTACTCTCATCGCATTCCACAGTCTTATGATCAATACAGTCAAAAGTATTATTATAAACAAAAGAGATGAATACTTCCTTTTGAAATTCTCTTGCTATTTCCATAATTTATCTCATGTTTGCTATCTGGTCTCTATTTCTCTCACCTCTTCTAAAACTTGCTATTCTTCTGGTATACCTCTGCTTACATATGGTTCCAGCCTCTACCCCTCCCCCCCAATCACTTGCAACATATTTTATTCACATGTGAAATTGAAGCAATGATTCTGTAATTTCCTTTAAACAGCTTGAGGAGGGGGGGGGGACAAAGAACCCTTTCTAACCAGCATTGTATAAAAAAAAAATAATAATAATAAAAAAATTGAAGGGAGCCTGTGTAGGTGAGTAGAAGTTGTGCTTGCACTCTACGACACTTGACTGCACGATGAAAGACTTGTGTTCGAATCTAGTTGCCGACTAGAGGAACATTTGCTAAGCCTTTTCTCGACCAATTCCCAAGTTAGTCGACATCTAGCACAGGCAAGTGGGTTTTTTCTCCTGAAAACTCAAGTTTTTGTCCCGTAAACTCAAGAAAAATCAGCCATCGAACCCACACTATTTTTCAAACATTAAAAATATTGTGTTATGGTTAGGGACCACAAGATGGCGACACTTGCTAGCCACCTTATTCACTGCTTACTGATTAATTAGTGATGACCTTTGGCCAGATATCTCTGATTGGCTACCAGTGGAGATTGAAATGCCCACTCAGTCTCCAAAAGTTAGATAGGGTAAAATGGCCTCGCCTACTTTCCTATGTAGGAACAAAAAGGCTTTAGCTGATTTTTTATTGCATATATTTATATTATATTATTGCTTAAATCAATTTAAGTCAAAGCATTATGTAAACTAACCTTGATCTTGGAGTATCTCTAGATTTCTTTGAACTTCTTGCCTTTCCTTTACGAGATCTTGGACCACTACTTTTTTTCCTACCAGAAGAACATGAAGCTAATCCATCACAAAATTCACAGGGAATTCCTGAACCATCACTAAAAATAAAAATAAAAGAAAGTAAAATAAATAATAAACAAAACAGGAAAGCTATTTTATGTAAGCAAAAGCAATGGGGAAAAAAAAAAACTTTATCAACAATTGGATCTAGCATAAATTGTCAGGTCAAGCAGATCACAGCACTCCAATTGTTTCTATATTCCAAATTCTTTTGTCCTGGACTGTTTACCTCAAGTTTCTTTTTTTAAAAATCTTCTGCTATTTGATATTTTCACCTTCTCTGTAGTCTTGGCCTTCATTTCAATTTCCATTTCATATGAAAACAATAAATAAATATAGAAATTTTTAACATTTACACAATATACCAATTTCAGTTTTTCATTTAACATCTAGAACAAAGGATTTTTTTTTTTTTTACTAGAACTCAACTCCCTCCCCACTTCTTGCTCTTTCACAATGCTTCACGCAATGAGAGGCCAATGACTACACCTTGTCATCAAGTAACCAGTTGGCAGAGATAAGCCGTTTATAGAATAGCTGGAAAATGTGTAACCGGAATAAATATTTAGTTTGTGACCTAAAGCACAAGTTTAAGCCCAAATTGAATGTCATCAAAGACAGGAATGGAGAATTACTAACAGAAGAATTGGGAATCAAAACCAGATGGAAAGAATACTGTGAGGAACTGTATAATAGAGTGAATAAAGAAAATTTGGAGGAGCCTTCTCACCAAAAAAATTCCGATTTGGAACCTCCTCCATTTTATGCATGAAGTTGAAAGAGCAGTTAAGCAGTTTAATAGCAATAAAGCCTCATGTGCAGATGGAATCCCAGCAGAGTTAATTAAGGCCACAGGGGATGGAGGGATAAGCGTGTTTCATAGATTGATTACAAGGATATTGAAGACAGCATCATGGCCTAGACACCAGAAGTTGGTTTTCATATCACTACATAAGAAGGGAGATATGAAGGCTTGCAAGAACTATAGAAATATTAGTTAACATCTCATGCAAGCAAAATTTTATTGAAGATCATTCTAAATAGGATTGAGTCCAAAGTTGAGGCAGAGATGCCAGAGGAACAAGCAGGTTTTAGGAAAGGTAAAGACACCAGAGATCAGATCCTTTGCCTTAGAAAGATCATAGAAAAATATAAAAAATTCAGACTTCCTTTGGTAATGTGTTTCTTAAGACTACTCTAAAGCTTTTGATTGTGTTCAGGATGTGCAACTGTGGGAAGAAATGAAAAGAACGGGTTTTTCTCACCACACTATCAGGTTGATAGCCAAGGAGCAAGAAATGAAGGTAAGAACAGGTGTTGGATTGACTGATTGGTTTTAGGTTGGAAGAGTTGTTAGGCAAGGATGTTTACTTTCTCCTCACTTGTTTAGTATATATGCAGAGAAAATAATGCGTGAAGCATTGGATAAGCTCAAGACAGGAATTAGGATAGGAAGTAGATTGATCAGTAATCTGAGGTATGCTGATGATACAGTACTCCACTGTAATGACATGGAAGAACTAGGGCAAATTCTTGATAAAGTTAACAAGAGCAGTAATAACACAGGGCTTCAACCCAATCTTAGCAAGACAAAGATCACGGCTCAAAGAAAATACAAACAGGGAAGCTCTTGGGAAACAAGTGTACCTTAATGGAGAAAGAATTGAGGAAGTCAGCAAGTTTGAGTACCTGAGATCCATTATCAACGTGAAGAATTTCTGTACAGAAAATGTCCGAAGAAGATTTGGAATGGCTAAAACAACAGTCAGAAACTTATCTAAAATCTGGAAGGATGGATCTTTCTCCATGGGAATAAAGTTGAGGATTTTGGACGTTGTTGTTTTTCCAACAGCAACTTATGGATATGTGATTTGGAACCTAAAGAGGTCAGATAACAAAAGGATAGCTGGTTTTGAGATGTGGTGTCACAGAAGGCTGTTGAGGATATCATATACTGAAAAGCATACAAATGAATGGGTGTTGGAAAAGATCAGTAGAACTTTAAGGCTCCTTAAGGATACTGACAGAAGAAAGTTAAAATATATTTTGGACACATTGAAAGGATGACTTCTCAGAACAGTAATTGAAAGTAAAGTTCCTGAAAAACGGGGAAGGGGTAGACCTTCAATGAGAAGGATGATTGGTGTGTGTGTGGAGTGACTGATCTTCAGAGTTGAAGCCTCCAGTAAAGCATATAACAGACTACATGGTGAGGCCTGGTGTGGCACATCACCGAGCATCGGAATGACTGTACATGACCATCTGTGGATGCCCAGTGAACATATGGATATGGATGAAATAAATATTTATTCTTAACTGTTCTAAAGGTAATACTGATACAATATATCGATCTTATTAACAAAAAGCATTAAATAATAACTTGAATCAAACAGTACCTACAATTCATATTTCATATTGGAGAGATTGATGATGATGTTCAGCCTGTTTTTCTACCCACTACAGGGTGAAGGTCTCTCCCATTGCAGGAGGGTTGGGACTACTACCCCTATGGTGACCCAGTCCATCTTCGGGGAGTATTAATTCACTTGTATGAATGTATGAAGAGCGGATACGCTAAGCACTTGGCCAATCAGCCCAGCTTAATCAGAGAGATTAAGTTTCATAATTTGAAAAAGCTTACTGAGAGTCAGCAAACAAAAGTTTCCACATGAAATATCTTCATGCTGACTGCTAGTATATGTCACTTAATTTCACATCAAAACCTTATTTCATAAAAAGGTTACTGTAACTTGCAAATTGTGCTGCATTTTTTCAGTTTGGATACGAGTATTCTTCAGTGGTTGTGTTGTTTAAATTTTTTTGTTGTTTATATTATGTTTTGCTACTTGTTTGTTCATGCTGCTTCCTGAAAATGGAATCCATAAAGAAATGCACTTTGGCAACATGGAAGGTTTCTGTCCAAAGGGCTAGTTCTGCTTTGGATTTTCCTCAGTGGATGCAATGCGAAAAGTGCTACATGTATGCACTGAAAAATGTGAAAGATTTGTGGAATGTTTGGGTAAATGAAAAGAAGGAAAGCATTAATGTATGTGAAAATAATCTTGACAGATTAGAGCAATTAGAAATGGGTGTAAGAGTTTGGGACTGTAGTAGAAGAGCTTAGGCAAGAGTTGGTGAAAATGAAAAGTTAAATGAAGCATCTGGAAGAGGATATTAAGCATCTAAAGAATGAGAATTAGAAAGTTAGTATTACAAAGAAAGAGTCAAATTATAGTTGTATGGGGGAATCGATCATTAGAGGTGTGATAACTAATGAAGTGCATAAAACAAGTTTTCCTGGTGGAACAATGAAGCAAACAACTGATGCGTTGCAGAAAAGGAAAGACTGGGCATCAAAATTAATGGTAGCCGTGAACACAAATGACATAGTTGGGGATGGGGAAAGAATGTTGATAGAGACTAGAGGAAGTTGTTAAGGCAGGTAAAGAAGAATAGTGTTGTAGGACAACAGTAAATTGAGAAGGAGAACAGAGATAATGAATAGTAACATGGCTGAGTTGTGTGGGGCAAAGGGAGTTCACAATTTGTAAATCTGTGGTGTGAATTTGAAGGAAAGATGGAATGGTTTAAAGTTGATGGATTGTATTTGAATGGGTTTGGTGTTGGGAAATTAGAAAGCCATTGTTTTCTGAGATGGCACAAAGGCAAGAAGTTCATGCAGCAACGATCAGAGTCTACTTGTGAAGCAGGATAGCACAGCTAAACGGATTTTACAGGAGGAGGAAGATGGATATGAGGTTGAAGATGTGGTTGCAGCAGCACAAGATAATGGAATGCAAAAAGGTGAGGATGAAAAAGGTAGTAATGAAAATCAGAGTCAGGATCATGGAAACTGGCATGGCATGGAAACTATTCTAGCTACTGGAATATATATTCTCTATTCTTGGTACTGGTAGAATGGCCTCAAAGATGCAGGGATTGTTATGTTTGTACACCAATGTAAAGGGTATTCAAGCAAAAGAGCTGAGTTTGTTGCATTGATCCATTCAGTATGCACAGGAATAATCGGAATAAGTGAAACTTGGTTGTGTGAGGAGGGTGTGATGTCAGGAATAGAAATAGAAGGATATATAATTTTCAAGAAGGACAGAAATATGAAAAGAGGAGAAGGAGTGCTGTTATGATTGCAGAGGAAGTGTGTCCAAAGTGTGGAAGTTGATATATGTCCATGCACAGATTTTGATGAAGACTAGTATATCTGATAGGATGTGGTTATAGGCCAGGAAATGCAGAATACTGATTGTGAAATGTTTAGGAAAATTAGTTGGGCATGTAAAAAGAAGGTGATCCTGATGGGAGACTTTAATTACAGGAATATAGAGTGGAAGGAGGAGATAGTGTATGGGGCTGGGCTGGTTGACCAAGTTGTTAGTGTATCTGCTATCCAGCCAAAACGCTGCAGGTTCGAATCCTGATATGGGCATGGATGTCTGCGAAAATACTAGTGGTGGTGGGCAGTAGATGGCATTGGTGTAGATGGTGTTGATGACAGTTGCAGTGCACTGTAGTTGGTGGATGAGTGGTGCAGACAGAGAGTTGTAGAGTATGTGGTCTCCCTCGATGAGCCTTTTAACTCCTTGGAGTGTCACATAATAATAATAATAAAAAAAAGGAGAGTGAGTATGTTGAATTTCTGAGAGATAAATTCTAAAGCAGCATGTGAGTGAAGCAAGTAGAGGCTTTAATGTTTTAGATTTTGTGATAACTTCACAAGATGTAGTTGTTAGTGAGGTGTTGACACTGCTGCCAGTCGGTGAGAATGATCATAAGGTACTAGGTACTTGCAGTGGGTAGGATTCCTAAGGAGTGGAAAGAAAGTTTAATAAGTGATGAAACAGGAAAAGGTTACTGCCAAAAATGGATACGTCAAAGTATAAATAAGGTGATTATGGGAAGCTCTGAAGTTATCATCAGTACTTTGGGTAGATGAGATGTTGATAATGCATAAAAACTCACAAGGCAGTATCTCACAAAAGCAATGTATAACTCCCTTAATTCTTGGTATGCAGATTGATAGAGTAGGAGTGAAATGGATGAACAGTGAACTCAAGCAAGCTGTTCTAGAGAAAAAAATTCTATATAGGTGGTACAAGACAGTTTGTGGTGATTGGATCCATGAAGATTATAAAGTGCAGGCTAGAAATGTAGTAAGCACGATAAAGAAGGAAAAGGTGCAGTATAAGAAGAGATTGGCTAGTAAGGCCAAGGTTAACTGAAAGAATTTTTCAGCTATATAGCAAGCAAGAGAAAGAATTATTATGACAGAATGACATTGGTGGATGGTCATGGTAGCAGAATAACAGTGGCAAAGGATATAGTGGAATTATTGAATGAGCACTTTTCCAGCATATATCATACTGGTATAAATGATGCAGTGCAATATATAGAAGGGAGGCAAGTATTAGGAGAACTGGAAGTGAAAGAATCAGAGGCTGTGGGAACGAATTACACATCACAATGTATTCTTAAGGAATGTGCACCACAGTTGGCTATGCCCTTGATCTGGTTATTTAATGAAAGTCTTGCAGTGGGTAGGATTCCAAAGGAGTGGAAAGAAGGCATAATAGTACCACTCTACAAGCAGCGTTCTAGGACAGAGGTTTCCAATTATAGACTAGTCTGTATAACGGCAGCTGCGGGTAAGGTGTTGGAGAGATTGGTTAGGAATAGAATACAGGATTGGATTGATGGATATAGCATTTTTTATAATGGTCAGCATGGATTTGTAAAGTCCTGTTTTAGCAATTTACTTGCATTTTATGATAAGATTTACAAGTCTGTTAGATAAGGGAGAATCATATACAGTGATTCTCCCTTATCTAACAGATAAGGGAGAATCTGTTAGTACCATTCAGAGATTGGCTCTCTGAATGATACAACAGTTCAGGAAGATTTGGATAGACTTTTTACTTGGACAAAAGAAGTGGGGTTATGTTGTACTACCTTACCCCAGTCCTGAAGATACTTTCAGGTGCAACTTTATCACACTTGGATAAAGGATTAAACTAAATTTATTAAGTGGGGTTATAGTTTTAATATCCGTAAGTGCAAAGTGTTGTATTTTGGAGTGCAGAAATACAAGGCTGTGTACTATATCAGCAGTGCTGCACTGCAGGAAGTGAATGAGATTAGATATTTGGGGGTGATAGTTGACAGTAGACTAGACTGAAGTTTAGGGAGTACACTGCTAGTGTTGCAAAGGCTGCACATTGCAGTGCTACTATGATAAGAAGTATTCTAACATGTAGGATAAGGAAGTGGTCAGACCACACTTTTGAACTATTGTGCTCAAATCTGGTCACCTGGTTTTCAGTGTGATGTGGAGACATTGGAGAGGGTCCAGAGATGAGTGATTAATACAATATTAGGACTCCGGACTGCTGGCTATGGAGAGAAGTTGAAAAAATTTGGATTGCAGAGTTTGGTGGATAGGAGAAAGAGAGGTCGTATGATCCTTTCCTTACCACTCTGCTGCAATTTTTTTATTTAGTTCATAATATGGAGCTAAACAAATATACACTTGTCTCATGAATTTTCCAGAGTACTCCATTCAGGGATCATTTACAGTAAAATAACTTCCTAACTTTTTTGCCAAGTCCAATCCTTATGCTATTTTCTTTAAACTAAATTCTTCACTATAACCACCTTCTTGAATGATTTTTAAAAGTTCTCCTGGGTATTTCCAGGCAGCTTCTACATCTGCTGATTGCTAATTCTTGCTGGATTTTAAGATTTTGCAAAGAAATCCGGTTTTTAAAGTTTTCGAACCAAACCTTATTGGCATAAAATCCATGCTGAGAGCTTTCTTCTGAAGAATCTTCATGAAGTTCTTTTAAATATTTATAAACTTTCAGAGCTTTTTGTTTAATAATATTTCCATCCAAAGAAATTTTCTTTTGAGTGTGATCTTCTATCCAAATCTTTAAAGATTTCTTCATTTTTCCCATTAGAATATCGCGTACATGAGCAACGCACTTTGCACTTACCGTTGACTGAGCAATAAACACTTTCTTGGATTTTATGTTCATTTTGTTTGATTTTTCGAATTGTTGATTCATTCATTTAAATTCAAAGTCCTTTCAACAACTCCTGGTTTTTCTTCATTTTTCAACCAATCCAAGATTTTAATTTTGGCTTCGAGAGAAATGATTTCTGTTCAATGTTGGTTTATCCCTTTTGTTGCAGTTTGTGGCCATTACTATAAAAATAATTTTTTTACATAAAAAATGCATTACATATTAATTATGTATGTAGCTCACCAGAAAATAAAGTGCTCAGCTTGAGATTAACACAGTTATGATTTTTAATGGATTTTCCTGGCAGAAACGAAGACAATTTTCAACATTAAACACTTTATACGGTAAACAGTTGACGTGCATGCCATGCTAAAGAGTATTTCCCATAATATAAATTTGCTACTTATAACTACAAGCGCAATACGGGCAGTCACAAATTTAATGAATATAAAATTTGATTTTTAAGTCCCATGGCGAAAAATATATGAAAAGATAAATTATTACGTGCAATTTGTAGACAGTCTTTATATCGTTGAAAGTTTATTTTTCACTTGGTTAGACTATAATAAATTTAGTTGAATCCTTTATCGAAGTGTGAGCAACCAAAGTTTGCCCCTGAAAATATCTTCAGGACTGGGGTAAGATAGTACAACACCGGGCAACTCGCAGCAAAGGTGGAGCAAGCTTACATCACTCCTATCTCAGTATCTCCCATAATGCACAACACATCTCCTTGCAGATATGTATAATGTTATGTATTAAGGAAGGGCCACTACCCAGACTAGTTTCAACCTTTATTGAGGTTTCTTCAGTGGGAGCCAGGCCCAAGTGGAAATACCAGGCAGAAGCATTAGCAAGGTCATCTCCACCTATAGGAGTTGCCAAACGGTGTGCCACCTTTTTATTAAATTACTCTGGATTTAGAGAAAGATGTTGAAAGTTTATTTTTCACTTGGTTAGACTATAATAAATTTAGTTTAATCCTTTATCCAAGTTTGAGCAAACAAAGTTTGCGCCTGAAAATATCTTCAGGAATGGGGTAAGGTAGTACAACACCAAGCAACTCTCAGCAAAGGTGGAGCAAGCTAACATCACTCCTATCTCAGTATCTCTCATAATGCACAACACATCTCCTTGTGGATATGTATAATGTTATGCATTAAGGGAAGGGCCACTAACCAGACTAGTTTCGACGTTTATTGAGACTAGTTTTGACCCAGTCCTGAAGATATTTTCATGCGCAAACTTTGTTTGCTCACACTTGGATAAAGGATTAAACTAAATTTATTATAGTCTTTATATCGAAACTGCGTTGTATAAGTACCGCATTATACGAGGATTACCTGTATTATAAGATTAGAAAACATATGTCCTAAAGAATCAAACCGATTTATCACTTGAATATCACTGAACATAAAACTTAATTCAATTTAGTTTATTTTTTATTATAGGGAAGTTACTTAGAAAATATAGAAAAAAACAATAAAAAGTAATTACAACTGATACTATGTTATATTCCTCTACACATTTATGGATAACACCTATTTCTAAAACCAGATGGAACTTAATCACTGGATGCTGAACTAGGCATTTCGAAGTATAACTGATTTTATTATCATTATTATTTTGCAGGTCTCCATGTAGTCAAGAAGACTAACTGCAGGAGGTCAAACATTCACACTTCAACAAGCACTCAAAATGCAATCCATTCACTATTCATTATGAAAAAAAAACATCCTTTTCACTTCCTTGCATACAGAACCTTTGTGCAATGTCTTCGTATTCTCTCATCTCCTATTACCATGCACAATAATTCCTCAGTATCTATCTGATGGACTCCTCTCAACCATCTTACATATCTCAGTGACATCACTCACCTCTTCTCCTCCAAGCTCCAAAGACTACATTCCCTTAATCAATTTTCACATTCAACCATTCCAGAGTTGTGAGATAATACTTTAATTACTTGCCTCTGCACTCTTTCTGTTTCCTTATTGTTCATATAACCAGTGGCCAGATTTGTGCACAGAAATCTAAATGTAGCCTTATATTGGTGCCTTATAAAGTGAAAATATTAACTCATTATCTGTACTTGTCAGGGTTCTTTGCATGACAACAGCAACTTTCTAGTTAATCTTTACAACTTTGGCAGTGTGTCTCTACATTTCAGCTCCTTATCCCAGATCTCTTACCTCCTTCACCTCCTGGAGCAAGGTTCTTTCAATAAGATTAACCTCATTTCATTTATTCTGGCCAAAGTACATTACTTTACACTTAGTAACAATGAAGTGAGATCACCATTCTTCAGTTCAAAATACCGACCTACACAAATTCTCTTGTAAGAACACCACATCAAAGGTTTCTGACACTGTTCTTCCTAATTCAGCATCACTGGCCAACAATCAAATAGCTCCTCATTAATCTCAAACTATATCACTGATGTATAAATTCAACAACAGTGGTCTTAGAACCAAACATTATGGTATCCCATTAACTTTTTATCTTGGGGGAGGGGGGGAATACATGCCTGATACACAAGTCAGTTTCCTGTCAACCAACTCCATCTATAAAGCAAGCTACTAAGTGATTATTCATTCCCATTTCCTCCTCAATTTCAATAGTAGTTTGTCATGTGGTACTGTGTACCACATGACAAACTACTGTCATGTGGTACTTTTTCCAAATTTTGCTTTAGCAAAATTTGGAAAAATCACTATATAAGCGATTTTGTGATATATAAATGATTCCAGAAACAAAAACATAAAAATCTGTAATACACTATTGCTATGGGCAGGATAAGAGATTTTTTTTTAAATTTATATATATTTTTTATTCACATATGAGGTTACTTAAGAATCAACGTTGCATAAGGGAATTTGGAGAACTACCTGAGATTTTTGACCCAATGTGCAATCCTCATCTTCTCATGGTGCACCCAGTTCATTCACTACCTGGATTTAGCTAAACTGTATTCTTATTGGCTTAAACCAAAACAAAATGATGGTACAACATGATGGAATTTCATGATGGATGGGAGTTTTCCAGTTACACAAGGCTCCAGTTTTTGGTGAAAAGAGTGGAAACAGTGAAAACTCAGATACTGAAACAAACTCCAACTTATCAGCAGGGTTCATGATTAGAACTGTCAACAATAAGAAAGGGAACTAGCAGAAAAAATTGAATGCAGAATGACAGGATACTGTTACCAAAATAAAGAACACACACAAAAAAAAAGTGAGATTCTTGTGAGCTACAAACACAAATGTTATATTCAGACAATAATGATTGGGAGAAAGAAGTAGCTATAACATTCAACACTAAATACAACATTGGTCTTCTTGAATGGCAGGATATAATATTAAATAGAGTGATAAGGGAAAATATCAGAATAGGAATTAGACAATGAGACTCAGTGGTGTCTATGGTCACAAAGTAGGTTCTATTAAGGAAGATATGGAGGAATATTTCCAGGCATTAGAGAAATAGATGTAACATACATCTTACAACCAGAACAGTCTGGCCTAGCAGAACCTACTGTCTCAACTAAATATATTTTTTTTGGAAGAAAACTAAGCTTTTACATAGAAGTAGTTTCCTTATAGAGTGCTTATATAAAGATAGTCCTGAGACCCTCCTACACTGATTGAACTTCTGATGGCCTTGGGTTATCGCCTTAATGGGAAATATTAATACATAATTTTTAAACAAATTCCTGATTAAAATGAAAAGCCAAACGGCTAGTTTTCTGGCAACTTAATAGAAATTAAGCGGATGAAAATCCCATGTTGTTATATAGCCAGTAAGTGAAACTCAAGATTGAGAACTATGATCTATATGAGTTTCAATGCCGAAAAACTATCGGCGAAGGCAATTCGAAGCAAAGGTGGAGCAAGCTCCCTCACTATTCTTGATATTCTCTCATAATGTAAAACACAGCTCCTAGGAGATGTAATACTGTCATTACATTATGAGGGGAGGTCACTACCCAGACCGGTTTCAACTTTTTTGAGGTCTCATCAGTGAGTAGGTAGACCTGGAAGATATCAAAGCTTAGTGAAAAGAACTTACATACCTTCACTATACGAATGCCATAACGGTGTGAGTTTCACTTACTGGCTATATAACAACACAGGATTTTCATCTGCTTAAATTCCTGATTATTATATTATTGTATTTAAAAAAAAAATAAAATAACTGGGCATTTTACTGACCATCTGTTGTCCTATTAACGCTATACAGTAGTCTCCCCTTATCTGCAGTGGGGATGCGTTCCTAGAACTGAGTGAACACCTGACAGCGCATATAGTACCGTACCCTATATATGCTATGTTTTATCCTACACATACATACCTATGATAATATTTCATTTATAAATTAGGCACAGTAAGAGATTAACAACAATAACTAATAATAAAACAAAACAATTATAACAATATAAGAAAAGTTATGTGAATGGAATCTTGCACACTTCGGCATAAAATTTTTTTCTTTCATTATGGAGTCAAGAACTTTCACCTTTTCACTTAAAGGAAGCACTTTATAGCTCTCTTTGACACGAATTGCCAACATCACTACTCTTGTGCTTTGCGGGGTCATTACTAAGTAAAATAAGAGTTACTTGAACACAAGCACTGCAATAGTTTATCTGATTACTGAGAACAGTGTGAAATTTAAAACTTATGAATTGTTTATTTCTGAAATTTTCCATTTAACATGTTTAGGACTGGGGTTGACCATGGATAACTGAAACTGCAGAAAAGGGGATAATACTGTAGTGGTGCTTTTTAAAAATGATTCTTTAATTGTAATTTTATATTATGTTTTGTTATCAACATGAGGATGCCAATGATGCATAGGCAACAATTTTCAGCTAGTAAATTTATTTCACGTTAAGTTATCGTTTTTAATTTTTTTACCCTCAAATGTATTCCAGGCTGTTCCATTCCTATGCTGAACATTCACACACAAACACACAAGCATTCATTACTGCTTTCAGAATACATTCTCCTTACACTGTGTCTCCCTGTCCAAATTTCATTCTCACATTCTTCTCTCCATTCCCATCAGTCTCACCTGATCCGCTCACCTGCTCATTTACATCATCTCTGATGTCTGTGCATTACTGTGTCTGGACAATTCTTTGCAGAGAAAATTAATCGCACGAAAATTCTTCACTGATATATGTGAAAAAAAAAAAATTCCTCTATAAGAAATATTTAAAAAAAATATTAAAAAAAAAGGAATATTTTATTTATTTAATATTTCGATCATATTTAACTTTCTGAAAAGTTTTATTCCATATAAAGTTATTAATATTTTCTTACTACAGGGATCCATAGAATCTATAGAAGGAATATTAATTGTTACAAAACTGGGATAGGATGGTTAGGGAGAAAGAGCACCTATTTAAGAATAATTTTTATATCCAACTAATGTTTATAGTTAACTATTTACATATTCATATTAAGTATTCTAACTATTAATAGACAGAATAGTTATTATTATCCAGGCCTCCATGGAGTCAAAACACTCATCGTGGGAGGTCATTCTTAGGAAACACAAAGTTTATCATACTACTCCTTGAACTCAATGACCATTATTGCTCAAACCACTCTCTCAGGCAATGCATTCCATAGTTCAACCATCCTCCATGCAAAGCAACCACTCCTCATCCTCTTGCTCACAGCTTCCTTTTGTAACTTCAAGGGATGGCCTCTTATCATCACCCCTTCCCGCCATTCCACCAAGTGAAAGAACTCCCCCAATGTCTACCCTATAACTGCCTCTCAGCAGTTTAAAAGTCTCGATCATATCAACTCTCCTTCTATTCACCAAACTCTCCAGTCGACATTATCTTAGTCGATCCTCATAATTTTAAAAATATGGTTTATGACCGAAATTGTACAGTTGTGAAAAAATCTTGTTATCTGCCTCTGTACCCTTTCTACAGTTAATTTATCCCCTTCAAATTCTGGGGACCAAATTTAAGAACAATTGTCTAAGTGTGGTCTGATAAGGGTCTTATAGAATGGAATGATAACCCTTTTATCTCTGCAGTTCAGCATCCTGCTCAGTATGGCAGCAATCCTCTGAGTTACCTTCACCACCTTTGCAATATGCTCTCTGAATCTCAGTTTTCTATCAATCATCATCCCCAGAATGCCCCAAGTGAAAGAACTCTCCAATGTCTACCCAGTAACTGCCTCTCAGCAATTTAGAAGTCTCGATCATATCACCTCTCCTTCTATCAACCAAACTCTCCAGTCCACATTCCCTCAGTTGATCTCGTCTATCCCTACTTCCTCCAGGATAGCTCCTCCAATCGATGGATCCCAAACTTAGACTTTATATTTTGCTACATTAAACCGACATCTCCATTCATTTGCCCATCTGTCTAGTTTATTCAAATCCTCTTGCAGGGCTGCCACATCTGCACTATTACTGATAACCCATCCCAGCATCACATCATCTGCAAACAACTGAATATCCCCTTGCAATCCAATAACTCTCGGGGCTCACAGTGGTAAAAATTGCAGCATACGTCGCGGCATATCTGAGAGATACATTCATTATTAGTATGTGCTAAAATGTAGAAACACATAAAGAAAAAACACTGCAGATATAATACATGAAGGTACAAATCAAGTGGATATTGGATCCAACATGATTTTCTTGCTGAATATAGAAACTACAAGAGTTTCGTGCTGAATATATAGAAACTATAAAAGTTTCGGCAGATGCAAGCATAAGCAACCTTATGGGCAACTCGTAGTAAAGGTAGAGTATGCTCCAGATCACTTTCCTTAGCATTTTCCATAATATAAAGCACATCTCCTAAACGACATGTATGATAAACAAGCCTCTGGCTCTCTATTTCAGTAATACATGATGGTTTATTTATTTTCACTTACAATCTAGAAATTATCAAACAAAGAATAAAAAAAAAAAAACTAAACCATACTATATTGACTTCAGAGGTAGCAGTATATCTTTCAGATACAATTTACTGTCAAATATCACAAACATTTACATAACGTGTTCAACCAAACTGACAGCAAAAAAAAAAAAAAAAGTGCAAAATATCACTCGTAACATATGAATGCACAGCTACTCATGACCTCCATGCTATACGCTGAATTGTGTAAGAATATTCATATTAAACATTTTGTATGTATCTGTCAGATCAGTCGCGAGCCCCCGAAGGTTAATGTCATTGATATAAAGGTTGAACAATACAGGTCCAAGTACTGAGCCCTGTGGAACCCCACTTGCACCCTTCAGCTTCCATCATATTGTCCCACCATACATAACTCTCTGATACCTATCAGACAGCCAATCCTGAATCCATTTGACTAACCCGACATTTAAATCCATGTGCTGCAACTTAAATATCAGTTTATGTGGCACCCTGTCAAAAGCCTTTGCAAAATCCAAAAAAATGGCAGTATATGCCTTTCCCTCATCAACTGCTCTTGTCACTTTATTATAAAAGGTGATGATTATATTAATAAAGCAAGAACGCTCCTTAACAAATCCATGTTGATTCTCACAGTTAATAATAACACTACCCTCATCTGCCCAACGCTGGATACCTAAGACTACTATAATACCTGTCTTATAATTCCACATACATTCCCTTTTCTTTGATAATACACCTGCATGTTTATTCATTTTCCAAGTCAAAACCACATGGTCACTCTCTCAAACAGGGGGAGAGATGTCATCTCAGTTATTATCTGCTCTTCTGATGCTATGACCAAATCCAAAACTATTGAACCTCTTGTTCCCTCTATTACATGTTGCCTAAGATATTTGTCCCTCAAGAATTCTAGAAATTCCATCCCTTATTGCTACATGCATTTTCCTATTCCCAGTTTATACTACTGTAGTTAAAATCTCCCATAACAATCATTCTTTTTGCACTTGGCAAGTTCAACTGCCTAAACATCTCCTGCTCCCCACCCTCTGTGCTCCCTGGTTTGTAGCAACACCACACTAAATATCCTGTCTTGGCCACTTCTACCTCCATATGCTTTCAAAACTATCAGTGTCACTGTCTTCCAAAGCAGCTTAGAGGACATAAGTTATCACTTATCATAAGCAGTACTCCACCACCAATTTTCCCTTTCCTATCCTGCAGAAAAATGCTGTACCCTGCTACTTCAATTCCTGTTATTATATCATCCTCTGTCAACCACGTATCAGAGATCCCAATAATCTTTGGCCAGGCTGATGCTATCAGTGCCACCAATTTATCTCCTTTATTTCGGATACTCCTGGCATTAGTATAAAGCATAAAAATGTCACTGCTTCTATAACTATCACTGTCCCCTCTCGACCCCACTGGACTCAGTCTTAAATGATGTCGTCCCCCTTCCTGCAAGCACCCATTTCCCACAAGGGGCCATCCCTGCTACCATCCACACTTGGAATTCTAGTTTCCCCTGCATTGACACACAGACTTGTTCAGAAAACAGCAATCTCTCCAGATGCCTTCATCCTTCCTCATTCAAATGCAAGTGGTCGCTAGCATACAATTCCCTTCTGTCCTCAAATGCCCTCCAAGCATCCACACATTCCAATCCTCTCTTCTGACACATTCTGGTTATTGTGCTATTAAGTATTACTGCTCTTCTGCTCAGCTCGTCACTAGCATACTTGGGCAACACACACACACACACACACAATCTTTCCTCTCTGCATTTTCTTTTGCACAACCCCAAGCAAGAATCTCAGATTTCTCACCACCTGATTTACATTGCCTCTCAAGTCATTCGTGCCCACCATCACAATCATTTCAATCCTTCTTTCACCCCTCTTAATTGCCATAGCCACATTTTCTATTGTCCTTCCAGGCAAACACACCTCTGGCATCCTATTTTGCACACCACAGATCATCGAGTCTCCATACATCACGCCTCATACCACTCTGTTCCTCGATTACTCACCTGCATCCCTCCCTCCCCCCTAACTCTTTCTCTCTGTGTTCCCCCTACTTACTTGCTATCCTGCCTTCACTCTATCCCTGGTTCCAGCACTCCCTCACATTCTTCTCATTTCCTCTCTCTGATTATTTCCATTCTCCCCTCCTCTATCATTCCCATAACTATCTCTCATTCCCTCTCTTCTGTTTCTATTCTCTCCTCTTCTATTGCTCCTATTCTCTCCTCTTCTATCATTCCCAAAACTCTCTCTCACTCATACTCTTATTTGCCTTGCATTCATCTCTTCCATTCTCATCTTTCATACATCTCATTCACAAGACATTTCACCTCTTCTTTCAATTCATCTCTCTGTCTCTGCAAGATAGTCACTCTTACTCATCATTCATTCAACCAATCAAGACCATCTCCAAAAACTTTACAGTCATTCAAGCCTTCCACACTCCCAACAGTTATTTTTTCATGCACAACATTTCCACCCAGAGTTTGGGCCTTCGTAAATTGAATTCGCGATTTGTTCCCAACAAGTTGACCGAACCGGGGTGTCGAGGCTAGCTGGTGAACGGACGTGCTATCGGAGAGCTCCTGAGAGATTTGTGATTTTTGTTGATTTATTGATGTTTTGGATTCAATGTAATGGACTTAAGTGTGTAATTTTGGTATATTATTGGAGCTTTATTAGCGTGGTTAGTGTACTAAAGTGTTTTATAACATAATCTATGTCGGGAAGTCGCCGCTAGATGAATTCGTAATGTGTAGTGTTCATGCAAGCTCCAGATAAGATAAGTATCATTTTCAGTTATCGATACAAATTACTTTATAGTGTAGTTTTGTTTTGTTTGCCTTGCGTAATTTAGTGCGTCTGTTTTTGGTGTGTTATAACGTATAATTTGACAAAACACGTTGCAAATAAGTATGGCACCTGTGCGAAGGAAAATGGCGGCCAGTAATGATGATTCGCCATCCTTATCAAAGAACGGTAGTATAAAAGAAATGAGTCAGTGTACTAGCTGTGAAATGTACGCTTTGCGGAGTGCAGTCGGAGTGTGGTTAGATGATAATAAAGGATTGAATGTGTTTAGAAAATGTAGGGAGACTGAGGAATTGAAGTGTATTTCGGATCGTGAGTGTGATATTTTTGTCAACCTTCAGAATGAAGGAAATAGGGATATGACAAGAAACGGCAAGGTTGTACATGAAAATTGTGAGAGTGTGAATGTAGAAAGTGTGAATGATAGTATAAATGGTTTCTCAGAGATTAAAAAAGATGAGATAGATGCATTGAGTGAGATCGCGTTGTTGAATAGTGTGACAGAAAGAGCAAAACAGCAGCTAGAGTGCATGAACAAAAGTAGACAGAATGAACCAACCAATAATAAAAGGTATGACAGGAAAAATAGACGTATGAATGTGAACATGAACAAAATGAAGGATAGAGCGCTGTATGGAGACTCGTTAGTACGAGGTGTGTTAGTAGAGGATTTGACAAAATCGTACAAACCAACCTGGTGCGACCATAAAGGACGTAACTGAGTCTATTAGAGAGCAAAAGGAAAGGGTGAAAGAAATGATTGTTGTGGCAGGTACGAATGATTTGAAAGGAGATAAAATGGAAATGATAGAAGACCTGAATGAATTGTTTGAGGTAGCAAAAGAAAAGAGTGAGAGAGTTAGAATGATTAGTCTTTTGCCACGGTATGACAGTGAAATGTTTAAAAGGAGGGCTATAAATGCGAATGACTATGCATGGGTTATGTATGATGAGTGGTGTGGAATTTGTGGATGTGTGGAGTGAGTTTGATGGGCGAAAGGATCTATATAAGATGGATGGCTTGCATTTGAATGGTTACGGTGTAAGAAGACTTGAGAAAGTGTTGCTGAATGTAGAGAATGTGCAAATTCAGGGAAACTAGATTTGTTAAGGGGGGGAGTAGATATACAATCCTTATGGAGGCAGTTGAATGTAAGAATGAATATAATATGCCAGAGCAAATAAGGACAACAAATCTGAGTGGGATAGTTAATATAAGGCATCAAGGTAGGGTTGGGGCTAATGGGGGTCTTAAATTCATGTACACTAATACTAGGAGTATTAGGAACAAGAAGGAAGAGTTTTTGGCCATGGTTGGCACTTCCAGACCACAGGTTATAGGTATTAGTGACACATGGCTGACTGTAGATGATATAACTAGTGGGATTGAATGTGATGGGTATAGTCTGTTCAGGAATGACAGAGAGAATAAAATGGGGGGAGGAGTATTGCTGATGATAGCTGATGAGCTCCAGCCAAGGAGAATAGAAGTTGAATTGCAGGATAGAGAAAAGAGCACATTTGAGGCCATTTGGTGTGAGATTGTGGCTAGCAGAACTAAATATACAATTGGGTGCTGCTATGGACCAGGTGATGGAAAAGATGGTGGTGACAGTATGCACAAGCAAATAGAAGAAATGGGTGGAAGGAGGGTGATTATTATGGGAGATTTCAACTATGGTCGCATTGATTGGAGTGAGGAGAGGACACACGGAAGGAAGGAACTGGATTTTATGCGGTTATTAAGGGATAACTATCTGCGACAGCATGTAATGGAAAATACTAGGGGTCAGAGAGTGCTTGACCTAGTAATTACATCTGAGGATTTGGCTGTAACAAATATGACCACATTGCCACCAATCGGTGAGAGCGATCATAGGGTCTTAACTTGGGAGGTGGCTAAAGGTGTAGAATTTTCAATTAAGACAGGGTACATGTGGAATTATCGGGCTGGAAAGTATGACAAGCTTAGGAGTTTGATTGGTTCAGTGCCATGGCATGTACAACTGCAAGGACTAGAAGTTGATAGTGCATGGGAGGTAGTTAAGAAGTGCTTGCATGAAGCAATGGCTGACTGTATACCTAGAGTCCGAATAATAAATCAAGTAGGGGTTAAATGGATGAATAACACCATTAAGCTTGAGCTGCAAAAAAAGAAACAACTATGGAGTGAATTTAAGGAGAAGGGTGACCGGCAGGCACATGAACGGTATAAAGCGCAGGCCAGAAGGGTGACGAGTGTGGTAAGAAAAGCAAAAAAGGATTACGAAAGAACATTGGCCATGCAGTCTAAAGAGAATCCTAAATAGTTTTTTAGATATGTAGTAAGTAAAAGGAAAAATGTACATGGCAGATTGATTTTAAAGAATGCCGATGGTAGGGAGGTAACTGAATCAGTTGAGATAGTTGAGTTACTGAGTGAGCACTTTGCAAGAGTATATCATCCAGGTGGTGACATTGCAGAAACGAATAAACCAGTAGATTATATGGGAATTGTGGTGAATGAAGTGGAGGTGAGTAGTCTATTGCATAACCTCAATGTCCATACATCTGTGGGATTGGATGGTATACCAGCTCGTGTTGTACGAGAAGCAGCTAAAGAATTGTCAGTACCCTTGACCATTTTGTTTAATTTGAGTCTCGGGTCTGGGTTAGTCCCGAGCGAGTGGAAAGAGGGGAAAACAGTTCCACTGCATAAAGGTGGTTCCAAGACTACTGTTGTAAATTACCGACCGATTAGCATATTAAGAATCATTGTCAAGGTCTTAGAGAAATTAGTCAAGAAAAGAATACAGGATTGGATAGATGAAAATGGGATATTGTATGGGGGACAACATGGTTTTGTGAAGGGTAGATCATGCCTCAGTAACTTGCTCACGTTTTATAACACAGTGACGGCTGAACTGGATAGAAGTAATGGGTTTACAGCAATACTACTGGACCTTGCCAAGGCCTTTGATAGGATACCACATGGAACCATAATCAGTAAACTGGAGCAGATGGGTATAGATATAGGGTTGGTGAGATGGATAGGAGGGTGGTTGAAGGAGAGATATCAAAGAGTGGTTTATTCAGGAGTGGAGTCTAAAAGACGTCTTGTGACTAGTGGAGTGCCACAGGGCTCTGTTCTTGGACCACTGCTTTTCAATTTGTTCATCAATGATATTGGAAAGGATCTGAGAGGAAGTGTTCACTTGTTTGCTGATGATGCAGAGTTGGGTAGAGCAATTGTGAGTGTACAGGATGTCAAAATTTTACAGGATGATTTGGATAGTTTGGAGGACTGGGCTAGGAAAAATGGATGTCAATTTAATGTGCCAAAGTGTAAGGTTATGCACTTTGGGGTGAAAAGAATAGCAGCAGTATATCGCATTGGTGGAACCATACTCCAGGAGATTGATGAGGCCAGGGATTTGGGAGTGTTGGTGGATAGGGAGTTCAAGTTTAGGGGGCACATTGCAAAAGTAACTAAAACAGCTCACCAAATCACTTGGCTTCTGAAAAATACTTTAACATGCAGAGACGAACAAGTTGTTGTTCCTCTGTATCGAGCCTTGATAAGACCCCATCTGGACTTCTGTGCTCAGTTATGGGCACCAGGGTTTCTTCGTGATGGGGAGGAAGTGGAGAGGGTCCAGAGTCGAGTGACCAAGATGATAGCAGGTCTGTAGAATGAACCTTATGAGAATAGGTTGAAGATTTGTGGGTTGCAGAAATTGGACAATAGGCAAAGGAGGGGTGATATGATTGAGACATTGAAATTACTGAAGGGTTTCTACAAGATTGATCCAGAAGATAGTTTTGAAAATATGACTGGTGGTGGGAGGACTAGGGGCCATGCATGGAAGCTGGGCAAGAGCGTGGTTGACAAGGGTGTTAGAGCTAGGTTCTTTACTTGGAGAGTGGTAAATGAGTGGCATAAGCTTCCAGAGTCTGTTGTGGGTGCTACGACCGTGAATGAGTTCAAGGCAAGGTATGATAGATACTGTGTGAATGTTGAATAGTTGTTCTTGACATGATGTTAGCTCCTCCCTCGATGAGTCTGTCGACTCCTTGGAGTTTCCCGGAACAATAATAATAATAATAATAATAATATTTCGCTCATCATTCACTCGTATCAAACTACTCCTCTCCTGACATTCATTTCCCGTTCCTGATGCAACTATTTCAGTTATCACAATATCTAATTCATCTAATTCCCCCCATTGCCTACATTTTGGGCATGTATGCACTCCTCCTCCTCCTCTCACCCACCACATATCCAACTCCTGGGATGCATACATGCAGCATGCATTGCTAGTCACAAGTCCTTTATTATGTAATGCAACAGAGTCCTTAAAGGACTTGGTGACATGCCATTTGTGATTGCAGCTGCAATCATTCCTTACTGCCGAGAAACTACTAAACTAAATGCTAAATATATATAATGTTATATAAACACTGTATCACACACACACACACACACATATATATATATATATAAATGCTATATTCAACTATACTAAGTAGCGAAAATTTATCTTCTCTTTCACAAATGCTGCCGACTGTGACCTTGCCTTCTCGGTAACTGAAAAATAACACAATATATAAGAACGAAGGTGACGTGTTTCAGTTACTGAATACACTTGTATTCTAAAAATGACTCCACTTTTCCTGCATACAAAAGACATGTTATACGATGTTATCATTTACAGAGAAAGTTTAAGATCATAGGTTCACTTTTGAGTAATTATATTAAATAAAATGATAATAAAATTACATAAATCTTACCATCATTAAGTAAATCAGCATAAGCTGAATTACCATCTACAGGTGCAATAGATGTCTTTAATATTCCTCCAATACTAGTATTTTATAACATGGAAATTTTAAATTTTATATTTAGTCCTCTTTACTGAAAACAATCATGCATCTATATATATATGCATGATCCCAAAGTGGAACAGGTAATTAATTACTTCTCTCGTAAAATGTTCAAACACAAACTGTAAAACTGTGAGGAAAAGTTAGTGGCATTTGTGGATGTATGGCATGTGTTTGAGGGAAGAATGAAATTATACAGGTGTGATGGGTTGCATTTAAATGGCTTTCATGTGGGTGTGCTGGAGAAAGTCTTGCTGGATGAAAGTATAGTGTCTGGAAGTACAGTATGTGATGTGTGCCAGAGATCAGAAGGAAGAGATGAAGAGAAAAATCAGGAGAATGGTATTGAAGAGACAGCAGTGCTTGGCAGTGGAAACAGTAGTAGTGTGAGAGAGGAAGAGAGAACGGGAATACAAGAGGAACAGGGAAACCGGGGGGGGGGGGAGCTTGAGTGGACAGGGAAACATGGCATAGAGAGAGAGCATGTAGAACATGATAGTGAATGTGTGTGTATGAAGGTGGAGTATACTGCAATGTGGGTGGAGACTGAGCAGGTATATATGTGGTATGCGGTGATAAAGGTGATTTCGCAGGTGTAGTGAGGGGAAATCACAACCAACATATGGCGTCTATAGGACTGGCTATAGATCTAAAAATGAACTGTTGTGTTTGTTTACAAATGACAGAAGTATCAGAAATAAAGGGGATGAAATGGTTCCAGTGATTGAGTTTATTCGTCCCCAAATCATTGGAATAAGTGAAACATGGTTGAATGAAGATGATATCATAACGGGAATAGAAATGGAAGGGTACGGTATTTTTTTGTGTGGATAGAAAGGGCAGGAAGGGAGGAGTACTGCTGATGATAGCAGGGGAATTAAGTCCACATAAGGTAGACATGAAAGGGGGAAATAGTGGCAATGGTTATGAGGCAGTGTGGTGTAATGTGGAGGTTGAGAGGAAGACATATTTAGTTGGATGTTGCTATAGGCCTGGGAACGTGGAAGGTGGTGATGAAGAAATATTGTATAAACAACTTGGATTAGTGATGGGTAATTATTATGGGTGATTTTAATTATGATGGCATAGATTGGAATGAAGAGATAGTATTTGGAAATAAGAAAAGTGAATTTCTTGAGTTCTTGAGAGATAACTATAATATCTCAGGCAACACATAAAGAAAGGCATGCGAGGATCAAAAGTTCTAGATTTCATCATTTCCTCAGAGAATGTAATCGTTAGAGGGGTTTCACATTTTCCTCCAGTTGGTGAAAGTGATCATGAAGTAATCACCTGTGTAGCTAGTCATATACAGGCTTTTGCGAGGAAAGGATATATGTGGAATTATAAGGCTGGTGATTATGACAAGCTTAGGAGACAACTTCTAGCTATAACATGGAACGAGGAATTGAGCAGTAAGGAAATAAATGTTGCTTGGGAACTTACAAAAAAATACATAACAGCATCAATGTATGAATGTATCCCAAATGACAAAAGGCTGAATGAGGTTGGTGTAAAATGGATGAATGTGGAGCTTAAGCATGAAATCTGGAAAAAAAAGTCCTTTGGAGGAAGTACAAGATGAATAATGATAATCAGTCACATGAAGAATTTTAAAGAACAAGCCAGGAGAGTGACTCAGTTAGTAAGGAAAACAAAAGTAGAGTATGAGCAGAAATTGGCAGATCAGGCTAAGAAAAACTGTAGAGAGTTTTTTTTAGACATGTGGCAAGTAGAAGGAAGAATGATCATGGAAAGATGAAGTTAAGGGATGAAAGTGGTAGAATGGTAACTGCTGTAGAAGACATTGAGGTATTCAGTGATCAATTTATAAGTGTGTTTCATCCTGATCAGAGTGAAACCTTGAGGAACTTAAATTTATAGAGGACATAGGAGAGGATAGCTTAATTGTGAATGAGCAGGTAATAAATAACCTTGATATTAATAAGGCAGTAGGATTTGATGACATATCACCACGCATCTTAAGGGAATGTTCCAAGGAACTGGGCAGTAGCATTGGCATGCCTGTTTAACAAGAGTTTTGCAATAGCACAGGTTCCAAGGGAGTGGAAGGAGGGTAAAATTGTTTCACTGCATAAAGGTGCTGATAAGGCTGTAGCTTCAAATTATAGACCAGTCTGTATATCTGGAGTTGTGGTGAAGGTCCTGGAGAGTCTTCTACATTGTAGGATATGGAAATGGGTTGATAACAGCAGTATTCTCTGTGGTTATCAGCATGGGTTTGTTAAGTGGAGATCATGTTTCACTAACTTACTTATGTATTATAACAAGGTGACAAATACCTTGGACAGAGAAGATGCATATACACTGGTGTACTTTGATTTTGCAAAGGCTTTTGATAGACTGCCACATGACAAGCTCTTAAATAAATTGAAACAGATGGGATTGCATAACAGACTTCTGTGTTGGATCAGTGACTGGCTGTCAGATAGGTATCACAAAGTTGTATATGGGGGTGCAGTATCTCTAAAGAGATAGGTCACCAGTGGTGTGCCACATGGGTCAGTTTTGGGGCCATTGTTGTTCAATTTGTATGTTAATGATATTGGGTTGGGTTTATCTAGTGATATCCAGCTGTTTGCAGATGATGCAAAACTGGGGAGAGCAATGCATAGTCAGGTTGATGTTAATGCCTTACAAGAGGACTTGAATAGATTGCATGAATGGGCAGGTAAGTGGAACTATCAGTTCAATGTTGCCAAGTGTAAGGTTTTGAGATTTGGTAAGCAAACGCTGGGATGTAAAGTATACAGCTAGTGGAGAAACTTTAACAGAAGTAGAGGAGATGAGAGATCTAGGAGTGATGTGAAGTCAGAAAGGACCTGAAATTCAGGGGCTACATTACACAAGTTGTGAACACATCACATCGAAGAATGGCAATGATGTGGAGAACCTCGATATGCAGAAATAGAGAAGTTATGATTCCATTGTATAAGACCAGGGGTGCTTAAGGGTCAAAGCTGTATAACTGAGAGGAGACCTCCACATAGCCTTTAAAGGAATGCGGAGAACCGACCAGGGCTTCTGACCTAATGTCCAATCCTCACCTTCTCGTGGTGCACCCTGTTGGGTATCTACTTTGATACTGAACGAACGTGGATGGGCTGGCAATTTGGGATTTAGCCGACCAAATTGTATTCTTATTGGTTAAACCAAAATAAAAAACGATGGTACAACATGACAAAATTTCATGCCGGCTGGGGCGTCGCCCGGTTAAACAAGGCCCCCATTGTTTTCGCCAGGGAACCAGGGCGAACAGCGAAAAGTCAGCTACTGGAACAAATCTGAAAACAAACCCCAACTCAACATCACCAGAGTTAAAGATCGGTACTATCAACGTAAGAAGCCTGAATGGCAAAGAAATGGAGCTAGCTGAGGAATTAGATAAGTACCAGATCGACATAATAGGGGTGACTGAAACAAAAAAGACCAAAACTGGTGAGATCTTTCTGAGCAATAAATACAAAATGTTATATTCAGGCAATGACAATCAAGGAAAAGAAGGAGTAGCCATAGTATTCAACACAAAATACGAGGCTAATCTTCTTGAATGGCAGTCAGTCTCAAGTAGAGTAATGTGGGCAAATATGAGAATGGGGAACTGGACAATGAGACTTATTTGTGCCTATGGTCCCACAGAAGGTTCTACTAAGGTAGAAGTGGAGGAATTTTTTGAGGCTTTAGAAAAAGCAACTGACACAATGAAAAAGGAAAAGTTGGTCCTTGTTGGGGATCTAAATAGTAGAGTAGGAAATGATTGTGAGACATACAAAAATATTTTGGGAAAATTTGGAGAAAAGAGCAAAGCTAATAATAATGGCAAATATCTGTTGGATTTCTGCTCAGGACATGGACTGGTTATTACTAACACCATGTTCCAACATAAAAATGTGCACAAATTCACATGGAGAGAAGAGGCTAGGAATAAGAAAAGTCTCATTGACTATGTTATTGTTGATAGTGATGTTTTCTCCCTGGTGCAGGACACCAGAGTGTACAGAGGATTTGAAATTGGAAGTGATCACTATTTAGTCATGAGCAGGATAAAATTGAATTTCATACTGAAAAGAATAACATGTAAGAAAGTTTTAAAGCGAATAAAAGTTGAGCAGCTCTCAGATGTGAACTGTAGACTAAAATACAGAAATATTATTGAAAAGAAAATGAAAGAGTTTGAGAACAGGAATCAAACCTTGGAGATTCAGTGGCAAACTCTGAAGGAAACATTGATTGATTCTGCCAGAGAGGCATGTGGTGAGGTTGTGTGCAAAGATAAAAAAATCAGAACTCCCTGGTGGACACAGGAAGTTAAAGAGGCAGTGAAGGAAAAGAAGAAAGCATATCAAAAGTTCCTGGCAAATAAGTCAGCTTTTACTCTTACAGAATACAGAGACAAATGTAAGAAAGCTAAACAGTGTGTAAAACTAGCTAAACAAAAGTCATGGGAGGACTTTGGCAAGAATATAGAAAATAAATATCAAGAAGGTGGCAAAATATTCTGGAGGTTGTTGAAGAAGCTTAGGAATGGAGGAAAGAGTGCTGTAAAAGGAATTAGAGATGATAAAGGTGAAATGAAAACAGGAGAAAAAGATATCCTTGAAGTATGGAGTAATTACTTTGAAAAACTGCTAAATGAAACAAGCAGTGATGAGAGCACAGTGATAAAAAACACTGACCAGGCATGCAGTCAGGAATACATATCCATACTTGAAGTAGAAAAAGCCATCAAAGGCTTGAAATGTGGAAAGGCAGCAGGAGTAGATGATATTCGACCAGAAATGCTGAAGTATGGTGGTATAAGAGTCTTACAGTGGCTGCACTGCATAGTTCAGAAAGCCTGGACAGAGGGACGAATTCCCGATGATTGGAGTAGAGCTCTCATAGTACCCATATATAAAAAGGGAAATAAAACTGAATGTGAGAATTACAGAGGTATTTCCCTACTGAGTGTTCCTGGCAAGATCTATGCAAGTATACTTGAGAAACGGTTGAGAAGAATTGTGGAAGAAAAGCTTGGTGAAGAACAAGCTGGATTCAGGCCAAATAGAGGCTGTCAGGATCAGATCTTCACTTTACGACAAATAGTCGAGAAAGCATGGGAATATAACAAAGATCTGTATTTAAGTTTTGTCGACTTGGAAAAGGCATATGACAAGGTGCCAAGAGAGAAGCTATTCAATACGCTGCAGTTATATGGTGTCAATGGGGCATTATATCAAGCAATACTTAGTCTTTATTTGAGTTGTGAGTCAGCAGTTAGAATTGAAGGAAGTACAGGAAGATGGTTTAATGTTAAATCTGGTGTGAGACAAGGATGTACATTATCCCCTCTGTTATTCATTATCTATATGGATCACATTATGAAGGAATGTGGTATGAAACCTGATATCAAAATTGGAGATGTTAATGTCAGCTCTTTGCTTTATGCGGATGATGTTATACTTCTAAATAAATCTGCTACAAGTCTGCAAGATTCTCTGACTAAATTGAATAGCTGTTGTAATAGATATGGTATGAAGGTCAGCAATAAAAAGACAAAGACAATGAAAATAGGCAGAATCATTGAAAATGTCAACTGTGTTGTGAATGGAGAACCTGTGGAACAAGTAAAACATTTCAGCTACTTAGGCACAATTTTTACTGAAGATGGTAAACTAAATATAGAAATAGACAACAGAATCAGCAAAGCTGGTATGGTGGGAAGTCAATTGAATAAATTCATATGGAATAAGAAAGAAATTAGTCAGAACACTAAATTAGCTGTATACAAGACTGTGTTCAAACCAATTTTAACTTATGGATCTGAGAGCTGGGTCAGAAGTAAAACACTTGACCAAAGACTAGAGACCGCAGATATGAGAGTCCTGAGAAAGATTAGAGGCGTGAACAGATGGCATCAATGGCAATATCATATTAAAAATGAGGATATTAGGAAAGAACTTGACATTGTCAGCATCCAGGAATGCGTTAGCAGAGCTAATCTCAGGTGGTATGGTCACTTGAATAGAATGGGAGAGGAAAGATTAGCAAAACAAGTGTTCTCTGCCAGGTTGGCAGGAAAACGACCCAGAGGAAGACCAAGATATAGGTGGATTGATACGGTACAAAGTGCCTTAGACGATAGAAATATAAGATCTGATAATGTTGGAGTCTTGACAAGTAACAGACTGATTTGGAGGAAAATTGTAGATAGGAAGTTAGTAATGATGTAATTTTTTCATGTAGTACTGTCATATCCTGTACACCCCTTGAGGGTACATGGCAGGAATTTGATGATGATGATGATGATGATGATTGTATAAGACCTTGATCAGGCCGCATAAGGATTACGTGCACAGATTGGGTCGCTGGGTTTTCATGGTGACGAGGATATGTTGGAAAGGGTACAAAGAGGATTCACAAAGGTAGTCGGTGGTCTTTGGAATGTGGAGTACGAGGACAGATTGAGAGAATGTAAGTTGCAGAGTCTCGTGAATAGGAGGAAGAGGGGGGGGGGGATATGATTGAGACACATAAACTGGTCAGGGGTTGATATCAGGTAGACATGGAAGAGATTTTTCATAGAATGGGAGAGGGGAGTAAAACAAGAGGCTATTGCGGAAACTGTATAAGGAGGGTGTGAGCAAAGGAGTGAGAAGCAGATTCTTTGCATGAAGAGTGGCTGGTGAGTGGAATGCTTTGTCTGAGTGTGTTGTGGACATATTGAATCAGTTTAAGACGCGGTTGGATGAGCATTGTATGCAATAGTGAGAACCTCCCACGACGAGTCTCTGACTCCATGGAGGTCGGGTGTTGTTAATGATGATGATGATAATAATAATAAATCAGAAATATCATGTCGTTAACAACCAACTAGATAGCATACCCTCTCCCACCAACGAGCTGTGAATTCGAAACCTGCAATGCACATGGATGTTTGTAATTGTTGTTAGGTAAGAAATGAATTTTGTCGTCTGATGCGAGACCACAGCACTGCTTATTGGAGGACTGAAGTGGCTTGAATGGTTTACATGTTTGGTCATGGATTTTAGAAATTATCGACTTCACAACCATTTTATAAATAACTATTTTAATTTCCTGACGTTTTGACCTTCATATCAGAGTCATCATCTGGAGTATACACAAATATACAAGGATAAGCTGAGTTACATTTCACACAGTATACTAATTCTAGTAGCAAGGCTTATACGTCGGTCATACATAACTGGTAATTAGTTTACGGAATTAACAACGCATATAAAGTATATTAATTAAAGGTGACTTTAATGAATAACTTCTATATTTCAGCAACGTCACGTTGCCATCTTCAGGAACATAAAGATATGGTATGTGCATGCAGGCACTAACAAAAGCAAATGAGGAAGAAAGCAAGAAACTGATATTGTTCCTAAAGTCGTCCTAATGGTGCCCTCTGGCAGGCTAATTTGGTTGTCTTGGCAGTTGGGCTGAAGTTCTCATAATGTAAGTCTCCCAAATTTGGGGAGTTTCATGCACCCAAATTTGTTGAGGTTAGGAACGTTTTTTAGAGCTGATGAAGATTCCTTGTGAATAATCTTTCATGTTTAAACTTGCTGCGGTGTATTATTTTTGTTTTCTTCCAACGAATTCCGTAAACTAATTACCAGTTACATGTTAAAATTATGCTAAAGATACAATGGTTTGATCAACGGTTATTCTACTGAAATGATCTCTAGTGAAAATATAATTAATATACACACACACACACACAGGCAGCCCACAGTTTACACCTCACTTACATTCCTGAAAAAACGGGCATAAAACGAACCCAATTTTAACGAGAGGTACAAAGTTATGTTCCGGGCAGTCAAAAAATATGCACATGAAGTATGTGTAACATTATTATATTTAAAGCTTTGATAATACATACATATATATTTGTTAAAATAAAATTATTAATAACGAAAACAAAACAAAATTATATACAAAAAATATGAAACTTCGAAAAGATATTACATATTTCTATGTTGAAGTTTCTGGTTTTGGATCACCTGCATTTTTTTTTTTTTTTTTTGAAAAAAGTATCCAGTGTTAACTGCCTAATCTTTCTTTTTTTAGGGAGTTCAGTAAGGTTGAATAGATATAATTACACTCCTTTTTACGTTCGCACTCCATTCCCAACCGTGGTCCATTTCGCAGACTTCATCAATCAATGTCTCTATGCTTGCAAGGATATACTGTAAATCGGCTCATTTTATCTCTCTCAGAGGACCTTGTTCATTTTCTTTCTCCTCATATGGATGGTGACTTAGTTGTTCAGCTAATTCTTTTAAGTCTTCATTGGAAAGCGGTTTATCATGACTCTATAAGACTTATGTCACATCTTCAGCTGTAATATCATCCTATCCTACCTCTCGCGCAAAGTTGGTAATGTCTTCAATAGCATTCTCCTCTTGCTCTAATTCCTCGAAGTTGTGCATAAATACTGGAAAAAGTTTTTGCCATGCTCCTATTAAACACTTCGCTGACACTTCATTCCAAGCTCCCTTGATGTTGTTAATATCCTTCAAAATATCGAATGACCACCAATAGTCTTTAATAGTTTTTCCTGAAGTGTCCAAGACTCTTACCATTTCCATAAATGTTATATGGAGGCAATAGGCTTTGAAGATTGATATAACACCCTGATCCATCGATTGCAAAAGCGATGTTGTGTTTGGGGGCATATAAACAACCTTGACATGATGGTATTCTTATTTCAGCAAGGTTTTGAGGATGTCAGGGGCATTATCGAAGAGAAGCAATGCCAGTGGCTGACAAATCATTTTCTTTACAGAAGCGAAGCACGGTAGGACAAAAATAATTTGTGTATCAATCTATAAAAACGTCTTGTGTAACCCAAGCTTTCTTGTTCCTTTTTGAATACTGGTAGCATGGCTTTTAGACCCTTAAGGGCGCATGGTGTTTGTGAATGGTACACCAACATTGATTTAAGCTTCAAAGTTCCGACAACAAAAGCGTAAGTCTATCTTTTGCAGCTTTAAAACCTGGAGCAGAACGTTCTTCACAGGAAATGAAGGTGGGTAATTGCAATTTTTTCCAGTAGAGCCCAGTCTCATCAACATTAAAAATGAGATCAGGAGGATAACTTCCTTGTTCTACACAGTTCTAAAATTCTTTAGGAAAAGCAGCCGCTGCCGCAACATCTGCACTTGCTGCCTCACCACATAATTTGACACTATAGTACTTAGTTCGAGACTTAAATATCATGAACCAACCTTTGCTTCCTAACAATATTTCTTCACCTCCATCTGTCTTTTTAAGATCCTCAAAAATTGTATTTGCTTTCTCAGTTATAACAGCCTGCATTAAAGGAATGTTTTTCAGATTCAAGTCATCCACCCATAATGATAATAATTTTTCCATTTTTTCATGAAGTTTACCCATGCTTACATGTTTTGCATTTAGTATTGCCATAGCTTGTTGCACAGACTATTTTATTCTATCTGCATTTTTCATAATTGTAGTAACGGTCGATGGAGGTAACTTCATACTTCTACAGGCATTAGCACGTCTGCCCATCTTCCATTTTTCGAATCACCTCCATCTTCTTTTCAAGTGTGATTGATTTCCGCACCTTCTTAACACCAAGTTCTGCTACCTTTTCTGCACTTCTTTTATCAGACATGGTATGTAATTACATATTTCATCAATTTAAATACGTATGTATGTAAAAAAAAATTAAATAGAACAATTAGGTAGATTAAACAGTAAAACTAGGTTTGATATATATACGTCATAGTAGCTTGGTAAACACTCAAACACTAGAGTGCCTGTTAGCGTCGTTTCTCAGTCAGACCGCACTACAATAAGAAAGCACACACAGGCATCCGGTGTTATTGTGAATCGGCATAAATTGAACCATCGTAAACCGAGGGCTGCCTGTATATATATATATTAAAAAAAAAAAATTTATAAAAAATACAAATAAAATTGAAAAATTAATTAGAAACTACATCAAAGCTATATTCTATTTAAGACAGAGAAACATTCTTTCATATAGAATGTTTCTATATGAAACATTCTATATGAAATATAGAAATTTAACATGATAATTGTTATATTAGATTTAGGATTATCTACAGTCCTGTTTATAGTTAACTCTTAGGGAGAGAGGTTCCGTGGGTAGAATATGTGCCTGCCATATGCTTGGGACTTTTAGAGAATCATTATTGTTAAGATTAGAGTGGTTGAAAACACAATCCCACAGGCTTCCTTAAATTTAAGTTCATACATGTTTTGATGTGATGTAAACAGCTGGAGCTTTTCCAGTCAATTCTATTAAAGTGTTCAGGGCATGATCAGAAAGGTCAGCTTCACCATAGTTGTTATATTTAATGTGTCATTTATGTTCCTTTTTTCTGATAGGAATTGTGTGTCCTATTTCCCCTATATATGGTAGATTACAGGTGCAATAAATACGGTATACTCCAGGGTATGCCTGCAGAAGGAGTGGGTCTTTGGATGAGTTGAGTAAACCTTTTAATTTTGCATGAGGTTTAAAGGTGGCGTTAAGGTTATATTTCTGTAGTATTTTGTTTATTTTATCTGATGTCCCTTTAATGTATGGAATGGTTATAGTTTTATTGTAGTTAGTTAAGTTTATCTTTCTCTTTTAGTGAGGTCTTGTAGAGAATTTTGCTGATAGTGTTTTGGCTGTAACCATTTTTTAGGAGAGTATTACTGATAACTTTAAATTCGTCTTTAAGCGCTTGTTCATTGGAGTATATCTTCAAAGCCCTGTTTCTTATTAGAAACAGGGCTTTAATTATTAATGACACCTAGGTTTTGTGTTGGGTGGTGGTAGGAGTTTATGTGTATATATTGTTCAGTATGTGTCGGTTTCCAGTCAACAGTGAAGGAAAGAATGCCAGAAGGAAGACGTGTGACAAGTGTATCTAGAAACAGAAGTGTGTTCTGCTTTTCAATCTCAATTGCGAATTGTATGCATTTGTGTTCTTTGTTTAGGTGGTTGAGGAAAGTGTCTAATGTCTGGCGGCCATGGGGACAGATAGCAAAAACATCCTCAACATATCTAAGCCATTAGATATTCATCTTGTTTAAAACCCCAAGGTTTTAAACGAGAGGAATCTAGAGCAAGTTGCTCAAAATATTCCATATAAAAGTTAGCAATAAGGGGGGGAGTATAATGGCAACCCCATGGCTGTGCCTTCTTTTTGAAGGTAGAAAGCATTTTGCCACACAAAATAACCAGAACGTAATACATGCGCAAAATTAAATAAATATATATTTTTTAATTATCCAAAGAAAGTAAAAGTGAATAAGTAAGTAAAATTTATTGAAATCAAAGGGAGACTTAAAAAAACAACAACAACAAATAGCATCAGAATGTTCAAAGGTGGAAGCAACAAAACTATATTGTTGTTCACCTTCACCCCTCTTTTATTACTCGTCATTCTGGCACTACAATAATTTGTAGCGGTAGATGAATAATAAGAGGGGTGAAGTGAACAACAATATAGTTTTATTGCTTCCGCCTTCCATTGCTGTTTTGTCAGATTTGAAGTGAACATGTGTAATCCACATTTCAACCAATTGCTTGTTGTTTATTGATTTTTATTATTGAAGGTTCCCCTCCTTCAACCAAGGCTCAGTATATCTTCAGAAGCACTAAGTGATACTTGGAGAAAGTGTGACGTGAGTTAACCCCAGTAACTATATATTTATATATTTTTCGGAAATGTTTTTTAATAATGGAAAAGTGGCTTAGAACTAGGACTTTGAAAAGAAGAGCAAATGAAACAGGTGATGCTAACCCCAATTGCGATACATGTGTTGTAATGGTGAGTAAATCTGATACTATTAAAGTAGAAGAAACAAGCAGTTCAAAGAAAAAATACAGTAGGAAATATAACAGTTGATATTTGGAATTCGGGTTTACTTGGTGTGGAGATGAAAGTGAACAGAAACCTCAATGTGTTTTGTGTTATGAAGCGTGTTGTCGAACGAGTGCATGAAACCTGCAAAACTCTGACATTTAGAAACTAAACATTTTGATGCGAAAAAAAAAAAAAATCCAATTTCAGCGAAGCTTAGCAACTTTAAATCATGGGAAAGATGTTGTTTTGGCCTCGGGTTCGATTAATAGCAAGGCACTGGAAGCATCTATCTCTTAAGTTTGTGCATAGCGAAAATGGAAACCTCATTCTATGGGGAAAAATTTACTACTTCCAGCTATAAAAGATGTGGTAAAAACTATGTTTGGCAACAAGTTACTAAAAGATGTTGATTTGACTCCTCTTTCAGTAACACTGTAGGTTGCAGAATTAATGATATGGGAGGTGATGTAGAATGTTCGTTAATCGAAAGAGATAAGAAGAGCCCTTATTATGTGTTACAGATGATGCACAGTTAATATGCTACATAAGATATGCGCATGATAACAAAATTCATGACGATATTCTGTTTTGTAGAACCTTGTCATCCCAAACAACTGGAGAAGAAACATTTCACACTCTCAATAATTACATAATACACAAAGGGATCCAGTGGGAAAAATGCATGGGCTTCTGTTCAGATGGAGCTCGTGCCCTTACAGGCAGACATAGTTGGGGGTTGTTTCTATGGTCAAGGAAGTGGCTCCAGATATGAAATGGATATATTGTTTCATACACAGGGAAAGGTTGGCCTCCAAAGGAATGCCACCAGAATTTAAAACTGTGCTATACAACACTGTAAAACTAGTTAATTTTATTAAGGCTCGACCACTAAATAACAGTTTATTTTCAGTATTCTGGGATGAAATGGACAGTGAATATATACAACTTTTGCTTCATTCTGAAATTCTCTGGATTTCCAGAGGAAAAGTACTAACAAGCTTATTTCAATTAAGGCACGAAGTTTTATTGTTTGTAAATGAATGTAATTCTAATTTTGCAGCACTCTTTGTTGACAAAGCATGGTTATCAACACTATCCTATCTTTCAGACATTTTTTTCGAAATTAAATGAACGAATTCTTTAACTGTTCTTGATGCCTATGACAAAATAAAGGCAATCAAGAAAAAAAACAACTGGTATTGTGCATTAGTTATGTAAAAGACAGATAATTTGCACCTTTTCCAACATTGGAATCCGTTTTAGTGGAAAATGATCTTTTTGTTGATTCTGACTTTCTGGAAAAGGTTTGCGACCACCTCAAAACTCTGAAACAGAATTTTGAAACATATTTTCTGAATAATTTTTATAAGAAATTTCTATGGGTTAGAGATCTATTTTAGGCTTATTGTCACGAGAACGACCTTTTTATCGAAAAAAGAACAGCTAATTGAGCTTTCAAGTGACAGTGGTGTTAAAATGCAAATAATGATCTTGGTTCAGCTCAATTCTGGATCTCGCCTTAAGTGAGAAGTGAATTTCCCGAATTATCTGAAGCAGCACTGAAAATCGTCATTCAGTTTACTACAACCTATCTTTGTGAGAAAGGATCTGCATCACTCCTTCAAATAAAAGCAAAATACAGAAATCGTCTTAGTGTGTGTGTGTGTGTGAATATCTTCGACTGAAGTTGACCAATATTGGGCCAGATATCCAGAAACTTTGCAAAGGCCGAGAAGCTGAACCATCTCATTAAAAGTAGTAATATAATTATACCAAATTATTTATTTGGACTACAGTTTCTGAATATTCTCGTTACTAGTTTTGGAATTAATCCATTTCCAAAATCGGACAAAATCAGGGATTAAGCGAAAGTTACGTCATGGTGAGGCTCAGCTCTGCTGACGAGAAGTATAGCTGCCTGCATCCCATTTAGCGAAGTTCCATATCTCGCAGGGTGGTTTGCGGGAATATGCGGCTGAGCACACTGAATCTGTCGCATGCAGACAACAACATCCATACGATTGTGGATTGTACAGAAACGCACATCACAACATAACAAATACAAGCAGCACACAGGACAGATATAAATAAAACCACCACATGATTAACGAATCTTCCAGATTTACGATGACCACTGTTGTGCCTCTGGATAAAAGAGGACGGATATAATTAAAACCACCAACATAACATGATTGGTACAAATCACATGCATACGGTATATACGGCATACAGTTGCTGGCAGGAAAATGCATTTTCCTGCCAGGAAAATTTGGGACTGACATTGTGGATTGTACTGTTTATAGATATCAGGAATGACCTCACAGAACAGGATGTCTTAAATTTTTTGTTGGTCATGGAAACCTCCTTAGGGAAATAAGGCGATTCGTATAGGACGGAAGTGTGGATAGGGAGGGCATTAATGGCTTTGAGATGTTCTGAGTGAAATTTTTGGGTATATGCAGGGGATGTCATCTGTGATGGAATCCATGGACGTCAAGTTCATATTCAATGAAGGTATTATGATGAAGGGAGTAAGATAAGAACAACATTTTTCCGTCGCCTCACAATGCACTTAGAGAATGAAACAGTTTACATGTCGCAGGTCGAATCACAGTGTGTGAAGATAGAAGTTATTGTAGCTTCATGAGCATGGGGATAACATAAAATATAAAAGTTAATGTCGGTAGATAAATGGGGATTAAAGATAAACGTCGTTGTGGGAAGATGAATGAAGGTATCAGTGGGATGACGCTGACATTTCCCATTCATGGTACCAACAGCGCTAAAATGTTGTTGTGGGGTGAGCTTAATGAGTGTGGGCAGATAAATGGGGATAACATATAAAATATAAAAGTTGCTCAATTGCTGAGTTATATAGCCTCTATATACATTCATCTGCCCTCAACAGATGAATGTATATAGAGGTTATCAGTGGGGTGGCGCTGATATCCCCATTTATTTGCCCACAGCAAATTGGAAACTAATACCTTTATTTAATAAAAATTAAAACTTTGTTCAGTGATGACACACTTTTAATCGTTTACTTCCAAACTTAATTATGTTTCCATATGTATTTGTAAATGTTGAATGTAAATATATATGTAAATGTTGATAATCCCCACATACATTTAAAAAATTACATAACTTAGTGGCCCGTGGAATTGCTTTAGGCATTTAACTGGTCCTTGGGCTTAGAAACATTGAAAAATGCTGAATTAGTAAATAACATGTACAAAATTTCCAGGAAATTTTTAAAAAAATGTTTTAAATAAATTAATTCTTTTCAAAAAAGTTAAAAACTTCATGTAATTTTATCTGAATCTGATAAGATCTGCAGCTGTATAAGGTTCAGCCAGTGTAGTATAAAATTCATTCCTTTCTCAAATAAAGTGGTGACACTCAACCAGAATGTAAAAAATGATAAAATGTGTGTTACATTGTTTACACATAGGTGTGCCCAATCAGTCCTCACTAAAAAAGAATGTCTAAGATGACCTACGTGAAGCCTAGCAAGAACAACTTCCTCTCTTCTCTTTCTCAGCTGACTTGACTGCTAATGCTTAATTTCAGCATGCAATGTATGCAGTGAATGCTGCCACTGAATTATTAGCTTTATCTACAGAAAGTTTATAAGATCAAAGCTAATAATCCAATGGCAGGAATCACATTAATGCATAGCATTATACACACATAAAAGGAATTGTGCTTTGCATTATCAGATAGTTAGACTATCGGATAGCCTCTATATACAAGTAGCCCAGTCATGAAGATATTTATGTGCAAACTTTGTTTGCTTACACTTGGATAAAGGATTAAACCAAGAATATAATTTTTTGGCATTTTTAAGTGAAAGACTTCCAAAATCTATCTCTGATCCAGAGTTTTTTAATAATAAGGTGATACACTATTACTATTATCTGGGTCTGGCTCCCACTGATCAGACCTCAATGTTATGGGTCAAAATTCAAAAAGGTTGCCTATTGGTCCATTATTCTATGAATTTGTTCTCAAACCTTTCTTGCAGGAAGTCGCCAATAGATGTGCTATGCAAGGAATAATAGTTCTTTAAACTATGAAGCAAAATAAGGTATTAGAGCATATGCCGATGATGATGTAGTAAGCACTTTGAAGGATAATGATTCCATTTACATCTTTTTTAGTATTTTTGAAAAATTCAGAAAGATTAGTGGATTAACTACTAATGCAGACAAGACAAAATTAAAAGTTTTTGGAAAGTCAAATCTCAGCGGCATTCCTTTTGGAATAACTCCTAAAAGAGAACTCCCACCCCCTTCTCACTATACTTGGAATTTGCTTCTCCGCTTACCCAACATTAGCAGTTCATGAACTTATAAGAACATTGAAACTCACAAGACTGGAAAATTGGGTCGCTTTCTTTTTCTTCTAAAACCATAATCTTCCCTACTCAGATGTACATTAATAAATATTACAGACATTACAGAAGCTGAAGCGCCTCCGTACCTCAGTCAGTATAGTAGAAGAAGCTGGAGGACTTGGTCTGATCAATGTACACCTAAAAACTCTAAGTGCAAGAGCAAAGCTCATAGAGAGAGCTTACTCCAAGAAAAAAAGCATGGAGCACATATATTATATATTATACACAAAGAATAATGCCAGACAAAATAATCTGTTCCCTTCCACAATCACATGGCAAAGCACCAAAGATGATCTATAAGATTGTGGAAGGCTACCGATTTATTAACAATCAAATAGCAATAAATGACTTCATAAACGTGAAATCCAAAACAGTACAAATCAATCTCACATGAGCTGTAATACCACCACCACCACAGCAGCATGAGATTGAAAGAGGATACTTAAAATAATCCAATGTACTTAAAAAGGTATTCAACATTACCCATACACCCCAAATTAAAAGCTTTCTTTTACAAAGTACACCATACCTGCTTATCTACAAAAATATGGTGCATAGGGAAAGGTATTCCACTGGACGGACCAGTCAAATGTAGAGTTAATTTATCCCCTCCAAATCCTGGGGGAAATATTTGAACACAACAGTCTAAGTGTGGTCTGATCAGGGTTTTATACAATGGAATGATAACTCTTCTATCTCTGCAGATCAGCGTCCTTCTCAGTATTGCAGCAATACTCTGGGTTACCTTGCAAGGTGATATGAACCCTGAATTTTAGTTTTCTATTGATCATCATCCCCAGATCTCGTCTCCCCTACTTCCTCCAAGACACCTCCTCCAATCGAGTATGCAGCCTCCCATCGATGTATCCCCAAACTTTAAGACTTTTACATTTTGCTGCATTAAACCAATACCCCCATTCATTTGCCCATCTGTCTAGTTTATTCAAATCCATTTGCAGGGCCGCCACATCTGTACTATTACTAATAACTCTTCCCAGCTTCAGATCATCTGCAAACAACTGAATATTCTCCTGCAATCCATTGACAATGTCATTAATATAAAGGTTGAACAATACAGGTCTCAGCGTTGAGCCCTGTGGAACCCCACTCATAACCTTCTGCTTCCTTGATATTGCCCCACCATACACAACTCTCTGATACCTATCAGACAGTCAATCCTGAATTCAGTTGACTAGCCCGACATCTAAACCCATGTGCTGTAACTTAAGTATCAGCTTATCAAGTGGCACCTTGTCTAAGGCCTTCACAAAATTAAAAAAAAAAAAAAAATGGCAGTGTATGCCATTCTCTCATCAACTGTTCTTGTCACTTTATTATAAAAGGCAATCATATTACTTAAGCAAGAGCACCCCTTAACAAATCCATGTTGATTCTCACAGATAACATTACCTCATCTACACAATGCTGTACACAGTTCCTCACTAATTTCTTCAAGACATTAACAACTACTGATGGCACACAAACTGGCCTATAATTAGACACTTCCAGTCTGCTATGGCCCTTATGCAACGGCACTATCTTAACTTCGTTCCATTCCTTGGGTTTCTTTCCCATAGCCAGACTTTTATTGAAAAGCCAGGTCAAAGGAGCTGTCAGTTCTTTAGCACATTCTCTCGAAACTTGTGGTGAAATACCATCCAGTCCCACAGCTTTACTGATATCCAGGGTACAGAGTAATGGAACACACTCTTCTCTTGCCCCTCTAAACCTCAAACTTTCCTACCCATCTAGTATTAAAACCTTCTTCTCCAGGATGAAATACTCCAATAAAGTGCTCATTGAACTACTCCACTATGTCCTCTGCATCAGTCACTCTATTCTCATTTTTATCCCACAATATTATTCTTCCACAATCATTTTTCCTCCTACTGGCCATAGCTAAAAAATTCCCTAGGATTTTCTTTGGATCTTGGTGTCAATCTCTTCTCATATTCCAGTTATGCCTTCCTCACCATACTAGTCACTCTCCTGGCCTGTGTCTTATATTCTTCATGCATCTGCTCTTCACCCATCTCCTTATATCTCTTCCATAATCTCTTTTTGAAAGAAAAAAAAAATTACAGTATATTAGAATATATTGCAGTAAATTGCAGTATATGCTATATTAGAGGATAAAATCATCAAAGTTAATAAAAATCAATTGCTTAAATTTTTATTTAGTATAAACATTTGATTGAGCTACTTTTTTACAAAAAAAATTAAGTAAAGATGTTTGAATCATGCTGAACTTTTTTTGCATCATTCAAACTGTCATGCAATTTGCGATAGCTGGCGATCTCTTTATCAAGATTTCGGTGGACTTCGAAGCTTCATTCCATATCAGGATCAGCATCAAACAAAATCTCCTTAACATACTCAATGTGATTGAAAACTACCTCAAGTTCTTTTGCAGTTAGCTTCTTAGTCGTAACATTGTCTTCTTGTTCGCATTCCTTATCTTCTTCTTCTTTATATGCATGCTGTTCTTCTAGTTGAAGGAGATCATTCTCGCTTAAATGTTCTGAATCAAGGAAGTTTCTTAAATGTTCTGAATTGTTAATCAAGGAAGTTTCTCACATCTTCATTATCCAGTTCATTAAATCCAAGTTCTTTTCCAATTGTGCTGATTTCTTCAATAATGTTAGATCTTGGATTTTGTGCATGATAAACTAACATAGGCTTCAGTTTAAAGTCACCTTTTGCATTGCCTCCTAATAAAAGCGTAAGACAATAAAGATACTTTGTATTCTGGTTGAGATGCTTGAAGTTTTTAACTAGGAGACCAATTTCGTCAATGTTGAATATTTGCTGATCATCATAATCACCCTCCTGAATTATCCTTCGTAATTCTTTAGGAAACTTGGCCACAGAATCCCGAGTTACTCTTATGTGATGTAGCCCAGTTCGATTTTTAAAATGCTCAAACCATCCTAAACTCATAGTAAAGTTTTCACATTCCTCTTGAAATTTGGTCTCCTTCAATGAGATAAAAATACTGAGAACTTTTCCTGAATTTTCCCTGTACTAAGAGGTATTCTTTTTTGGTTATAATCCTCAATTCAGAGTGACAGAAGACACTCCATTCCGATCATTAAATAGGTTTTTGATTCGTGTGATCGGCATGGTTAAAGAAACAGCAGCAACTTTTCCTTGTGTTTTGTATTCTTTGCTCTTATTTAATATCATCTAAATTGTAGACTAACTGTAACTTGTAACTAAAAATTTCTAATAATGTAAAGTTTGCATTACATAAAAAAAAATCATGTTAACTGATTAATCACTTTCTTAAAGTGGGAAATAGTATCATTTCATTCAATCGTGCCAACTGATTATCGCACATATCGAATTCGCATTAAGTGAGGTTTTCCTGTATAATCCGGTACAATTCTTTTGGTCTAGCGGGTTAAAAAGGAATTTCTCCAACTATCGAAGAAACATGGAGGCTTTGGGCTTCCAGTCTTAAAATTTTGCTATTTAAGCAATGCAGCTTCAAAAATCCATAAAATGTAGCAACTTTCTCCAGTACTACTTTATTTACTCCCCTGTTGGGAGTAAATAAAGGTCCAAAAGCTGAGACTGTTCCTGAATACTACAGCATTCTAGCACTGATATTCTTTCCATTAAAAAAGTAAAATTTGGCATAAAGAAATCTTTATCTTCTTTCACCACGAACTACTGATAACACTTTGTTTCATTAATTACTGAAGTTCCAAGTATACCCTAAGAAGATATCTTGCTTGGAGAATTGCATATGGTCGCCTTCCAGTCAATACCATCAAATGGAGATACTTGCAGATCCAATCTTTGATATCTGTTACCAACTTGAGACAGTAGAACATGCATTCTACAACTACCCTATTGGCCTGTGTATTTGGAACAGATTATTTAATGTGTTGGACATTCCATTACAACAAAACAGGTTCTTTCTTTCACCCGGGGAGATTAAATTCTATTTTTACTATGAAAGGTTTTTTAAATGGTTCCATCCTTTTAGTTCAATGTGGTTTTATGGTCAATTTTAGGGATGACTTGAGAGCAATTCCAGGCAGAGAAGGTCAACTCAGATTGGTCTTTTGGTTGTTCATCTGCATAAGACTGGTGAAAAAGGAAAATTGATATGATGATATGATAATATAAAAGAGCTGAGTACTTTTTCTCCATCTTTCATACTATCTGTCTTTTCTTTCTCCTAACACTATCAGGCTGTCTTGCACCCCAATACTAACTATTCTAAGTTTATGATGAACTTTTTCACCTCAATATTCTGGATCTGGCTGCCACTGATGACAATTTATAATGTTTGTCTTTGGGTCTGCTTGTTTCCTGAGGATCAGAGAGGCCTGCTCAGTGTCAGGTTTTTGAATGTCACTGAGGGGAGTCAACTGCTGAGTTTCCTCTACTGAAGTCATTCAGATCAGGAAATGATACAGGAGTGACAGTAATTTGTGAGCTCATTAACATACTGAATATTGCCTACAGTGGGAGGAAGCTGTTCAATGATAGAGTACATGTGTATGTGAGTGTATACTCTAGTGCAGGGATTCTCAACCTATGGTACGCATATCACTGGTGGTACGTGATATTAGATATACCAGTGAGGCAGTGGCCTTACTGGTACATCTAATATCTTGAATTAAATATAGTGGTATGTCACTGGAAAAGTTGAGAACCCCTGCTCTAGTGTATACCTTTAGCCGGCCTGGTTGGCTGAGTGGTTAGCATATCTGCTCTCCAGCCAAAACGCTGCGGGTTCAAATCCACCATGGGCATGGATATTTAGGATTGTCTGTGGAAATGCTAGTGGTGGTGGGTGGTAGATGGCATTAGTGTAGTTGTAGTTGGTGGAGTCAGAGAGCTGTAGAGTAGGTGCCCTCCCTCGATGAGTCTTTGGCATCTCTGGAGGTGTCACATAATAATAATAGTAATAATAATAATGACCCAGAGGACCTTAATATTAAGGTCAAAACATCAGGTAATCACCTTGATTTATATTAAATTAAACTTATTAACTCTAAAATGGTGGCTGTATCCAGAATTTACTATTATAAATGCTGATCATTATGTAACTATGAAAGAAAGAATTGCGAGATTTATTGTATAAGAAAGATGAGTAGAGAGTGCCATTAATACTACCGATGGGACTGGGGTCAGTGAGAGAGGGTCAGTTATCAAAAGAGGCCAGGTGAAATACAGAAACCTCAGGAACACCTGCATTAATTGGAAAATCTGAAGAGAGAATACTCTCCGCCATTATTCACATTATGGTGGAGAGCATCACTTCTGGGCGTCTAGCTCCGACTGATGAAACCTCAATACAGATTGAAACCAGTCTGGATAGTGACCCTTCCCATAATGTATAATATTATACATGTCTTAAGGATATGTGCATTGCATTATTGGATCCAAGGCAATTGATGTGAAGTCATTAACCTCTATATACGAGTTGCTTGGTCACCGTGGTTTATATTAAATTACACTTATTAACTCTAACATGGTAGATGCATCCATAATATAATTAATACCAGTTGCCTTCATGAGCAAACTTTGTTTGATTACACTTGGATAAAGGGTGAAACCAAGAATATAATTTCTTGGCATCTTTAAATTTATAATATAACCAAGTGGGAAAACTTTCAACAACGAGTTGTAACACACACAAAGGTAACACAATATTAAATGCCAAATGTGGACAAAACACTAAAGTGCTAACTAGGTGAAGCATGGGTACTCATACTTGTATTTGCTGCAGTGTAATAGAATTGCCTTTTTCCCCCGTATTCTGTGGTCAGTGTCCAAAGCATGGTCAGCAAGTCGATTTGCTGTATTGGTGGAACAAGATGTAGTCCTTGTGTTGAGATGTCCTGATATTGTCTGTCCTGCCTGTTTGGCTGTAGTAGGACAGTTTGCAACTGTAAATTACCTAGTATACTCTTGGGAGGTCTATGGGATGTGGCCAGTCTTTGGTGGAGCAGATAGGAGATGCCAGTTTCTTATGTGGTCTGTAACTGGTTGTAAGGTCATATTTCCTAAGGATTTTTGTTAATTTTTTGGACATGTCCCAGATATATGGAATGGTGATAGATTTTGAGGTAATCTCTGCTTTGAAGGAGGAGTGGAGAAGAGAGGGGTTGCAGTTACCTGGTTTTAATATTTTTTAGGGGTTGTACCCACTGGCTAAGAAAGTGTTAAGGATATGGTCAAATTCGGTAGTTAAGGCACCATTATCCAAATTGATTAATTTTGCTCTGTTATGTAGGATCGTTAAAATTCCATATTGTTGGGAGTGTATGTGTGTGGGGGGGGGGAGGATGTGACTGCTGGTGAATGTATCTACTTGTATGTAGCTTTTCTGTAAATGGAGAATGCAAGGGATCCATCAAGCTGGCATGTAATCAGGGGCACACGAGCACGGTGTGCAACACACACAGGTGCCAGGATAGTAGAGGCGCCAAAGATTTCAGGCGAGGAGGAAATACGTTAAAAAATTATTTATTAATTATATCAAAATAAATTACATTTTTTTAAAAATCTTAATTATATTTTATACAGGGTGTCCCAAAATTCACGCAAGATTTAAATTTAGCGCCATTTGTGTGGTAAAGTATTGCAAACGAGAAAAAAAAGACAGCGTGACAGCTGACAGTTCAGGGTTATTAAAAATGGCACGCTACACGAAAGAACAATGCATTTTCATTGTTGAGCAACATTTTAAAAATAATGAAGGTTTGGCAGCTACAGTTCGCAATTTTCGTACAAAATATGGTCGGAATAGTGATTTAACTTCATCAACTGTGAAAAGATTAATTAAAAAATTCAAGGAAACTGGATCAATTAGTGATCTTATACACTCTGGCCGTCCTTCAACATGTCGTTCAACAGAAAACATCGAAGCAGTTCGTGAGAGTGTTGCTGAGAGTCCAGGAACATCAATTCAGCACCGTGGTCTTGAATTGGGCATTTCAAGATGCTTTCTACAGCACGAAAGATTTGCATCTTTATGTTTACAAAGTTCAATTGACTCAAGAACTGACGCCTACTGATCACACACAGCGAAGAGAGTTCGTTGAATGGATTATGGAACAACAACAAGTGGATGCTTATTTTTCGAACAAAATCATCTTCAGCGATGAGGCTCATTTTCATCTTGATGGCTTCGTTAATCTACAAAATTGTCGCATTTGGGGTTCAGAAAATCCACGAGTGATTGTTGAGAAACAAGTGCATCCACAACGTGTCACTGTTTGGTGCGGATTTTGGGCTGGAGGCATCATCGGTCCATTCTTCTTCGAAAATGCGGCTGGTAAGGCAATAACAGTTAATGGTGCTCGCTATCGCGACATGATAATCCAGTTTTTTGTGCCTAAATTGCAAGATATGGATGTGGACGACATGTGATTTCAACAAGGTGGTGCCACATGCCATACAGCGCGAGAAACAATTCAATTACTGCATGAGTCATTTCCTGTCGTGTAATTTCCCATTTTGGTGATCAGAATTGGCCACCCAGATCATGTGACTTCACTCCGTTGGATTTTTTTCTTTAGGGCTTTTTGAAGTCTAAGATTTATGCCAACAAGCCCATGACTACCCATGCCTTGAAGGAGGAAATTGAGCGCTGTATTAACAAAATTCAGCCACATTTATGCAAAACGGTCATGGAAAATTTTGACAAAAGATTGCATATGTGCCAGCAAAGCCGTGGAGGCCATTTACCCGATATGCTATTCCATGCATAACCCTATACTGTATACTTTATGAATAAATAAGAAATTACAATTTTTAATTAAAAACCTGTGTTTTCTATCAAAATTACTTCTTGCGTGAATTTTGGAACACCCTTTAGATTTGTCTTAATCTTAAACAAATTATTTATAATCGCTTATTTGTTATTATTCCTTAAGATCTTATTTTATTCTGATCCTAGTTCTAACAAAGTAGTTTAGCGTAAAACAAGTAAAAACTTGAACTTTGGTGAGTTTACTGTTTACAGGATGACGCGCGTTTGAGTTTATTCTTGTTCAAACTGGCATTTGCTCTAAACAGTAATCCCTTGATTAATGCGCCCCCGATCAGTGGATTTTCAATTAGTGTGTCATTCTTTTTCTGCCCAAATTCAATTAGTGCGCCTATATACATCTTTAAAATAAATATTACAGATTTTAACAATTTAATATCTATACATTTTTATGGCTAACTATTTTAAATAATCACTCATCAGAATGAAATAATTTAGTTACCGATTCAAAACATTTTACAAAGTTACTTTTAATGGCATACTACACTACTTCCGTGTACACTATGTATACTATGTTCCAAATTTTTACTGCCAAAATTAATGTCGTCTGGTATAGTAAGCCCACAGATTCGAGACCCTTCGACACATGTCACAAAAAGGAGAATAAATTCTGATAATAGGGTAATCACTCTGTCTTCTGGGATGAGTTGTTTATTATTACAAGTTGGAAAATTAATTTCTCGTTTATGATCATTGTAGTTTTTAAAGTGGTAACTATTTTGCATGTATAACAATTGGGAAATTTTATCTATAAAGCACGTGATTTTCCGTGTTGCTGACCAATTTGTACGTCCTCAATTTCTTTCTACACCTCAATGATAACGTCCAAGAGTTAATTAAATCTCATTCTGAAGAATTGAGTGATTCTGACCTGCTAAATTTAGATGGACAGCGGGAAGATCCCGTGGAATATGAAAAAAATTTAACCACTGATAATAAAGTCAGCCAAAAGAGATTTCACAAAAACAATTTGAAAATATTTTTTGTACAATCAAAGTTTTTAAGCAGCAATGCTTAGAAGCGGACCCTGATGAAGACAGAAGCAGTAAAATTTGCATTAGAGTAGAAGAGGCAATAGTGCCATACTGTCGGTTGTATGAAAAAAAGAAACAAAATGCCTGCCAAACTAAGTTAGTTTAATTCTTTGTTAAGAAGTGGAATAATGAAATTTATATTCTGAATATGTTTTATTGTCTTTCAGCTTCATGGTTTTCATTTAACTAGGCGCTGATATACACCTTAACTCTTTTATAAAAAAAATTAAGGTTCAAAAAAGAAATTTAAGGAATGAATTATACTTTTTCCCATGGGTTATTATATTCGATTAGTGCATTTTCGATTAATGCGCCTGTTATAAGGAACGCATTATGTGCACTAATCGAGGGATTGCTGTATAAGAAAATCTGCTGCAGTTATTAACTATATTCTATATTCTGCTGTTATGGTGTACGTACTCTATGATATCACTAATCGAAAAGGTATCAATTGTAAGTTTTTGTAATTAGAGATAGGACAGTAAAGTGCAGTGCATCAGTAATAACATGAACAAGAAGTAAGTTTGAATTTGAACTAAGATCTAAGGTAAGTTATTCATTCTTTTCTCGTACATTTAATGTAAAATATTTCTTATTTTTTAATTTTGTTAAACTGTCATAAAAAAATTAAATTTTCATACTTTTAGATATTTCACTTTAGAAATTAATATATTTTTTTAATAATTCAACATTTTCTTTTAATATTAATTTTTATTTAAGTTAGTAAATTTATACATGGAATATTCATTGCAAAAATTGTGTTTTGTACTAAGTTTTTTTTATTAATATTATAAAAAAATATACATAATTTCAAATTTTAATACATACATCTTCAAGGCCCACCTTTCATAATTGGGTCGTAAGGGCAACAGCTGCAAGAGGAACTTCCAATGGTCACGATCCTCTGCCACCAAGCTCAGGTGTTCTGGTGGAATTCCCAAACGTGTCCACCCAAGGTTTTGGATATAATCTATCCAGCGAGTCCTTGGCCTTCCATGTGGCCTCCCACCCTCTGGCTTGGCAGAGAGGGCCTGCTGAGGGAGCCTCTCTTGTGGCATTCTGACCAGGTGCCCGTGCCAAAGTAACTGTGATCTCTCAACACGAGAAGCAGCAGTTGAGTATTGAGGGTTTCCTGAATTGCACAGCTTCTGACTCTGTCGAGTCCTGTCAGCCCCGCAACCCTTCGAAGGAACCTCATTTCAGCCGCTTGGATTCGTGTCTGCATTCTTTCAGTCATTACCCAACTCTCATGACCATAGGTGAGGATGGGGACATAGACTGTATTGAAGACAGCCAGCTTTGCCTTCTGGTTTAAACTCCTGCTTCAATACTACCGAATGGCCAAGCTCCCGCAATATTGAGCTTGCTAAGCCAATTTGAGTATTAGCTCTATGTCCCATTTTCCATTATTTGTGAATATGGACCCAAGGCATTTAAACTTTTCCACCTGACTCATTGGGACTACACTTGCATGTAGAGCGCACTGGGATGGTTGTCTTGAGACCACAAAAGTTTTAGTTTTGGCCACACTGATCTTCATTAAAGGCGTTTACACAAACAGCTACAAACCTATCCAGGGTCTGCTGGAGGTCATCTGCAAAAAGCAGACATCCGATGCTACATTTTTCAATTCTGACACAATCACTGCCTCAGCTGTACTTATCAATCCAGTCCATAAATATTATGAAAAGGAGGGATGACAGAACACACCCTTGGCAGAGGCCAATGGAGACTGTGAAAGGTTCTGACTTTGTGCTGTTTACCCTGACACAAAACTCTGGGCATTCATACAGGGATTTGATGGCAGCTAATAGTTGGCCATCCACTCCATACTCCTGTACCACTTGGCAAAGCTTATCCCGAGGAATCCGGTCATATGCTTTCTCCAAGTCCACAAAACATGTGTAGACATTCTTGGTATATTCCCAAGATTTCTCGAAGACTTGCCTTAAAGTGAAGATTTGGTCAGTTGTGCTTCTACCAGGACGAAAGCCACATTGTTCTTCCTGGAACTTTGACTCTACTATGCTCCTGCACCGTCTTTCCAAGCACCTAGCATACACTTTCCCAGGCAGGCTGAGCAGAGAGATGTCACGATAGTTACTGCAATCCTTCTGGTCTCCCTTCTTGAAGACTGGTATTATTATGCCTGTCTGCCATTGCTTTGGTGCTTGCCCAGATATCCAAGCAGCCTGACACACTCGAGTCAGCCAGAGAACACTGTCTCGATTTAAGGATTTTAGCATTTCGGGCCAAATTTCATCATCACCAGCAGCCTTGCCCGATTTTAGCGATTTTATTGCTAAATGGACATCTTCTGCTGTGAGACTAGTCATTGCCCCGATCTGCACCTCTTGGATGTTCACAACTGCTGGGCCACCCGGGTTAAAAGGCTCTCAAAGTATTCCCTCCATCTGTACAGAATATCCTTCTCGGTTGTTAAAAGTGCACCATCAGAGGCCTTAATTGCCCTTACTGTGTACGATTTCCTCCCTCGAAGGTGGCAGATGGTCTGCCAGAATACTTGGTTTGCATTTTTCATAGGATGAGTCTAATCTTTCTCCAAAGGATTCCTAAGCCTTCTGCTTTGCTGTCTTTACTGCCTCAGCAGCTGCTTTTCGTGCCTCAGCATATGGCAAACTCATCTCAGGTGACCTGACCCTAAGCCATGTTAGGTAGGACTCCTTTTTTGCCTGGACAGTTTTTTGGACTTCTTGGTTCCACCAAGGTGTACTTTACTCACTGCCCATTGCCATGCTGAGCAGCTTTCTGTCACAGCATGAGAGTGCAGAGGCAGTGACAGCTGTTCTGAACAGCTTCCACTCCTGCTCAACATCTGCAGTATGCTTGGGAATCTCTTTGAACCTGAAAGAAATGTCATCTGCAAAATTATTCCACACAGCCTCATTTTCCAATGCCTCCCATTTCACATGGTATAGCTGCTTAGGCCTACCAGCATTGATGGTAGCATCTGGTTTCTGAAGCCATAGAGTGCACACAACAAGGTCGTGGTCAGTTGACAGTCCTGCCCCTCTTCTCCCACGAACGTCCAACACTGAGGAAAATAGGTCTGCTGAGACTATAAAGAAGTCAATCAGAGACCTTTGTTCTAGTGTATCCCTGTACCAGGTATACTTATGGACTTCTTGGTGCTGGAAGAAGGTATTCATTTTGGACAAGCTGTTAGTACAGCAGAAGTCCAATAATTTCAACCCATTCGTGTTGAGGTCAAGGGCACCGATCCTCCCAACCACACCACTCCATGTCTGGTCATCAGTTCCAACATGTGCATTGACGTCACCCATTAGCAGGACTGATTCCATGTCTGCCACCCTGTCAAAAGCAGCATCCACTTCCTCTAGGAAGACAGAGTATTCTGACTCCAGATTAGGTGCATAGGCTTACACCACAGCCAAATCATGGTTATTCATCTGAAGCCTTAACACATACCCGTCCACCCAATGGGATCCACTCAACAACACATTCTGACAGCTGGGGGCTTGTGAGTATCCCCACACCTGCCTGAGCAGACATTGTCGGGCTCACACCAGAGTAATAGAGCTTCTACCCCTTATCCAGGTCGACAGTTCCAGAGCTTCTCCTCTTGGTGGAAGAAAGCCTGACTAAGTCTAGCCGGTAGCGCTTGTCTTCCTCGACCAGTTCCAACTCCTTCCCTGTCAGAGAGAAGATGTTCCAGTTGCCTAAAGCCATAGTCTAGTGCAGTTGTCATTGTCATTTCCGTCCTTTTGCAGAACCATTTCTTTGCGCTGCCCCTAAACACCTCCCCAAACGGGCCCATTGATGCAGTTTCCTCTAGCAGAGTACTGAGGAGTGGTGTCTAAGGGTGACTGTAACATTTTTTTGAACGGGTCCCTCTGGCTAAAACCTGAATGCGTCCCTTGGTAACCAGCGCGACAGACAATGCGGTATGAACATTTTTTGATGGCCTGATCATGTTACAGTGTTTGATAATGTCCTGTTAGCACAAGACGAAATGACACAGCAAAATAGGAAAGATTCCCCTCGAATACTCTAATAGCATTCGGTGGAGGGAGCAAGAAGAGAAGAAAGAAAGAAGCAAGGGAGGAAGAGGAGGGACTAGTCTACAGATAATATAACAGATGTATATTACATGAAGTAAGGCATGCTCGTACTCACTAAAGTGAGCCCTCGAATTTTAATAACAAAATTTATTATAATTGAGTATTTTTTTTTCTTTAATTAGATGTCCATAGAGGAAAAGAAAAAGAAACTTTCAGGGTATCAAAATTTAATAAATAAAAGAAAACAAGAAGGAAGAAAGAAAGAAAGAGAAATGCTTCGAGAATTACTCAGTACTTCACTAAAAAAGTAACGATGAATGACTCTGAGCCAGTTCCTGGTTGCAGTAAGGATATTTTTGATACACTCAGTCAGTTGGAAAAGAATTCCAGTGAAGATAGTGAACATGCTGAAGAAATTGTCGCTCATCTGGCACCCAAAAACAATACAGAAGAAACAATAAGTGAAAATACTGAAGACATTTTCGCTAATTCGGAACGTGAAGAATCTACTAAAGGTACAATAAATGTGCTTAATTTTGATGATTCTGGACTTTGGCCGGAAACATTTTCTCATACAAGGCAAGCCATTTTAGAAATGGGTCCTGAACAAATTAAAGATTTTAATTATCCATGCGATTCTTACGGACAAAAATTTTCACATACATATTATAAAAGGCATTTAAAAATGACGAAGAATACAATACCAATTGGTTAATTTGTTCAGTTTCAAAAAAACGCAGTTTATTGCTTTAGCTGCCTTTACAATTCTGAACATAACTTTATTCAGGGACTTAATGACCAGCAACATCTTGCAATGTATCTGAATCATCATGAGAAACATTTAAATCATTTGAACATTTACAAAAAATGGACAGAATTAATTACATCCTTAAAAAATAAAACTTGTATTGATGATTTGCAACAAACAGGTTCAGATAATGAAAGGAAACGTTGGTATTAAGTTATAAAAAGAATAATTTTTGTAGTACAGTTTTTAGGCAAACATAATCTGGCTCTTCGTGGTAAAAGTAATAAACTTTACGATCACAACATTGGAAATTTTTTAAAATGCATTGAGATGTTAGAAAAGTTTGATCCTTTTATAACGGAACACATGTGATGTGTAGCTAATGATCCTGCCTTTAAAAATATGCCCTCCTATTTAGAGATAAAATTCAAAATGAAATACTCACTTTATTGGCATCAAATATTAAAAATAATATTATTAACCTGTATCAACAGAACAAATATTTTAGACTGTGCTTCGACGTATCACATACTGAACAAATAAGTGTGATAGTCAGATTCGTTCATTTCAATTCAGGATACAAAATTGTTGAAATACCTTAACATATTTTGGCATTCTATCCAATTTTAGATGTTGCAGGGGCTGGATTGACAATATTTCCTACTGATTTACTGAAAAAATTAAATTTAGGCATAAATAACTTAAGAGGTCAGGGCTCTATGATAATGGCTCTAATATGTTCAGCAAAAATAGAGGTTTACAAAAAAAGAATTTTAGATTTAAATCCTTGTGCATTTTATGTCCCATGTTCAAATCATAGTCTAAACCTGATAGGTAATGATGCTGCGAATATCAATCAGGAAACTACTGGTTTCTTTAATATAGTACAAGAGTTATATAAATTTTTTTCCTCTTCTGTTTAATGATGGAATATTTTAACTACTCATGTAACTGATTTAACCTTAAAGCCATTATTATCTGAAACATGGTGGTCGAGCAAAATTGATGCCATAAAACCTCTTTATAAATATTTACCTGAAGTGTATGATGCTTTATTTGAAATTTGCAATGACTCTTCAAAACTGGACGAACAATCTAAATATCAGGCAAAATGTCTAAGTGAAAACATTGCTACAGTTACATTTATTTGGTATGATATTTCTTACAGCCCATTCTGTAAAAAAATGCCACTATATAAAGCATCATGTCCACACAAAAACAAATTAAAGCCTGAGTAGTCTGAATATGCCCGGAATGGTGGTGTCAGGGTGATATAGCAGGCCCTGCGGTATCGTCAGTCTGCGACTGCTATAAAGAAACTCAACGCAGAAATTGCTTGAATATTGCTACTTGGAATGTAAGAGGATTGAATAAATGTGGGATATTGGCTAATGTATGAGAGAGATGGAGAGATTGAATATTAGTATACTAGGATTAAGTGAAACTTTTTGGAAAGCATTATTAGATTTTGAGTTGAAACTTCCAAATGGCAAGATATATAAAATATATATGTTAGGTGGTCAAATATCAAGAAGAGGTGTAGCATTTATTGTAGAGAAGAAAATTTATAAAAATATTATCCATATAATAAAAAAATCGGACAGAGCAATGGCAATTCTAGTGAAATCTAAACCTAGAGATATGCTGATCAATTCAAATATATGTTTCAACAGAACAGAATGAGGAAACAGTAATAGATATCATGTATGATGAAATAGAATGGTGTGTAAAGGAAGTTGGAGGCAAGAAAGATCGGGTTATTTGTGCTATGGGTGATCAGAGAGAACATCTACACACTGGGTCCATTTGGACTAAGAATTCAGAATGAGAGAGAGGACAAAAGCTGATTAATTTCTGTAACAAGCACAGTCTCATTATAACTAACACTTATTTTGAACAAAAACCAACAGCACAATACACACGGGAAAGTATGGACTGAAGATACAAAAATCAATTAGACTATATAGTAGTCAGTAAACGTTACTTTCAATGGAATTGATGCCAAGTGCTGACTGTGGATCTGATCGTAGACTGGTCTCAATGAAGATGAATACTCACCTGAAAACAATAAAATTTAAAAGAAGTCAACCCCTAAAATGGGATCTGGAAATGGTACAAAATCCGGTAATAAAATCAAAATTTAATGAAAATATTTCAGAACTGCTGTCTGCAAAGTTGCAGAACGAAAATGAAATCTCTCAGTGAAATAGACTACAAGCAGCTATCATAACATCTGCTAAAAACCACATCAATAAACAAGAAGAAAGAAAGAAAAAACCATGGATAACTCAAGAGGTAATCAACCTCATTGATGAATCAAATAGTTATGTAAAAGATTGAAAGAAAACTGGATAAATAGACAGTGCACTGAGATAGAGTTATAAAATAGGAACAAAACCAGAGAAGCATTCCTGAAAGTGAAATTAATGGAAAGGCAAAATGTACACAGTCTAATAACATCAAGGACAAAGATGGAAACATACTCATTGATAAGGAAAAGATAAATGGAAGATAGGTGGAGTACTTATCAGATCTCTATGATGATGATAATGGTAACATGTTAGATGATTCACGACACCTTAAGTTAAACCTAACAACAGATACCACTCTGCCCACAAGAAAGGAGGTAGAACATGTAATTAAGAATCTTCCTAATAATAAATCCTCTGGGTGTGATAATATACAAGCTGAGCTACTGAAAGCTTTGACTGGCAATAATAACTATTTAGTGGAATCCATTCAGGACATCTATAAAACAATACAATTACCTGAAGTTTTTACAACATCTATCTGCATACCAATTCCAAAGAAACATAATGCACAAAATTGCAAGAATTACAGAACTGTGAGCCTAATATCCCATACATCTAAAATTATTTTAACCATTGTTAACAAACAAATTGAAAGAGCCATAATCGGTGAATTGAGTGAATAACAGAAAGGCTTCAGAAGAGGAATTGGAACCATTAATGCTATTCTGGAACTAAAAATACTAATAGAAAGATCACTTGAAAGAAATAGGAACATTTACATATGCTTCATAGCCTTTCAGAAGGCTTTTGACTGGGTAAAACATAACAGCATGTTCAATATATTAGATAAATTAGACAAAGAAGATCGTATACTTAAGATTGTAAAAATGATCTACACCAAACAGAAAATGCAGCTGTTTAACAATGAGACTTCTGTAGTGAAAATGAAAAGAGGAGTTAGACAAGATTGTATCCTTTCTCAAAATCTATTTAATATCTATACTGAGAGAGTGATGAAAAAGAATGAAAAACAATAGGAATTAGTATCAATGGTATAAAATACAGGTATCCCTCGACTAACGCGGTTAATTAATCCCTCGTTGTTACCGCGCATATCAAAATTGCGTTAATCAAATCTAATAATCAATTGTAAAAATCACAATTCGTCCATTATCGATTACTGTATTAATAATTCGTTTTACATGGTACTCTTTTCGGAAAGATAAAAAAATGAATGCAAAATAAATGTTTAATAAATACTTGTACATACAATAGTCCCTGCAATTTTTTTTATCAAAAAAAAAGTTATCAAGAGTCGTTTGCACAGTTTTAGCTTTTTTTTCTTATTGGCATAAATTCTACGATAACAAGCAAAATGACTCTCCAGACTTCGGAAAACAAGCAATGAAACAAAGAAAAAACACTGCAAATATAATACATGGTACAAATTAAGTAAATATTGAATCCAACATTATTTCATAGTCGAATATAGAAACTACAAGAGTTTCATGCCGAATATATAGAAACTTAAAGTTTCGGCAGATGCAAGCACAAGCTGGGCAAATCGTAATAAAGGTGGAGTAAGATCCAGATTGCTTTCCTTAGTATTTTTCATAATGTAAAGTACATCTCCTAGAGAACATGTCTGATAAATAAGCCGTTGGCTCTCTATTTCAGTAATACATGATGGTTTATTTATTTTCAGTTACAATCTAGAAATTATTGAACAAAGAACAAAAAAAAAAAAAAAAAACTAAACCATACTATACTGACATCGGAGGCCGCAGTATCTCTCAGATACAATTTACTGTCAAATATCACAAACCATTATATAACATGTGTTAAACCAAACTGACAGCAATAAACAGTGCAGAATATCAATCATAACATATGACTCCACAGCTACTCATGACCTCCAAGCTATACACTGAATTGTGTAAGAATATTTATATTAAACATTTTGCATGTATCTGTTGGATCAACTGCAAGCGCCGCAGGGTTAAAGGCGCATTAATCAAAACTCTTACCGTATATATCAAGGGATTGCTGCAATTAATTTCGTCACATTAATCAAACCCTGCGTTAAGCAAAACTGTGTTAAGCAAGGGATACCTGTAGAACAATCTTAGATATGCTGATGATACCATTCTAATAGCAGAAAACAGAAACAAATTAATCAAATTAATGCAGCTTTTAATTGAAGAAGGTAAAGAATTTGAATTAGATATACAGTGGAACCTCAGTTGTCGAACTTAATTCGTTCCCAAAGGCTGTTCAGAAACCGAATTGCTCGACCATTTTCCCATAAGAATTAATGTAAAATGGATTAATCCGTTTCCAAACCCCAGATGATTGTTTATTTAAACCTTTACAACAGTACTTCATGCATAAAATCGTATACAAACATAATGAAAGTGCATAAAATCTTACATAAAAAGAATAAAATAGGTAAAATAAAAACAAAAATTTAACTTCACTTTAGCTATACATATACAGAGGAGAGTTGATGGCATAAGTGGAAGGAGGCGAGTTCCCTTCCATAAAAACATTATTTATTTTTTATTTTATTTTTTTTATTTATTTATTTTTGGGTATTGTACATATCGTTGATTTCACCATACCGCACATAGCAAGATTCGAGCCACGAACGGCATTTTCATCTTTGGATATGATTTCTGTTTTTTATCTCTATCATGGTTCTTCTAACAACTTTTCTTTTCACTTTGCTGCTATCACTATTCTTCTGCGGTTCCATGGTGGCTTAATTAATAATAATTTATGAAAAAAAAAAAAAAAAAACACAAAGAAAATCAAGAAAACTCACTGCAAATTCGAGCAGGTGTCTGCACAGAATGAAGGCTGCCGCGTAACTGATGCTTTCCCGCCTTACAGCTCAGCACGCATATGTGGTTGCAGTTTGCCTGTTTGGGATCCGAAATTCTGTTTGGAAACCAAACAAAATTTTAAATGCAAAAAAGACCAAATTTATGAAAATCTCAAAAGAAAGCAGATCCAAGCCAGAAATGTTCATAAACAATATGAAAATTGAACATACAACAGAATACAAATATTTAGGCACCTACTTTACTGCAGATGGAAAGCAAGATAAAGAAATAAAAATAAGAACAGCCATAGCTAAAGATGCATTCTGGAAAAATAAAGATCTGCTCAGAAGTTCTGTGAGTATTGAGACAAAGAAAAGAATCATAAGAACATTAGTGTGGCCAATTTTCACATATGGAAGTGAGACCCAGATATTCAAGTAGAGAGTGAGACAACAGATAATGGCTTTTGAAATAGGGTGCTATAGGAGAGCTCTGAAAATCCCATGGACAGAACATGCAACAAATACAGATGTCCTCCAGAGAATGAGAACACAGAGGTCTTTATTATAGGAAATGATTCAGAGAAAGATGAGATTGGCAGGACATGTACTGAGAGGTTCAGCAGAACAGAGGATACTAACAGTTTTAGAAGGAAAAATTATGGAAAAAGGATCAAGAGGCAAAAAACGAAGGACATGGCTTGAAGATATAAGATCATGGACAGGATCACATGGCTATGCAGAAACAAAAAGGAAAGCCACCAACAGAGAGAACTGGATGGACATGATGCTGCACCCTCTCACTGAGGAAGCTACATGATGATGATATTTTAAATCAAGTGAATTTTGTCAGCAAAATACTGCAGTTTCTTCTATGAATCTCCAATTTGCTTTAGATGCATTGAATGATCTACATTAATGTTTAAATGATTATAGGTCTGATGAAACTTTCAAACAAAAATTCTAGAAAGCTCAAATTAATTGCAGTAAAATTTGACACAGAACCTGTATTTTGTAGTAGTAGTCCACTAAAGCGACATAAAAAGACAACACAATTTGATTACGAACATGAAAGTGAAAATATAGTAGATCCTGAAATTTCATTTAAAGTAAATTTTTTTCTCTGCATAATAAAAGATCAAACATTAGAATCTTTGCAGGAAAGATTTACTTTATTAAAAGAGCATATGAATTCATTTCAGTTTTTGTATTTGTTAAATACTTCACAAAATAAAGAATATTTATTATCTTGTTGTAAAACGTTACGACAAAAATTAACACGAGAATCATTCAGACATTGACGCAGACGATTTATGCAAAGAAATTTTACACTGTCAACCATTTATTTCTAATTTTAAAAACAATATATATCAAATAATTCAGTATATTTATTCAAATGACTTAATCACAATTTATCCAAACTTTACAATTGTTCTTCGGATTCTTTTGTCATTACCGGTATCTGTAGCATCTGCGGAACGGTCCTTTTCTCAAAATTAAACTCAAAATTATTAAACACTACTTGAGCTCCACAACGGTACAAGACAAACTTTCAAATCTTGCCATTATGTTAATAGAGTCAGATATTTTGGATCAACTTATATACATAATATTATTCGAGAATTTTCATTAATGAAACTAGAAAAGCTGAATTCACCAAGTGATTTTTCTTTCTGTTTAAATATTTATTTACTTATTTCTTTACCTAATAATGCTTAATATGTTCCTATTTATATACTTGTAAGTTTATCTGTTTTTTTATTTATAGCTATACAAAGTACAAATGATAGTGATTTTCTTGCCAAATAAAATATAGTTAGTTTAATTTTGAACTAAAAAATATTTAATATTTTTGTTTTTATAAAACTGCAAGTTTATCTGTTAATTTATGTAAAACTATATAAGGTGAAATTCGCAAATGATTTCCTTGCAAAATAACATAAATTACTTTATTTTTTTCCAAATTATTTTTGTTGTTTTTGTTTCTGTACTCTTCTTGTATGTTTATTGTTTTATATAATTTTTTTTTTTTTTTTGTAATTTCTGCTTTTGGTTCAATAAACTTATAATTAATATATTTCGTATTTCATTTTTACTCACCGATACGTTTTTATAAAGTGATTTTTTTATTGGGGGGCAGGGGTATAGGTGCGCCAACTAAAGTTTTGCACACATGCACCGGACACTACTGGTGTGCCCATGTGTGTAATCAGAGTGTCTAGGAATGGGAGACAGTTGTTTTCCTTTTCCAAGGTAAACTGGATCCTGGGGTATTGATTGTTTAGTTGTGTTAACAAATTGTTCAGTATATTCATGCCCTGTGGCCAAATGAAGAACAACACATCCATGTAGCATAGCCAGACAATAGGTTTATGTGAGACAGAATTTAAGGCTTTTTCATCAAAGGTCTCTATATAAAAATTGGCCAGGGGTGGAGAAACTATGGCTGTCCCCTCTATCTGTTTATAAAATTTTCCTTGACAAACGAAATAGCCCAAGTTCATGGTGAACTGAAATAGGGTTGAGATATCAGGAGGAAATATGGCTTGGATGACTAAGGTATCTTTGAGTGGGACATTGGTGAATAAGGAAGAGACATCAAAACTGACTATTATGTCAGTGTGTTAGAGTGTGAGGTTTTTCTATATTGGTTTTTAAGGGTTGAGTTTTTTTGTGAAGGTGTATTGGCAGTATACTGTGTGAGCACTTTGGCTAGATCTTTGGCTAATTTGTATGTGGGTGAATCAATGTCATCCACAATGGGATGTAATGGCATATTTTATTTATAGATTTTAGGTAGTCCATATACCCAGGGAGGGGGGGAGGTCTAGAGTTATAAGGTTGGCATCTCTTATCTGCTCCACCAAAGACCAGCCACATCCTCTAGACCATAGGTTGCCAAACTTTTTCGGGCCACTGCCCACTTTGCAAGACATAAATTTTGTAATGCCCCCCCCCCCATTATAACAGTTTGAATAAAACCATATTTTAAATACTCAATACTGTACTGTCGCCATTTCTTCTTATATTCAGACATAATGAAGTAATAAAATTAGCAAAAATATTCACAAAATAAAAGATTTAATTTACACTTTGTATGACTCCACTTATCTATCACACTTTCGACTGATGATGGTTGGCAAAGCACACAAAAAATAATGAAGCTTATTCCTAAACCACTGGTATTTATAGATTTGAAATCTAGCTCGAATCGACTTGCATGCATTGACTTGTTTGCGATACATACCATCGCACTTGTGCTTTGAACAAGTCACTGCAAGCATCCATATTCCTGTCAAAACATGCTGAATTGAGTGAATTACCTACTTAATAAATTGACCGACATACTGCTAGTTATGACTCGTCTGCTGCGTGGATAGACTAAAGCCTGTATGGCATGATCAATTTTTACAATAGCAAAAAATTAATAAATTTTTTAAGTATATAAAAAATAGAAGTTAAAATATCTTGTATGACACATTGAATTTTCTCATTGACATCTATTTCTATCTGACATGGTAAATTTTCAAATGATTAAATAATTGAAACAGAAAATTGATCGTGTAAGACGGGCATAAGATGAATTAAAATTCAACATTTAAATTTTAAATGATTATCTAATCGCAAAATCACGAAAATAATTAATTTTTAAATATATATATTACTAATTTCTTCTATAAAGAGCCACTGACCCCTAGACCGCCTGAACGCCCACATATGCTTCTGATCCCACTATAGAGCCCCCCCCCCCCCCCAGAAGGCTTCAGCACCCACTGGGGGGGGGCAGTACTGCCCACTTTGGGAACCTATGCTCTAGACCTACAAGGAGTATACCAGATCCCTCGCAGTTGCAAACTACCTGCCACAGGATACACTGGAAGAAGGCCACTCTGCCTTCTTAGTGAATCCTGCATGGTCAGCATGTCCTAAGTGTGACTGTATTGGTGGAACCAGATGTAGTCCTTATGTTCAGATATCTTGATATTGGCTTTCCTGCCCGTTTGGCTGTAGTAGGGTAGTTCTTCATCTAGTGATGCCTTCATAGTGAAGAATTTGTGGAGACACAACACACATGTCAGAATAATTACTTTACTTATAATTAAGAAAATAATAATCAGCCTTAATATGAAGGTCGAAATGTCAGGAAATTAAAATATTTATTTTTAACATGGTTGTAAATAACTATTTACAACCGCAAATAGTTATTTACAACCTTTAAAGTTTTAGAAATTAAAGTCCATAATTTCTAAAAACGATTGAAATGTTATTTTCTTCCACCTTTTTTGCAGAAGGTCACAGGAGGAATGCAACACAGTGCAGTTAAAGAGAATGAAGTGATTTGCTATGGTCATCGATGCAGGATTTGGATGAGAAGAAAGATGCCAAGATGTCAATTTTATATTTTGGTGATGATACCCTACTATGATCTTGGTGGAAGCAGAGAACTGTAGAAAACTGACCTATGGTCAGTTTTCTACATTTAACTATTTCGAAGTTGGATTTAGACCTAATAACAATTTTTGTATGTGTTGTGGCAAGTAAAAGGAATAATTTCCATAGAATAACCTTAATATAGATGGTAGGAAAGTCTCAGATGTGCAAGAAAAAGCTCAGATGTTTCTTGCACATCTTGATTAATTACTTTAGTAAGGTATACATTCCATCTAATAGCTTTCTAAATGACAAGCAAGAACTAGATGAAAAAACAGAGGTGAACGAGTAAGAGGTATCAAGAACTCACTGCAAGCACAGCAGCAGAATATAAGGCTAAAGCAGTGATAAAGAATTAGCAATTTTATGCCCTGAATGCTCATCTTGAGCCTCTGAATTAGTAAGATTCCTAATGAGTGGAAATAGGGCAAGATAATTCCATTTATTTATTTATTCTTATGGCAAAAGTAGCTACACACCAATCCAGGGCCTCATCTGTCCCTTTGTGGATATCCTGGAGGCCACCACTAAGAAATTGGTGCCTTGGGCAGTCATTCACAATATGAGTGATCATCTGGGCCACAGGGGAACAGTCACAATAAGGGTGGTGTGATAGTCTCCATTTATGCAGTAGGTAGCCACATCTGCCCTAGTTAGTTCTGATCCTGTTGATAGATGACCAAATCATCCTCGGAAGGGAAAAATCAGGCTGTGGAGCACAGGGATCTGCAACCACAAAACCATTTATTGGAAGATTGTTGGTCTCCACGTCAGGTTTTGATGATAAGGCAGCTGAAGAGAGTTCAACCATGGACCAGAAAAGGTTTCATGATTTTAGGTGAATACTAGGTGGATTTATGAGTCTGGTGCAGAGGCAGGAGAGAGTTGCTCATTACTTTATTAAATACTTTAATCAAGGCTTGTCTTCTCTGTATATTTGGTGGAGCAATGTTAGATAGGACAGGCAGCCAGGGGAGAGGGGTGCTTCTCAGTGTCTCACTAATTGTGCACATGGCAGAGTTTAGCTCGGTGTCTATAATGTTAGTGTTCACACTTCTTTATGGAGTACTGTTCAGTACTTTTTTTTTTAATGCAATACCATACATAGATAGAGTTAGTCCAGAAGTAACCCATTACAGTTCAACAAGCATTCCTGCAGTTGTCATTAAGTTACTAGAAATGCTAATAAGAGCATATCTAAAAGTGAGTAGATAGAACTCATTTTGATTCTCTGTAGAGAAATTTATCATGGCTTTATTAAAGCTTTATCTTGCTTTGACAATCTGCTCACATTCTATAATACAGACAACTGGATGAGAGGAATGTATATTCCACAAAATTTATGTTAGAATAGCACACATGAAAGGTTGTTATACAATTTGAAAAGGATGGATACACAAGATGACCTTGTGATGTGGATTGGAGAGTGAATGATTGACACCTATCAGGAAGTGATGTATGGTGCTGAGTCAAAGAGGAGGAAGGTAACACCTGGTGTACTGGGATACTGTTGTTTAACTTACATTTTAATGATACTGAGGAGGATCTAGAAGATGATATCCAAATGTTGAAAGTTTTTTCACTTGGTTATACTATAAATTAAAGATGCCAAGAAATTATATTCTTGGTTTCATCCTTTATCCAAGTCTAAGCAAACAAAGTTTGGTGGGTAAAGTCACTTCACAACTGGGCTACTTGTATACAGAGGTTAATGACTTCATATCAACTGCATTAGTATCCCACAATGCAATGCACATATCCTTATGAACATGTATAATGCTATGTATAACAGGAAGCAGTACTACTAAGGGAATTGATGTGAAGTCATTAGTCTCTATATACAAGTAGCCCAGTCGAGAAGTGATTTGACATGTAAGCTTTGTTTGCTTAGACTTGGACAAAGGATGAAACCAAGAATATAATTTCTTGGCATCCTTAATTTGTAGTATAAACAAGTGAAAAAACTCTGAACATCTCAGTCTAATCCAGAGTATTATAGTAATAGGGTGTAACACCTTTTTACTACTTGTATAAGGACTGGCTCTCACTAATGAGACCACAATAAAGGTCAAAAACAGTTGTGGTTTTGACCCTTTCCATAATAATGCATAGCATCATACATGTCTGTAAGGATATGTGCATGGCATTATGGGATACTAAGGCAATTGATGTGAAGTCATTAGCCTCTATATACAAGTAGCACAGTCATTAAGTGAATTCACACACAACTTTTTTTGCTTGGACTTGGATAAAGGATGAAACAGAATATAACTTCTTCGCATTTTTAATTTATAGGATGATATCTAGTTATATGCTGATGATAAGTTGGGGTGGGCAGTAAGAGACATACCTGATACAGAATCTCTGCAAGCTCATATATAATTATTATGGACAACTGATAATGAATTATTAGTTTTTCCAAGTGTAAGGGTTAGGCAGTTTAGACTAAAGATATGACTAAAGTAATGAATTAATTGGATTTTACCATAAATGATCTTTGAAGCCAGATACTATGTGAATTTAGACAGAGAGTTCCACATTAGATACTGTCTATGCTGAATTATATGGAAATGGAGAAAGAGTTGAAAAGATCCAGTAGCGAATAACCAAGAAGATGTGTGTCCTATCTTCATAGCTTGAGAAATAAGATAGTGAGAGGATATGTGATAAATAATTTCAAAACAAGATCTTTTAGTATCAATATAAGTGAGATTCTGCAATTCCTGTCAGATGGAAGAACTTGGGTCATTCTTAGAAGCATGTGAGGTATAGGCTCTTTCTCATAGTCTGTGTGTGGACCTGGCTACCATTCCATGTTTTGAATGCACCTTCAGTAAATGTCCTCAGTAAAAGCTATGTAGCCAAGTAGTGTAAATTTAAATTAAAGATGCCAAAATAGATAAAGGATTAAACAAGAATATGCTAAGTGTAGGCAAACAAAGTTTTCATGTGAAGTATCTTCACAACAGGCTACTTCACATTAACTGCCTTAGAATCCCACAATGCAAAGCACACATTCCTTTTGGATGTGTATAATGCTGTGAATTATAGGAAGGTCGACTACCTCAAACCAGTTTTAACATTTATTGAGGTCTCATCACTATGAACTAGACTCCATCTGGGTCTCCTGCTACATACCTGAAAGGATGTGTACTTTGCACTGTGGGATATTAAGCCAATTAATGTGAAGTTACTAACCTGTATATACACGTAACTCAGTTGTGAAGTACTTTACATGCAAACTTGGTTTGCTGACTCTAGGATAAAGAATTAGACAAGAATATAATTTCTTGGAACCTTTAATTTAATTTATAATGAAGTGAAAAACTTTCAATGAGCAGTGTAAATTTGTTTAAACTAAAAATCCATTTTATTTACCAGTATGGACAGATTTCATCTTCTTCTTCCTCACTTACAGAGTGAAATCTAGAATGGGCAGTTAAAATTTGAATAGGAATAGCTGCAGTTGAAATCCCTTGTTCTGCATGATCTCCAGCAGTGACTGAAGACTGTTCGGATCCATCAGATATTGTTCCTTCCCATAAAAGGCGGGAATTTGTAATTGCTTTTTCACGGGCTTCCTTTAAAAATGATTACAAAAGAAAAAGAAAAGAAAAATATTATGTTGCTTCCAGTAATTTAATTTGTGCTCATATATCATCAATAATTATTAGAATATTAATTAAACCCAAATATTAATTAATTATAACTACCAATTATATATTTGGTTTAATCTTTTATCCAAGTGTAAAGAAAAAAAAATTTGTGCCTGGAGCAACTCATAGCAAAGGTGGTATAACTTCTCATCACTTGCCTTAGTATCCCATAATACAAAGCAGTGCCGAAACGAGGGCATGGCAAAAGAGGCACCCACCACGGGTGCAAAACGTAAAAAATAAATAAATAGATATAAAATAAAAGTCCGCCATTTTATATTGTATTTTTAAATTTTGGCAATATGCTGCTTTAGACAAAAATTTTGCGACACACTGCAACTCATTTTGATGGGGTAAATAGTAAGTATATAACATATATGCAGACATGTATAATGCTATGCATTAACCACCTTACTGGCCATTATGGATCAAATATGCAACCTCATATACTTTGTATCCATCATATATTTCAATGTAATATCAATTATATTATAATTTTAACATGCACTTTGCATCCATGGAAATTTGTACGTATATATACGTCCGGGCCGGTAGTGTGGTTAAGGGAAGGGTCCTACCCAGACCGGTTTCAACCTTTATTGAGGTCTGAAAATACTTTAGGCGCAAACTTTGTTTGCTTACACTTTGAAAAAGGATTAAACCAAATATATAATTGGCAGCATAGCCAAGTGAAAAAACTTCTATCAACTTATCTCTAATCCAAAGAATTTTAATAATAAAGTGTGATACCTTTTGGCAACTGGTATATGGAAATATCACTTCTCCATTACTTCCACCTTAGTATCACCACCTCTGGGTCTGGCTCCCACTGATGAGACCTCAATAAAGGTTGAAACCAGTCTGGGTAGTGACTCTTCCCTTAATGCGTAGCATTATATATGTCTGCAAGGAGATGTGCTTTGCATTATTGGATACTAAGGCAAGTGATGAGAAGTTATACCACCTTTGCCATGAGTTTCCCAGTCCTGAAAATACTTCAGGTGCAAACTTTGTTTGCTTACACTTGGATAAAGAATTAAACCAAATATATTACTGATAGCATAGCCAAATGAAAAAACTTCAACCAATTAATTATAACTGTTATGAACTGAAATAATAGATTTATGACATAATGATATGAGCCCTCCTCAGGAGATGAAGATATTGAGACTTGACCAGTCATTCTTTTTGATTTAACAATAAATTAAACTTGTCAGTTTAGTTGGACAAGCAGATAGCATTTCTATTCTTTTACCTACATATCTGAAATATGCCATGATATGGATATTTCTGAAAATCATTTAGGAAGCAGATAGTTTACTACATTACCTGATATAAGACAAAATAAAGCAGTTGAATGATGTTCATTTCACTAGTAACAAATGAATTAGCATAGAAAAAATAGAGTTATTACATGCAAACACAGTAAACTTCTAAAGGAAACAAACCAAAAAAAGTGTGAACTCTTTTCCTAGCAAGCATCCTCTAAAATTCAATTTGGACAGCCTAGGTCACTGTGCTATAAGTCTTAAAAAAGTTTTCCAAATTTTAGGTAACTCAATATATCATAATACTTGCTGAGATTAGGGAAGCATTCCACCCAAATCTATTTATTTTATTATTATTTATATATTTTTATTATTGTGTGGGTTAAGGGTTAGATATGCCATATGCCAGTCCCAAGTCTGGATAAAATAAGGGGTGGGGGAGAGTTTCGGAAAGCAATGATGAACTACCCTGTAAAAATCTCACCAGGAATACTTTGTTGGCAAAGCCTACAAAGTCGCCTATGGACAGAAAATGACTGAAAGGGGAAATCAGTCAGTCAAGGGTTAGATAATCAGAGAATCTACTCTAGAGACAAACACCATGCTTTTTTCAGGCCCATTTAAGTCTCCAATAAACAGGTAATGGTCTCAAGTTAAGTAGCAAAAGCCAACTGCTACATTAGTAACATGGATAAAATATAGAACTTAGGGTGGTAGACAATTTATTTATTTGTATACTTCCCAAATGTGAGGTAGCAAAATCTATAATACCAAAGTGCTGTACTTTTCCCTTACTACATGGACAAGTAGTAAGGGAAAAGAAGGAATCTACTGATTGTGTTTATTGAACAGAAAAAAGTCATAGTCTTCGAATAAAATTATATGGGAGATAAAGATAAGAATTTGGTTTGATAAGACTGAAGCATAGAATGCACATTGACTAATAGCTGCTTGTGTCTTTATATGTTTAGCACAGGGAAGCAATGCCTGTGAAAATATCTACAGAAAAGACAATGTAGAAACAGAGCATCAAAGACAAAGAAAGAGAAGGTAATATATCAGAGGTAGAATTCTGAGGCACCACTCTCATAGGTGTGCAAGCAATATTTTGAAGATGTACAGATTTCGTATTTACATAGGGTTAGGAATTGTAGGGTATCTGTATTAAAATTTAGATATCCCACAAATTAAAAATAAATTTAAAGCCAGGAAATTTATTTTACATCTAAGCAACACTTTAGTAGCCAAAGATTAATTATAATTTTGCATGAGCTGTCAAGTGTTGAAATGTTGGTGATGTTTATATCAAGATGATTCGCTATGTTGTCACTGACAAGAGAAGCAAAGGTTACCACTGTATTATCGGAAGTGATTAAATGAACCTCTGTGTGAGAAGATTGTGAAATCAAGAACTATTATAATTTCCCCCGTTTTCATTAAGAAATTATAATTAAATACCTTTCATGCACTATGAAAAGAACTTTATTTTTTTCAATCACAGTGCTGAAAGCAGTAATGGCAGTTCATAATGATGGACTGGAAGAAGTTGCTCTAATGCATTTCTGAGCATGCACAGAAGTAAAAATAACTTTATGGAACATTGCTAGGTGTTGTTATTCAGGAATAGGAAAAGAACATAGCAGGATGAGAATTGTGGAGGTTCTGTGTCTTCAGTATATGAAGATGGAACAGAAACAGAAGACAGAGAGGATATCCTTTAAAAGAGAGATAAATGAAAATTTTGGTAGTAATTAAACCATATAGGATTTATTTCAGTTAAAGCTAAAAGGAACTTTAATGCTCCCCAGTTCATATAAAAATGGCCCAGTAAAGTTTAATTTGTTTTATTTAGGATTCTCAGCCTAAGCGATTTCAAATAATGGATCCTGTTTTGGTTATTTCTTCAGAAGTTTTTAATATAGAAGGCCAAGTTGTTCTGAAGTTATAACCATTGATATGATTTTTAGTAGCATATTCAGTAGAGTTTGCTGTTACTTTTCTAAGGAAAGTGAATCAAGTTACTGAAGTGCTTTCAATGAAAAGAATATGTTTTCTTCAGTGCTCCATGATTTGAGATACAAGAAGAGTTTTAATTTAGGTTGCCGTCTTACAGAGAGCAGTTTTGGTGTTGGTCATTGTTAATCTCAAGAAAGAATGATTTAAAGGAGGCAAGAGACTAAGCTTCCAGATGCTTTGTTAGAATATAGGATAATGATTGTAGTTTAAGTAACTGAAAGGAAGTTGTGTAGTTTTTTTCATGCTATTTGGAATTGTGATGTGAAGAATACATTGTGCTTATATAGTTGAGTAGTTAATTTGATTATGTATATATTTGTGCTACTTGAAAATTAAAGATCATTATTTTAGTTATAAGGTGTGTGAAGACTCAATTTCTTAATGGGTTTAGAAGATAAGATATTTATCTCAGATCCTGGGATACAAATCAGTGTGCAAGTTTGAGTTGTATTGTACTTTAGTTCAGATGATTTCTTTTTTATTTTGAAAATCAAAGTTAAACCACTTGGAGAGGAGAGAGAAATTTAGTAATAGCACACTGACAAAATTATAAGTACAGAGAGAGTGAAAAAATATGTTCCATATATATACAAACAGAATCATACAGATGAGTCTTGAATGGAAGAGGATATTAAGTTTATCTGGCAGTAGAGGAAACTATGGATGTAACAAGTGTGCTAAGAAGGACTAGAAGTGTGAATCAGTTTCAAAAAGAAAATGTGAGGTGAACTGAAGATATGGGGGTCACTGATAACTGGAAGATACCTCTACATAGCATGTTAAGGAATGAAGAGAAATAAACAGAGCATCTGATCTAATGTCCAATCTCATCATATTGTGGTGAACGCTCCCCCCACCACTCCACATATGGGGAGGGTTCACCACAATATGATGAGGAGGTGCACCATCAGGATGAGCTGACAATTTGGGATTTAGTACACCAAACTATATTCTGTATTGAAAAAAAAAAAAAAAAAAAAGATGGTACAAGAAGATGAAATGTCATGCCAAATGGAATGTTACCCAGGTAAACAAAGCCTCTGCTGTTTTCATCAGAGAACCACGGCAAACAGTAATAGTCAGCTACTGGAACAAACTCAACATCAGAAGAATCTGAGAACAAGCAAGTACTATAATGTCAGAAATATCCGTGGAAAATAGGTGAAATGGCAAGTGAATTAGAGAAATGTCATAACTGGTAACACGGAAACAAAGAAGACAAAAACATGAGAAATTCTTCTATATAAGAACTACAGGATGTTATATTTAGGCAATAAAGATCAAGAAAATGAGAAGTGATAGTATGCAACACACAACACCAAACAATCTTCTTGAATAGCAGGCAATATCAAAATGGGAAAATGAACAACAAGACTTACTTGTGCCCATGGACCCACAGAAGGCTTGAGCCCTAAAGAAGGCAGCTAACATAAAGAAAAAGTTGGTTCTTATCAGAGATATAAACAGCAGAGCAGGAAATAAACACCATACATACAGAAAGGTTTTAGGAAAATCGATTCCCATATAAAAATCAGCACAAATTCACAAGAAATATGAAAATTTATTAACTATATTATAATTATTATTATTATTCAGGCCTCCATGGAGTCAAAAGACTCATCGTGGGAGGTCCTTCCTAAGAACATAAAGTCTGTCAAGACTCATCGAGAGGAGGTTCCCACCTAAGAAACACAAAGTCTATCATACCACTCCTTAAACTCATTGACCGTTCTCGCTCTCACCACTCCATCAGGCAATGCATTCCGCAGTTCAACCACCCTCCATGCAAAGAAACCACTCCTCACCCTCTTGCTCACAGTTTCCTTTCATAATTTCCAGGGATGGCCTCTTGTCATCACTCCTTCCTGCTGTTCAACCAAGTGAAAGAACTCCCCAGTGTCAACTCTGTAACCACTTCTCAACAGTTTAAAAGTCTCAACCATATCACCTCTCCTTCTTCTATCCACCAAACTCTGCAGTCCACATTCCCTCAGCCGTTCCTCATAACCAAAATTGTACAGTCCTGAAACCATCTTTGTCATCCGTTTTTGTACCCTTTATCCCCTTCAAATCCTGGGGACCAAATCTGAGAACAATAGTATAAATGTGGTCTGATCAGAGACTTATGCAACGGAATGATAACCCTTTTATCTCTATAGGTCAGTGTCCTTCTCATAATTGCAGCAATCCTCTGTGTTACCTTCACTACCTTTGCAATATGTCCCCTAAATTTCAGGTTTCTATCAATCAACAAACCCAGATCTCTTGTCTCTCCTACTTCCTCCAGTTTAACTCCTCCCATAGAGTATGCAATGTCCCATCAATGTGTCCCAAACCTCAAGACCTTACATTTTGCTGCATTAAACCGATACCCCCATTCATATGCCCATCTATCTAGCTCACTCAAATCCTCTTACAGGGCTACCACATCTGCACTATTACTAATAATTCTTCCCAGCTTCGCATCATCCGCAAACAACTGAATATTCCTTTGCAATCCACGGACAATGTCATTGATATAAAGGTTAAACAATATAGGTCCTAGTACTGAGCCCTGTGGGACGCCACTTGTGACTCTCTGCCTCCTTGAAACTGCTCCACCATACACAACTCTCTAATACCTATCAGACAGCCAATCCTGAATCCAGTTGACCAATCTGACATCCAGACCCATGTGCTGCAACTTAAATATAAGCTTATCATGTGGCAGCCTGTCAAATGCCTTCGCTAAGTCTAAGAAAATTGCAGTATATGCCTTTCCCTCATCTAATGTTCTTGTAACGTTATTATAAAAGGCTAGCATATTGCTAAAACAAGAGCGCCCTTTCACAAATCCATGTTGACTCTCACAGATAACATTACCCTCAACCGCCCAATGCTGTATACGGTCCCTCACTACTTTCTCCAAGATCTTAACAACTACTGATGACACACAAACTGGCCTATAATTAGACACTTCCAGTCTGTTACCACCCTTATGCAATGGCACTATCTTACCTTCCTTCCATTCCCTGAGCACCTTTCCCGCAGCCAGACTTTCATTGAAAAGCCAGGTTAAAGGCACTGTCAGTTCCCTAGCACATTCTCTCAAAACTCGTGGTGAAATACCATCCAGTCCCAAAGCTTTACAGACATCCAGAGTATTCAGTATTTGAAACACACTCTCCTCCTGTACCTCTAAACCTCGAACCTGCCCTATCCCTCTAGCATTAAAACTGACTCCTCCAGGATGAAATACTCCAATAAAGTGTTCATTGAACAATTCCACTATGTCCTCTGCATCAGTCACTCTATTCCCATTTTTATCCCACAATATCATTCTTCCACAGTCGTTTCTCTTCCTACTGGCCACATAGCTAAAAAATTCCCTAGGATTTTCTTTGGGTCCTAGGGCCAATCTCCTCTCATATTCCAGTTTCGCTTTACTTACCACACTTCATAATTTATTTTTAAAAGTATTAAGATCAATTCCTGGTGAAACGTTTGGTACTGGTAGTATACAGACCAACAAAGAGAACTCACTACAGGCTCAGGAAGAGGGTTTATGGTTGGCACCTGGAATGAAAAGACAATTCAAAAAGTGGTCAAACTCGAGCTACTCTCACGAACTCTCATGCCATCATTGGTTGTTATGGGACTTTGTGAGATCATATGGCCACAAGAAAGAGTATTAGTTACAGATGAGTGTAACCTTTGGTTTATTCAGGAACACAAGGAGGAGAAGGGAGTTGATATTTAATTCATAAACTGTCAAAGGAGTGATGGATTATTATTATTATTATTATTATTATTATTATTACATGACACCTCCAAGGAGTCCAAAGACTCATCAAGGGAGGGCACATACACTACAACTCTTCACCTCCACCACTTAATCCACCAACTACAGCAATGCTATCTGCTTCCCACAACCACCACTGGTATTTTTTGTCTATAAATTGTTTTCAAGGTCGATTTGTCTGTATGTGGGATGAAAAACCCAGGTTTCAGGGAGGAAAAAACTTGCTACCTCTGTTTGAGATCAGCTCATTCACCTTCAATTGAAAAACACCATATAAAGAGTTCTCTCATCGTGACGAGAATTGAACTTATGCCTTTTCCAATTGAATCTCTAAACAGAAAAATAGCTCTTGTCAGACAAAAGAAAACTGATGAACATATCAGTAATATAGATCTATGCACCTAAATCATTACACAATGAAGAGTGTATTAATGACTCCTAGAGGCAAACTAACTCACTGATAAAACAAATTCCAAACAAAGACTACCTCATTGTCTAAGGAGACTAGAATGCAAAAATCGGTGTAGACAGTGGAATAAATTTTCTCCCTCATTGTGCTGCATATGGTTTTGGTAAAACCAATAACATAAGATACAAACATTGATTTTGCTATTCAAAATAATTTAACAATTATTAATACTTTACATCCTCATAAGTAAATGGACATTGACCTCACCTAATGGATGAGCTTACAATTTATTGAAAGTTTATTTTTCACTTGGTCAGACTATAATAAATTTATTTTAATCCTCTATACAAGTGTGAGCAAACAAAATTTGCACCTGAAAATATCTTCAGGACTGAGGTAAGGTAGTACAACACTAGGCAACTCGGAGCAAAGGTGGACCAAGCTAACATCACTCCTATCTCAGTATCTCCCATAATGCAAAACATATCTCCTTGTGGATATGTATAATATTATGCATTAAGGGAAGGGCCACTACCCAGACCAGATTCAACCTTTATTGAGGTCTTGTCAGTGGGAGCCAGGCCCAGAAATGGAGATACCAAGGCCAAAGCAATGGAGAGGTAATCTTTACCCATAGGAGTTGCCAAAAGGTGCACCACCTTATTATTAAATTACTCTGGATTTAGAGAAAGATGTTGAAAGTTTATTTTTCACTTGGTTAGACTATAATAAATTTAGTTTAATCCATTATCCAAGTGTTAGCAAACAATGTTTTCAACATGTTTCTCTAAATCCAGAGTAATTTAATAATAAGGTGGCACACCTTTTGGCAACTCCTATGGGTAAAGATGACCTCTCCATTGCTTCTGCCTTGGTATCTCCATTTCTGGGCCTGGCTCCCACTGACGAGACCTCAATAAAGGTCGAAACCAGTCTGGGTCATGGCCCTTCCCTTAATGCATAACATTATACATAACCACAAGGAGATGTGTTTTGCATTATGGGAGATACTGAGATAGGAGTGATATTAGCTTGGTCCACCTTTGCTCCAAGTTGCCTGGTGTTGTACTACTTTACCTCAGTCCTGAAGATATTTTCAGGCACAAACTTTGTTTGCTCACACTTGGATAAAGGATTAAACTAAATTTATTATAGTGCTTACAATTTAATTGATTGCATACTTGTTCAAGACCATACATATAACCTTCCTAAAACAAGAATGTTCCCAGGAGCTGATACTAGTAGTAACCACAACTCATTACTACCTTGAACCAAAAAATTTAAAACAAAAGATAACCAAAACCAAAAGAAAAGATATAGTGTTGAAAAGATGGAATCACTTTATCAGAGAACAATATAAACTCCATATTGCTAATTCCTTGGATGCTTTCCTAGAAGAATTCTTAAGTGCTGAAAATGAATACAAACTCTTTTCCAAAGCAATTTTAGGAGCAGCTGACACCACATCAAGCAAATCTCAAAGGCCAAACCCTGGATTATAGAAGACATTTTACTGCTTTGTGACAAAAGGAGAACCCTAAAATACAGTATAATCAAGGATAGTGATAGTAGGAAAAAATATGAAGAACTAAACAAAATAATAAAAAATAAAATTAAAACAACTGGATTTTGAAGGAATGTGGAAAGATTGAAAAGGATCTACATAGCAAAAGTTGCATATTCTTGAAGAACGACGTTACATTACACACTTTGATTGGAAAAGGCCTGAGTTTAGCTCTCATCATGTTGAGAGGAATTTTTTTATGGGCTTTTTCAGTTGAAGATGAATTAGCCAATCACATATGGGTAGTAACAGGGTTTTTTTCTCCAGGAAACTTGGGTTTTCATCCCAAGTATAGACAAATCAGCTTTGAGAACACATGCAATTTGCAGGCAAAAAAAAAAAAAAATACTAGAGGTGGCAATAGAGGGCATTGGCATAGAATGATGGTGGTGGTAGTTCGGTATGGTTAGTGGATTAAGTGGTAGAGATGGAAAGTTGTAGAAGTAGGTGCCCTTCCTCAATGAGTCTTTGGACTCCTTGGATGTGTCATATAATAATAATATAAGTATATTATTTAAATTAAGGGGATATTAAATCCCACATTATTTCAAAGCTGAATAAGAAACTCAAAGATAGGAATCAATGAGTTCATTGCCGAATATAGCAAACTATAAAATTTTCGGCGAATTGTAGCATAAGCTAAAGCACATAGTTCAAAGCTAAGGCAACTTGTTGCAAAGGTGGGGAAAGTTCTGATCACTATTCTTAGTATTTCCCATAATGTAAAACACATTTCCTAGGAGATGTATGATGTGATACATTATGGTGAAGGTCACTATCCAGACCGGTTTCGACCTTTATTGAGGTCTCATCAGTGAGTAGATAAACCAGGTAATACTGAGGTTATAGCGATAAGAACTTTTATACTTTGCTATATGAGTTGTCAAAAAGGTGCACCCATAAATTACTTAAAATAAAGCGCCAACAGGCTTCACTTCGGCGATGTAACATTAACCATGATGTATAACATCATACATCTCCTAGGAGATGTGTTTTACATTATGGGAAATACTAAGAATAGTGATCAGAACTTTCCCCACCTTTGCATAAGTGGCCTTAGTGTTGAACTATGTGCTTTAGCTTACGCTACAATTCGCTGAAACTTTTATAGTTGGCTATATTCAGCATGAAACTCTTTGATTCATGCCTTTGAGTTTCTTATTCGGCTTTGAAATAATGTGGGATTTAATATCCCCTTAATTTAAATAATGTTACATCGCCGAAGTGAAGCCTATTGGCTCTTTATTTTAAGTAATTTATGGGTACACCTTTTTTTGATAACTCGTATAGCAAAGTATAAAAGTCCTTTTTGCTATAATCTCAGTATTATCTGGTCTAGCTACTCTATGATAAGACTTCAATAAAGGTCGAAACCAGTCTGGGTAGTGACCTTCCACCATAATGTATAACATCACACATCTCCTAGGAGATGTGTTTTACATTATGGGAAATACTAAGAATAGTGATCAGAAATTTCCCCACCTTTGCAATGAGTTGCCCTAGTGTTGAACTATGTGCTTTAGCTTACGCTATAATTCACCGAAACTTTTATAGTTTGCTATATTCAGCATGAAACTCTGATTCCTTTCTTTGAGTTTCTTATTCGGCTTAGAAATAATGTGGGATTTAACATCCCCTTAATTTAAATAATGTTACATCGCCAAAGTGAAGCCTATTGGCTCTTTCCAAATTATAAGCAGATTAACAAAACCCTTCACTATCTGGTCAATTGAGGATGAAAATGGCACATTTTTGACTGGAAAGGATGAACTCTTGAAGAATTGGCACAATTACACAGCTAACCTTTTCTCAACAGGCAATATCCTTAATAATCAAACACTTGAAGACATAATACAAATGACACTGGATGAAGGTGACATCCCTATTTTAAGAGAAGAGGTAAAAGTTGCATTTAATTCTTTGAAGGCAGAAAAAGTATCAGGCATAGACTGAATAACTCAGAACATATAAAAGCAGGAGGAGAACCTATCATAGCTGCTCTGTTCAAAATCTGTTAAGATGTATGGAACAATGAATCATGATCTAATGACTGGTGCACCTCTATTTTGATTCCTATTCCTAAATAAGAGAACAGTACATAATGTAGAAATTATAGAGTTATCAGTCACCAAAGGATTGAGAGGAAAGTAGAAAGTATACTTTCAGAGCACCAAGCAGGATTCCATAAAAATGAGAGCATAATAGATCATTTACTTATAATACATCTCATTGAATAAATGAGATGTATTATAAGATGTATTTGTCACTATTCCAAAGTGACAAATTCACTTGATAAAGGAGATGGATGTATGATAGTGTAGTTAGCTTTTTCAAGACTGGAGCTATTAGTTTAATGTGGGAAAAGTGCAAAGTCTTGAAATTTCATAGGCATGGTTGGGAGAGTATACAAGGCAGAGCATACAATTAATGGAGAAATTTTGAAAGAGGTGGAAAAGATAGATCTGGTGAACAAACACTTGAAGCTTAGAGGTCACATTCCTAAAATTGTAATTAATTTTTTTTCATGATTATTATTTGTCACTTCCAAGGAGTCCAAAGATTCACCCACTCTACAACTCTGCTTCCACCATTCACGATCCACCAACTAACCGCAACTACACCAACGCCATCTACCACCGATCAGCACCACCACTAGTATTTCCACAGACAATCAAACATCCATGCCCACGGCGGGATTCGAACCCGCAGCCTCTTGACTGGAGGGCGGACATGCTAACCATGTGGTTAGTCAGCTTAATAAAATCACAACCTAATTACGGCAATAATGAGGAGGACGTGCAGCAGCAAAGCGGTTACAGTTGCTTTGTATAAGTTAAAGATACCAAGAAATTTTATATTTGGTTTTAATCCTTTTCCCAAAGAAGCAAAACAATGTTTTGCATGTAAAATATATTCATGTATGAACTACTTTTAAATAGCGAGGCTAATGACTTCATATCACGTGCCGTAGTATGTATCCCATAATGAAAAGCACACCCCCTTTCGGATGTGTATAATGCAATGCATAATGGGAAGGGCCACTACCCAGACTGGTTTCGACCTTTATTGAGGTCTCATCAGTGGGAGCCAGACCCAAGAGAGATACCAAGGTTGAAGTAATGCCGACATCATATATATTTCACATACAAGTATATTATATAGTACGTTACTTGTATGGCATATATTGTATATATTATTTGTATGCAGATTGACTTGGTTTATGAACATGTTAAATAATTTTAATGACTTAAACTTGAAAAAATTAAGAATAAAGTTTAATAAAGACACAACTAGTTTCGTTGGTAAGCCAACTTCATCAGGTGTCAAAGTACAAAGGTATATACAAAAAAGACCAACAGAAACGTTACACGCTAAAAACAACAGAGCTAACAAAAACTGTAATTAAGTTTAAATTGGAGCCCGCGCTTCAGTTCTAGCTACATTTATACGTGTGTGTGTGATCTCTCGGGAACACCACTAATGAAGATTCTACTACCCCCATAGCTTGCATTTCCTTGCCTTACATTAGTTCCCTCTTCCCCAAACTGGCTAAAATTTTAAAAAATTCAACATCAAAATGTGCTTCTCTACTTTTCCAAAACTCCAATCTATCCTTAATCAGCCTAAGGAAAAACATCACCATCTTCAGTTCCCAGGAGTATACAAAATTATTTGTAGTTATGGTAAACCTTACTATGGACAACTGATAAATCAATCCTTCTCTGTCTTGAAGAGCACAAAAGAGACATCTCTTAAAATGGAATCCAAGCCAGCGCCCTCGCCAGCCACGTCTTGTTCTCTGTAAACTTATCTAATATTCTAATCTAATCAAACTTCTAATATTCACAAATGTTACGATTAACTTGAAAGACGTATCCTGGAGTCAAAAGAAATCGCCCTAGATTCTACCCACATGAATAGCAACCTAAGCTACAATTTGCAAGATTCGCATAGCTCTGCTGTTCAGTGTTGCCGTTCTCGAGAGATCACACGTAGAAATGTAGCTGTAACTGAAGCGCGGACTCCAATTTAAATTCGACTACAGTTTTTGATAGCTCTGTTGTTGTTAGTGTGTAATGTTTCTGTCAGTCTTTTTGTATATACCTTTGTACTTTGACAACTGATGAAGATGGTTAACCAACAAAACTAGTTGTGTCCTTATTAAACTTTATTCTTAATTATCCCGGTGGTTTACGTCATTAAAATTAATGAACATTAATTGTGTGTAGGTGTATATATATATATATATATATATGACCTGACTTAAGGAGATTTACTTACGAAAAGGCCCCCAAGGATTCCTTGGGAAAAGGATTAAAACCAAGTGTAAAATTTCTTGGTATCTTTAACGTATAATAAACCCAAGGCAAAAAACTTTGTATAAGGCTTTGATCAGGATACATATGGACTACTGGTCCATATGCAAATTTGGTTGCCTAGTTTTCAGGGGAAAATGTATAGGAGAGGGTCTAATGATCATTTACTAAATCAGTGTCAGGTCTATGGCATGTCAGATACGAGGAGAGAATAAGGAAATGCAACTTACAGAGCTCTGTGAACAGAAGAAGAGGAGATATGATTGAGACATAAGTTGGTCAGGGGTTGTTACCAGATTAATGTGGAGGAGATTTTCTTCATAGGGTAGAGGGAGGCAGGGTAGAACTAGTGGCCATTACTGGAAGTTGTATAAGGAGCATGTGAGCAGAGGAGTGAGAAGAGGGTTCTTTGCATGGAGATTGATATATGGTGTTGAGTGCAAAAACTGTCAATGGGTTTAAATAAGGCACAATTTGATGATCTTTTAGTATGAGAAAGTATAGACATCCTGCAATGAGTCTTTGAAGTCCATGGAGGTCAGGTATTAATAATACAAATATATATGTATGTAAGTGTGTGTGTGCGTGTCTGTGTAGCTCAATGGAAGGGTGTTTACTACTCCTCAGTGCTAAACCCCCTGAAGAAAGAGTGTCACAAGTTTGATTCTAGTCATCGACTAGAGAAACTTTTTTCTAGAGGACAACCCAGAATCAGCTGGATAAATAATATTAGAAAATGAGCTAATTCTTTGTTCTCCAAGCTGTTAAGGAGATAACAGAACAGAAACAACTTGAGAGACTATATAAAGACTGTCACCTTGACAATGTCCCAATGCTCTACATAGACTATGGGTGAAGAAGATTAACTCTTACAAATCTGTAATAACTTAATTTATACAGCATTATAGGGCACCACATTAGCACTTTAGATTGTGTGTCCATTACAATTTGAATTGCTTCACTTATTTCTTATTACAAGTAAACCATAAAATAGTGTTTTGATCTGAGGATACCAGTCTGAAATCTGGTGAAATATAGGCTAGTTTACTAAACTAGCCTATATTTCTGGTTAGGGGTTTTAATACCATTAAAATAAGTAATGAATAACATCCAATACCTAAGCTTGTCAATAAGATTAACTATATTAATGTTAATAAGGATATCTTCATGCTGGTTCAAGCAGGGCCGGCTTAACGCGGTAAGTGGGCAATGCTTTGCATCGGGATGCTTTCTTCAAGGGGCGCTGAAGTGAGTAGAAAAAATAAAATAAAAACACATTTAATATTAGTATTTATTAAATGTGGATATGCACTAAATATATCATAATAAATACTGCGATTTTAATAACATTTAGCAGAAACTGCAAGTGTAGTTTGCTATGTGTAGCACACAGCCAGTGGAAGCACTAGACAAGCTGGGCATTTGATATCATGATAGAATAGATAAGCCAATGCAAGAAGATTTGAAAGGGCCTACTATTCTTACCTGGTAAGTAACAAATGCTATTAGGAAACTGAAATCAGGAAAAGCTCCAGGAATGGATGGAATTATGGCAGAATATCTAAAAGCTTTAGATCAATGTTTCTCAAACTTTTTTCGACTATGGAACACTTCACAAATCCTGAAATTTTTCACGGAACACCTTTGGTTATTTTGTAACGTATAAATTAATAATTAATTGGTAATTTAGCTGTTTTTTTATTATTAATCAATAATTGACAATTAATTATTAAACATCAATTAAACCATCATCAAATTAATTTGTGCTGACAAATTCCAGAACTTCTCGCAGAACACCAGTGTTCCGGGGAACACCGGTTAAGAACCACCGCTTTAGATGATAAGGCTATAAGTAAGATCACTGACTGACATATGTAACAAAATATAGGAAACTGGACACCTGTCAAAAGATTTTAAGCAGTCAATGTTCCTACCAATAACTAAAAAATCGAAGACAATTATTTTTATTATTATTCGTGACACCTCCAAGGAGTCCGAAGACTCATCGCGGGAGGACACCTAGTATACAACGCTCTGTCTCCACTACTACACCGAACCTCTGCTACCAATCACTGCCATCTACTGCCCACCACCACAGCTGGTATTTTTGTCTATAAATTGAGTGCGTTCTAAAGGGCCGATTTGTTATTTGTCAACAAATGTCTTCACATTTGTTGACAATCAAATGTGAAGAGTGCAGAACAATCGGTCTGACCAGTCAGATAGCAAAAGTTACATTATATATCCTCCTAAAAAGAAATAAACATAAAATCAAAATGGAAATTAATGAAAAACAATCTGGTTTTCAGGAAAATAAAGGAGCTAGAAAAGGACTCTTCAACATTAGAACTATTATAGAAAGATATCTGGAGAAGCAGAAAGAAGTCCATTTATGTTTTATTGACAACACAAAGGCCTTTGACAATATACAACATGAACAACTAATCAAATGCATCAGAAATTTAGGAGATGGTAAAGATACCGGTAAGATTACTGATAAATCTATATTGGGAGCAAACTGCCTCAATAAAAATATCAGGAGAAATCTCAGATGAATTCCCAGTAAAGAAGAGTGTCAGACAAGGCTGTGTTCTTTCTCCTATGTTTTTTAACCTCTATACTGAAAATATCTTCCAGCAATTAGAAGAATTTAAAGGAGTCAGCATAGGAGGAAAGAATATGAACAACTTAAGATATGCAGATGATACAGTACTGCTAGCTGAAAATAAAAAAGATCTTCAAAACTTACTAGAAGAGAAACTGAACTAAGTGAAAAATATGGACTTAATTTCAACTTCAAAAAAAAACTAAAACCATGTGGTAACAAGAGAAAAGGGGAAAATATCCGATATAAATATTAAGATCAGAGAAAATACTTGAGATCAAGTAGAAAGTTATATATATTTGGGTCAACTAATTACAAAGAATGGAAAGTGTGACAAGGAAATATTAAGAAAAATAGAAATTGCTAGATCAACCTTCATTAGCATGAAAAACATTCTGACCTTAAGGAAAATTCACAAAAAAAATACAAGAATTAGGCTGTCCAAATGCTACATATGATCAACACTGCTATATGGAGCAGAAACCTGGACAGTATCAAAATATTGTGAAAATAAACTAAAAGCCTTTGAGATGTGGATCCTCAGAAGAATTCTTAGAGTCCCATGGACTGCCAAAAAAACTAATTTAGAAATATTAGAGATGATTGGAGAAGATAGGAATCTGTTGAAAACCATTAAGAAAAGGAAAACCACCTACCTTGGTCACATACTAAGGCATGAATCCCTACAAAAATATACTTCTAGAAGGATATTTATGTGCGTGGATAGGCTTATGTGTTCGTCAGACATGTTGTAATAGATTCACGGTATGATATGAACACAGATGGATAAGAAAATAACTATTTATTAACTTAGAAGCTAATATTTCGCTGGTATTATATCCAGCATCTTCAGAGCACACAACACAAAGTTTGTTACAAAAGCAAGACAACCACAATCCGGTGTAACAGTGGGGGTAGTATAAGTAATTGCAGCGTGCAACACAAGACTAAAGTCCTAATATGGCGCTATCTAGGTTAAAAAATCCCAGAAATCCCCTCTATCTACCACAAAAGACTACAACAAAACTATCACCATTCCATACATTAAAGGAACATCTGAAAAGATACTAGGGTACTTAACAAACACCAACTACGCACAGTATTCAAACCTTATGTAAAATTAGCTACTCTCATCCGTTCACCTAAGGACAAATGCACTCCTTTATATTATATGCATTAGGAAAGTCATTAGGAAAAAGAAAACCAGGACGTCCTCTTAAAAGATGACTTCTAAGGCTGGAATAGGCCATGCTAGGCCTAAATCCTTGATATGCATGATGATGATGATTTTATTTTTTAAAACTTTCTAAGACTATCATTTGGACTACTATTTCAAAACTTTGAATTTTTTATTTATTTATTTTTTTAACCTAGATGGTGCCATATTAGGACTTTAGTCTTGTGTTACACGCTGTGATTACTTATACTAGCCCCACTGTTACACCGGATTGTGGTTGTCTTGCTTTTGTAACAAACTTTGTGTTGTGTGCTCTGAAGATGCTGGATATAATACCAGTGAAATATTAGCTTCTAAGTTAATAAATAGTTATTTTCTTATCCATCTGTGTTCATATCATACAGTGAAATCTATTACAACACTTCTAGAAGGAATGATACAAGGAAAAAGAAGAAGAACAGATTGGATGGGATATATTAAGGACTGGACCTTTTTTGTCCTATGAAGAATGCAAAAGAGAAGCAGAAAACCATACATGGTGGAAGCTCATGGTAGTCAACCTCCTGGAAGGAGATGACATCTAACAAGACAAGAGAGAGAGAGCAAAAACTGCAAGCGTAGTTCGCTATGTGTAACATAGAGCTGGTGGAAGCACTAGACAAGCTGGGGGTTCACTAGGGGCATCACGTTACAGGGGGTGCCTTTATACTACAAGCTTTCTTTTTTTTTTATATATATATATGCAGCGCATGAAACTGCATTCGCCTGTTAGAACATGAGGTGCACATGCACACCTGGCTTAACCTCTATTATAAAGTGATATTTGGGCATTGTAAATCATCGAATTGTTGATTGCTAAACACATAGTGAATGTTTAGTTAATTCACACTGAGGTAAGTAGATTCAAAATTTAACCTCAGGCATTACAAATCAAAGAAAAAATTATTTTATTTTTTATTTAAATTTTTTTTTTTTTGTCTTACCAAATTTTTTGTTCAATAGGTTTTTTATTTCACAATGGAACTGAATTATAAATATCTAATTTTCTACTGGTTTGAAAGTTTCCACAGGCAGTATTCAATATCTATTACTGTTTGATAAAAGAAGTAAGCCAATAATATTGTTGTATCTGTCGAAGCAGATACTTCTAATTCTGGACTATTTCTTTGCAATCTACAGTCATTTGTTCAGCTTTCTGTTGACATTATTCTAAGTTTTAGATATTGTATTCTATATTTTCACCCTATAAAAACCGTATAGATGTATGCAACAAAAGTTCAGTAGTGTTAGTTTTTTTTTTATTCTTAAAAAATTCCAAATGTGACAACTTTTACTGCTGCTAGAAACAACTTTTGTCTTAGAGATACTAGACAATAATCTTCTCAGCCGGAGGTAAAGGCTAAAAGCTTAGATTACTCTCAGTGTTATTGAGAAAGAAAGACCACTTCTTCAGAAGTCACACTAAAGAGCATCAAGCAGTAGTGCATAACACATCAACATGTCTTGCTTTGTTTTCAATTATATCCTAAATAGAAATACCGAGATTTCTATTTAGGAATTTATGAATACTTGGATTAAAAAATCTAAGAGAAGACTATACACATGGAAAAAAACCAGGAGATACGGAAAGGTATCAAATTGATTACATTATCGTAAAGCAAAGATGCAAGAATAGTGTAAAAAATGCATGCACATATCCTGGAACTGATATTTACTCTGACTACAACCTACTATTCATAGAAATAAATGTGAAACTAAAAAAATAAAAGAAGCTATGAAAAGAAAAAAATGGAACTTAGAAGGAATTTGGAAATAGATTGGAGAAAGAATTAGAGAAAACAAGTTTTGTAAAAACTGAAGATCCAGAAAAGAAATAGGAACAAGTTAAAGAGAAAATAAAGAAGAATGCAGAAGAAGAAATTTGATATGTAAGAGCTAAAAGAATAAAAAAAATACTTGAATAACTAATGAGATGATTTCTCTAACGGAAGAAAGAAGAAAATGGAAAAATAAAGACACTCCAGAAGAGAAAATACAATATAGAACCCTGAATGACAGATTGAGAAGGGAAGCAAAGAAGATTGGCTTAAAAAACAATGTGATGAAATGGAAAATTATGAGAAAGTGGGAAGGTATGATCTTTTATATGAAAAAGCAAGATGCACGAATCACAAGAGAAATGGAATTCGAGCTAGAGGCATAGAAAATAAGAATGGAGAAATCATAACTGAAGAAGATAAAATCCTAATGAGACAGAAGGAATACATTGAAGATCTATATGACAAGGATAATAGACCAAATGAGTTGATATTAGAAGCCCAGAGATTTTGAAGATAGAAGTAGAAATGGCCATTAAAGAACTAAAATGTGGAAAGGCAGAAGGAATAGATGAAATACCTACAGAATTCCTGAAACTGCAGAAGAAAGGAACTGAAGAAATAACCAAAATAATAAATTTAATTTATAACAAAGTTTAACATGAAGAATTGCATCTAAGGTGAAAGAATTTCTTGGAGAAGATAAGTTTGGTTTCAGGAAGGGTAGGGGAACAAGAGATGTGATTGGACTGTTAATAACAGTAAGTGAAAGAAGTCTGGAAGTGAATAAAGAAGTTAACATCTGTTATATAGATTTCGAAAAAGCTTTTGACTTTGTAAAATGGGATAAGATGGTGGAAGTAATGGAAAAGATTGGAAAGACAGAAGGCTAATTATATCACTATATATGGGACAAACTGCCATGGTGAGAGACATATATGGTACAACAGAACCAGGTATCATTGGATAAGGAGTAAGACAAGGCTGTTCTATGTCACCAATTTTGTTCAACATGTATTCCGAAGCAATGTTAAAAGAAGCACTGGAGAATTCAGAAGAAGGAATAAAGATTGGAGGTAGACAGATATTTGCAACAAGATACGCAGATGATAAGACATTACTATCAAACACTGAAACAGGACTACAACATCTGTTGAACAGATTACTGGAATCCTGTATCAATTATGGAATGAAAATTAACATCAGAAAAACAAAGGTAATGAATATAGCAAGGAAAGAGGCAAATATGGATATCAGAAGAAATGGAGAAAAATTGAATCAAGTAAAGACATTTAAATATCTAGGAAGTGTTATTAGCAGTGATGGAAGATGTAAAAGTGACATAAAAGCAAGTATAGCGATGGGAAGAGATGCCTTTAATAGAAAATGGAATTTATTCAGAAGTAAAATGGATAGAAACCTAAAGAAAAGACTAATAAAATGTTATGTGTGAAGTGTTTGCCCTCTATGCAGCTGAAACTTGGACATTAAAGAAAGAAGAAATTAAGATTTTGGAAAGCTTTGAGATGTGGATTTGGAGAAAGATGGAAAAAATCAAATGGACAGATAAAATAACTAATGAAGACGTCATAAAAAGAGTAGCAGAAGAAAGAAGTCTGTTAAGGAGGATAAAAAGAAGCAAGAGAAACTGGATCAGACATATTCTGAGAGGGAATGGAATCATCAGAGATGTCATTGAAGGATAAATAGATGGAAAAAGATCCAGAGGAAGAGTAAGGAAAACAATGCTAGATGACATGCTGAATGGAGACAAGTACACAACCTTGAAAGAGAAGGCTCAGAACAGAAGAGAGTGGAAGGAAAGTTTCTGCTACTAAAAGAAGAACCTGCTCAATTGCAGAATACTAAAGAAGAAGAAGACAATATTATTGTTGTTGTTGTTATTATTATTATTATTATTATTATACAAACATCTCTTGAAGTCAAGACTCATCGAGGGAGGCAATAGTAAGATGCATTTTGACAGAGAATACATTTATCATCCTCATCTTAAATTGATTCAATGTTTGTGCACTCACCCACCACTCTCCATGCAAAAAAAAAAGTCATACCACGCTGTCCTACGCACCACACCTTTATATAACTTCCAAGAATGATTTCTTGTCTCTATTCCCTTCCTTCAACCCTTTGAAAAATATCCTAGGTATCTATTTCATAAGCACCCCTTAGCCATTTATATGTCTCAATCATATTGCCCCTCTTCTGCCTATTGACTAGCATCTGTAATTTACATTCTCTCAACCTGTCTTCACAGTCAGTATTTTACAATACTGCTATTGTGATTTGCCTCTGAACTTTTTCCTCAGCTGGCTTTTCACCTAGGAATGCAGGTGACCAATCAATGCACAGTAGTCCAGATGTGATCTAATCAAAGCCTTGTACAGAGGAATGACTACATCCTTATCTCTACTTGCCAGTGTTCTTAGTATACTGGCATTTCTTTGTGCTATTTTTATTATTTTTGTAATATGTTCCTTGAACTTCAATTCTTTTTCCACCAATATCCCAAGATCACACTCTTCCTTCACCTCCTATAACACAGCATCTCCAATATGACATGCAGCTTTACTTTTTTGGGATCCAAAGTGGAAAACCTTATATTTACTGGTGTTAAATTGATATCCCCACTTGTCTGTCCATGAAGCACCAGTATATCTGCATCATTCCTAATAACTTTCCCCAGCTTAGCATCATCCACAAACAGCTGAATATCAGCTTGCAGACCACTCGCAATATCAGAAACAAATTGAACAGAGTGGTCCTAGAACAGAACTCAGTGGGACTCCACTGGTAACTCTCCTCCCAAGAGACATGGCACCTCTATACACCAGTTTGATATCAATTAGAAAGCCAGTTCACTATCAGATGAAAAAAAAAAAAAAAAAAAAAAAAAAAAGAAATCAGTGAACACCTTTTATTCCCACATAGGGAGTAGGCGATAAAGTCGATAAGACAAAGTCGGTTTAACCCTATCGAATTTTTGGAGACTGAGTGGGCAGTCAATCTCCACTGGTAGCCAGAGATAGCTGGCACAAGGCTATCACATATTTAATTGGTATGCAGTGAAGAGAAAAATCAAAATTGCTAACCACGAGATGGTGACTAACAATTGCCATCATTTCGTGGTCCCTAATCCTAACACAATATTTTTAATGTCTGAAAATAGTAGGTTCGAGGGCTGATTTTCTTGAGTTTATGGGAAGAAAAACCCAAGTTTCCTGAAGAAAAAAAGCTTAGAAAAAGTTCCTCTAGTGAGCGACTGGATTTGAAACCAAGTCTTTCTTCTTGCAGACAAGTGCCATAGAGTGCAAACGCCACTTGTACTGAGCTATACAGGCTATCCAATCCCATTTGCCATAACTTATAGACTATTTTATTATGTGGTAGCCTGTCAAATGCCTTTGTAAAATACAGAAGTATCACTGTATATGAATGACCCCTACCTAGAAATGTAGTCACCTTATAAAATGTAAATAAATTTGTTAAACAAGGTCTCCCTTTAATAAACCCATGTTGACCTATATACAAAATTTTACATAAATGTCAAAATAATTTCTTAACACGTTCGCTGCGTAGTTCATATATGAGCTTCACAAGCCAACTATGAGTATACACGTATGTCGATTTACTGACCTCCTATGCCAAACACGAGTTAACCCTTAGTATAATTACCTTAATTTGGACTCTTGGATTCTGAATAAAGTGGAGAGCACGTCTGGGGGCTTGATAGAAGGGAAAAATTTCAACTAAAATATAGTATATTATGTATGTGCCTCAAAAGCCAATTACGAATATACTCGTATGTCGATTACCAACCTCCAATGCCAAGCGCGAGCTAATTTGTAGTATAACACGTAATTTGTAAATCAATTTAAAACTGATAAAAATCAATAAAAATAATAAAATGAAATCAATAAAATAAAAACCAATTTATTCAAATTACAAATGATACACTTCAAAACAATTTTCCACGCACAATGGTGGTTTTTCCTGGCAAACAGGACAATAATAACGTGTTTCGTGTCGTTGTTTGTTTCATGTACATACTCGGCATGGCTTTGTTGGCGAATATTTTTTTCTGTAGGTGGTAAAATTTCCAAATAATGAAGATCCCGAATCCTGCTGATAAGCTGTGATGCTGTAAGCTCATCCGTTCCAACAAAAACTGAGATAAATTGATCTCTAAATTTTAATGCAGTCATTGCGTTTCCAGTAATTATATTATAAAATTTATGTGCATTTTGAATGTATATATGAAAAATGCATACTGCCAATTTCTTTGGCCATCTAATTGTCTTTCGTAAGGGGAAATAGTAAGAAAGTATTTGATCAGAAAGATCGATGCCTGACATACCCAAATTATGGTCCCTAACGATATTTGGTTTTAATTGAATTTTACCATTCTGATTTTTTGCTTCAACCATTTAAAATTTGTGCATATTTGAAATGGAAAGAACTTCCCTCTTATTCCATTTGCAATGATGAATTCATTAAATTCATCATCACTCATATTAGCGTAAGCTTCTAATTCTTTATCAGTAAGTTTTCTTTTACTGGTCATGGCGAAATTGAAGGTTTTTAGAGACTAGATGCAATAAAAACATTCGTCAGCACATGTAATATATGGGTGGGGTGATATGAGATTAGTCGTAGTTGGCATATGAAACAAAATTCTATCTGATAAGCAGGCTAAGATTACTCATAATGACCTTGAAGACGTGAAAGCGCTTGGCGTGCGGGAACAAACTATGCTCGATGAGCATAGCAGCGAATGTGTTAATTTATAATAATCACAATTTCACTTTTATTATCAAAAACTTATAAATTATTTGGCTTATTTAAGAAAGAAACATTTGAATTTAAAAAAATATGCCCACCTATTTTTTTAATTAAATAAAAAGCTGAACATAAGCATTCAGCTTTTCTTTTCTTTTTTTTTTTTTTTTTTTGGAGGGGGACAGGACGAGGGAGAGGACTATTCATCTTGCTGATGTTTGAAATTTATTTTCAACCATTCAAAATACAATTTTTACAAATTTAAATCACTTGGGGAGCACACTCATACATTTTAATGTAAAATTGTAGTAAAAGTATAGATACTTTGCACCAATCTAAACTAGCGATAAGTGTCTTTTCAAAATGCGAGGTGATTTTTTCTTTGTGCTAAAAGAAAATGCCAGATAATGATGATAATAAGAATAATAATAAAGTATGGAGTATTTTATTATTATATGCTAACTACTTAGCCAAACCTGACTGGCCAAGTGGTTAGCGTGTCCGCTCCCCTGCCAAAAGGCTGCGGGTTCAAATCCATGCATGGTGGTCAGTGGTAGATGGCGTTGGTATAGTTGCAGTAAGTTTGTGGACTGAGTGTATGGAGACAGAGTTGTAGAGCAGGTGCACTCCCTCGATGAGTCTTTGGAGTACCTGGAGGTGTCAAAATAATAATAATGTTCTTTTTCATTCAGTGGAGATTTCAGAATGAAGTGTGATTTATAATGTACTTTCTTTGTGTGTTTTTTGAAAAAAAAAAGTGCCATGAATATATTCTTGCTATTTTTGTTAACTTAACTGGACAGCCCAAATAATGAGAATGACTAACTGTAACAGATTTGTGACGTGTATGATCTCTTGAATTAGAAGAGTGAACCTTGTGTTACCTGGAGTTTCATCCATTAGGAAATTCCAAGTGAACATTTTGATTGTTTCCAAGATATAAATGTATGCATGTATATATACATATATTCATTTTGGAAGATGTGTTACAGAAAATCTTGGGGAAATTCTTTTCGTTCTAATTTTCACACTGTTAAACAATTGTTTTAAAATCCTTTCTTTTAGGCATGCACGGTGATCCGAATGCATTTTTGAAAATTATGGAGAAAACTACCGTGTTTGAATAAAAACTTTAGTTTAATATAACTAAAATCTACCATTCGACGTTTCGACCTTTATGTCAAGGTCATCTTCTGGAGCATACAAATATACACAAGAAACAAGCTATACTACAATCAAACTGATTTGTTAAAGAAACTGACAAACCGTTACCACAATTGTTGGCCTGACCTCTGGAGAAAAAAAAAAATACAAATTAAAAATAAAAAATAAAAAATTTTATACATCAACGCTAGAGTCCTATTATTTGTGTTGTCTACTATATACATATACTAACATCATTCCGGCCAGTTGGAGTGGAATGGTTTCTAATACTAGCAGATTGGCTAGAGTCCTGACTTATGTTGAATCTTTATATTAGGTTGGCTGAATGTGTGCCATCCAGATCCTTGGAATTTTCATACCATCTTTGTTGTTGATATTTGGGTGGTTTATCAGGATTTTGCAGGATTCCTTAAATTTTCTTTCGTACCAGGTTTTTGTGCGGTGTAAGGAGCAGGTGCTTTTCCAGTTGATTTGGTGTAAGGTGTTAAGTGCGTGGTCTGAGAGGCCTGCTTCACACCATAATGGTTATATTTGATATGTCTAATGTGTTCTTTCTTGCATATAGGGATTGTTCGTCCTGTTTCACCAATGTACAGTAAGTTACAGGTGCAGCAGATGCAATAGACTCCAGGATGTGCTAACGGGAGGAGAGTATCCTTAGAGGAGCTGAATATGAGTTTTAAGTTTAGTGGGTGGTTTAAAGGTGGCATTGAGGTTATAATGTTGTAGGATTCTGTTGATTTTTTCCAATAGCCCTTTAACGTATGGTATGGCCATCGTTTTCTGTAATCTAGATTCGTTTTTGTTGTGGTATTATAGAGTATTTTATTGACAGTATTTTTGTTATAGCCATTATTTATGAATGTGTCACTAATGATTTTTAGTTCTTGTTTTAGGGCTTGCTGGTTAGAGCAAACAGTTGTGGCTCTGTTTTTAAGGGTGTTAATGACTCCATATTTTTGTGCTGGGTGGTGGTATGAATTCGCATGTATGTATTGGCTCGTGTGTGTCGGTTTTCGGTAGACAGTCAAGGATAGACTGCCTGAAGGAAGACGTATAACTAGTGTGTCAAGGAACAGGAGCAAATTTTGGTTTTCAATTTCGATGGTAAATTGTATGCGTTCGTGTTGTTTGTTTAGGTGGCTGAGGAATGTGTTTAGCGTTTGTCGCCTGTGCAGTCAGATCGCGAACACGTCATCGACGTATCTGAGCCAGACTGTTGGTCGTAGCGTCGCAGAATCAAAAGTCCTTTGCTCAAAGGTTTCCATGTAGAAGTTAGCGAACGGGGGGGATAATGGTGAGCCCATGGCTGTACCTTCCTTTTGTCTACCGAAAACCGACACACACGAGCCAATACATACATGCAAATTCATACCACCACCCAGCACAAAAATATGGAGTCATTAACACCCTTAAAAACAGAGCCACAACTATTTGCTTTAACCAGCAAGCCCTAAAACGAGAACTAAAAATCATTAGTGACACATTCATAAATAATGGCTCTAACAAAAATACTGTCAATAAAATACTCTATAAAACCACAACAAAAGCGAATCTAGATTACAGTAAAACCATAGCCATCCCATACATTAAAGGGCTATCGGAAAAAATCAACAGAATCCTACAACATTATAACCTCAATGCCACCTTTAAACCACCCACTAAACTTAAAACTCATATTCAGCTCCTCTAAGGATACTCTCCTCCCATTAGCACATCCTGGAGTCTATTGCATCCGCTGCACCTGTAACTTACTGTACATTGGTGAAACAGGACGAACAATCCCTATACACAAGAAAGAACACATTAGACATATCAAATATAACCATTATGGTGAAGCAGGCCTCTCAGACCACGCACTTAACACCTTACACCAAATCAACTGGAAAAGCACCTGCTCCTTACACCGCACAAAAACCTGGTACGAAAGAAAATTTAAGGAATCCTGCGAAATCCTGATAAACCACCCAAATATCAACAACAAAGATGGTATGAAAATTCCAAGGATCTGGATGGCACACATTCAGCCAACCTAATATGAAAGATTCAACATAAGTCAGGACTCTAGCCAATCTGCTAGTATTAGAAACCATTCCACTCCAACTGGCTGGAATGATGTTAATATATGTATATAGTAGACAACACAAATAATAGGACTCTAGCGTTGATGTATAAAATTTTTTATTTTTTATTTTTAATTTGTATTTTTTTTTTTTTTTTTCACCAGAGGTCAGGCCAACAATTATGGTAGAGGTTGGTCAGTGTCTTTAACGAACCAGTTTGATTGTAGTATAGCTTGTTTCTTGTGTATATTTGTACGCTCCAGAAGATGACCTTCACATAAAGGTCGAAACGTCGAATTGTAGATTTTAGTTATATTAATTTTTAATTTGTATTGAATATAAACTAAAGTTTTTATTCAAACACGGTAGTTGTCTCCATAATTTTCAAAAATGCATTCGGATCACCGTGCAAGCCTAAAAGATAGGATTCAGATCATCCATGGAAATGATACCCACAAGCGCTGCAATCACTATGGTAAGCTAAAGATTCGTATTTCTCTCTTGATCAATCGGCCTTTTTAAAAAGATGCAGAGACAATAATCTTATTCCGATCTGCATCAGGCTAAAAAAGAAATTTACGTTCACTAAGGCACTCCGTATCTATGACCACACAGAAAAAGCAGCGCTTGTGGGTATCATTTCCATGGATGATCTGAATCCTTGGATTCAGATCATACGCAAGAAAAAACACGAAAACTGACCACAAGCGATGCTTTTTCATACGCTTAGAGAACAGATTCAAACAGCCCGCCAAAACCTAGCTACAACACAAAATCTGGTTTCTAAATTACAATCAGAACTATCGAACTATGTTAATTAATCCAGACATTCTACAAACACTTGAAAGAATTACTGATAATTCGGCCAAGCATACCCTGGAAAAGAATAAGGAAAAACTCAAGAAAAAATTTCACAGTTTGAAACAACGGCAAAATATGGCAGCCAATCACAGGAATCCATCCAATTAGAGGACTTCCTACCTGAGAAACAACAATGAACAACAAACTAGGGAGAGACAGGGAGCGACCAACCACCGACAAGCAAGAACCATGTGATTAACCTATCAAGCCACACCCTGAACAATGGCTAACTTACGCTACAGAATAAAGGCCTGAACTACGCAATAGCACCGAAAAAGGTAAACAAATTGGATTTTATCTACCACACTGAAAGAGGCATCAGATCCCTACCTAACAATATAGCAGATAAAATACGACTAAAAACCAGTAATGTCCTAAATACCAAGAAAACCATACAGAACAACCTGACTAAAACAGAATTAGCAGCAATTAAATCATTAAAAGCCAAACAATACAAAATAAAAAGAAAGCGGATAAAGGCAGTGCCACTGTTGTCCTTGACAGGTCAACATACATACTACAAATGAACCAACTAGTAGCCGATAACAACACATATAAAATGGTAAATTATAACCCAACAAAAAGAATAAAGGATAAAACAGAAAAACTACCAAAGTCTGTCACTTCTTGGCCACCAGACACGGTTAAAAAACTCAAACCCCACTACGCCCAACCCCCCAGAATATATGGGGTTCCGAAAATACACAAACAAAATGTGCCCCTTCAACCAATCGTGGAAGGAATAGACAGTCCCAATTACCACCTAGCCAAGAAATTAGCGGCAACACTCAAGGAGTTGGTAGGTCATTTCCCCCTCCTACATAAAAAACAAACAACACTTTATAAATAAAATCAAAAACATAACAATCGAAAAAAACGACTTATTAGTCAGTTTTGATGTTTCTGCCCTTTTCACTAATGTCCCCATCAATGACACAATTCTCCTACTACAGAACAAATTTCCACCCAACATTATGGCCCTCTTTGCCCACGTACTAAAGTCCGGTTACTTCGTGTGCCAAAACAAATTCTACCTACAAAAGGAAGGTACAGTCACGGGCTCACCATTATCCCCCCCCCAATCGCTAACTTCTACATGGAAACCTTTGAGCAAAGGGCTCTTGATTCCGCCACGCTACGACCATCAGTCTGGCTCAGATACGTCGACGACGTGTTCGCGATCTGGCCCCACGGGGGACACACGCTAAACACATTCCTCAGCCACCTAAACAAACAACACGAACGCATACAATTTACCATCGAAATCGAAAACGAAAATTCGCTCCCGTTCCTAGACACACTAGTTACATGTCTTCCTTCAGGCAGTCTATCCTTCATGGTCTACCGAAAACCAACACACACGGGCCAATACATACATGCAAATTCATACCACCACCCAGCACAAAAATATGGAGTCATTAACACCCTTAAAAACAGAGCCACAACTATTTGCTTTAACCAGCAAGCCCTAAAACAAGAACTAAAAATCATTAGTGACACATTCATAAATAATGGCTATAACAAAAATACTATCAATAAAATACTCTATAAAACCACAACAAAAGCGAATCTAGATTACAGTAAAACCATAGCCATTCCATACATTAAAGGGCTATCAGAAAAAATCAACAGAATCCTACAACATTATAACCTTAATGACACCTTTAAACCACCCACTAAACTTAAAACTCATATTCAGCTCCTCTAAGGATCTTCTCCTCCCATTAGCACATCCTGGAGTCTATTGCATCCGTTGCACCTGTAACTTACCGTACATTGGTGAAACAGGACGAACAATCCCTATACGCAAGGAAGAACACATTAGACACATCAAATATAACCATTATGGTGAAGCAGGCCTCTCAGACCACGCACTTAACACCTTACACCAAATCAACTGGAAAAGCACCTGCTCCTTACACCGCACAAAAACCTGGTACGAAAGAAAATTTAAGGAATCCTGCGAAATCCTGATAAACCACCCAAATATCAACAACAAAGATGGCATGAAAATTCCAAGGATCTGGATGACACACATTCAGCCAACCTAATATGAAAGATTCAACATAAGTCAGGACTCTAGCCAATCTGCTAGTATTAGAAACCATTCCACTCCAACTGGCTGGAATGATGTTAATATATGTATATAGTAGACAACACAAATAATAGGACTCTAGCGTTGATGTATAAAATTTTTTATTTTTTTATTTTTAATTTGTATTTTTTTTTTTTTTTTCACCAGAGGTCAGGCCAACAATTGTGGTAGCAGTTGGTCAGTGTCTTTAATGAACCAGTTTGATTGTAGTATAGCTTGTTTCTTGTGTATATTTGTATGCTCCAGAAGATGACCTTGACATAAAGGTCGAAACGTCGAATTGTAGATTTTAGTTATTATTATTATTATTATTCCTAATACCTCCAAGGAGTCCGAAGACTCATCGCGGGAGGACACCAACAACTATCTCTACACCTAACCTCTACTACGAATCATCTCCATCAACGCCATCTACCGCCCACCTCCAACACCACCACAACAGATATTAAACTATTTTATATTAACAGATATTATATTAAACTAAAGTTTTTATTCAAACACGGTAGTTGTCTCCATAATTTTCAAAAAATGCAATTGTTTTAAAATATTCTGGGGGAAAAAAAAGGTAGCAAGCAAAATTTATTGCAATAAGTTTAATACATAACTTTTTATCTTTACCTTGCACTACTATGATCTATGAAAATATGATTGTCAGGTTGTTATGTTTATAGATTTAGATATACTGCTGATGTTTGAGAACAACTCTTTCTGCTCTTTTATGAAAGACATGTTAAATTGCATGACATTCTTACTTCAAGGCTAATTTTAAAATATTGGAAAATTATATTCAATAGTATTTCAAATGAATTTGCAGTTAAAAAACTAAACAATTTGTTATTCTTATTGTTATTTGTAGAGTGCTCATTTCAATAATAATAATGTTGTTTCTTTACCATTGTAAAATAACCTTTTGTGGGTGGAAGCGAGTTAAATAAATATTTATCTTGCTTTTTTGCATATATATATAAATAAATAAATAAATATATCACAGCATGTAGACTTCACATTTGATATGATTAAAGATGTTCATGTTATTATCTATAAAGCAAAGTCATCAAAGCACGTCCTTCAGGCAATCTGTGAAGTATTCTATAAAATTTGATTTTGAACAAATATAAAAATAACGTAATCAGGAACATCGACAGCTCTTTTTTTTCCCAAAAAAAATATTTTGAATAATTATCTTGAATTAACTTGTTCGAGAACAAATAAAATGCATTGTCGACTCAGTGATTAAACAACATTAGCAGAAAAAAATTAAAAAAGACATTGGTTCTCTAAGTTAATGCTATATTTAAGTGTAGATAGTAGTATGCAAGGATCTCTTATTTTGTCCTGGCATTAAAAATTGTACAATAAAAGGAGTAAACAAAAAATAGAAATAGAGTCCAGTTATCCAGCACAGAACAAGGAAGTGAGTTTCTTGTTATAGGCAACTAAGACGCAGCTATGATCGCGAGATAATCTGGTTAAGCGTTCTATTTAGTGTAAACAATTATTGGAGACCCTCTAATGTAGCACTTCCCAAACTTATGGATGTAAATACCCCTTAGGAAAAATTAAAATATTTCACAGCCCCATCAGGAAAAAAAAAATCATAATACAGACATATATTATTATAATATTTATTGTAATGAAATGAAATTAGGCTTATATGAATATAAGCCTAATTCATTTAATATATTCATTATTATTATTATTATTCCTGATACCTCCAAGGAGTCCAAAGACTCATTGCAGGAGGACATCTACAACTCTCTCTACACCTAACCTCTACTACGAATCATATCCATCAACGGCATCTACCGTCCACCTCCAACACCACCTCAACTAGTAATTTTTGTCTGTAAATTGCGTGTGTTCTGAAGGGCCGATTTGTATGTATGCGGGATGAAAAACCCTGCTACCTCCGTATGAGATTGGCTAACTCACCTTTGATTGAAATCGACCAGATAAAGATTCCTCCCGTCGCGACGAGAATCGAACTTAGGCCTTATTATATTCATATAATATTCTTTACATGAATATAATGAATATAGGATTATATGAATAAGCCTATATTTATTAATATTCATTAAGCGTCGAAATACGAAGGAAGCAAAATTTGTGAACCAATTTGATTTTTTCCATTAAAATATAAAAAATAACAAAAAAGAAATAATAAATAATAAAAAATTAAATACGTCTCTTTTAAGATAAAAAACTCTACTCAGTCTTAAAACATTTTAAATTTGTTTTCATTATTTCACTGTCCCCTCAACAAAACTAATGGCACCCAAGGGTGCCACGGACAAAAGTTTGGGAAGCGTTGCTTTAATGGACATGATGGCCAGATTGCACTTCTGATCCATGTTCTTTCAAAAGATAGCATGCATCGTATCTAGATTTTGGCGGACTTATATAGACTTCCTGGCCAGTTGGGAGGTTAATATATGTATTTTTCAAAGTTCACAATTTTACATAAAATATGTGTGTTTTGATTTTTTAACCTTTAAATTTTAAGTACATTAAAAAAAAAAGTAAGGGGTGCTCAACTTAAAATTGCATCGGGTGCCAGGATCCCTAGAGTTTACTCCATTGTCTTGAACCCACTGGGTTCAAGACAATGGAGTAAACAGTGGAATTGAAACACAAAGCAATCACCATTTATTTTGAATAAGATAAAAGGAAATGTCCTACCAAAAAGAAACTTTATGTGAGAATATTCTGAAAAGAAGCAAAGCTGAGCAGCTTTCAGAAATGAACTAGACGCAAATATACAACTATTAGTGGAGAAAAAATTAAGCAAGTCTGACAACAATAATTCAACTCTGTAGTTGCAAACCCTGAGAAAACATCAACTGATTCAGCCAGGAAAGCATGTAGTGAACTTCTCTGCTAGGACAGAAAAATCAACTAATAGGTAAGTCATGGGAAAACTTAAGAATATTGAAGTCAATTATCAAGGTGTCGGCAAAATGTTCTAGTCCATTTCAAAAGCAAAGAAATGGGGGAAAGAGTACTGTAGAAAGAATCTGTCCTGACAAAAGTGATATGAAAATTGAATATAAAAATATCTTATGTAAATATCTACAATATTTATATAAACATCTATAACAAGCTTTGAAAGATTGTTCAATGAAATAAGCAATGATGGAAGTGGTGGAAATTATTCAAGAGTTGGATGCATAGTTCAGAGTACATATCCATACTTTTTGAAAGTTTATTTTTCACTTGGTTAGACTATAATAAATTTAGTTTAATCCTTTATCCAAGTGTGAGCAAACAAAGTTTGCACCTGAAAGTATCTTCAGGACTGGGGTAAGGTAGTACAACACCAGGCAACTCGTTACAAAGGTGAGCAAGCTAACATCACCTCTATCTCAGTATCTCCCATAATGCAAAACACATCTCCTTGCAGATATGTATAACATTATGCATTAAGGGAAGGGCCACTACCCAGACTAGTTTCAACCTTTATTGAGGTTTCTTCAGTGGGAGCCAGGCCCAAGTGGAAATACCAGGTAGAAACATTAGCAAGGTCATCTCCACCTATAGGAGTTGCCAAACGGTGTGCCACCTTTTTATTAAATTACTCTGGATTTAGAGAAAGATGTTAAAAGTTTATTTTTCACTTGGTTAGACTATAATAAATTTAGTTTCTTTATCTAGTAATCTTAATTTAGTAATCTTTTATCCAAGTGTGAGCAAACAAAGTTTGTACTACCTTACCCCAGTCCTCCTGGATTTTTGTTGCCATCAACCCTGTCTATCCAAAACTTTATGATGTTGCAATCTTAACTTATGGTGTCTGTCCAACTTGTTCTAGGTTTTTATTTTGAACTTTTATGAATAATTTTACTATTTATTGTCTTCTTAAGAATACTGCTATTTTCCATTAGAAAAACATGTCCTGCCCACTGCAACTTTTTTTAACTTAATTACACTGGATATTATGGATTCTTTATAAAAGAGATATAACAAATGCGTGTATCTGATTCTCCATCGCCAATTCACTGGTACAAATATTTTTCTAAGGCTTTTCCTTTCAAAAGCTGAAATCAAATTCTCCACACTTGCTGTAAATATCCAGGTTTTGCATCAACTGGTAACAACTGGATGAATGCTCAATTTATTTACACTGCTTGGAAAGAAATCAACGGACACTAGTATGAGGAACAAACAGCCATGGTGCCCACCTTCTGCTGCAGTGACTGACTACAGTAAGCCTACGGGACATACTGTTCACAAGTCTATGACAGTGATCAATGGGAATTTTGGACCATTCTTCTTGTAGAGGTCCTGGACTGTTGTGGGGCAGACAACCGTTGATCTCACCCAATGCTCCAATTTATCAAACAAATGTTCAATAGGGTTGAGACCAGAGACGATGGTCAGTTCCATAGAAATGCTGCAAAGTAGGACACACTGCATTGTCCAGAATATTCAGATACCTCTTGGAGTTTGATGTTCGTGGCACCACAAACAGGAATCTGAGGACAAACCAGGAAACACAGGACCATATCACACTACCATCTCCAATTTTATAGTTGGGGTTATGCACTTGGGGAGTTACAATTTGCTGAACAGATAGGTCTGCAACATGGCATCCTATTTCAAACTCTGTCAGTTCCCCCTTCTTGCAGCCATTTCACCTGGACACAGTTGCACTGAATTGGGAGCAGTTCAGTGCAACTGTGTCCAGTTGCACTGAACTCCAATTTGAACCAGCTACAAACATGTGACTCATTACATGGCACAATGCACCATGCCCTTGACTTCTTTCCAAGCAGTGTAATTTTACTTTGGTATTCCAATGAATATCTTTTAACTGAGTACACATGAGAGAGAACAGAAAGCCTGATTTCCTCTATTTGATTTTGTAATTCCACCATCTCATTTGTTTGGCTAGTGGTCATTATTTAAATTTAAATCGTTCCACTTCTTCGATTTCAAGGGTTCCAATTTTTACACTTGTATCAGATGATTCTCTCGGATAATAATCATTATTTATTTTATTTTTTGTTGATTAATTTTTAGTCATATCTCTTGTGCTGATTCTTCTAGTTTCAAATACGTTTCATCTTTCTGTTTTGTTCTGTTAATGTCATCTGCATACTACAATCCACACAACTTATTTATTAGTGTCTTTAGTATCTATTGGCAATGATCAGAAAGCAAATTCCAAAGCTAAGCTAAAAAGTATTGGACCTAGATCATACCTTATTTTAATCCATGATTATTGCAAAGTGATCTATTAAATTATTTTGTATTTTAACCTGTGTTTCAAAATTTTCCATTGTTAATCCTTGTAAGTCTTACCAACTTATCTGATATTCCAAAGTGTATCATAATATCATATAATTTTCCTCTGTTAATGCTGTCATATACTTGTTGAAAATCAACAAAGATCTGATGAATATTTATATCAAATTCCCAAAATTCTCTAATAACTGTTTAACTATGTGTAGTTGATCAATGGTGGATTTGTCTTTCCTGAAACCTCCTTTGCAGACACCACTTATCTTCTCAATAAATGGGTTTAATCGGTTCTTCAAAATATTTTATACACTGTACATAACAAATAAATGCCTCTGTAATTGCCACAACCTCTGTTATTTCTTAACATATGAAAATGAAAATCTTAACATATAAAAAAAGTTCATTACATAAAAAGCACAACCAGCTTTCTAAGTCTTGCCCCCCCCCCCTTTTTTTTTTTAAATAAAGCAAAAGTAACTTGTCATAATCAAGCCAGGAACAATTATCGTCCTACTGTAACAAGTATGACAAGGCTACATGTTCTCACGACACTTCACAACATAAATGTAGCTGTATCCTAAGTTTGATTAGAGAGCAGTTGTGTCTTGTATGAGAAATCTTGATCCATTAGAAGGGGCCCATTTCACATTACATCATCATCTTCTAACATGAGGAGGAGTTCTGTTGATACCATGATGAGGACTATGAGAGTGACTACGAGAATAACGTCTTCGTGGTGAGACAGGACCGTGACCTTCTGTTTCCTCCATAACCACAACCACACCCCCATTTACCGGCCAAGGTCCAGGCTGGAAAGCCAATTCAAGGCCTTATCCGTCACTTTGTGGATGTCCTGTAGACCACGACCGAGAAATTGGAGTCTTGGGCAGTCATGCACAATATGAGTAATCGTCCGAGCCACAGGAGAACAATCACAATAAGGGTGATCTGGCAGCCTCCATTTATGTAGAAGGTAGCCACACCTGCACTGACTAGTTCTGATCCTGTGTATTGATGACCAAAATTTCCTAGGAAGATCAAAACCAGGCTGTGGAGCACAGGGATCTTCTATCAGGAAGCCGTTTGTTGGTAGATTGTTGGACCAATGTTCTCTCCATATGTCAGATACTGATGGCAGCGCAGCTGAAGAGAGTTCGTCCATGGACCAGAGAGGCTTTCTAGATTCAAGGCGTAGACTAGGTGGGTTCATGAGAGTCTGATGCCGGGGCAGGAGTGGGTTGCTCACTGCTTTATTAAATTCCTTAATCAAGGCTTGTCTTCTCCGTATGTGTGGTGGAGCAATGTTAGATAGAATAGGCAGCCAAGAGAGAGGGGTGCTTCTCACTATCCCACTAATTGTGTGCATTGTAGAGTTTAGCTGGGTGTCTATAACAGTTAGCTGGGTGTCATATATAGTTTATATATATGTCATATATAGTTTAGCTGGGTGTCAGTTAACTCACTGAGGACTGGGAAAGCAGTTGGAATCGATAACATCTATCTTGAATTCATTAAGAACTGTGGACCAAAAACTATTAAATGGCTTGCTGCTATGTATAATAATATCCTGGACTCTGGCATGTTTCCATCTACTTTTAAAAGATCTAAAATCATTGGCATCTTAAAATCTGGCAAAGACCCTACAATTGCTTCCAACTACCGTCTTGTTAGGCATCTGTCTGAAACTTCTGGAAAGAACAGAATTTCTTCAAGTATACATAATATAACTCCCCAGGAACAGGCTGGCTTCAAACCTGACAGAAGTTGTTGTGATCAAGTATACTGACCTTGACAATCTTTATAGAGAACGGTTTTGAAAAACAATTGAAAACAATAGGGGTATTCGTGGACCTTTCTACTGCCAATGGCACAGTGTGCAGAGAGGGTTTTATTTTTTGAATGGATTCATTGTATCCAAATGATACAATGTATCATTTGGATACAATGAATCCAAAAGTAAATTCTTTAAGATTAAAACCACCTACCTCAGGGGTCAGTTCTTCCCCATTGCTTTTTAACTTATATATTAGTGATATCCCAGTGACAACATCACAGATTCATGTATGCTGATGACATTGTCATTGCAACTCAACATTCAACAATCCAAAAAGCTGAGAACATCTCAACTGAAGATCTGGCTGTACTTAATAAATATTTTATTGGATAGCAATTAAAACCTAACCTGAACAGAAGTAGCATCCTTTCATTTAAGGCCAACTATATTCACTTCAGAAATAAAGAGGTGAAATTTAACAATCATCCAAAATACCTAGGATTTACCCTAGCCAGAAGTTTGACATTTAAATATCATCTAGAAAATAATGCTGGAAAATTAAAAACTCATAATAATATAATGAATAAACTTGCTGGTACTTCTTGGGGTGCTGATACCAACACACTGCGTACTACTGCACTGTCTTTGGTCTATTATACAGCAGAGTATTGTGCTCCTGTGTGGCTGAACAGCAAACATACTTCTTTAGTCTATGTCCAGCTGAATCAAACTATGAGGATAATCTCTAGAGCTCTAAGATCTACTCCTGGCTACTGGCTCCTAACTCTCAGTAATATGGCTCCTCCTTCGCTTTGCAGGACCCAAGCCTTAAGCAAATTATGGACAAAAATAACTGGAAACAGTTCTTTGCTATCCACCAAGACATTTCCTTCCAAACCTCACAAAGACTGAAATCCAGGCACCCTGCCTGGATGAGTGTAATACAAATGAACGACCAATACTCTCCCAATGACTTCGACCTATGCGAGTCATGGGGAGAGTATTGGTCGGATCAGAGCAGGACATGGAAGATGTAAGCATCTCTTGCTTAAATGGAACTGGTCCAAAAGCTGTGAATGCGGAAGCAGGATCAAGAATATCAATCACATTGTGTACTATCTACTCATTCTCAGGCACTAAAGAGGGCTTTTTTTTTTAAAAAACTGACCCCAAAATCCCTGGAGCGTAAAAATCATATTATGGATCCATAATATGATTTTTACAATTGTTTTTATGTTGTTTTATGTAATATGTATGTAATATTCTGAGACCTGTACACAATACGCTAAAGAAAATAAATTTCCACAAGCTGTTTTATCATTCTTATGTATTGGGCAGATCAGACTCTTTCTCCATTCTTTTGGCATTTTCCAAGAATAGAATTCTTTTGGCATTTTCTCTTTCTTCCATGTAGTTAAAATCAATTCTTATATTTTGTCTTCTAGTTTCTTTCCCTGCTTTCAGCAAGTCTGCTAGGATTTTGACTACTCCTGAAGATTTGTTGTTCCTTTGTGAATGTATTATATTGTAAAGCTCTTGCCTTAATGGTAGCTATAAAGAATCATCTTCAATAGTAATTAGTATACAGGGTGGTTCAAAATTCCACATACAAACTTTGATGGGAGGTAGAGAACATCAAAATCAACCATATTCACATAGGAAAGCATGACCGGAAACACCACTGGAAGGTACTAACAGGAACACAAAGATACAGAAATAACACAAGGCAGTAATTAGTGTAAAAAAACTTTATTAGGTGTAACTGAACAGTTCAATAGTAGTTGGATACATAATATGGTAAACGAGGTGCATGTCTGCATCTCAGTGTTTGTAAAACGCCTCATGTTCTTCGCACAACGTCGAAAGTTTGAATGAGGAAGCCCCAATTGCTCACCTAGAGTGCTGGCGAACAGCGCCACCTATCACTTTCGGGTGGCATTTCCAGTTATGCTTTCCTATGTGGATAGGATTGATTTTGATGTTCTCTACCTCCCCTCAAAGTTTGTACGTGGAATTTTCAACCACCCTGTATAGTTCTGAGTTGCAGAGCTAACATTTTATTCAGCAATTTATGGAAACATTTTCTCCATCTGTTTACTTTTTCTTTGTCTGTTAACATGTTTCATTGTCCCATCTATGCATATATCTAGTACCAACTTATATCCTCCATTAATTTGCTTAATCACACTATAAACTCTAAGACTGTCCCTTATTCTTCATTTCTTGTTCTATTATGCATATTATTTCATTAAGGGGCTCGTCTTTTCTTCCTTTGACAGATTTTATCTGCTTTTCATCTCAGTTATTTATATTTACTTTCTTTAATCATAGTCCATATTGCAGTAAATTCTTTATATGCTTTATTTCTTTTTATTACTGCTTGAGCACATTCTTCATCAAAATCATTTCTTTTGTTTATTCTCATATCTCAAATTTTTTACTCAGTATTCAGAATCCACTATTTAATAAATGTCCAGCTTCTTTCTACATCTTATTCTATGTTTTCTGCCTCTATTTTTTTCTTTAATTTTGTCCTGGAAGTTGGTTTTAACTTCAGTTTCTTTGAGCTTTGCAAGTTAAACATTTGCACTCTTTCACGTCTTTCTTGTTTCTCCACTGAGATTTTGCACTTATATTTAATTTTGACTAGATAATGATCTGAATAACAGCAAACTCCTATATATGATCTTACATCCATAATGCTTGATGCCAATCTTTTATCTATAAGCACACGACCAATCTGATTAAATACTGTGCCATCTGAGAATATCCATGTCCTTTTATGGATCTCTTATGAGGAAAGCATGTAGAGGATATAACCATGTTTAATTATAGCAAAAATCTACTAGTTTCTCTTCATTATCATTAGAATGTGTATGTAGACTGTATTTTCCAACTGTTCTTTGATAAATATCTTCCTGTCCCACCTGCACTGAAATCCCCAATAATCAGTTTTGTCTTTAGATGGTCATAGTATATTATGTTTAACTTAAACAATGAGAGTCGAGAGATGTTACTTTTGTTCATCGGCTCTTTATCCTGGCCATGGAATGCAGTTTATTTGTAATGACTGCAAGTTATTTAAATTTTGTCAATCAAAATGCCATAAACTGTTCGAGAAGAAACGTAATCCTCACAAAGCACGGTGGACTAAAGCTTTCAGGAAAGCATCTGGGAAAGAACTTACAACTGACCCAGCATTTGAATTTGAGAAGAGGATAAATATTCCATTGAAATATAATTGAGAATTATGGAAGGACACATTGGAAACAATGAAGAAAATAGAGGGCATAAAGCAAAAAAAAAAGGCAGTCACAGTTTATCATAACTAGGTTAAGTAAATGCAAAAAACTAGAGAAGGAAAGGGATGTGGAAGTAGTACAGAAAAATCTTTCTCTAGTGAGGTCTGCTACAGCTTTACTTGTGAAACTGCAACAAAGTCTTGTAACGATGATAGAAGAGGCATGAGACCAAGAAATGGAAGAAAATTAAATTTTTGTGATCACGTGTCTTTTGAAATAAAATATTCAAAAAAAAAATTAAAAAAAAAAAAAAAGAATGAGAGAGAGGTATGGGAATGCTAGAAGAGAGAATAGGAGCAGTAGAGGAGAGGGGATGAGAGAGACATATGGGAATGAAAGAAGAGGAGAGACTGGAAACAATAAGAGAGAGAAAATGGTAAGAGGTATAATGTATGGTGACTCAATGATCCGTGGTGTTCAAGTTAGGATGCATGAGGAGTGTTTGCCAGGAGGAACAACAGAAAAAGTGGCTATGGCAATTAAGAGAGGTCAAAGGGTGGATGAGTTGATTGTGATGGTAGGAACAAATGACGTGTTCCTACCATCACGATGTAAGTTGGGCAGCGAGAGATATGAGATTTTTGCTCGAGGCTTTATGGAAGAAGATAGAGAGAGGAAAGATAGTGTGTGTGTTGCCTAGGTATGATAATGATGAGCTGAGCAGAAAAGCGGTAATATTGAATGACATAATAGCTAGAATGTGTGACAAGACAGGACTGGAATATGTGGATGCTTGGCGTGCATTTGAGGACAGAGAGGAATTGTATGTGAGAGACCGCTTACATTTGAATGAGGAAGGACGTAGGGATCTGGAGAGATTGCTGTTCTGAACGAGTCAGTGTGTCCCAGGGAGGATGGCAGCAGGGGTGGCCTCTTGTGGGAATGGATACTTGGGAGAAGGGGGACAACATCAGGTAACACTCAGCCCAGTGGAGTCTAGAGATGATAATGATGGGAATAGAAACAACGGTATTTATATGCTTTATACTGACCACACTATTGCTTCTGCTTGGTATCTCCATCTCTGTACCTGGCTCCCACTGAAGAGACCTCAATAAAGGTCGAAACTAGTCTGGGTAGTGACCCTTCCCTTAATGCAAAACGTTATACATATCTGCAAAGAGATGTGTTTTGCATTATGGGAGATACTGGGATAAGAGTGACGGTAGCTTGCTCCACTTTTGCTACGAGTTGCCCGGTGTTGTACTACCTTTCCCCACTCCTGAAGATATTTTCAGATGCACACTTTGTTTGCTCACACTTGGATAAAGGATTAAACTAAATTTATTATAGTCTAAACAAGTGAAAAATAAACTTTCAATATCTTTCTCTAAATCCAGAGTAATTTAATAAATATGTGGCAGACAACTCCTATAGGTAAAGATGACTTCGCTATTGCTTCTGCCGTATCTCCAACTCTGGGCCTGGCTCCCACTGAAGAGACCTCAATAAAGGTCAAAACTAGTCTGGGTAGTGGCCCTTCCCTTAATGCATAACATTATACATATCCGCATGGAGATGTGTTTTGCATTATGGGAGATACTGGGACAGGAGTGATGGTAGCTTGCTCCACCATTGCTACGAGTTTCCCGGTGTTGTACTACCTTACCCCAGTCCTGAAAATATTTTCAGGTGCAAACTTTGTTTGCTCACACTTGGATAAAGGATTAAACTAAATTTATTATATAAAAAAAAAAACATTGTTCAACTTCTCATTTATCACAGAAAGAACTTTCGACTATCAAACATCACATGAATGTAAATAGCTTCTTCGAAAAAAGTACACAACATCTTTTCGATTCTTACAAGCCAACGCAAAACAGCAAAGATTCAATACGTTGAGTTCCATTTCCGGGATTTCAGAACCAATTTCAAGAATTCTGAAGAAATATGATTTACCAGCCACTTATACACCTATTAACAAATTATTCACCCATTTTCCTTCTTCTTAAGATAAATCCGCAACTATGTCTCTACCTGGTGTGTATCAAGTTCCATGTAACTGTAATCTTTCCTACTTTGGACAAACTGGACGCTCTATAGAAAAAAGAGTTCAAGAGCATCAATCATCCATTCACTACAACAAACCCGAGAAATCTGGATTAGCTCAGCACGTAATGGAAACAAGCCACAACATCCTTTGGTCCAACACTCACCTCCAACACAGATGTCGCTATAAATTTGAATGTTTATTTAAAGAAAGTGTGGAGGCCTTACTTCACTGTCCTAACTTGAATCATAATGACTGTATACCTGGATCAAAAATTTGGGAAAGTTTAATCAGGATAACACATTAATTATTATTTTTATTTTTTTTTTAAATTTCCTATATTAGTCTAATGTTATTTAAGATTATTACATGAATTTCTAAATTAATATCTTTAATCATGACTCTGATAAAAAATGTTTACGCTTTTAATACTTAGTGATATGACATCACATGGCTCGTTTTATTTGTGAATGATCAATTGTTCGTATTCCACCTTGTTTTTTAGAACTATTCCTATGTAGCCACTGAAGACGGTCTGTAATATTCAGACTGAAATATTTGGCAAATTAAATAATATTCTTTTGTAAACGTGTATATATTTTATAATCCTAATGTCACAAGTATCTTTAAAGAATCAAATTAATGTTATCTTATTTCACCTTATTTCAAGTCATCAATAAGAAAAAAAGTATTATTATTATTATTAAAAAAAGAGCCATATGGCTTCATTTCGGCTATGTAAAATTACATATGAAAAGTGGGTATTAAAGAACCAACATTATTTTAAAGTCTAATATTTGTAGAAACTTATGAAAGTTTCATAAAATTTGACCTGAGGACTTATGGGATTACAATCCTTGGCACCAGAGTTACCATCAGCTTGCACTACTTAAAAGAACATGACCACTGACTAAGTGCTCATATGTTCACCTTTTATTGGTGCATTTTTTTTTTTTTTTGTAAATGAACTCAGTCACTGCATAAAAATAATTACTACAGAAAGAGCCAAATGGTTTATTTCAGCAATGTAAAATTACATAGGAAAAGTTGATATTAAAGATTCAACATATTTTTGTAAGCTCTCAGGTCAAATTTTACAAAACTTTCACAAGTTTCAAAACAGGAATACAATCTCGTGTTTGGCTTTTGAAATAATACCATCCCAAGATCCCCATTTAGTCAACGACTCATTGCAGGAGGTCTCTTTGTCATACACACAGCTCATTATACTGTGCATTAAATATATTCAAATGCTCTGCAGGCACCACATTCTTAGGTAATGCATTCCAGTCATTCACAACTCTTCATGCAAAAACTTGCTTCTCATTCCCTTGCTTACATCCTCTTTAAACAGCTTCCAGGTAGTGCTTTTGAAAATTTGCAATACATAAATCCATTTGTTTTTGCACTTCGTGAAGTATATATGAATTAATAAATTTTCCTTATCAATTACTTTGAAAGAGGCTATTAGGACATCATACTTAATGTTACAATAAAACTTCATTTGGTTTGCAGCATGCTGACTGAGTGGGGGATGTTTTTAACTAGAGAGAGAATAAATTCTAGTTGTTCTAATTACGCTATTATAATTACTCTTTCACCGAATACAGTGAATTGGCTCTATGTGCTGTATTTAATGATATGATAAAACTATTTTGTATGCAGATGTGCTATGTGGGGTCTGTGGGCGGAGATGTTTTTCACTAGCAGGATCATTTCCATGAAATATATGAGCATTTTATTATTACTGTTTGGTTTAAATTTCCAAAGCAAATATAAAATTTCCCTTAATTATTAGTTTCTGATATATCCTAAAATAAACAAATGCCCCCCCCCCCCCCCAAGAAAGTTTCAGTGGAAGCACTTGTCATTGTCCAATAAAAATGTGTTACAGTTTCAAAGATAGGACATAAAAGGGATTCATCATAACAGTGTAATTTGACAAATAAAAAAATCAAACACTGATTCTCAGTGCTGCAGTCATAGTCTGCAACTATGACTAATCAAATATATTACTTTTGACACCATACATTACAGACAAAATTATGTTCCACAATTCTGCATTTCTCAGAATGATCATGGAGGGAACAGGGAGTAGTATCAGTTATTTACATATTGTGTCGAATAGCCAAAAATTCAAGGGTAAGAATTAGACTATTCACGTGACTCGATATTTAATAAAAGGAGATACTGAAAAGAATTTATTTATTTTTTGTAGCCACATGTAAAAATGTGCCTGTGATATTATTTTAAACATACCAAAGTGGTAGATGTTGGTGTGCATTAACAGTACTAAAAAAATCAAAGCAGCTGGTGGAAGAATTAGCAGCTTGCATAACCATCTTAAAAGTCATTACAAAATTAGCCTATTTAAAAAGAGGAAAAGAAAACTGATGGTACAGCATGGAACCTCAATTGAAATTGCTGATGCTGACTGATTTTAATTCTTGATAAAAAATTACATCATAGTTTAACAATAGCGTTTTTTCTGCTTTAGTAGCACATGTAACAGCATGAGATGGATTCCACTTAAGTAAATTTTGTACCTCTGAAGATCTTTGAAAATTATTAATCACAAATGGATACAAAAACATTCTTAAATTATCAAAGACAATATGAAAAACTGGTTCATGGAATATGCAGAAAAAAACTAACAAACAGGTAATCAAATGGAAAAGATGTAGTTTAACCAAGCGATCAGTGGGTGGCTGTTAAGAACGTTACTACCTGCCCCACATTACAGTATACGAACATCACTGTCCATGCAAGTGATAATAAATGCTGGAACTTTGGTTTACACTGTATTCATGGTTCTATGCCTGCTAAAAGTTGCTCACCCTTCTTTAAAACAAAATGAAAGAATTTCATATTTCCTTTAGAAGTATTATATCTAATACAACAGATGGAGTTTCTGTAATAAAGAAAGTGGTAAAACTGATCAATGAAAATCGTCAATTATGTTTAGCACATGTCATGCAATTAGCCATAATCAAAGTTCCTTAAACTAAAAATAATTGACAAGAAAATGATGAGGAACATGAAAAGGTAGTAGAATTATCTGATACAGATGACTGTAACAACTCTCAGAAAGACTATGAAAATTCATAATTTTGATACTATATAAGTACTACATGCATCTGTCGATTCTCAATTAAATTCAATACAAAATATTCAACTGATTTCTGTAATAACAAAGACAGATTTTGACATTTCAAAAGCATTTGATTGGGTTTAGTGTATGGGCCTACTTGGTACACTGTCATTCTTAAGTATGCCTTCTTTTCTGCAATTCAATTCTGGCTTTCTCACTTGTTGCTAACTCAGTATGTGTCATGATGGATGATTTCCTCTCTTCAGATTTCTCCGCCAATTGTTAGAACCTTCAAGATCCACCAAAATCATTCTCCTGACCCAGATAAAATCTCATATCTCACATACTTTGATCTCATATTCTTCATGCATCTGCTCTCCACTCCACTCCTTATATCTCTTTCATTATTTTTATTCATCTGCAGTCCCTGTTTAATACTGTTTGTCATTCATTACACCAAAGTGTGCTGTCTTTTTCACTTGAGATATCCAGCTAGCTACTGCTGCTAATTAATATTTCTTTACTAGTTCCCATGCAATGATGATATCTCACCCTTCCAATTCCTCCATTTGTGGAACTGCCTAAAGGTGATTTCTAAGATTATCATCACCTTCCTTATAATTCCATATAAATTCATTTCTCCTTGATACTCCTGCATATTTATTTATCCTCCAAGTCAAAACTACATGGTCACTTTCTCAAACCAAGAGCAGCAATGCCATCTCAGTTACAATAAAATCTACTGATGACATGACCAAATCAAAAACAACTGTACCTCATGTTGTTACTGTTACATGTTGTCTAAGACAATTTTTACCTCAAGAATTTCTGGAATTCCATTCCTTACCACTACATGTACTTCCCAATTTACACTAGTGTAGTTAAAATCTTCCATAATGAGGAATCCAGAAATACCACTTAAATCTACTGGCCACAAAAAAAAAATGTAATAAACCATAATATGAATAAAAGGTGTGGTGTGTGTATATTATATATACATACACATACTGTACACACACCACTGCCACCATTTCATTTCAGCAACAAATGGAACGTCTTTAACAGAATTTCAAAAAGCCAAATTCAAATCATGTGCAATCATTTCTAAGGTCTGGTATGTTTCTCTTTAATCCTGCCAACTAGCCCACTGTTTTTTCCAGCAAGTTACTTCGGTTTCAAACTTGTTAACCAATTGCTAGTCTTTTGACAAGAAAAGTTTGTTAATGTCACTATCTTATCTATTGAAGTACACTACAATTGAATTTTGAGGAGGAATTATACATACAAATCCAATTCCAATTTTTATCTCTGCATCTCATATATAGCAGAAGAGTTTATTTCCATTTGAAATATCTGTAGAAGTATTATTATTATTATTATTCAGGCCTCCATGGAGTCAAAAGACTCATCGAGGGGAGGTTCCCCCCTAAGAAACATAAAGTCTATCATACCACTCCTTAAACTCATTCACTGTTCTCGTTCTCACCACTCCATCAGGCAATGCATTCCGTGGTTCAACCACCCTCCATGCAAAGAAACCACTCCTCACCCTCTTGCTCACAGTTTCCTTTCATAACTTCCAGGGATGGCCTCTTGTCATCACTCCCTCCCACTGTTCAACCAAGCAAAAGAACTCCCCAGTGTCAACCCTGTAACCACCTCTCAACAGTTTAAAAGTCTCAATCATATCACCTCTCCTTCTTCTATCCACCAAACTCTGCAGTTCACATTCCCTCAGCCGATCCTCATAACCAAAATTGTACAGTCCTGAAACCATCTTTGTCATCCGTCTCTGTATCCTTTCCACAGTTAATTTATCCCCTTCAAATCCTGGGGACCAAATCTGAGAACAATAGTCTAAATGTGGTCTGATCATAGACTTATACAACAGAATGATAACCCTTTTATCTCTGCAGGTCAGTGTCCTTCTCATTATTCCAGCAATCCTCTGTGTTACCTTCACTACCTTTGCAATATGTCCCCTAAATTTCAGGTTTCTATCAATCATCAAACCCAGATCTCTTGTCTCTCCTACTTCCTCCAGTTTAACTCCTCCCATAGAGTATGCAATGTCCCATCAATGTGTCCCAAACCTCAAGACCTTACATTTTGCTGCATTAAACCGATACCCCCATTCATTTGCCCATCTATCTAGCACATTCAAATCCTCTTACAGGGCTACCACATCTGCACTATTACTAATAATCCTTCCCAGCTTCGCATCATCCGCAAACAACTGAATATTCCTTTGCAATCCACGGACAATGTCATTGATATAAAGGTTAAACAATATAGGTCCTAGTACTGAGCCCTGTGGGACGCCACTTGTGACTCTCTGCCTCCATGAAACTGCTCCACCATACACAACTCTCTAATACCTATCAGACAGCCAATCCTGAATCCAGTTGACCAATCTGACATCCAGACCCATGTGCTGCAACTTAAATATCAGCTTATCATGTGGCACCTTCTCAAATGCCTTCACTAAGTCTAAGAAAATTGCAGTATATGTCTTTCCCTCATCTAATGTTCTTGTAACGTTATTATAAAAGGCTAGCATATTGCTAAAACAAGAGCGCCCTTTCACAAATCCATGTTGACTCTCACAGATAACATTACCCTCAACCGCCAAATGCTGTATACGGTCCCTCACTACCTTCTCCAAGATCTTAACAACTACTGATGACACACAAACTGGCCTATAATTAGACACTTCCAACCTGTTACCACCCTTATGCAATGGCACTATCGTTCCTTCCTTCCATTCCCTGGGTATCTTTTCCGCAGCCAGACTTTCATTGAAAAGCCAGGTTAAAGGCACTGTCAGTTCCCTAGCACATTCTCTCAAAACTCGTGGTGAAATACCATGCAGTCCCAAAGCTTTACTGACATCCAGAGTACTCAGTATCTGAAACACACTCTCCTCCTGTACCTCTAAACCTTGAACCTGCCCTATCACTCTAGCATTAAAACTGACTCCTCCAGGATGAAATACTCCAATAAAGTGTTCTTTGAACAATTCCACTATGTCCTCTGCATCAGTCACTCTATTCCCATTTTTATCCCACAATATCATCCTTCCACAGTCATTTCTCCTCTTACTGGCCACATGGCTAAAAAATTCCCTAAGATTGTCTTTGGATCTTAGGGCCAATCTCTTCTCATATTCCAGTTTCGCTTTCCTTACCACACTAGTCACTCTTCTGGCCTGTGTCTTATATTCTTCATGCATCTTCTCTTCACTTGTCTCATTATATCTCTTCCATAGCCTCTTTTTCGCATGCAATTCCTGTTTAATATTGATTGTCTCCATTTGAGGACACAATTTGTCACTTTACTTCAAATTGTGTCCTCTTCCTCATTCAACGTTCTTTCACAATTTCTCACACACTAATGATATCCCAGCCTTCTAATTCCTCCCTCCATGAAACTTCCTGAAGTTGATGTCTAAGACTATTATAATCACCTGCTTTATAATTTCACATGAGTTCCCGTCTCTTTGATACTCCTGCATGTCTATTCATTTTCCAAGTCAAAAGCATATGACTCTCTCCAACTGGTGGGTGAGATGTCATCTCAGTTATTATCAACTCTTCTGATGCTATAACCAAATCCAAAACTCTTGAACCTCTTGTTCCCTCTGTTACATGTTGCCTAAGACATTTGTCCCTCAAGAATTCTAGAAATTCCATTCCCCTATTGCTACATGCATCTTCCTCTCTCCAATTTATACTACTGTAGTTAAAATCTCCAATAACAATCATTCTTCTTGCACTTGCCAAACTTAACTGTCTAAACATCTCCTGGTCCACATCCTCTGTGCTGCTTGGTCTGTAGCAACACCCCACTAAATATCCTGTCTTTCCCACCTCTACCTCACACCATATGCTCTCAAAATCATTTGTCTCACTGCCTTCCAAAGCCTCCACTCTTAGAGGACATAAGTCATCACTTATCATAAGCAGTACCCACACCACCACGCTTTCCCCTCCTATCCTGCCAAAAAATGCTGTACCCAGCAACTTCTATTCCTGTTATTATATCCTCTTGCTTTCTGCGCCACCAATTCCTCTCCCTTATTCCGGATACTCCTGGCATTAGTATAAGGCATATATGTGCCACTGTTTCTATACCCAGCATTATCCCCTCTAGACTCCACTGGGCTCAGTGTTACCTGATGTCGTCTCCCTTCTCCCAAGTATCCATTCCCACAAGAGGCCACCCGTGCTATCATCCTCCCTGGGACACACTGACTCGTTCAGAACAGCAATCTCTTCAGATGCCCACGTCTTTCCTCATTCAAATGTAAGCGGTCTCTCGCATACAATTCCTCTCTTTCTTCAAACGCACTCCAAGCATCCATACATACCAGTCCTCTCTTGTCACACATTCTAACTATTATGTCATTCAATATTGCTGCTCTTCAAAACCATATGACTCTCTCCACTGGTGGGTGAGATGTCATCTCAGTTATTATCAACTCTTCCGATGCTATAACCAAATCCATAACTCTTGAACCTCTTGTTCCCTCTGTTACATGTTGCCTAAGACATCTGTCCCTCAGCTCGTCATCATCATACCTAGGCAACATGCACACTATTTTTTCCTCTCTCTATCTTCTTCTGTACAGCCTCAAGCAAAAATCTCATATCTCTCACTGCCCAACTTACATCACCACTCAAGTCATTTGTTCCTACCATCACAATCATCTCATCCACCCTTTCACCTCTCTTAATTGCCCTTCTATTGTACCTCCTGGCAAACACTCCTCACACATCCTATCTTGAACACCACGGATCATTGAGTCACCATACATTATACCTCTTACCATTCCCTCTCTCTTATCGTTTCCATTCTCTCCTCTTCTTTCATTCCCATAGGTCTCTCTCATTCCCTCTCCTCTACTGCTATTCTCTCTTCTAGTATTCCCATACCTCTCTCTCTCCTACTAGAAGAAGACTCACCACTTTGATTTGATTTCCTTAACTAATTTCTTTTGAACAACTGACCCAAATTCTTTACACTTCATGTCATTTTAATACTGATCCGCTACTGAGCCTATGTAATTTTGAAGTGAGTAAACAGTTTCTTGAATTTAGCTTCATAATAGGCCATATTTAAAAAAAGGCACTTCAGGTGTTTAAATATTTTAGAATCCATTGTTCTTTGGAAAACAGCTAGAGGTTTTACCCAAGTGATTTCTGGCAAAGTCCATGTCACAGAATTTTTTGTCAAAATTTAATGTCTCACAAAATCTAAATGTCTTCATTTTAAAAGTGCATTGGACATCTTTAGGAATTTAGAATTTTTCAGCAGACCCAGGATATATTTTTATAAATTACAGAATGCAACTATGTCTTCATAGCAGATTCCACTTGAATTTCTTGAGCCGTTTGTCTTGGAAAACATGTCTTAACCATCTTTAGTTGAAGCCATAACAGAATTCTTTTCTCCAGTGTTTTTAATACCTCTGGTCCCTTACCTCTTACTTTCCTCTTCAGTTTTGACATGTTTCAAGAAAGCTTAAAAAAAAAGTGTAGTTTGTATTTCCTTTCATTTGATGTCTATAATGAGGGTGAATTCATATAAATTATCCATTAAAATAATTCAATAGGAAAGACAAATAATGACATTCACAAAAACAACAGAAAATGGTTAACACCCAATGGAGCCAAACTAACTTTTCATGACGTCATGTCTTTTAAAAGAAATGTTTCTTTTTTTTAAATAATACTATTAAAAAACCTTTTAATCCTGTAAAATGTTCAAGACTATAATTACACTAAGCTAATTAATGTTCTGAATTGTGAAAATAAGTTTACACCAATATTGCATTACAACTGTATGCCTCCTTAATGGTTAAAGAGGGTGCTGGGAAAATGAGATTATAAATTTGTGTAATTTTGTATTACCATTGGTAGTGAAACAACTCCGCGCAGTTAGCCAAGTGGCTTTGCGCTTCGCAACCATATGCCTGGGGAAGGAGTGTCCCAGGTTCGATTCCCGTCGAAGAAGTGAGGAATTTGAGGATCTTCCTCAGGCATAGCCAAGTTAGTCGGTCTTGGGCACGGGCAGTAGGGTTTTTTCTGCCAGTTTATCTGGCGTTTATCATCCTGCAAGAAGGCAAACCGGCCCCGTGAACATACACTTCTACAGCCAAAAAATATATCCCCCCAAGTGGCAGACTAGGCAACAGGTCGGTTAGAGTGGTACTAACAAGTAGTCGCATCTAAGTAACACACAGACCCTGCATAGGAAGCGGGAATAACGCGTAGTGAAAGAAGAAGATTGGTAGTGAAACAAATGAAAATCTGTCTTTTTAAATTAATTTTTTTGTTTAACGGTATCTCTGATTTTTATAACAATGATGATGACTTTCATGTTATATGAAATGAAATGTTTGAGAATACTTGACTATTTATTTCATAATTAATCTGCAATGCATGGTAGGGACTTAAGTTTTTAACAGAGGGCAAGAGATGAATAGTGCCACCTGCTGTCAGAGATATGAATTATTTCATATTTTAGAAACAACAGTGAAGCACATCTTTGAGAGTATCTTAATGCCAAGTAACTTTTAGCAAAGGCAAACTACTAAGAATTAACTTATTAAATTAATTATACTATATCCAGATTGAAAACAAAACTTCTTTATTACATTCATTCGAGACTGCTGTGATCAAATAACTTGATAGTGAATGAGATGTTTTCAAGTGGCAAAAAAGAGAGAGACGAAAATAAGACAATATATTTTGAACACATTTAGAACGAGGCTGAAAATTCATTCACCACTTGTCTCTGGTAACTAACTTGTGATGAGTGGGCAAGTGGATTTCTGGAGCCATACCCACAACAATCATTCTTTTTGTACTCTCCACATCCAACTACCTATACATCTCCTGCTCTTCACTCTGTATGCTCCCTGGCGTATAACCACATCCCACTAAATATATATCCTGCCCACCTCACATATAGCCTCACATCATCCGTTCTTAAAACCATTAATGCCATTGCTCTCCAAATTCTCCACTTTTAGAGGACATAACTCATCACTTATTATAAGTAATACTCCACCACCACCATAGTAATACTTATTTATAGTAATTCTGTCTCTATGTTCACTGAGCATCTACAGATGTCGTATGGTCAATCTGATGCTCGGTGATGTGCCACACTAAACCTCATCATGTAGTCCTGTTGTTTGTTTTCTGGAGGCCACAACTCTCTGAAGATCAGTTACTCCACACACACCATCCATCCATTTCATTGATGGTCTATCCTTTCCACTTTTCCAGGAACTTTACCTTCTATTACTGTTCTGAGAAGTCCCCCTTCCATTCTTCTGTCAATATCCTCAAGGAGCCTTAAAGTTCTACTCATCTTTTCTAACACCCATTCATTTGTACGCCTTTCAGTATATGAAATCCTCAACAGCCTTCTGCAACACCACATCTCAAAAGCAGATATCTGTTTCTTATCTGACTTCTTAAGGTTCCAAGTCTCATATCCATAAGTAGCTGTTGGAAAAAGAACTGCTTCTCAAATCCTCAACTTTGTTGCCATGGAGATAGATTCATCTTCCAGATTTTAGACAGTGTGCCTCATCAACAGTTCTCTGACTGTTGTTTTAGCCATTCCTAACCTTTTTCTGACATCTTCTGAACAGCAATTCTTCACATTAATAATGGAGCCCAGGTACTCAAACTTGCTAATTTCCTCAATTCTTTCTCCATTAAGGTACACTTGTTCCTCAAGAGTTTCTCTGTTTGTATTTTCTTTGAGAACCATTATCTTTGCCTTGCTAGGATTGAGTTGAAGTCCTCTATTATTACTGATCTTGTTAGCTTTGTCAAGAATTAGTCATAGTTCTTCCATGTCATTAAAAAGGAGTACTGTATCATCAGTACTCCTTTGTAATGACCTCAGATTACTGATCAATCTACCTCCTATCCTAATTCCTGTCCTGATCTCATCCAATGCTTCAAGCATGATGTTCTCCACATATATACTTAACAAGGGAGGAGAAAGTAAACATCCTTGCCTAACTCCTTTTTACGACTCGAAGCCAGTCAGTCAATCCAACACCTGTTCTTACCGTGACTTCTTGCTCCCTATACAAGTTGGCTATCAAACTGATAGTGTGTGAGGAAAACCCATTCTTTTCATTACTTCCCACAGTTTCACATAGTCAACACAGTCAAAAGCTTGAGAGTAGTATAAGAAACACATTACCATAGGGAGTCTGAATTCTTTATATTTTTCTATGATCTGTCTAAGGCAAAGGATCTGATCTCTGGTGCCCTTACCTTTCCTAAAACCTGCTTGTTCCTTGGGCATCTCTGCCTCAACTTTGGCTTCAATCCTATTTAGCACGATCTTCAATAAAATTTTGCTTGCATGAGATGTTAAACTAATAGTTCTTGCAAGCCTTCATATCTCCCTTCTTATGTAGTGGTATGAAAACCGACTTCTTCCAGTCTCTAGGCGATGATCCCGTCTACCATATCCTTGTAATTAATTTAAAACACTCTTATCCCTCCATCCTCTGTGGGCTTAATTAACTCTGTTGGGATTTCATCTGCACCTGGGGCCTTATTGCTGTCAAGCTGCTTAACTGCTCTTTCAACTTCATGCATAAGTGGAGGGGGTTCTAAATCGGATTTTTTTTGGTAGAGGGCTCCTCTAAATTTTCTTTATCCACTCTGCTGTACAGTTCCTCACAGTATTCTTTCCACCTGTTTATGATTTCCAACTTTTCTGTTAGTAATTCTCCATTCCTGTCTTTGATGACATTGAATTTAAGCTTAAACTTGTGCTTTAAGTCATGAACTAAATAAAACATCCTTTTATAATTGTGCCTCATCATCTGGAACTCTATTTCTTCATATTTATTAATATAGAATTTTTCCTTGTCCTGCTTGATGGCTCTTCTGACTTCTCTATGTAATCTCTTGTATTCTTCAGTCCCCGGCTCTTTGTTTATCCAATCGCCTTCTTTTGATTAGTTCCCACGTTGAATATGATATCCATGGGTCTCTTAGTCTTCTTATTGGGCCGAGATACTTCTTCACTATATCCTGTATTATCACCTTGACTCCTTCCCAGAGAATCCAAAAAATCATCCAACCGAGTTGATGTTTCTTCTTGAATCCACTAGGAATTACTCTAACATCCAATCTAGTGGGATGTTCCTGATGTGAAAGTTTTCAGTCTTAGTCTTACATTGGCTCTTACTAGTTGATGGTCTGTACCACATTCTGCTCCAGGACAAGTATGCACATCACAGATGCTTGTCTTCCACCACTGGAGAACAAGGATAATCAATCTGGTGCCTTGACCTATTAATGTTAGATGTCCAAGTATAGGTCTGTTGTGGATATTTCTGGAAGCAGGTATTGGTAATAACTAATCTGTTAGCACAGGCAAATTCCAACCGTCTTTCACCATGGGTTTTACATTCACCCAGACAAAACATGCCACACTTCGGCCTGACTCTCATACTCTTTCCCACTTTTGCATTTAAGTCCCCTAAGATAGGTAGGCAGTCCAAAACAGTTTGTAAGTTTTCAAAGAATTCCTCACTCTCTTCTTCTGGCCTATCAGTGTGGGGTGCATAAAGTACCACAATTGATACATTGGTAGGCCGAGCCTTAAGTCTAATAGAAAGTATCCTACCATTAATTGGGTTATAACTGAGAAGGCTTCTTGCCTGAGCTATCACAGCTGCCCTAGGATGTTTTGAGTCACCACCTGAATAAATAACAAGCTTACCATCCTGTCTTTTTAAGTGACCTCCATTCCATTTGGTCTCTGTAATTCCCAGGATGTCAATTTTATACCTATTCATCTGTTTACAGACAATCTCAACAGTACCCATCTGTAGACCCCAAACATTCCCTTCTAAGATTAATCTTATACCTTCTGTGTTCCTCATTCACAGCATCACTGACTTTTGATGGAGACTGTAATATACTTCTCGAACAGGACCCTCTGCTTAAGCCCTGAACGTGGCTCTAATTATTCTGCACGACAGCCGATGCAGCATCAGATGTGTTATAAGGACAACCATATTAGCATTTTGGAGTGAAGTCACTGCAAGAAGAAAGTGGTAGGGTTGCAGAGGCCCTTTCCACATAAGATGAGATGAAATAGCAAAATAGGAAAGATTCATCCTAGCCCTTGAATACTCTAATAGCATTTTTTGGGGGGGGGGGGGAACAGTCTACAGATAATATAACAGATGTATATTACATGAAGTATAAACTTCATAGAAATACTCCACCATGAAAAATCCTATAAACTACTACTTTTACTTCTGTCAACCATGTTTCACTGATCCCACTAACCTTTGGACAGGCTCAGGCTACCAGTGCAACCAATTCATCTCCTTTGTTACTAATACTCTTAGTATTCGTATAAAAAAGAAACATTAATGCAGTGTTCCCAAACTGTGCATCACAGCACCACAAAATATTCCAATATTTAAACTAAAATAACTGCACCAACTGTGCACTGCAATTGTTATGTAGGCCTATGTTCTGACTTTGGGTGCCATGAAATGAAAAAGTTTGGGAACCACTGCATTAATGCATTGTCAGCATTTCAATACCTATTATTATTATTCCCCCTTCTCCAAAGTTACTATTCCCTAATAAGCTGCCCTACCATCCACCCTGATAACTCGTTTCCCTACACCAACACTCACTTGCCAGCTATTTTGCTATTCATTATTGATACTCTTCTTCAGCTTTGCATGATCACTCCAAAGTAACATACTATCATCCCCCCCCCCTCTCTTTTCTGTCATACAACTTCAAGCATTAACCTCAGATCTCTTCACGATCTGATTCAAACTGCCTCTCAAGTCATTCATATCCACCATCATAATCATGTCATCCACTCTCACCTTGCTTAATTGTCATAGTCAAATTGCCTATCATTCCTCCAGAAAAACACTCCTCTGTCATTCTATTTTGCACTTCACGGATCATAGAATCTCCATAGATCACACCTCTTGACACTTTCTCTCATTGCTCTCACATGCCGTCCTGTCATCTCTCTATCCCCATACCCTGCATTTCTCTTGCCTTCCTCTCATTCCCCTAGTTCTGCTATTCTCTCTCTCTCTCTCTTTCTATTATTCCAATAACTATCACTCCTACTCCCCTTCAACATCACATCCATTCTTTCCAGTTACCTAATTTCTTCTTTTATGCTTCTGAACTCATTCCTCATACATTCCACTTCTACCTCTCACTCTCCAAGCAACCTACTCTCACTTGACATTCACCAGCCCAATCAACACCATCTTCCAAATCTACTATAATCTCTAATTTTATATCCTCATTCACATGATGCTCTTCTTCCTCACCCTCAATCATAATACTCATCTCTCTCTCTCTCAGGCAGCATTCACTCATTACAAACATTATGCTTTCCAAGTCTGTAATGCTAATTTCCATATCGCCGAGCTCTTCCCATTTTCTACATTTTAAGCAGACATTATCTCCCAGGTCTCTTATTTGTCACATTTCTAACCAGAATTGAATATGCTGTAAGAACCACACACAACAAACACTTGTTGTATGTTGTGTGAAATGTCCTTAAATGATAATAGGCCAGGTGCTAATGTATCGGAAATGGGGATGTGAGTTCAATGTTGCAAAATGTAAGGTTTTAAAATTTGGAAAACAACGATGGGATGCAGAATTTACAGAATTTATGCTTGGTGAGAATATATTGTTGGAGGTGGAGGAAATAAGAGATCTGTGGGTGATAGTGGATAGGGATCTGAAATTTAGGGGACACATAACCAAAATTGTGAAGACAACACAAAGGCCTCTGGGAATGATGCAGAGGACACTGACTTGTAGAAGTAGGGAGATTCTTTTTCCATTATATAGGGCTTTGATTAGGCCACACATGGACTATTGTGCCCCGATTTGGTCACCTGGTTTTCAGAAGGATGAAGAGATGTTGGAAAGGGTCCAAAGGCAACCGACTAAGGTAGTTTCTAACCTCTGGAATGTCGAGTATGAGGAAAGATTGAGAAGATGTAATTTGCAGTCTGGTGGACAGGAGGAAGAGGGGAAGATATGATAGACATACAAGTTAGTAAGGTGTTGTTATTGGATCAATGCTGGAGGAGTTCTAGAGAAAATAGTGGGAGAACCAGAGGTCATCCCTGGTAAACTGTATAAAGAGGGTGTGAGAAGCAGGTTTTTTTTTCATGCAGAGTTGTAAATGATTGGAATGCCTTGCCCGAGAGTGTGGTGTCTGCAAGAAGTCTGAGTGTGTTTAAAGCATGGTATGATGAGCTGTGTGTGTGATAAAATGACCCCCCAGATGAGTCTTTGACTCCATGAGGTCTTGGGGTAATAATATATCTGCAAACTGAATTGTGGCCACCATCTTTGGAACATAAAACTGCAGAGAGAGAATACTGACAAAATATACTAAAATATTATGTCACAATACAAATCAACAAGCATAAACTATTCACAGAAAATCCATTCTACCTAGATTACACTATGTGTAAATTTAAAGCAATCTCTAATATATTAGGTTGAGCACTTAACTTTTCTCGCTGCCACCTTTTTAACACATCCTACTGTATTGTTGCATTCTGGCAGATGGTCTTCTGGTCTAAACTGTTGATTTGGAGAAGGAAAGTCAGTTTGTGTGTTTAGAACTTATGCTAGATGTCTAATGGAATGAAAACAATACTAGGAATGAATAAACACCAGTTTAATGCTTCCAATATTTCATCTCTCTCTCACAGAAACAACTGGAGGCATAATATAAATTATAACAAATACACAAGAAGCAAAACTTAGTGGACTCAAGTCTAGAATTATCCTGACTAAGAAGAGCATCCTCCATGGATGGAATCCTAGGTTGCAAATCTAAGAATTACTGTTTGTCACATTTCAGGAAGTTGAACACATCCATATTATTTAATAAGTCTAACCTTTCTAGATACCATAATAATATATATCTTCCAAATGGTAGATATATATTATCTACCTTTTCTTTTATGGTACACTGAAACCTATTCATAATCACAATGGCAGATATATTCACAAACTTTCTCATCATCCCATCCCCCATTGAACAATATAATATTATTAAAACTAACTAATACAGCCATCAGTCTCTATTCCAATGAGACATCTCTCACCAATGAACTTAAACATATATGCTACACATCAGATGAGAATGTGTTCTTATCTAATGTCTACAATTACAACAGAATTAACAAAATACTTAACATCTCCATAATCCTCAACCTTCTTTACATACAGATGTACAGACTATAGTAATGTAATCACTATTCACTATGTCTGAGGCAGATCAGAAAAAATTGTCAGAATTCTGAAAAAAAAGAAAACTACAATCACTGTACCTTAGGAACTCCAATATACACACTTTCCATGTGTGTATAGCGCTCCTTGTTCTTCCTACAAGTTGGCATACTATTATTACATGACACCCACAAGAAGTCCTTAGACTCATTGTTGCTACCAACACACAAAACATCATCACCACCAATAGAATTTTTTGTATGTAAATTGCATGTGTTCTGTTGACCAATTTGTCTATATAGGTAGGATGAAAAACCAGTTTCAGGGAGGGAAAAAAACCTGTTATCTGCAATAAGATCAGCTATCTCATCTACAGTTGAAAAATTCGAATAAAGATTCCTTTCACCATGATGAGAATCAACCTTAAGTCGCTTTTAACTGAAGTGTGCAATGTCCTATTGTTCTTCCAATTAAGCCACAGAGCAATGTTTATAGGCAGACTAGATGATCATCTGACATTCACTTTAGGAATAACACAAAAATACATCTGTAATCAAGAATACAAACAACCAAGTCTCGCAGACCATGACACCACACAATGATTCAAACGTGAGTTTTCCTTTTCTTTTTTTTTTTTTTTTTTTAAAAAAGCTGCAGTTGTCCTTAAAAAGTTACCTCATTTAAATCAGTATAGATGTGCTAAACTTCTCAAAAAATAGGAAAGAGTATTACCTTTCCTAGCTGAGACTTTTATCTACTAAGTTCCAATTTACTTTGTTGCTTGTGTGTGTGTGTTCCAATTTTATACTGTACACCCTGAAGATGTCTCTGCGATATTGGAAGCATTAAACTGTTCTTCATTTCATTCCATTAAACACCCAACATGGGATGCCTGTTGGATTTATGAATAATGAAGTTTCATAGCTGAACCGTACTATCTAGTCCATGGAAGATGATCTCACTCACTATTTAGGTAATTAGACTACAGCAAATCAATCTCTGGATATCAATAATCAAAGAATGGTGACTGATATTTCAAGAAAAGAAGTTGTGATTCCCACCACAACATATTTGTAAACCTATAATACATTAGTGGGGCTCACAGTACATGGGTAGGGCCAAGGATTTTTTGTTTTTATTTTTATATATATTTTTGTTGCATTTTTACCTATTTTTTAAGTAATTCAGAAAACCTATTCTTGAGACTAAAAGTGGAACTTTTTTGCTAAGAGAGCAGATATGCTCTCCAACCAACGGGCTGTGGTTTCTGAATCCTGCTTAGGCATTGATGTACGTAATTGTCATTAGGTAGTACACGAATTTCACTGTGAGACCATAGTGTCTCTTATTAGAGGTCTAGAGAGCTACAGCAGACAGTAGCTCTTAAGGTAACTGTATGATATAATGTGAGGAACACAAAGATCGTATTTTGATGCATAAGTTGCAGTGGTGTGCATCATCGAAGATTCAATGGGATCATGAATGGTAGTGAAGTGGATATGACAGGAATGCTGGTAGTGAGGCTTATCTATTGGTTATTCATAATGATATTACTTAAGGATGTTATAATGTATACTATATATTAATCAGAGTAACAATATTTCTAATATTTGGAAAAGTCAAATTACCATCATCAGGGAACAATGAACAAACTGACATGCGCATGCAAGCATTACATAAGGTAAGAATGATTAAGGCAAAATAACAATGGCAAGTCTTAATTCCTAAATAGTGTCCCCTAGTGGACTGGGATTGGTGCTCTTGGCAATTGGGTGAGGTCTAAGGATGAGTGTTTCTTAAATTTGAGGCAGTTTCATATGACCAAATTTGTTGAAGCTAGGGTAATTCTTCAAGGAAAAGTCTTTCATCTTTAAATCTGTTCCTGTAGAGTAAGATGGCCTTTACCATTGTATCTTGTGGTGGGTATCCATCGCATAGTTGGTAAGCCATGAGTGGCCACAGGGTGGAATCAGATGTTGGCTGTCCTGCCTGGTTTGTCATAGTAAGGCAATTTATAACAACTGCACAGTACCAGGTAGATGCCTGGCAGACCTAAAGCCAAGGGACTGTGCCTTGTCTTTGAAGCAGCAGATAAGGGATGTTCATTTTTATATGGTCTACAAATTGTTACAATGTTATCACTTCAGGATTTTTGCTAGTTTTTAATATATGCCTGGGATATATGAAGAAATAATAAAGACTGACTGAACAAACAAGAAAAACAAGTTAAGGAGTAAACTATGTATGAAGACTCACTAATCAGGGGAGTACTTAATGAAAATGTGACAAAATTGTGTTTACCAGATGTAAAATATTCACGATATTAGCCACGCAATCCGAATGCAAAAAAGGTAAGTCAAAAGAAATGATTGTCTTAGTTGATACAAATGATTTGAGAGGCGAGAAGTATTATTATATGAGGAAGAATGTAAAGGAGTTGTTAGAAGAGGCAAAACTGAAAAGAGAGAAAGTGAAGACTAAGTCTCCTACCATACTATGATAGAAGCAAACTGAGGAGGAGGGCATTGATAGCCAATGAGTCTATATGTAGATTGTGCAAATAGAATGATGTAGAATTTGTGTGATCTGGTCTCTGCTTGATGGAAAGAAGGATTTGTACAATGCTAAGGGACTGCATCTAAATGGTGTTGGTGTTGTCTGGAGAGAGCTTTGTTCACTGAGCATGAAGTGTAAATTCAGGGAAACTTAAGCAATTATGGTCTAAATTGCTTGGAAGTAATTTAATGAGGGTACCCATGAAGCGAATGAGTGTGAGAATGGCCAAGTGATGAATCTTGTCTCTCAAGCAAAAATATTGAATAAGGTAGTCACAATTCAGAAAACAAAGGTGGGTGGGAGACTAAAGGGGCGCTGCAGTTTCTATATACTAATGTCAGAAGTATCAGAAACAAGAGGTTGGAGTTTTGGGCATTCGTTATTGCAACCTCGCTAAAAGTTACAGACATTCATGAGACTTGGCTAATAGCAGATGATGTAGTTACAGGGAGTGAATGTGAAAGGTTTAGCATTTTCAGAGGGAAGATAGAGAAGACAGGATTGGGGGAGGACTACTGCTGATGATAGCAGATGAACTGCAACCAAAAAGAATAGGAGACAGGAGAGAGGGCGGCTGTTGATTTGAAGCAATCTGGTGTGAGATTAAGGCCAGTAAGACAAAATATGCAGTTAGTTGTTGCTATATGCCAGGGAATTCCACATATAAGCTGGAAGACATGCATCGCCAAACTAGTACGAGTACACATCAAGTGATTATTATAGGGCACTTCAACACAGATATAGACTGGAAAGAAAAAAAGATCACATGGCAGAAAGGAAACAGAGTTTATCCACCTGCTCAGATAATTACTTAAGGCAGCATGTGATTGAGGGAACCAGGGGTGGGAGAGTATTGGACCTGGTCACAGGATCAAAAGAGCTATCCATAACCAAGGTGACAACACTGCCAATTAGTGAAAGTGACCATGCATTCTTGACTTGGGAAATTGTAAAACATTAGGAATATTCTATCAAAAAGGGATATTTGTGGAACAAGAGAATATTAAATTGTATACCAAGGGTAAGAAGGGTTAATTGGATCAGTGGTGGATGGATGAGTAATATTATTAAGCATGAGCTGCAGAAGACTAAAATGCTGTGGAGAGTATATAAAGAGAAAGATGACCACCAGCAAACTCATGAACAATACAAGGGTCGGGCAAGGAAGGCAAAATCAGATTATGAGAAGAATCTATCTGAGCAGGCCAAAGGAAATTCCAAAGAGTTCTTTTGTTATATAGCAAATAAGAGGAAGAATGACTATGGAAGATTAACCTTAATGGGTGATGTTGATCATGAGGAAACAGAATTGGAAAAAAATAGTTAAGTTACTGAGTGACCACATTGCAAGGGTCACCATGCTAGTGAGGTTACTGCTTTAACTTATATGACAGACACTCATGTGGGAACAGAGGTGGATGAATTGGAGGTTCTTAGAATATTGCAGAATCTCAATGTAAATGCAGCTGTGGGATTAGATGAGATATCAGCTAAGGTTTTGCAAGAATGTGCAAAGGAACTGGAAATACTTTTAACCAGGCTCTTTAAGTCTCAGCTCTGGTAGAGTTCCAAGGGAGTGGAAAGAGGGAAAAATAATTACTTTGCATAAGGGAGGTTCTAAGACTGCAGTAACAAATTATAGACCAATTAGTATCTCAGGCATGGTGGTAAAAGTACTAGAAAAATTGGTATAAAAGAGAATTCAGGCATGGGTAGATAAAAATATGATACTGTATGAAGGCGAACATGACTTTCTGAAGGGTCAATCACGCCTTAGTAATTTACAAACTTTTCATAATAGAGTAACAGCTGAGCTGGATAAAGGAAATGACTACTGAACGATGATTTTACAAAGGCATTTGACAGAATACCAAATAGAACTCTGTTATGCAAATTAGAAGAAATGGGGATGGATATGACACTGATTAAGTGGAAAAGAGGGTGGCTGCAGGGCAGATATCAAAAAATGGTGAAGAGCAGAATTGAGGTGAAATCAAGCAACGAGTGGTGTGCCCCAAGATTCAGTGCTGGGCTGATTGCCGTTTAATTTGTACATAAATTATACAGAAAATAACCTGAAAGGAAATATTCAGTTGATTGCTGCTGAGACAAAGTTAGGTAGAAAATTAAAAAAAAATAAAAAATTATTTTCAAAGGTGAAGAGTCTCCTACCACACTATGATAGAGGCAAACTGAGGAGGAGGGCATTGATAGTGTTGAAAGTTTATTTTCCACTTGGTTAGACTATAATATCACCACTTCAGAACGAGAAGTGGTGATATTAAGACAGAAGCAATGGAGAGGTCATATTAACCTATACGAGTTGCCAAAAGTTGCACCACCTTATAATTAAATTACTCTGGATTTAGAGAAAGATGTTAGAAGTTTATTTTCCACTTGGTTAGACTATAATAAATTTAGTTTAATCCTTCATCCAAGTGTAAGCAAACAAAGTTTACACATGAATTATAATCAGGAGTGAGGCAACTCGTAGGAAAGGTGGACCAAGTTCTCATCACTCCTTGTCTCAGTATCTCCCACAATGCAAAGCACATCTCCTTGCAGACATGCATAATGCTATGCATTAAGGGAAGGGCCACTACCCAGACTGGTGTGCGGTATCTACAAAATTTGCCCCATGCTCTGTGTCGAACTTTTTTGGCTGTCGGACATTCTGGGTTCCACCATCTTTCTCTAAATCAGGAGTAATTTAATAATAAGCAGGTGCTTTGACCCTTAAGCACCTGCTTATTATTTGGTATTCTGTATAACTGAGAGGGGACCTCCACATGCCTTTAAAGGAACGTGGAGAACCGACTAGGGCTTCTGACCTAATGTCCAATCCTCACCTTCTCGTGGTGCACCGTGTTGGGTATCTACATGGATACTGAACAAACGAGGATGGGCTGGCAATTGAGGATTTCTCCGACCAAATTGCATTCTTATTGGCTTAAAGCAAAATACAAAATGATAGTACAACATGACAAAATTTCATGCCAGCTGAGACGTCGCCCCGTTAAACAAGGCCCCTTCTTATCAACATAAGAAGCCTAAATGGCAAAGAAATGGAGCTAGCTGAGGAATTAGATAAGTACCAGATCGACATAATAGGGGTGAGTGAAACAAAAAAGACAAAAACTGGTGAGATCTTTCTGAGCAATAAATATAAAATGTTATATTCAAGCAATGACAATCAAGGAAAAGAAGGAGTAGCCATTGTATTCAACACTAAATATGAGACTAATCTTCTGGCATGGCAGGCAGTCTCAAGTAGAGTGATGTGGGCAAATATCAGAATGGGGAACTGGACAATGAGACATATTTGTGCCTATGGTCACACAGAAGGTTCTACTAAGGTAGAAGTTGAGGAATTTTTTGAAGATTTAGAGAAAGCAGCTGACACAATGAAAAAGGAAAAGGTGGTCCTTGTTGGAGATCTAAATAGTAGAGTAGGAAATGATTGTGAGACATACAAAAATATATTGGGAAAATTTGGAGAAAAGAGCAAAGCTAATAATAATGGCAAACAACTATTGGATTTCTGCTCAGAACATGGACTGGTTTTATTACTAACACCATGTTCCAACATAAAAATGTGCACAAATTCACATGGAGAGAAGAGGCAAGAAATAAGAAAAGTCTCATTGACTATGTTATTGTTGATAGTGATGTTTTCTCCCTTGTGCAGGACACCAGAAGGTACAGAGGATTTGATATTGGAAGTGATCACCATTTAGTCTTGAGTAGGATAAAATTGAATTTCATATTGAAAAGAATAACATGTACAAAAGTTTTAAAGCAAATAAAAGTTGAGCAGCTCTCAGATGCTTGCAAGAAAACTTGAATAAATTGAGTGATTGGGCAAGGAAATGGAGATGTGAGTTCAATGTTGCAAAATGTAAGGTTTTAAAATTTGGAAAACAAAAATGGGATGCAGAATTTATGCTCGGTGGGAATATATTGTTGGAAGTAGAGGAAAAAGAGATCTGGGGGTGATAGTGGATAAGGATCTAAAATTTAGGGGACATATCACCAAAATTGTGAAGACAACACAAAGACTTCTGGGAATGATGCAGAGGACACTGACATGTAGAAGTAGGGAGATTCTTGTTCCACTGTATAAGGCTTTGATTAGGCCACACATGGACTATTGTGGCCCGATTTGGTCACCGGGTTTTCAGAAGGATGAAGAGATGTTGGAAAGGGTCCAAAGGCGATTGACTAAGGTAGTTTCTGACCTCTGGAATGTTGAGTATGAGGAAAGATTGAGATGATGTAATTTGCAGAGTCTGGTGGAGAGAAGGAAGATGGGAGATATGATAGAGACCTACAAGTTGGTAAGGGGTTGTTATAAGATCAATGGTGGAGAAGTTCTACAGAGAATAGTGGGAGATCAGGGGAGAACCAGAGGTCATCCCTGGAAACTGTATAAAGAGGGTGCGAGTAGGGGAGTGAGAGGAAGTTTTTTTTCGTGCAGAGTTGTGAATGATTGGAATGCCTTGCTTGAGAGTGTGGTGTCTGCAAGGAGTTTGAGTGTGTTTAAGACACGGTATGATGAGATGTGTGTGTGATAAAAGGACCTCCCAGATGAGTCTCTGACTCCATGAGGTCTTGTTTAATAATAATAATAATAATAAAGATGTGAACTGTAGACTAAAATACACAAAGATTATTGAAGAAAAAATTAAAGAGTTTGAGAACAGGAACCAAACCTTGGAGATTAAGTGGCCAGCCTTGAAGAAAACTTTGATTGATTCAGTCAGAGAGGCATGTGGTACAGTTGTCTGCAAGGTTAGAAAAATCAGAACTCAATGGTGGACACAGGAAGTTAAAGAGACAGTGAGGGAAAAGAAGAAAGCATATCAAAAGTTCCTGGCAAATAAGTCAGCTTATACTCTTAGAGAATACAGAGACAAATGCAAGAAAGCTAAACACTGTGTAAAACTAACTAAACAAAGGTCATAGGAGGACTTTGGCAAAAACATAGAAAAATAAATATCAAGAAGGTGGCAAAATATTCTGGAGGTTGAAGAAGCTTAGAAATGGAGGAAAGAGTGTTGTAAAAGGAGTTCGAGATGATAAAAGGTGACATGAAAACGGGAGAAAAGGATATCCTTGACGTATGGGGTATTTACTTCGAAAAATTGCTAAATGAAACAAGCAGTGATAGCATAGTGGTAAAAAATACTCAACAGAATACAATCAGAATACATATCAATGCTTGAAGTAGAAAAAGCCATCGAAGTCTTGAAACATGGAAAGGCAGCAGGAGTAGATGATATTCGACCAGAAATGCTATAGTATGGTGGTATAAAAGTCTTGTAGTGGCTGCACTACATAGTTCAGAAGGCCTGGATGGAGGGACGAATTCCTGATGATTGGAGTAGAGCTATCACAGTACCCCATATATAAAACGGGAAATAAAACTGAATGTGAGAATTACAGAGGTATTTCCATACTAAGTTCCTGGTAAGATATATGCAAGTCTATTTGAAAAACAGTTGAGTAGAATTGTGGAAGAAAAGCTTGGTGAAGAACATGCTGGATTCAGGCCAAATAGAGGCTGTCAGGATCAGATCTTCACTTTATGACAAATAGTTGAGAAAGCATGGGAATATAACAAAGATCTGTATTTAAGTTTTGTCGATCTGGAAAAGGCATATGACAAGGTGCCAAGAGAGAATCTATTCTAAACGATACAGTTATATGGTGTCAAAGGGGCATTATAACAAGCAATACTTAGTCTTCATTTGAGTTGTAAGTCAGTGGTTAGAATTGAAGGAAGTACGGGAAGATGGTTTAATGTTAAATCTGGTGTGAGACAAGGATGTACATTATCCCCTCTGTTATTCATTATCTATGTGGATCACATTATGAAGGAAACTGTTATTAGATATATCAAAATTGGAGATGTTAATGTCAGCTCTTTGCTTTATGCAGACGATGTTATACTTATCAATAAATCTGCTACAAGTCTACAAGATTCCCTGACTAAATTGAATAACTGTTGTAATAGATATAGTATGAAGGTCAGCAATAAAAAGACAAAGATAATGAAAATATGCAGAATTGTTGAAAATGTCAACTGCATTATAAACAGAGAAGAACCTTGGAACAAGTAAAACATTTCACCTATTTAGGCATGATTTTTAGTGAAGATGGTAAATTAAATATAGAAAAAGACAACAGAATCAGCAAAGCTGGTATGGTGGGAAGTCAATTGAATAAATTCATATGGAATTAGAGAGAAATTAGTCGCAACACTAAATTAGCTGTATACAAGGCAGTGTTCAAACCAGTTTTAACTTGTGGATCTGAGAACTGGGTCAGAAGTAAAACACTTGACCAAAGACTAGAGACCACAGATATGAGAGTCCTGAGAAAGATTAGAGGCGTGAACAGATGGCATCAATGGCAATATCATATTAAAAACGAGGATATTAGGAAAGAAGTTGACATTGTCAGCATCCAGGAATGCTTTAACAGAGCTAATCTCAGCTGGTGGTGGTGACTTAAACAAAATGGGCATGGAAAGATTAGCAAAGCAAGTGTTCTCTGCCAGGTTGGCAGGAAAACAACCCAGAGGAAGACCAAGATATGGGTGGATTGATACAGTACAAAGTGCCTTCGATGTCAGAAATATAAGATCTGATAATATTGGAGTCTTGATAAGTAACAGGCTGATCTGGAGATAGGAAGTTAGTTAAAAATTGCAGATAGGAAGTTAGTAATGATGTAAATTTTTCATGTATCATATCCTGTACACCTCTTGAGTGTACAAATGCAGGAATTTGATGATGATGACCTTTTGGCAACTCGTATAGGTAAATATGACTTCTCGATTGCTTCTGCCTTAATATCACCACTTCTTGGATCTGGTATCACACTTCTTGGGTATGGTTCCCACCGACGAGACCTCAATAAATGGTCGAAACCGGTCTGGGTAGTGGCCCTTCCCTTAATGGATAGCGTTATACATGTCAGCAAGGAGATGTGCTTTGCATTATGGGAGATACAAAGACAAGGAGTGATGAGAGCTTGGTCCACCTTTACTACGAATTGCCTCAGTTCTGAAGATACTTCAGGAGAAAGCTTTGTTTACTTACACTTGAATAAAGGATTAAACTAAATTTACTATATAGCATTGATAGCCAATGAGTCTATATGCAGATTTTGCAAAAGGAATGATGTAGAATTTGTGACTCTGTTGTCTCTGTTTAATGGAAAGAAGGATTTGTACAATGCTGATAGACTGCATCTAAATGGTTTGGTGTTAGGTGTCTAGAGAGAGCTTCGTTCACTGAGCATGCTAAAGTGCTGGACCCATTTCTGTTTAATTTGTATATAAATGAGATACGAAATAACTTGAAAGGAAATATCCAGTTGTTTGCTGATGATGTGAAATGAGATAGAGCAATAGTAAACAAGACGATGTGGGGAGCTTGCAGGACAATTTCAATAGGTTGTCAGTATGGGCAAAAGTTAATGGGTGTTAGTTTAATGTGGAGAAATGTAAAGTTATGCATTTTGGGATAAACAGATTGCAAGCCATATATCACATTAATGGCACTGTACTCCAGGAAACAGATGAAGCTAGAGATTTAGGGGTTGTGGTTTAGAGGACATATTGCTAAGGTAGCCCATAAGATTACTTGGCTATTGAAGAACACATTAACAAGTAGAGATAATGAAGTTGTTATTCCTCTTTATATGGCATTGATATGCCCACATCTGGACTGCTGTGCTCAAATCTGGTCCCCCCCCTGGTTTCTTGGGGATGAGTAAGCGGTGGAGAGCATTCAAAGGCAAGTGACCAAAATGGTGAGTGGCATGTGGAATGTTCCATATGAGTATAGATTGAAGGTATGTGGATTGCAGAAGTTGGTTGATAGGAGAAAAAGAGGGGATATGATAGAAACATTTAAGTTGCTTAAAGGGTTTTATAAGTTATATGCTGGAAAAATGTTTCAGCACTTTGCTAGTGGGACCAGTACAAGGTGTCATCCCTGGAAGTTAAATAAAGTTGTGGTTACTGGGATGTGAGGACTAGATATTTTGCTTGCAGAGTTGTGAATGAGAGGAATAGTTTGCCAGAGTCAGCTGTGAGTGCTTTGTCTGTTAATGAGTTCAAGGAGAGGTATGATAGATTGGGTCCATGGAGGTGCCTGTATACAGGAAAACCTTGCTTAAAACGAATCTGATATGTGCGATAATCAGTTAGTTGATTGAGTTAAATGATACTAGTTCCCGCTTTATGTGATTAATCTGTTAGAGTGATTTTTTTTACGTTATGCAAAATTTTAAGTGACGTTAAATTTTTGTTGCCAATCTGCAGCAAGCAGAAAAGTTGGAAGTGATTAAGAGTCATGAAAGTGGAGCAAGTAATACAATGATTGTGCAAGACCAGGGATACATTGAGTCTACAGTTTGGACTACAATAAAAATGAGTAAAGAATACAAAGAACAAGGAAAAGTTGCTAGTGCTTCTTTAAGCATGCAGATCACCAGAAATAGAAGCCATTTCATGATCGAGATGGAGCATCTTCTATCATTCTGGATTGAGGATTATAACCAATAAAGAATACTGATTAGTACAAGGAATATTCTGGAAAAATGTCTCAATATTTTTACATCATTGAAAGATGATGTAAAAATATCAAATTTCAAGAGGAATGTGAAAGCTTCACTGTGAGTTTAGGATAGTTTGAACATTTTAAAAATTGAGCTGGACTGCATAATGTAAGAATAACTGGGGAGTGTAAGAATAACAGTCTGCTAGTGCTGATAAAGATTCTGCAGCCAAGTTTCCTGAAGAATTGCAAAGGATAATTCAGGAGGGTGATTATGACGATTGGCAAATATTCAACGTGGATGAAACTGGTCTCTTTTAGAAGCGTATACCAACAAAAACTTTCATAGCTAAAACTGAAAAATCTCAACCAGGATATAAAGTACCTAAAGATCATCTTTAAACTGAAGCCTATGTTAGTTTATCATGCACAAAATCCACAATCTAACATTGTTGACGAAATCAGCACAATCAGAAAAGAACTTGAATTTAATGAACTGGATAATGAAGACATGAGAAACTTGCTCAAATCCTATTCAGAACAGTTAGGAGAGAATGGTCTCCTTCAACTATAAGAACAGCATGCATATGAAGAAGAAGAAGATAAGGAGTGCAAATAAAGAGAATGTTATGATTAAGAAGCTAACTGCTTTTGCAGTTAGCTTCTTAGTCATAACCTTGAACTAGTTTTCAATCACACTGAGCGTGCTATGGAAATTTTTGTTTGATGCTGATCCTGACATGGAACGAAGCTTCAAAGTCTGCCAAAATCTTGATAAAGTGATCACCAGCTATTGCAAATTGCATGACAAGATGAAAAAGTCAAGCACAATTCAAACAGCTTGACTTAAATTTTTAAAAAAGTAGCTGAATTAAATGTTTATTAGGAATTAAATAAAAATTTAAGCAATTGATTTTTAATAACTTTGATGATTTTGTCCTCTAAACATAGCTTACACTGTAATTCTTTTTTCCAAATTTATGCTAACTGATGGATGAATTATAATTATTCCTATTGTTTATTGTATTCACTTAATGCAATTTCGCTTAGCATACATTAACTGATGGATTATTCAATCACGCTAAACGAGGTTTACCTGTAATAAAATTAATAATAATAATAATAGATTTAATGTAGTCTCAGTTCTGATGAGGAGGGAAAGAGTATGGTTTTAGAGTTTCACTATTGTGTGAATTTAGTGAAGATTGTAGCATTGGCTATAATTTTTGGGCTAATTAATTCTGCATTTGTACAGGCTTTTAATAATCCCAACAGGATTATATCACACTTTCAGCTTAAGGATCATTACACTTGCTACCCCTTGAACTAGAATCCTACAAACATAATAGATCAAAACTTTCAACATACTCCTTAAAAATGTTACCTGTGAGCCTGAGGGAATAACAAAACCATACACTCCCCCCCTATATATACATATAAATATATATATGGACTGCTAAAAATCTACAAACAGAATGTGCTGCCATTATGGTAAAGGCACTAATTTACTCACATACAAACTAGTGAAACATCCAATACACTGGCAACACCTCTTCCCACATTAAAATACTCTGCTCACTTTAAGGCTAGTAAAGAAAACCTCACACTCCAACACCCTGATATAATGGTAGGTTATGTCTTCTGTTATTATATTCATCAATGTTTCTCTTAAGGACACCATAGACCATATATAAGCCCAATTTACCCCCCGATATCTTATTATTCTCCTAAGACACAATGGAGTCAAAGACATCTGACAGGTCCCTTTCTCATAGAGAGCTCATCATACCTTGCCTTAAACACATTCAAACTCACTGCAGACAAAACACTCTCAAGCAATGCATTCCAATTATTCAGAACTCTGCATGAAAAAAACCTGCTTCTCACACTCTCCTTATACAACATCCAGGGATGACCACTTGTTGTTCCCCGATCTCCAACCATTTATCAAAACCTCTCCCACACTGATCCTATAGCAACCTTTTATCAACTTGTACACTACACTATCATATCACCCCTCTTTTTCCTATCCACTAGATTCTGTATATTGCATCTTCTCAACCTTTCCTCATATTAAACATTCCAGAGATAAGAAACTACCTTAGTCAGTCACCTCTGGATCCTTTCCAACATCTCTTCATATTTTTGAAAACTAAGTGAACAAATATGTGAACAGTAGTCCATGTATGGCCTAATCAGAGTCTTATACAATGGAACAAGAATCTCTTTACTTCTATAAGTCAGTGTCCTCCACATCATTCCCAGAATTCTTTGTGTTGTCCTCACAATTTTAGCAATGTGTCCTCTAAATTTTTAATCCTTATCCACCATCACCCCAAGATCTCTTATTTCTTCTATCCCCAACAATATATCCCCACCAATCGTAAATTCTACATCCCATTTTTGCTTTCCAAATTTTAAAACCTTACAATTCACAACATTCAAATAGCGTACCTACTTCCGTGCCCATTCACTTAGTCTATTCAAGTCTTGTTGTTAAGTCAGAACATCTGCTCTACACCACATAGTTTGCCCCAACTTTGCATCATCTGCAAACAAGTGAATATCCTGACCCAAATATTCCCCAATATCATTAACATACAAGGTTAAACTGCAACTGCCCTTAAACAGAAGCCCTGAGACACACCAATAGTGACTTTCCTCTACTAGCAAATTACTCCCCCATACACAATATAATACTACTTATTAGATGTGAGTTGTCCATACTGTCCTCAAGCCTTTTTCTCCTTATTCATCCCAAAACCTTCTTCAAATCCAACTGTTTTTCTTACATCACAAGTCATCCTCTTCCCATTTTGTCTACAAACACATTCATATCCTCTTGGGTATTAGCATTTCTCACGATGTGTTCCCCTGTTCACCCTGCGTCTCAGCATTTCCCTTTTTGTCTTGCACACGTTTTTCGTTCTCTACACTCATGATACTCATTACTTCATTCATAAGCAATAATTCAATCTCTCATTCCTTGCTCTCCTGCTCTTTCACATAGCTTCTTACTAATGGTAGAATTGTAACTGTTGTAGAAGATATTGCTGAGGTATTCAGTGATCAATATATAAGGGTATTTCATCCTCATCAGGATGGAATCATGGGGAACTTAATAATAGGAGATGAAGGCTTAATTGTGAGTGAGCAGGAGGTATTTGAGGAAGTAAATAACCTTTATGTCAATAAGGTGATAAGTTTTGATAACATATCACCACGAATCTTAAGGGAATGTTCTTCGAGGGTATTGGCATGTCTCTTTAATAAGAGTATTACAACAGCACAGGTTCCTAATGAGTGGAAAGAAGGTAAAATTGTTCTACTGCATAAAGGTCGGAATAAAGCAGTGGCTACAAATTCTAGGCCAATCTGTATATCTGGAGTTGTGGTGGGGTTGCTAGATTGATTGGTGAGAAATAGGATTCACAAATGGGTTGATAACAGCAGTATTCTCTGTGGTTATGAGCATGGGTTTGTTAAAGGGAGATCATGTTTTACTAACTTACTTATCAAGGTAACAAATACCCTGGACAGAGGAAATGAATATACAGTGGTGTACTTAGATTTTGCCTTGCACACTCATTACTTCAATGAGTGTGCAAGGCACACTCATTGAAGTAATGAGTGTGCAAGACAAAGTCTATCAAAAGTCAGCTTTTGATAGACTGCACATGACAAGCTGTTAAATAAATTGAAATAGATGGGATTGGATAAGCGACTTCTGCGTTGGTTCGATGACTGGCTGTCAGATAGGTATTTGAAAGTTGTAGATGGGGTGCAGTATCCCAAAAGAGGAAGTTCACTAGTGGTGTGTCGCAATGGTCAGTTTTGGGACCATTGTTGTTCAATTTGTATATTAATGATACAAGGAGGTTTAACTGGTGATATGCAGATGCCTACAGATGATGCAAAATTGGACAGAGCAATGCAGAGTCAAGCAGATGTTATGGCCTTACAGGAGAACTTGAACTGATTACTAGAATGGGTAGGTAAGTGGAAAGTTCAGTTCAATGTTGCAAAGTGTAAGGTTTTGAAATCTGGTATGCAATGATGGTTTGCAAAGTATACACTTGGCAGGGATGGAAGTAGAAGAGATGAGAGATCTGGGAGTTGCAGTGGACAAGGAGATGAAATTCGGGGATGCATTGCACAAGTTGTGAAGATGTCACTTCAGATAATGGCAATGATGTAGATGACCCTGATATGCAGAAATATAGAGGTTATGATGGCACTGTATAAGGCCTTGATCAGGCCTAACATGGATTATTGTACACAGATTTGGTCACTGGGTTTTCACTGTGATGAGAATATGTTAGAAATGGTGCAGAGAAGATTCACAAAGTTGGTTAGTGGTCTTTGTAATGTGGAGAATGAGACAGAATGATAGAATGTAAATTGCAAAGCATCATGATCAGATGGAGGAGAAGGAGGGGAATATGATTGAGACATAAGCTAGTCATGGGTAGCTATCAGGTTGACATGTAAGAGAGCTTTCATAGAATGGAATGGGGGGGGGGGGGGGTATAATAATAGGCCATCATTGGAAACTATATAAGGAGGGTGTGAGCAGGGGAGTAAGGAGAGGGCTCTTTAAATGGAGAGTGGTTCGTGAGTGGAATGCATTGCCTGAGTGTGTTGCGACTGGAGATAAACTGAATCAATTTAAGGACTCTTAAATTGATTCAGTTTAAATTGATTCTTGCTGGAAGAAAGAGTAATAATAATATTCATTCTCTGAACTCATTACTCTCCCTTCCAGCAAGAGTCTCTTCAAATGATGCACACCAAAACCATTCAAATGCAGTCTCATCACTCATACTATTCAATTCATCCTTCAAACTCATTCCACACATTGGCACTCCTTTCTTCTCGCACATTTATGCTAGCACATCATTCACAATCTTTCCTCTCTACTTCATCTCATCGTTGTCATACTAGGTCAACATACTGCTACCTTTCCTACCACACAATTATCTTCTATCCTTCTCAACAATCTCATGATATCCAATCTTACATTTTTCTTGTTCCCAGTCAAGTCATTTGTCCCTATTATCATTAGCAACTCTTTTGATTTCATACTCCTCATATCCAACACCTCAATTACTCTCTATTCATTTTCCCTCCGGGTAAAGAAACCTTGTGCATCTTCTTGTTTACCAGATCTCTAAATAATCGAATTCCTTCCCACCCCGAGGCAAAAATTGGTTAGTTCTAATAATAATGCTTTTACCACTAAACTGGAACACATTCAGAAGAACTCCTTATGCAATGCTACAATCCTCACTAAATCCAACAAAATATTAAAACCCAAAAAATCACACTCCTTTCTCCAGAACAGACACTATTCTAATCTATTCTACTATCCTATATATCTGAGGCACATCTAAAAAAAAAAACCTAGCAAAAATCCTACAGAGATACAACCTTGTAACCACTTACAGACTATATAAAAAATTAACATCCCTTATCTGCTTCTCCAAAGATCAGCCATAGTCCCTAGGGTCACCAGGTGTCTACCAGGTACCATGCAGTTGCAAGCTATACCAAAAGCAGGACAGCCAACATCAGAATTGGCAAACATCTAGTTCACCATTATTGGCACTCAGGGATTGCTGACCATTGTATCTTGGATACCCATTACAAGATACAATGGAAATTGGTCACCCAACTCCACAGAAGCAAATTTAAATATGGAATCCTTTTCCTGGAATCTGTCTCAGAACTATCCAAACCTCAACAAATTTGATTATATAAAATTACTGCAAATTTGGGAGGCACTCATCCTTGAAACTTCAGTCCAATTGCAAAGAACACACATTCTAGCCCACTAATAGACAACATTTATGACTAGAGATTTGCCTTTGTTGTTCTGCTTCAGTTCTGTGTGCACATATCAATTTGTTCACTGTTCCCTGATGATGAAAATTTGACTTTTCCCAAAATATTGAAAATAAAATTAAAGATTACCATCATTAAAATATAGTAAACTTCCTTAAGTAATATCATTATGGATATGAAAGTAATTTATTTTCCATGATTTTTATTGGAATTTTGTTGTTTTTCATGGTTTTTGCTGGATTTTTTTTTATGATCTGCAGTGCTACCATTATATTTGATAGTACCTTTCAGGATTAGTGATCTCAAAAACTCAGAGCAGAGCATGTGAAGGAAAAACTGTTGAATAAGTCCCCTACTCCCACACACAGGAAATGGCGAGTGTCCTATCCAGACAAAACTTGAAATTTTTTTTTCTACCCAAATCCATAATGGCTTCAAATGTAGTACTGCTTTCTTGTATATAGATATTATTATTATTATTCAGGCCTCCACAGCGTCAAGAGATTCATCATGAGAGGTCATTCTTAGGAAACACAAAGTCTATCATATCACTCCTTGAACTCAGTGACCGTTCTTGTTCTCACCACTCTATACGGCAATGCATTCCACGGTTCAATCACCCGCCACGCAAAGAAACCACACCTCATCCTCTTGATCACAGCTTCCTTTCCTAACGTCCAGGGAAGGTCCCTTGTCATCACTCCATCCTACTGTTCCACCAAGTGAAAGAACTCCCCAATATCCATTGTGTAACTGCCGCTTAACAGTTAAAAAGTCTTGAACATATCACCTCTCCTTCTTCTATCTACCAAACTCAGCAGTCCATATTCCCTCAGCCGATCCTCATAACTGACATTGTACAGCCCTGAAACCATCTTTGTTATCTGCCTCTGTACCTTTTCCACAATTAATTTATCCCTTTCAAATCCTGGGAACTAAATTTGGGAACAATAGTCTAAGTGTGGTCTGATCAGGGTTTTATACAACGGAATGATAACTCTTTCATCTCTGCAGGTCAGCGTCCTTCTCAGTATTGCAGCAATCCTCTGGGTTACCTTCACCACCTTTGCAATATGCACCCTGAATTTCAATTTTCTATCAATCATCACGTCCGCACGGTTAGTCTAGTGGCTTTGCACTTCACAACCATATGCCTGGGGAAGGAGTGTCCTAGGTTCGATTCCCATCCACGACGTGAGGAGCTTAAGGATCTTCCTCAGCCATAGCCAAGTTAGCCAGTCTTGGGCGTGGGCAGCAGGGTTTTTTCCGCCAGTTTATCTGGGGTTTTTCATCCCGCAGGCAGGCAAACCGGCCCCGTGAATACACAGGTTACAGTCATAAATACTTACAGCAAGGAAGGCAACGGGAAACCACCTTGCTCATAATCATCTCTCCCTAGAATGGTAGCATATAGCTACCCTCCCCCGGCCGTATGGCAGATGGGAACCAGAAGAAGATCAATCATCACCTCCAGATCTCTTCTCCCCTACTTCCTCCAGTACAGCTCCTAAAACTGAGCAGGTAGCCTCCCATCAACGGATCCCAAACTTCAAGACTTTACATTTAGCAGCATTAAACTGGCACCACTATTAATTTGCCCATTTGTCTAGTTTATTCAAATCCTCATGCAGGACTGCCACATCTGCATCATTACTGATAACCCTTTTCAGCTTCACATCATCTGCAAACAACTGAATATCCCCTAGAAATGCATTGACAATGTCATTGATATAAATGGTTGAACAATACAGGTCCCAGTACTGAACCCTGTGGAACCCCACTTGTAACATTCTGCTTCCTTGATATTGCCCTACCATACACAACTCTCTGATACCTATTAGACAGCCAATCCTGAATTCAGTTAACTAAACCGACATTTAAATCCATGTGCTGCAACTTATATATCATCTTATCATGTGGCACCCTGTCAAATGTCTTTGCAAAATCCAAAAAAATTGCAGTATATGCCTTTCGCTCATCAACTGCTTTTGTCACTTTATTACAAAAGGCAATCATATTACTAAAGCATGAGTGCCCCTTAACAAATCCATGTTGATTCTCACAGATAAAATCAACCAAATCTCCCCAATGCTATATATAGTCCTGCACTAATTTCTATAAGACCTTCACAACTACTGATAACACACATACTGGCCTATAATTTGACACTTCCAGTCTGCTACCGCCCTAGTACAATGGCATTATCTTACCTTCCTTCCATTCTTTGGGTACCTTTCCCATAACCACACTTCTATTGAAAAGCCTGGTCAATGGAGCTGTCAGTTCTTTAGCACATTCTCACAAACACTGTGGTGAAATACCATCCAGTCCCACAGCTTTACTTACATCCAGGGTACTCAGTATTCGGAACACATTCTCCCCTTGCACCTCTAAACCCTGAACCTGCACTATCCCTCTAGTATTAAAACCTTCTTCTGCAGGATGAAATACTCCAATAAAGTACTCATTGAACAACTCCAATATGTCTTCTGCATCAGTCACTCTATTTCCATTTTTATCCCACAATGCCATTCTTACACAATCATTTCTCCTCCTACATAACTAAAAAAATCCCTAGAATTTTCTTTTCTATCTTAGTGCCAATCTCTTCTCATATTCAAGTTTTGCCTTCCTCACCATACCAGTCACTATCCTGGCCTGAGGCTTTTATTCTTCATGAATCTGCCCTCCACCCCTCTCCTTATATCTCTTCCATAATCTCTTTTTCAACTGCAGTTCCTGTTTGATATTGTTTGTCATCAACTTTACACCGAATTATGCCCGCTTCTTCACTCATGGAATACAGCTTACTATTGCTGCTAACAAATATTCTTTCATCATTTTCCAAGTACTAATGATATCCTGCCCTTCCAGTTCTGGCTTCTATGGAACTGCCCTAAGTTTATATGTAAGACTATTATAATCAGCTGTCTTATAATTCCAAGTATTTTCCCTTTTCTTTGCTACTTTTGCATGTTTATTCATCTTCCAAGTCAAAACCACATGGTCACTCTCTCCAACTGGAGGTAGAGATGTCATCTCAGTTATTATCAGCTCTTCTGATGCTATGACCAAATCCAAAACTCTTAAACCTATTGTTCCCTCTATTACATGTTGCCTAAGACATTTGTCCCTCAAGAATTCTAGAAATTCCATTCCCTTATTTCTATGTGCATTTTCCTCTTCCCAGGTTATACTGCTATGTTAAAATCTCCCATAACAATCCCTCTGCGCTCCTCAGTTTGTAGCAACACCCCACTAAATATCCTATCTTGGCCACTTCTACCTCACACCATACGCTTTCAAAACTATTAGTGTCACAGCCTTCCAAGGCTTCCACTTTTAGAGGACCTAAGTCATCACTTATAAGCAGTACTCCACCTCCACGTTTTCATTATCTATCCTGTCGAAAAATGCTGAACACTGCCACTCCTGGCAGTGTTCAGCACGTGCCCACTGCCACTTCAATTCCTGTTATTATATCATCTTCTGTCAACTGCGTCTCAGAGATCCCAATAATCTCTGGACATGCTGATGCTATCAGTGCCACTAATTCATCTCCTTTATTTCGGATACTCCTGGCATTAGTATAAAGCAGGGGTCGCCAAAGTCATTTGCCTGTCGACCCCTTCAAGTTTTCTTGACTTTTTATCGACCCCCTATATTTTACTATTACGTAATTATAATAGGACAAGCAAAAAAAGACACTTACGTTAGTTTTTAGATTGTTTATTTTATAGTTACACTGTTTATTGTATGTATAATATAGTATATATTATTATATTACTATTACTATCACTAGTAATATCACTGGTATTACTAGTGATATTAATAAACTACTGGCATTACTACCAGTCCTGCTTAGCTCTTCAACATAGAGAAGTTTAGTTCGTGAATGAATAACGATTGAATTATAATATGTATGTTGATGAATTTTAGAACATTAACGCTCACTTGTATGTCGATGTGCAAAAATGAGACTGGGATCGAATACTTGTAAGTATCAGTAAATAAGAACCATGCACGTGTTGCAATCCACTGCGCCGGCCGGCAGGAACCACCAACATCTGTTTATTGGTAAATACGTCATTTTGGCCAACTTGATTGGTCTCAGTAACTATTTTCATGACCTTACTCCATCTTACAGGTCCTATTCATAGACCTGTAAGATGGAGGTACTGATCCCACGATTCACTCTTAATTGCGTTATCATTACTTCCATGTCTCCATGGAAGTAATCCAAGTTAACCGAATTAAATATTACCCATACAATGATGTCTTATATTTTTCTGTCGACCTCCAATTGACCCCTGAGCCCGAATTGACTCCTTTGGCGCCCATTGGTATAAAGCATAAAAATGTTACTGCTTCCATACCTATCATTATCCCCCCCCCCACTGGACTCAGTGTTACCTGCTGGCGTCCTCCTTCCTGCAAGCATCCATTCCCAAAAGAGATCACACTTGTTACCATCCAGCCTGGGAATTCTAGTTTCCCTGCATTGACACACCGACTCATTCAGAAAACAGCAATCGCTCCAGATGCCTTTGTCCTTCCTCATTCAAATATAAGCAGTCTCTCGCATACGATTCCCTACTGTCCTGAAATGCCCTCCAAGCATCCACCTATTCCAATCCTCTCCTCTGACACATTCTGGTTATTATGCTATTCAGTATTACTGCTCTTCTGCTCAGCTCATCACCATCATACCTAGGCAACACACACAAAATATTTCCTCTCTATGTTTTCTTTTGTATAACCTAAATCAAGAATCTCAGATCTCTCGCCACCCAATTTACATTGCCTCTCAAGTCATTCGTGCCCATTATCATTTCATCCATCCTTTCACCCCATGTTAACTGCCATAGCCATGCTTTCTGTCGTCCCTCCAAACACTCCTCTGGCATCCTATCTTACACACCATGGATCATCAATTTCCATATATCACACTTCTTACCACTCTATTTCTTGATTGCTCACCTACATCCCTCACTCTCTCCCCTCTAGCCCTTTCTCTGTGTTCCCCTACTTACCTGCTGCCCTCGCATCACTCTATCCTTGGTTCCAGCACTCCCTCAAATTCTTTTCATTTCCTCTCTCTAACTGTTTCAATTCTCCGCTCAGCTATCATTTCCATAATTCTCTCTCATTCCCTCTCTTCTACTGTCTCTATTCTCTCCTATTCTATCATTCCCATACCATTCTCCCATTCTCTCTCTCTATCTTCTACTGCTCCTATTCTGTACTCTTCTATCATTCCCATACCTCTCTCATTCCTTCTTTCCTACTGTTTCTATTCTATCCTCTTCTATCATTCCCATAACTTTCTGTCACTCCTACTCTGATTCGCCTTGCATTCATCTCTTCCATACTCCTAATCTCTTCTTTCATACTTCTCATCTCATTCCCAATACAATCCACCTCCTCATTCAGCAAGTTACATTCCTACATGCTATTCATTCTCCCAATCAAGACCATCTCTGAAAACTTTACAATCATTCAAGCCTTCCTGATGCAACTATTTTGGTTATCAAAATATCTAATTCATATAATTCCTCCCACTGTCTACATTTTGCACATATGTGCACTCCCTCTTCTCTCACCTGCAAAAAAAAAAAAAAAAAGTCCTTTATTATGTTACGCAAGATAGAGTCCTTAAATGGCGGAGGCCTTGGTGATGCCATTTGCAATTGGAGTTGCAGCCATCATCATGCTGAGTAACTACTGAACTAAACGCTAAAAATATATATATATATATATAAACACTATATAAACTATAAATGCTATATTATATATACATAATAATACATAAACACTAAATATATACACATATATAAATACAAATGCTATATTCAACTACACTAAATAGAGGAAAACTTGTCTTTGTGTGTGTGTGTGTGTGTGTGTGTGTGTGTATATATATGCGTTCGACTCTGACATTGTCTTCTCAGTAACCCAAAAATAACACAATATATAACAGTGGTATTCAACCTTTTTTACTACACGAGCTACTTTTCTATAAAAATTTATTTGGCGATCTACTCTCTTATATAGATCATGTTCCCCCAACCAGATATCTGATTACGCACAAATAAACAACTAAAAAAAAAATACACAACTAAAAACTTTGTGTATTTAAAAATTTATTTATCACTTTTAATTATTTTAATACAACAAATATTTTAATACAACACAAAAATATATATATAAATATATTGGAATAAAATATTTATTTCTCTATTTTGGAAAACCAAAGTTAGAAAAACAACAGATTGATCACAAACTCACAAGTTACAGGAAATGCTGGTTGATTAAAAAAAAAAAAAAAAAAAAAGAAAGAAAGTTAATGTGAAATTTGGCATTGTTTGGACCTTGCAATATTTTCATAGTCAAATTGATATGAAGTGGTCAATCAGAGACAATCATCCAAATGATCACTTGTAATTTGGTTTCTTAATTGATTTTTTATGACGGTCATATTTGAAAAAGCGGATTCTGACAAGTATGTCGATCTGAAACATGACAGAATTTTTTTGTGCAATATCAGTTAATACTTGGAATTTTTCATGTGCATACTTCCAAAGGACTTCATTGTTTATCGATTTTAAATGTAAACTATTCTGAATGTTTATTATCTCAAGTGCTACTTCAGCTTGGTTTATATCAAACAGCCCACTAATTTTATAAGAAATTTCTGTGATATTCAAGTTTTCTTGAAATGGATTATTGATAAAAGATACAATCATTTTAGTTTTATTAAAATCTTTAAATCTTGAATTAATTTTTTCAAGTAATTCTATTTTGTGAATAAATTCTTTTAAATCATAGCGAAGCATTTCTTGATTTTGTTCAAAAAATTTTAATAAATATGGGAGATGTCTTAATTCGCAATCATTTATATTTTTCTTTAATAAAAGTAAGTACTGTTGGAAAGTTTTTACTGAACTTAACACGTCAATTAAATTTTTATCTCTACCTTGTAACTCTATATTTAAATTGCTTAATTTCGTACAGAAATCTACTAAAAATGATAAGTGTAAACCATCTTTTTTCACTCAATTGTGAATAAATATCTCCTTTTTGATCAAGAAAAATTTTTATATTGTTAATTAATACATGAAATCTTTCTAAAAATTGACTTCTGCTGAGCCAGCAAACATTATTGTAAAACAGAAGTTCCATATCATCATCTGCCTGTAATTTAAATAATCGCCGTTGCAGGGCTTTCCCTCGAACAGAATTTACAATTTTTAATGTAATATCCAAAACATCTTTTGTCTTTAATCTTTTACTACACCGTACTTGTTGGTGAATAATACAGTGGTATTATTCACTATTCATTATTCATTAAAAAATCTGGATATTTGTCATCGTTTTTACATAATGAAATGAAGCCTGATTTATTACCTATCATTGCAGGAGCACCATCAGCAGTAATAGACACAAGTTTAAAAAGCAAAGGCTTGTGTTGTTTCACAAATTCATCAAATGCCGAAAAAATGTCTTCTCCCCTAGTCCTTCCCAATAATGGTATAATTTTCAAAAATTATACGTCTCGAACCGAGAAGCTCCTTTCTGAAAGCTGGAAACTCCTCTCTCAAGCAACGTGGATTCAGGCAGTCTATCTGATTGTGAACTCTGGACTGGGCAGCCTCCTCTCTGACAGCAATTCTGGAACTGGGACCATTTGTACTTGCTTCAGTCCCTTTTTATTAGGCTTCCTCCGAGACCTCGCATGAAGTTTGGCAACCCCCAAAGAATTGGTATGAGTCTTTCATCTTAAGTTTCAAGTTCGGCATGCCGTTTGTTCTCCTCTGCTTTCTTTTGATTGTAAGTTGCCAGATATCAGAAAGTTGTTTGAACTCTTTCTGACTCACTTTGGAGATGTTTACACTTAGGGCCTGCAAGCCTTTCTCATACAAACAAGTTTCAATAACAATCTTTCCAATGCCACCATGTACAGCTTCGGCGACAAAAACACTGCCTTTGTTTTTAACACTCTAACATATTCTTATTAAAGCAGTATATACAGTTAGCTTCAAAAGAGTTATTTACAAAAACATCTAATACAAACTATACCAAGACAAACAAAGTTTATTTTTTTACAATATTCACATGGGACTTAACCCAAGTAAAAAATCGATGTAATGTGCTTTGGAATATTAATTACTTAAGCTACAATCGAGTTTTTACACTTTGCTTATAATCGTATTCACTCGGCTCACTGTTTGACTGCCACTGATGAAAATTAATTCATTTACCCAGAATTATAAGAAAATTACTGATTTGAGAATTTTAACAAAAAATAAATAAACAATAGCAATACACTTAAAGCGAATTAAAAATAATACAAAATAATGATAAATAAAATATGTTTTCAGTTTTAATTAAATTTGTAAGCAAGGAGGAACACGCAAGAGATTGACCAAAAATTGCTTTGCGATCGACGGGTTGAACACCTCTGATATATAACAACGAAACTCCAAAAGCAGCACCACAAAAGAACACTTGTTTTACTGAGAAAAAAATGCAGCACAATTCACAAAACAATTCACACTATACACCGTTTAAAAAACTTTTTTTTTTTTTTTACCACAGCTCAAATCCACGGCTTCAGATAGTGGAACACCTTCACATATGTGTGAACGTGTTCCATTATCCCAGACTTGTAGCAATCGAGACAGTGTACTTTATTCTCTTGTAGCAAATCTTTCCTCTTCTTCCGGTATGTACAAACTAAGCCAATATGGAGGCAGAGTACACTATTACAAATAATTATGGAGACACCACTGTGTTACAGAACATATTTTAATTATATTGAAATAAAAATAAAATTCGAAGTTTCACCCTATGTGTGTGTGTGTGTGTGTGTGTGTGTGTGTATGTGTGTGTGTATTTATACACACACGCGCGCATGTGTGTATTTATATTTATACACACACACACCTGTATATTTATATATACAGTGGCGGCTGGTGACAATAAAAACAGGTGGGGCCAGGGGCAAAAACAACTTAATTTTTTTATATTTATATAGTGGGTTCTATTATTGATTTATAGTTATTATTTCTATTAAAATAATGTTTAGTCAAAATCCACTAATGCATTGAGCTATTAATTTTTTAAAAGTGTTAGTATGTAACATATATAAGGTCAACGTATTAATAACACGAAAACTCAAAAGATTTGCAGTTGCGGGCATAGCTCCGGAAATCCAAAGTACGACTCCAGCTGGCTGCCCTAAAAAATATTTTCAAGTTTTCATTTTTCAAGTGTTAAAAAAAAGGTATTATTTATTTTATAAATCAATGTCGAAACTGCACAGAAAATAAATTTTTAAAAGGTAAAATTGTTTAATTAAGATTGAGTAATAGAACCTATAAATATAAACACATAATAGTCAAAGAAAAATTATAAATTTTATTTTTTACAAAGTAAACATAATATGAACTACTGATTTTGTTCGTAGTTAAAATGTATTGTTTATGAACGTAATAAATATTTAAACTTTAAAATAAATTATAACAAAAAACGACAACAATAATCAAACATACTAAAAACAATAAAACAGATCAACAACGAGAATAAATAATAACACAATGAAAGAATCGTGCGCTATTTACATACGAACATGCAGAGACAAACAAGTTGTTGTTCCTCTGTATCGAGCCTTGATAAGACCCCATTTGGACTACTGTGCCCAGTTATGGGCACCACAGTTTCTTCGTGATGGGGAGGAAGTGGAGAGGATCGAGAGACGAGTGACCAAATGATAGCAGGTCTGTGGAATGAACCTTATGAGAATAGGTTGAGGATTTGTGGGTTGCAGAAATTGGTCGATAGGCAGAAAAGGGGTGATATGACTGACACATTCAAATTACTGAAGGGTTTCTATAAAATTAATTCAGAAGATATTTTTGAAAATAGGACTGGTGGCGGGAGGATTATGGGCCATGATTGGAAGCTGGGCAAGAATGTGGTTGACAAGGGTGTTAGAGCTAGGTTTTTTACTTGGAGAGTGGTGAATGAGCGGAATAAGCTGCAGTCTGTTGTGGGTGCTATGACCGTGATGAGTTCAAGGCAAGGTATAATAGATACTGTGTGAATATCGAATAGTTGTTCTTGAAATGATGTTAGGGCCTCCTTCAATGAGTCTGTCGACTCCTTGGAGTTGCCCGGAATAATAATAATAATTAAAAAGAAAACACAGTGACTGGGCCAGACTAAACTGGCCACAAGATAAGAATTGCACCTGGTAAACAAACACAATCGCTAGTACAAGTGCTTCACAATCAAAGAATTTCGCGCTTGTACGGTCACTGGGGCCAGCTATGGGTTTCTCCCAGAGACCGTACTAAGTCGCATTATACAATATTGTCACAAAATACAACAGTAATTTTTTTATTAAACAATAAAATGTGTTGGAAATAGATCAAAAAATAATAATTATAAGAAACATATTTTTTAAAACTACAATTATTGGGCTAGTTATACAAATATAGGTGTGGCACGACCCCTATAGACGAGCCACCATTGTGTGTATGTATGTATGTATGTGTATATATATATATATATATATATATATATGTGTGTATATTTTTTTTTTAAAAAGAATTGAATGACTAAAACCAAGATTTAAGTAAAAAGGTTTTAATATTAAAAAACGACTAATTTCGGCTTGTAACAGCCTTCATCAGGTGACATTAAAACAGAAAGAAAAAAAGAAAAACACTAAAACATTGAAGCTTAAATAAACATAAATAGAGTCTCTATACATAATTGACATTAAAACGTTGTGGCAGTATTTAAAGCTGTTCTTTCATTTGTTGTATTGTTGGGAAAGTGCATGCTAGTAGCATCTCGTGAACACCAGTACATGATTACAGCTGAATGACTATCTGGGAGGTTGTAGCTCAAGTTATTATTTAGATGAACAGGATTGAAGATAATTTCTCTAGATTCTAAGATTTTTCTCTCTAGTTCATCATTGCAACGGAACATGTTAGTAGATTTTTCCTGGCAGACTTTGTGACTTTGGTTGTGATCATTAGGATTAGCCTAGAAAAGGATATGACTTGATAATGCACTGGCTCGCTGTCTCTTGTAAGTAATGTCCCTCATGTGTTCTTCCATATGCAATTCGACAAATTTGTCTGTCTGCCCAAAATAAGGAATATCACAATCACACAATATTATATATACACCCGGGTATTTAAGATGATGATGACAAGGTTTTGGATGGTTTATTAAGAAACGGATTTTTGGAAGTGGAGTGAACAAAGTTCTGATATTGTATTTTCTTAGAACTTTTGCTAATTTTTATGAAACTGTACTTATGTAAGGAATAGATATATTGCCTTTGAATCTATTTGTTTCTTCTGAGCAATGTCTAGGAGGATTAAGAAGGAATCTTTCAATGATTCTCTTGGAATATCCATTAACTTTGAAAGCAGTTCTGGATGGCCCAAATGAAATTCTTAGAGAAATTCATTTAGGTCATCCAGTAGAGAACCGGCTCTATGTCCAAAGGTGGAAATTATTCCAAGCTAATGAGGAGGGAAGTGATTGGACTGACTATGCAGATATCTGTTGGAATGTGTGGACTTTCTATATATCAATATTTTGAGTTTACAAGAAGAGCGGGTCAGTTTGACATCAAGAAAAGGCAGGGAATTATCCGTTTCAAGCTTGGCAGTAAACATAATACTTTGATGTCAGCTATTCAGAAGTTCGAGGAAAACCATAAGGGAATCATGTCCATGGCTCCAAGTAATGAAGACATCATTTACGTAGCGTTTCCAAACTTTAGGTATTAAAATAAAAGAAGAGATAGCCTTGGTTTCAAAATCCTCTAAGTAAATATTTGCGTGTACAGGGGATAAAGGATTACCCATAGTCAGCCCATGATTTAGCTTGTATATAGTATCTTGAAATCTGAAGTAACCGGACTTGATGCAATGTGTAAGCAAGGCTAACATTTTTTCGGATAACTTGTCTTTGAGTAAAGTTACCATTTCATCTGTTGGGACATTGCAAACAAAGAAGTTATGTCCAAGCTAGCCACGATTTCATCTTCATTAACTGTTATATCTTGATGTATGAAACAAATTCTGTAGTGTTATTGATAAAGGATGGCGACTTACCTGAAAAAGGTTTCAGGTATTTGGCAAGATATTTTGAGAGGTTGTACGTTGGAGAAGTTATACCTTCTACAATGAGGCATAGTGGTGTGTTCTCTTTATGTATTTTAGGAACACCATATATGCGAAGGGATGCTTAAGGGTGAAAGCTGTATAACTGAGGGAAGACCTCCACATAGCCTCTAAAGGAATGCGGAGAACCGACCTTGCGATACTTTGGGTATCTACTTGGATACTGAATGAATGAGGATGGGCTGGCTATTTGGGATTTAGCCAACCAAATTGTATTCTTATTGGTTAAAACAAAATAAAAAATGATGGTACAACATGACAAAATTTCATGCCGGATGGGGCATCGCCTGGTTAAACAAGGCCCCCCGATGTTTTCGCCAGGAAACCAGGGCGAACAGCAAAAAGTCAGCTATTGGAACAAATCTGAAAACACACCACAACTCAACATCCCCAGAGTTAAAGATCGGTAATATCAACATAAGAAGCCTGAATGGCAAAGATATGGAGCTAGCTGAGGAATTAGATAAGTACCAGATCGACATAATAGGGGTAATAAAATAAAAAAGACAAAAACTGGTGAGATCTTTCTGAGCAATAAATACAAAATGCTATATTCAGGTAATGACAATCAAGGAAAAGAAGGAGTAGCCTTAGTATTCAACACAAAATACGAGGCTAATCTTTCTGAATGGCAGTCAGTCTCAAGTAGAAAAATGTGGGTAAATATGAGAATGGAGAACTGAACAATGAGATATATTTGTGCCTATTGTAGAAGGTTCTACTAAGGTAAAAGTGGAGGAATTTTTTGAGGCTTTAGAAAAAGTAACTGACACAATGAAAAAGGAAAAGGTGGTCCTTGTTGGAGATCTAAATAGCAGAGTAGGAAATGATTGTGAGACATACAAAAATATTCTGGGAAAATTTGGAGAAAAGAGCAAAGCTAATAATAATGGCAAATATCTATTGGATTTCTGCTCAGGACATGGACTGGTTATTACTAAAACCATGTTCAAACATAAAAATGTACACAAATTCACATGGAGAGAAGAGGCAAGGAATAAGAAAAGTCTCATTGACTATATTATTGTTGATAGTGATGTTTTCTCCTTGGTGCAGGACACTAGAGTGTAGAGAGGATTTGAAATTGGAAGTGATCACTATTTAGTCTTGAGCAGGATAAAATTGAATTTCATATTGAAAAGAATAACATGTAAGAAAGTTTTAAAGGGAATTAAAGTTAAGCAGCTCTCAGATGTGAACTGTAGACTAAAATACACAAAGATTATTGAAGTAAAAATGAAAGAGTTTGAGAACAGTAATCAAACCTTGGAGATTCAGTGGCCAGCCTTGAAGAAAGTTCTGATTGATTCAGCTAGAGATGCATGTGGTGAAGTTGTCTGCAAGGATAGAAAAATTAGAACTCCATGGTGGACACAGGAAGTTAAAGAGACAGTGAAGGGAAAGAAGAAAGCATATCAAAAGTTCCTGGCAAATAAGCCAGCTTGTGCTCTTAGAGAATACAGAGACAAATGCAAGAATGCTAAACGTGGTGTTTAGCATTCTTGCTTTTGTTTGGCTAAAAACTAGCTAAACAAAAGTCATGGGAGGACTTTGGCAAGAACATAGAAAATAAATATCAAGAAGGTGGCAAAATATTCTGGAGGTTGTTGAAGAAGCTCAGAAAAGGAGGAAAGAGTGCTGTAAAAGGAATTAGAGATGATAAAGGTGACATGAAAATGGAAGAAAAAGATATCCTTGAAGTATGGAGTAATTACTTTGAAAAACTGCTAAATGAAACAAGCAGTGATGACAGCACAGTGGTAGAAAACACTGACCAGGCATGCAGTCAGGAATACATATACTTAAAGTAGAAAAAGCCATCAAAGGACTAAGCACTGCATAGTTCAGAAAGCCTGGACAGAGAGACGAATTCCCAATGATTGGAGTAGAGCTCTTATAGTACCCATATATAAAAAGGGAAATAAACCTGAATGAGAGAATTACAGAGGTTTCCCTACTAAGTGTTCCTGGCAAGATTTATGCAAGTATACTTGAGAAACGGTTGAGAAGAATTGTGGAATAAAAGCTTGGTGAAGAACAAGCTGGATTCAGGCCAAATAGAGGCTGTCAGGATCAGATTTTCACTTTATGACAAATAGTTGAGAAAGCATGGGAATATAACAAAGATCTGCATTTAAGTTTTGTCGATTGGGAAAAGGCATATGACAAAGTGCCAAGAGAGAATCTATTCTAAACGATACAGTTATATGGTGTCAAAGGGGCATTATAACAAGCAATACTTAGTCTTTATTTGAGTTGTAAGTCAGCGGTTAGAATTGAAGGAAGTACGGGAAGATGGTTTAACTTTAAATCTGGTGTGAGAAAGGATGTGCATTATCCCCTCTGTTATTCATTATCTATATGGATCACATTATGAAGGAAAGTGGTATTAGACATGATATCAAAATTGGAGATGTTAATGTCAGTTTTTTGCTTTATGCGGATGATGTTATACTTCTAAATAAATCCGCTACAAGTCTGCAAGATTCTCTGACTAAATTGAATAACTGTTGTAATAGATATGGTATGAAGGTCAGCAATAAAAAGACAAAGACAATGAAAATACGCAGAATTGTTGAAAATTTCAACTGCATTATAAACGGAGAAGAACCTGTGGAACAAGTAACACATTTGAGCTACTTAGGCACGATTTTTAGTGAAGATGGTAAATTCAATATAGAAATTGACTACAGAATCAGCAAAGCTGGTATGGTGGGAAGTCAAAAGAATAAATTCATATGGAATAAGAGAGAAATTAGTTAAAACACTAAATTAGATGTATACAAGACAGTGTTCAAACCAGTTTTAACCAACGGATCTGAGAGCTGGGTCAGAAGTAAAACACTTGCCCAAAGACTAGAGACCGCAGATATGAGTGTCCCGAGAAACATTATAGGTGTGAACAGATGGCATCAATGGCAATATCATATTAAAAACGAGGATATTAGGAAAGAAGTTGACACTGTCAGCATCTAGGAATGCATTAGCAGAGCTAATCTCAGGTGGTATGGTCACTTAAACAGAATGGGCGAAGAAAGATTAGCAAAACAAGTGTTCTCTGCCAAGTTGGCAGCAAAACGATCCAGAGGAAGACGATATAGGTGGATTGATACGGTACAAAGTGCTTTGGACGATAGAAATATAAGATCTGATAATGTTGGAGTCTTGACAAGCAACAGACTGATTTGGAGGAAAATTGTAGATAAGAAGTTAGTAATGATAAATTTTTCATGTAGTACTATCATATCCTGTACACCTCTTGAGGGTACATGGCAGGAATTTGATGATGATATATGCGAGGAATTAACAGATGGAGAGAGCGTAGAGATAAGCAAATGTTTTGGGATAATTCAGTGGTTATTTTTAATAAGTTGTTTGTATGATTTTGAAGTTCATGAGTTGGATCTCTCTCTCTCTCGAGTATTGAGTAGGTATCATTTTGTATTAATTCAAGCATTTTATTCTGGTAATCTTCAGAGTTAATCATGAGTGTTGCATTGCCTTTATCTGCAGGAAGGATAATTATATCTTTGTTGTTTTTTAAACTTTTAATAGCTTTGCGTTCTGGTAAAGTAATGTTATCTGCAGGTGGTTTTGCTTTATTGGTAATAAAGATTGATTCAATACATTGAAGTTTTGCATCTTGTGAAGGGAGAAATGAAGTAGCTTTTTCTATTTTTGTAAGTAGTATCTCCTTTGGTGTATAAATTTTGGGGAAGGAATAAAGTTTAGACCTTTCTAAGGATGTTTTTTTCTTCATCTGAAAGTATATAAGAAGATTTGTTGATAACAACTTTGTCAATATTGATGTGTGCTTTTTAGAAGTTCCTATTATTTTATTTTATTTTATTTTTAATGTTTCAAATTTTCTTATAAAATTTAGTTTGTTATCATATTGTATTGTGGCTGCTTGTGATTTCACAGTTTATATTAAAAGTAGGCCAACTTTCATTATCTAGATTATTCAAAACCACACATCAATATTGAAAAAGTCATTATTATGAACAAATCTTATATACTTTCAGATGAAGAAAAAAGCAGCCATAGTAAAGGTCTAAACTTTATTTCTTCCCCAAAATTTATACCAAAGGAGACACTAATTACAAAAACAGAAAAATCTACTTCATTTCTCCCTTCACAAGATGCAAAACTTCTACGTATTGAAGCAATCTTTATTATCAATAATGCAAAACCACCTGCAGATAACATTATTTTAACAGAACGCAAAGCTATTAAAAGTTTAAAAAACAACAGAGATATAATTTTCCTTCCTGTGGATAAAGGCAATGCAACAGTCATCCTCAACTCTGAAGATTACCAGAATAAAATGCTTGCATTACTACAAAATGATACTTACTCAATACTCGAGAGAGATCCAACTCATGAACTTCAAAATCGTACAAACAACTTATTAAAAACAACCACTGAATTATCCCGAAATGTTCGCTTATCTCTACGCTCTCTCCATCCGTTAATTACTCACATATGTGGTGTTCTTAAATCCATAAAGAGAACACCCCACTATGCCCCATTGTAGAAGGTATCAATTCCCCGACACACAACCTCTCAAAATATCTTGCCAAATACCTCAAATGTTTTTCAGGCAAGTCACCATCCTTTATCAAGAACACTACAGAATTTATTTCATACATCAAGGATATAACAGTTAATGAAGATGAAATCATGGCTAGCTCGGACATAACTTCTTTGTTTACTAATGTCCCAACAGATGAAGTCCTAACATTACTCAAGGTCAAGTTATCCAAAAAAAATTATTAGCCTTGCGTATACATTGCATCAAGTCCTGTTACTTCAGATTTCAAGATACTATATACAAGCAAAATCATGGACTGGCTATGGGTAATCCTTTATCCCCTGTACTCGCAAATATTTACTTAGAGGATTTTGAAACCAAGGCTATCTCTTCCTTTTATTTTAACACCTAAAGTTTGGAAATGCTATGTAGATGATGCCTTCATTATTTGGAGCCATGGACATGATTCCCTTATGGTTTTCCTCGAACATCTCAATAGCTGACATCAAAGTATTAAGTTTATTGCCGAGCTTGAAACGGATAATTCCCTGCCTTTTCTTGATGTCAAACTGAGCTGCTCTTCTCATAAACTCAAAATATCGATATATAGAAAGCCCACACACACCAACAGATATCTGCATAGTCAGTCCCATCATTTCCCTCCTCATAAGCTTGGAATAATTTCCACCTTGGGTCATAGAGCCCGTTCTCTTCTGGATGATCCAAATGAACTTCTTACAGAAATTAACCATCTCAAAACTTCTTTCAAAGTTAATGGATATTCCAAGAGAATCATTGAAAGATTCCTTCTTAATCCTCCAAGACATTGCTCAGAAGAAACAAATAGATTCAAAGGCAATATATCTATTCCTTACATAAGTACAATTTCACATAAATTAGCAAAAGTTCTAAGAAAATATAATATCAGAACTTTATTCACTCCACTTGCAAAAATCCGATTCTTAATAAGCCACCCAAAACTTTGTCATCATCATCTTAAATACCCTGGTGTATATAAAATATTGTGTGATTGTGATATTCCTTATTTTGGGCAGATAGACAAATCTATTGAATTGCATATGGAAGAACACATGAGAGACATTACCTACAAGAGACAGTGAGCCAGTGCATTATCAAGTCATATCATTTTCTCGGCTAATCCTAATGATGAAAGCCAAAGTTACAAATTCTGCTGGGAAAAATCTACTAACATCTTCCGTTGCAATGATGAACTAGAGAGAAAAATCTTAGAATCTCGAGAAATTATCTTCAATCCTGTTCATCTAAATAATAACTTGAGCTACAACCTCTGAGATAGTCATTCAGCTGTAATCATGTACTGCATTCACGAGATGCTACTAGCACGCACTTTCACAACAGTACAACAAACGAATAATATATGCACGTAAACACAAGAAAGATATTTAATTAACCAAATATTTCGGTCTGGAAATAGCAGACTATCTTCAGTGGCACTACAAGAACAGTTTAAAAAAAATAATACAAGGTGGAATACTAACACTAGATCATTTAAAAATAGAACAAGCCTTGTGATGTTATATCACTAAGTATTAAAGGGAATATTTTTAAGTAGAGACAATAAATATCTTTATTTCAATAATGATTGAAATAAAGATATTAATTAATAATATTAAATAAAATAAAAATTAATATGAATTAATGCGTTATCCTGATTAGACTTTCCCAGATTTTTGATATAGATATACAGTCATTCCGATTCAGGTTAGGACGATGGAGTTCTTTGAATAAACGTTCAAACATGTTAGTAGATTTTTCTTTGAACGTTTATTCAAAGAAAGCGTAGAGGCCTTACTCCATCGTCCTAACATTAAATAACATAAAATTAATATGAATTAATGAGTTATCCTGATTAGACTTTCCCAGATTTTTAATATAGATATACAGTCACATTCCAATTCAGGCTAGGACGATGGAGTAAGGCCTCTATGCTTTCTTCGAATAAACGTTCAAACGTGTTAATAGATTTTTCTTTGAATGTTTATTGAAAGAAAGCATAGAGGCCTTACTCTATCGTCCTAACCTGAATCAGAATGACTGTATATCTATATCAAAAACCTGGGAAAGTCTAATCAGGATAACTCATTAATTCATATTAATTTTATGTTATTCAATATTATTAATTAATATCTTTATTTCAATCATGTCTCTACTTAAAAATATTCCCTTTAATACTTAGTGATATAACATCACGCAGCTTGTTCTATTTTTAAATGATCTATTGTTAGTATTCCACCTTGTATTTTTTTTTAAACTGTTCTTGTAGTGCCACTGAAGATGGCCTGCTATTTCCAGACCGAAATATCTGGTTAATTAAATATCTTTCTTGTGTTTACATGCATATATTATTCAGTCTTTATGTCACAAGCATCCTTAAAACATCAAACAACAAATGAAAGAACAGTTTAAATAACGTTTTAATGTCAATTATGTATAGAGACTCTCTATGTTGTTCATAGTTTATTTAAGCTTCAGTGTTTTAGTGTTTTTTCTTTCTTTTATAATGGCACCTGATGTTACAAGCCGAAACTAGTCGTGTTTTAATATTAAAACCTTTTTACTTAAATCTCATTTTCGTCATTCAATTTTAAAAAATATGTATGTTAACCGAGTCACTGATCATTCTTTCATATATGTACACACACACACACACACACACACACACACACACACACACACACACACACACACACACACACACACACACACACACAGTGCTTGGGAAAATGTCAACAGACACCATCCTGTGAGTAACAAATATTCATTGTATCCACCTTAATGAGTTGACTGCAGCAATTCTATGGGCAGATTGTCCACCAGCATACAATAGTGATCAATCTGAATTTTGGACCATTTTTCTTGTAGGCATGTATTAAGGTCCTAGACTGTTGTGGAGCAGACATACCCTGACCTCACCCGAAGCGCCAGTTTATCACACAGATGTTTCAATATGGATCAAGGCTCTGTGGAGGCCAGTCAAGTGGTGATGTTCATGTCAACAAACCACACAGTTACAGCAGCAGCCTTATGGCATGGTGCATTGTCTTCCTGAAAGAGAAAACTGTCAGTTTTGTAGAAACGCTGCAAAATAGGAAGCATTGCACTGTCCAGAATATTTAGATACCTCTTAGAGTTTCATATTCATAGCACCACCACCAAGGTCCGAAGCAAAACCAGGAAATACAGGACCATACCATCATACCACTGCCACCCAATTTAATAGTTAGGATTATGTACTCTTGTAAGAGATGGGCATCAGCCACACCCATTCATCTGCTTAGCAGAGAGTGTAGCATGATTTGTCGCTCCATAACACAGTATTTGAAGTTTCCACATCCTGATGTACATGCTCTTTGCACTACTGAAAACTGCATGCTGGTTTGGGTAATGTAGGGGGTTGGATATTCCTGTCCTTCCATTGAAAATCATGTTGTGAGTTTGGTTCTGAATGTGCAAATTCATGTTCCAGTTGATGCCCAGAACTCTGCATTCAACATGTCAGCCGACAATGGCAGTTTTTATATATTATCCTTTGTAGGAACCTGCAGGCATGTTTGCCGAGTGCGGTGGGTCATCCACTATGGGTTGCACTTGCAGTTCACTCACTGTGCTGCCATCTCAGAATGGTATCATTGATTATTGACCTGGGATGACCCAATTTGTCAACAAATTGCCAAACAGATAGGCATGCAACATGACATCCTATCACAATGTCTCTTTCAAACTCCATGAGTTTCCTTCTCATGGCCATTTCACCTACAGACACGGTTGCACTGACTTGGAGGCATCATATTCCTCCAATTTATACCAGGTACAAACAAGTGACTCGTTATGGCACAATGCACCTTGCCATGAGGGTGTTTACTGACTACTTTCCAAGAAGTGTACGTATTTCTAAAGATGACCTTGATATAAAGGTTAAAATATTTTAATTATATCATAATAAAATTTAACAAGTTCTCTAACATGGTAATGTGGCTCCATAATTATTCATAATGATTGCCACTCACTGTGTAACACTAAAAGAAAGAACAGTACATCTTATATACGTGAAGATGAGAATGTGATAAAGAATAAGCATATCCATACAGAGTTGAACAGATAAAACAACAATTCCATAGTCTGTGATGCCCATAAACAGGTAAATAACAAATTCTATGATTAGATTATGTCTAAATAGCAAAATTAATGAGCAGAGCATACCGCATCCACAACTCTGTCCCTGCTCAGATGAAAATTATGCAAGAGAAAGAAAAAAAATATATATCCATATTTCCAAGAGGAATAAAACTGTTGCATCTGAATAAGAATGGCTAACTCACCTTCAGTTAAAAATGCCTCTATAAATTTTGAATAAGAAGAAACATTAAAAACACTTTCCTAATTTTATTGGTATGGCTGTAGCACATAACAGAAATAGTGGGAAATTAATATTAACATGCCACTGAAAGATGGAATGGCTGAAGTGCAGGTATTTCATTATCTTCATATGCAATCTCAAGAGTATAACAGATTAAGATAGTGCTACAATGTTTAAACTTTTAACTTTTTTTTAACTTTTATTAAACTTTTTACCCTTCAATAAAAACCTAATAATAATCTGAGTCATGACTCAGATTATTATTAGGTTTTTAAATAGCTAGTTTTCAAGATTTAAAAAACGTGGTCAGAATTTGCATATTAGTCTTCTAACACCCCCCTAATGGCATCAATCCACTAGATACTAGTTTGCCATGTCTTAAGGCTTAATGGAGTCAAACAGTAGTAAGAAAGGATTACAAATATTATTTAATTCTTCCAATATTTGATCTCAGTCACTGAGACATTGCCAGGGATTACAATATGAGACTTGTAACATGCACACGCACAGGAACATATGGATGAAAGACCTTGAGTCCTAACTAGGTGTGGTGCCTTCTGTGATGCACCTGGAAGCCTAAGATGCAAACCAGGATTTCTAATTGCAGGGGTCCTCGACCTACATCATCCTTGACATGTGTCATTTCGACTTTACGGCGGTAATCCCATAAATAATTTGAAAAATAAATTTCAAATAAACTTGAAGCAGCACGACATAAAATTCAAACGTCATGGGTGAACGTGTTTGTGAGTGCGGCGGAAGAATATGCCATTATGCGGCGTTTGTTTGGGAGAGGTGGCATCGCTTGGGTCCCAGCATACACTCTTTGGGTACCACATGCTTTGTTTACATCCATTCTCTCACTTTGTGTTTGTGATATTTTGTGACTTTTTACCCTTCAATATGGCTCCCAAATGTAAGGCAGATTCTTCCGATGGCAGTGTGTCGAAGAAAAGGAAAGCCATTACATTAGAAGTGAAATTAGACATTATTAAAAGGGCAAAAAAGGGAGAAATGGCAACGAACATCGGCCACACATTGAACATGCGTGGCCGATGTGTGGACTTAAGTCGTACCACAGTCTGGACTATTATCAAGGATAAAGCTCGCATCCTTGAACACGTGAAAGGATTGGCGCCCATGAAATCGACTGTGATTACGAAAAAACGTAGTAGGCTCATGATTGAGATGGAAAGGCTTCTTGTTCTTTGGCTGGAAGACCAAAGAACATGGGTGTTTTAGGTTAGGTAAGTAACTTAGACTATGGTAATTCCGACTTGCATCAAAAATCGCCTTACGTCGGTCCGTAGGAACGGATCTACTTAACTCGAGGACCCCCTGTATTATTGTTTCCCATATTTCAGGAAGTTTAATGCAACCATATTTATTTAGAATAGGCTGGTTTTTGAAAATAGATGCAGATTTCAAAAAGTCTTTCTCTTCTAAATTTGCTGCGATGGTGGTCTTTTTTCAAATGATTCTCTGAACTGTATCTCAAGCATGGTCTGTAAAGCCTGATCTTCCTGTCTGTCCATAGTAGGCTAACTTGTAGGAACAGGGCACTTTATATATATATATATATATATATATATATACCAGGCACAGAGAGAGAGAGGAGGGATATGACCTAGAACATAAGAAGGCTTGCTAAGCTTTCAATGGGGGGGCTTGAAAGCTGTGCAGAGATCTTATTTCTTTAAGATTCTGGCTATTTTTAATGAAGTGCCTAAGACATACAGAAATGATGATAGCATTACTAAAATCTTTCTGAAGAGAAGGTCGAGAATTGGGGGGAGGACTGGTTATTTATTTTTTGATACTGTAGAAACTGTAGCCATTAAGATAAGAAGATGTGGTGTATATAATTCTGCTATAAGAGAGGACTCATGGAACAAAGATTATAGGCTGTATTGGTTAGCGTTTTAATGGTACCATATTGTTGAGAGGAAAGATGAGAAAGTTCGTGAATGTGTGTGCATTGTGTGGGTGGGCTTCCTATATACTGAAAAAGACAGGTTACCATTGGATGGGCATGTTACCAAGATGTCTAGTCTAGAAAGGTTAAAAATGATTTGTTTCTTTTTCCATGGCATACTTAATTCTAGGATGAAGACTATTGAGGTAAGAGAGGAAAGAATCTGATGTTGTCTGGACCATGAGGCCAAATGGAGAACACATAATCAATATATTTTAACCAGATAGAAGGTTTGAGAGGGGCCAGGTCAAGAGCTTGTTTTTCAAAATATTTCACAAAAAAATTAGCAAGGGGAAGGGGGAAAGCAAGAGATCCTATACAGGTACCCTATATTTATTTATAAATTTTGTGTTTCCAAGAGAAATATACAGAATGGATAGCAAAGGAAAAGACATCTGCAATATCAGGAATTTTATAATGAAAGTTTTAAAATGGATGGAGTTTTGTATATAGGAAATTGTATGACCAGTGAGTGGGGAGGAGGGGAAAAAGAACTTGCATACTGTTTTGCAAATATATAGCATGAGAAATCTGTAGCATCTACTATAGGTCTTAGGGGAGAATTGAGTTTGTGTATATTTGTTAATCCATATATCTGAAGGCAAACGTTGAGAACGGAAGGGTTTGAGTTTTTTTGTGATTTTAGGAGGCCAGAAAGAAATTTTTTTCAGCAACTTTTAAATTTCTTGATCTGAGATGTGGTGGGATCATAAGCTAAAAAGTCTGTTGGTAGAGCGGTCTCTGAGAATGATGTCCATTTTTCTATCATATTCACTGGTATTAAAGAACAATGATAGCACTCCTCTTATCAGCTGTGGTGATGATTATATTGTTATCTTGTATAATTTCTTGAGGGCATGGAATTGGTAAGAAGATAGATTTCCTTTAAGGATGAGAAGATTAATAAAGAATTCTAGCAACACCAAGCCTAATGCTGTTAGCTATTTCTGGAGCTAAATTATGGATATCACATCAGAGCAACAGGAAAATTATGGCCAAGACTAACAAGCACACTGACAGCGGCATCACTAAGCCTTTCATATGACATATTAACTACAGTATGAAGAGGTCAAACTACATGAACAGGTTTAGAATCCAGAAGATTGTTGTACATCTTAATGCATTCATTTTTGATTTTTAAGAATTCTTTCTGAGCAGACACTTCTGAAATATCAAAGGGAATGGTACAGAGTTCAGTGTTCATAATAGCTGAGAGCTCAGACTGCAATGAGCTGATGGTTTTGTTCGCAGCAGCTAGAATGGTATGCATGGCAATGATCTCTTCCAATGACAGAGAAAAACTGGCATACTTGTAGAAACAGAGTGCCTTTTTAGATTTGAACTTGGTTTTAAATTTCACGCAGTTTGGTAATATTTCTGTATCCAATATCTTTTTAGAAAGATCAGGCTGTTCAATTCTCTAAACAATCGAAGTTTCAACTTACAGTAATGTTTTGCCTTGAATGCTATATTTTCACTATTATTATTATTATTACATGACACCTGCAATGAGTAAGCACTCGTTGAGGGAGGCCAGGTTATTTAACATATATTAAAATACAATACATTTTAAACATGTTATATTTTAACTATCAGTCTAACAGATAAGCTTAGGTGTTGCAGGCTATTCATAACTTATTTTTTAAAGGTATTAACAACATCAAATGAACTATTTTATAAAAAAGATGTTTAACTTTTTTTATTATTTTATTTATGTTGAGCCCATATACGAGAAGTTGATTGATCAACCTATAGTATATTAGTACCGTATATGGGTAGTGGGTTGGCAAAGGAGAAACTTGTTTACATTTGATTTAAAAGCCTGTTCCACAGTATAGCAGTAGCAGGGATGAAGGAGGAGGAGGAAAATAAACTTGTCCTGTGGGTTTCAAGGTGGACTGTTTAAGAATGTTGGATGGTAGCTGTATGTGTTCCAATGGACTTAGTATACTGAGTGGGAGTATTATTGATGCTATTTCAGATGAACATTTGCCATATAAATGACCAAACACTTACCAACTCACTCCCCCACTTTCACACAGACATTTGGTCTCTGTAACTTGTGAATTCTATAAATATTTCCATGGTAAATGTTCATCTGAAATAATTGCTGTCCTGTGTATTGAGTCGAGCATTTTGAGGGAGCTTTTAGGAGCACCACTCCAAATGTAAGAGCACTATTCAAGAGTTGGGCAGATTTGTGATTTGTATAAGGTTAGCAGCTGTTCAGAGGTGAAGTAACATCTTGAGCGAAAGAGAAATTCTAGATTTTTGGAAGCTGAGGATGTAATGGTTGTGATGTGTTTATGCCAGGAAAGGCTTGATGTATGACGTACTGTAGGTTGAGGTAAGTTCTGTAGAGTAAGGAATTCTGCAAATGAAAGGGAGTGCAATGTGCATCTGCAAAACTGTGTACCATCACACATAGTGTGCATCCACACAGAAAGCAGGCAATCCAACTGCAGAAATCCTGAGAAAGACCCAATGATGGGAGTTTGCTTGGCAAGCCTTTGTGCCAGACCCGATCAAAAGCTTTGAAGAGATTTGCCAAATTTCTCCATTTGTCTAGAGATGGATGATATACGAGAGTAGATATCCTGTTGATCAGCAGGCAACGGAATCCATACTGGTGGTTGCTTAATAGCTGGGTACCTTCAAGGTAGTGTAGGAGTTGGGAATTGATGGTTTTCTCCATCACTTTAGATATGCCTGAAGTGAGTGAGATAGGGAGGTAGTAGATGGCAGTGATTTGTTGCCCTTTAAGGGAATGGGTTGAATATAGGCCAATGCCATCAGGGCCAGGAGATTTTTTTGTGCGTGTGTCTAATTTAGACAATAGGTTTCTGAGCTCTTTCTGACAAAAGGATATAGGGAGCATTGTATGTTGAACATCTGGAATGGTTGGGAGCCATTTACCATTGTCATGCATGCATTGGAGGCAAAGTGTGAAGCTAGGAGATTGCCTTTTTCTGCGATGATGATGCAATAGAGCCATCTGGGTATGATAGGGGTGGGAATAGTGTTGAGCAAAAGTTACAACCAATTGTTTTGGCAAGAGACCAAAAGGCACGGCTGCCATTTTGGCAGGCTGAAAGTTTCCTGCTTTTTGCCTGTTCAAATTATGTTAAGGAAGCATTGATAGTTTTACATCTATTTCGGGCTTGGGTATAAACATTGAAGGAGGATGGAGTTCTTGATGTAAGCCAGTTGTGGTAGGCTTCATTTCTCATTTTTACAGTCTTAGCACATCTTTTGGAGAACCAGGGTTTAGTTAGGGGATGGCAGTTCAGAGAAGTGTGAGGAATGTATGTTTCCATGCCAGTGATGACTTTGGTGATATGTTCAGTGCATATGTTTGGATTGGAAGACCAGAACAATAGTCCAACCATGGGAATGAAGCATAGAAATCATAGAGGCAGTTCCACTTGGCACTGTTATAATGCCAAACTGCTCTCGTATGGGAGTGGCTGTGTAAGCATTGTTACATGGGGGAGAAGATGAGCACTAAATTGTGGTTGGAATTATCCAGAGGGGTCACTACATTCACTGTGTATTTGGAAGAGTCACTGGTGAGGAAGAGATCTAGGGTGTTTGGGGAGTGGTTTGGGTTATATGGTATTCTGGTTGACATGAGAACAATTTGTGTAAGGTTGTTAATGATGGCAAATGTTTCAGCATATCTGCTTGTAGGATCTGTACAACTGCAGGAGGAAAACCAGTTGGTGTTGTGAACATTAAAATCTCCTAGGAGGATGATCCCACTGTTACGAGAGTGGGACTGGAGAAAATCAATTTTTAAGGAGAGGAAATTAAATAGCTCAGAGTGGTTGGTGGCATTAGGTAAGCAATAGAGACAGCAAATGAATTTGATTGAGTAGGGAAGGGATGTTTTCAACCAAAGAAGGTCAAAGTTGGGTGATTCTAGGTTAGGAGCTCTCTGGTAAGGTACATCAGAGAAGATATATGCACAGATGCCACTCTTGAGTAGAAAGAAGTTAAAGAGTGTGCAGTTTGAAAGGTTGAGATAGATAGTGCTTGGGGAAGATATTTGAATTTCTGCTAAAAAGAGTAAGTGGGTTTGGTGGACTAAAGATGGTAGAGGGGACACTATTAAGATCTGTGGCCTCAACACTTACAACCTTGTCCTTCACTTACGACCGTGTCCTCTTTGAGGACACGGTTGTAAGTGAAGTAGATGTGCAAGGTTCTGTGGGCATATATTTGACTGCAAGGGTCTTGCACATTTCCTATGCAGTGCCTACATACTGGTCTCCATTGTGGCTGATAGTATTGTCACATGAGGAAGATAATGGCATCCTTGTTCCCCCTGGGGAAATGTAAGTCAGGTCGAGCATGTATGAGTGATTGGGGCAAGTGTCCTCGAACTTGTTATTTATTGTCATTTTTAATTTGGATATGTTGTCGGTGTGGCATAGGTCACTTTCACAGGGACAGTATTAATATTTTATTTCTGGGATCAAAGTTGCATTATAATGATTATAACTTTTAACGATTTACCATTTTCTGTTGGAAAGTTCAAACTTGCTTATATTTGGCTAAATTTTAAATCAGCATCTTCAGAGCACAACACAGCATGTATATGCAATAGTGAGCAAGTCAAACAACACAAATTGTAACGGACAAAAGATATGAAGTTCTAATTTGGAATCCTCTAATGTTGTAAAAAAAAAAAATACAACTATGTGGGAGTTGCTCTTAAGATAACAGTCTCCCAAATTTTTGGCAAATTAATGCAACTCATATTTGTTCAGGTTAGAAGAATTCATCATAGCCATGGATGACTCAAAAAATGATCTTTCCAATCTGTATCAACTTCTAAATAGCACAAGAGTTTTCTTCCATCTAATTCTGTAGAGTCTCCATAGCTCAGTTGGTATAGACGAAGCCCTTTGGTTGGAAAGACTTGGGTTTGATTCCTATCAATGAAGCAAGAAACCTTTATCTGGTCTCTTTCAACTAAAGGTGAGTTAGCCAGTCTCATATGGAGGTGGAGGGTTTTTTCCACCCAGAAACTCAGGTTTTTCATCCCTCAGAACTGGCAAATCGGTCCATGAATACACACGGATTTACAGTCATAAAACATGTAATTAATCCCTCACTAGGAGGGTCTCAACCAGTCCTGAGGGACAGTTGAGGAATGGGGAGAACCCCATATGAATAAATAAAATCTAATCCTGCCTAGAGACATCCAAAGCTTGGTATGCAATCCTGATTTGCCATAATAATGGTAGCAAATGCATATTTTATGTTCTTTCAGGGGGATGTTAGCCTATCATCCTGTTTTGCCCAAGTCACTGTCACACGGAACTTCATACACTCCAGGATATGCTAAAAGTGAAGTTTATCCTTAGGAGAGCAGATCAGAATTGCTAATTTAACATGAGGTTTGAATGTTATGCAAAGGCCATGTTTTATTAGTGCTTTGGCTATCTTTTCTGATGTACCTGTGACATAGTGAAAAGGAATGGTAATGTTTTGTTCTTGTGAATTAGAGCAGGGAGAAGTAATAGAGGTATGTAGCATTTATCTACATTGTAGGAATTGTGGTCATTGGCCAAGAAAGTATGGTGCAGACATTTGAGTTATGTAGAGAGAGCTGTATCATTAGAAAAAATAACTCTGGTTCTGTGTGTAAGTGTTTCTAAAATACCATACTGTTCAGCTGGATGATGATGTAATTTATGTTTATGTAGATATCTTCCTCTCCCTCTCCCTCTCTCTCTCTCTTTCTCTCTCTCTGTGTGTGTGTGTGTGTGTGTGTGTGTGTGTGTGTTGGCTTTCTGTAAATGGAAAAAGATAGTGATCCATCTGAAAGGCAGGTGACTAATGTGTCAAGAAAAGGTAAACAGTTATTAAATTCTTTTTCTACTGTGAAGTGAATTTTAGGGTGATGGCTGTTTATGTAGGTGACAAAAGCATCCAAAGTATCTTGTCCATGGGGAAAATGGCAAACACATCATCAACAAAGAGTAACCACATTAGGGGCTTGTATGTAGCTGTGGTAAGTATTGTGTTTTCAAAGTGTTCCATGTAAAAGTTTGCTAAAGGGGAGGGTGAAGCAATAGCAGTACCATTAATCTGTTTGTAAATTTTTTCCTCCCCATGTAAGGTAACCCACATACATAGTAAATTTGAATAATTCAAAGATATCAGAGGGGAAATTTAGACTATCAAATCAAGAGTGTCTATTAGTGGTACAATGGTAAATAAAGAGGTGACATCAAAACTAACCATCATGTCTGAATTTTTAAGGATATAATTTTTAACTAGTGATTTCAAATGGACTGTTTTTTTATTTTTTACAAAAGAAGAGGAGTTGCCAGTAAGGGGGGGGGGGTGTCAAGAGACTTGACTAAATGTTGGACAAGTTTATAAGTAGGACTATCTATGATATCGACTATAGGGCATAATGAGATATTAGGTTTGTGGATTCTTTGTAATCCATAAATGTGGGGTGGTTTAACATGAACACAAGCAAGTTAATAAACAACTTTTTTATAAAACAGTTCATTTGGTGTTGCTAATACCATTAAAAATAAGTTATGAATATTCTGACTATATTAAAACACTAACCAATAGAGCCTATAACCTTTGTCCCAGCAGGCCTCTCTCTTACAGAAGAACTTAATCATATATTATACCACACCGTCTTATCTAATGGCTACAATTCCCACAGTATCAAAAAAAAAAAAACCCCAAAAAATTCTTGACCTTCTCTTCAGAAAGATTTTAGTAATGCTATTATTCTGTATGTCTGAGGCACTTCAGAAAAAAATAGCCAGAATTTTGAAGAAATACAATCTCTGCATGGCTTTCAAGCTCTATTGTAAGTTTGCTACCCTCATACGTTCTACTAAAGATCATCTCACATCTCTCTGTGTCCGGAGTTTATAATGTGCCCTATTCCTGCAAACTGACCTACTATGGACAGGATGATAAGCTAACATCTGCAATCATAACTATGGTTAATCAAGCCTTGTGGACCATGCTTGAGATAGTCTTCACAGAATCATTTTGAAAAAACACACCATGGCCCATTGCAGTAAATATTAAACTTCCCAAAATATAAGAAATGCTAACTTAGAGATTCTGAGCCCACCCCTAGTGTTGCCTTTGTGTGTGTGTTACAAGTCATATATTGTAATCCCTGATGATGTCTCACTGACTGAGATGAAGCACTGGAAGAATTAAATAACATGTTTAATTCTTTCTTACTGCTGATTTTCACTCATTTAAGCCTCTAACATGAGGATCTTGGTTTCTCCTGCCACCTACCTGTTGTGCTAACTTTTCCTCTATCATTCTGTTAAAGTAACTAATTGCACCACTATTGTTAAAACTAATAACGTATTTCCATAAGGTAATGAAGTCCCATCTTCTTACTACCAAAACAATCAACTTTTTTTTTTTTTCCCCAAAAAAAGAATGCTTTAAACTTCTAAACTGTTTAACTATGTTGTGCTGGATGTTACACTCCATTTGGCCCTGACCCTACTGACTAGGGTATTAAAACACCTGCTGGAAGTATGAAGTAGCTCAAAAAAAGTTTCTTGTTTGGTCTCTGGAAAACAACAGAGCTCACCCATGGTATGCTGCACTGCATTCTTTCAATCTTCCATATATACACACAACACACATCTTTATAAATTAAAATTTAAAAATGAATGAATGAACAGAGTCTCCATGGCTTGGTTGGTATAGACAAAGTCCTTTGGTTCAAAAGACCTGGATTTGAATCCTGCCTGGGATGCAAAGAGCCTTTATCAGGACTTTTCATCAACTGAAGGCAATTAGCCAGTCTGACACAGAGATCACAGGAATTTTTCACTCACAAAAACAAGCAAAGTCAGAAGAACACATGCAGCTTACAGACACAATAGACAATGCAGATAAGATTAACCACTCCAACATAAGCAGTATATGGTTTCAAAGAAGCCAAGTTATTTGGCCATGGCAGACAATGAGTCTAAGAGGAAAGGGAATATGGAATCTGATAAATATTCCATATTTATCAGATTTCCTGAATTACAAAATTATATGAATTTCATAATAATGAAATTTCCATCAGAACCTGTTAATTCAAATAATTCTCACACATCTCCATGCATAAGTTTATCCATATAATAAATCTGTTTTTTTGTGCAAGACCTAAGTATTCTTCCAAAGAACTGCATTTAGAGAGAGAGAGCACTTTCCACTACTACTCAGGTTAGTGTTACTTGATGCATTTTACATTCTTCATAATGAACAGTGGCATAGCATCTGAACTAGACAAAGTATGACAAATCATAGATCTGGAAATGCTATAATGAGGGAAGCTTATCCTTTGCCAATGAAAAGAAACTAAGATATCTTGTGGATAAATCAAAAAAACTACTTGAATATTAAATGGAAATATGATCAATTTTTCCTGAAAGTAAGAAAACAGATAATTTAACTACTGATGGCTCTGTTGATAAGAACTTCCTGAAACCTGATTTGAAGATAGTTAATGTATTGTATTTCATGAGGTAACAAGCTTCAGTTGTGCACAAGAATGAGCATTGTAAATGAAGGTAAGGTCAAATTTTTGATATGAATAATAGTGACAATGTGCACTGATCAATGAATGATGTGTTTTGTCTGAAAGACTAAAAACTGAAACCTTTTAGATCTCGTAATTCTTCATATACACCTCCGAAAATCAAAAAATTAGAATAATCAAAGAAAACGTGTTGAATGATTTGCAATTCTAATTTATTGTATAGAAAATTGTTGGATTCTGAATGAAGAGAAATTAAAATTAATACTCCCTTCAGAATCCAACATAATCCACCATATCAAAGGCTACATTTGTAGATATTATTTAATGTAAATCTCTTATTATAAACTATTATTCATATAAATAAAACCTTTGAGTGTTTTTTATTTAATGATTTAATCTAGGATATGTATTAATAATGGAAAAGACTCTGTATAAAAATAACATTCAAATTATTTTATTTATTCCTATATTAAGAGTAGAAGAATTTGTATTCATCATATTTAATTATATATTATTTAAATTGAAAAATATCCTTTTATTTTATTTCTGTGTGTAACGATATAATGTTATGTAATGCTTATGCACTGCTCTAATTGTTGTCATGGAGACGGAGTTATAAATAGAAGGCGCAAGCGTGTAGCACATGAGTTATGGACGTGAGATGGAATTGATATGAGCTGGACGGTGAAAACAAGTTTTGGCGGGAAAAAGGAGTGAAAATATAAAAACGGAAAGCGAGAGTAAACAACAGCAGTTTGTCATCAGTCATAGCACTAGAACTAGGGAACCAGGGACTGAGTACAATTGGAGCACTCAGCACAGTAACGGCTCTGAGAACAGTACAATAGAGATGAGGAAATAATTTATTGGTAGCACGGAGTTATAAGAGGCTGTAGTACAAAGAATTAAGTGCTGTAATCAGATTACGAAGGATCAGGATGTAAATTGGCATCTCAGAATATTGATATGGAATTCTGAAGTTAATGTTGTATTCCAGAGCTTTCAAGGAAGATAAATGAAAGCTGATTCTATTGTAAAGTAGTATATGAGGAATAAGTGAATTTTCTAGTGCAAGTGTGTCTGCATTTGTGATGCGCTGAAGTTAAAGATTAAGTTAATTTAAAGAAGATTACTTTTGAAATGTGCAGCTCCAGTGTGATAATTATCTAAAGTTTTAAGTGTGCCACAGTGAATAATGTGTGCAAAGATTTATTCCAGTAAGAACAGTTGTACTTTATAGCATTTTAGAGTGAAGTTATAAGAATTATCTCCTGTTAAATCCTAACTTTAACTGCAGTGTTTATGCTGAAATTAGCCAAAGCTAGAAGGTTAATAGTTTTCCCCCCTTAAAAGTGATAACTATCTCTTGACTGAGCTATGTGATTTCTGACTAAGGGATATATAAAGAATACTATTGTAAAAATATTTGCTGTGAATTTCACTGGTAAAGAACTTTAGAACTATCTTTGCCTATTTGGGAGAAATTAGATTTTGAGGCTCAGTGTTTAATAACCAAGAGTTGAGTGAATGTTATGAATTGTTGAACCGAGTCAATTTTGCATTATCTCGTATCCAAAGTATGCTTATGTATATATTATATAACCTTGCATTAAATGTTTTGTTTTATTGATTTCAATTTGTTGTTAGCCCGATTCTTTTCCACTGCACTGTTCATAAAATTATCGGACCTAGCAGGAACCTCAAATGTTAATGTAAATTTCGGCCTATATATAAACATCAGACTGCTAAAGTTAATTAATATTTGGTTACACTATTTTGCATAGACTAATCTGAATATAGGGTGGCGCAGTATAATAGAAATTTCCCTATATTCAGATAAGTAATCAACATAAGATTAATTAACTTTAATAAGAACGTTAAAACAAGATGGCGGATCAAAAGATAGGAAGGACGATCCAACAAATAATTATTATTATCTAAACCTACATACTTTGTAAATTATATGACCATGTAAACACATAATAATGTAATATAAATTATAAGAAAACTGTTATTTGAAAACATTCACAAAATTAGAATAATTTTAACGTGGTTCAAAATTTTAGAATAATGCAAAAATAAATGCACAGAAATTACAGTTAAAGGGAAACCCTTCCCCCTTAGCTTTTATGACCATATGTAAACAACTGGGCATATCATTTACTAGTGGTTCACAATTTTTTTTTTTTTTTTTTTTTTATATAAAAAATTGCTTGGATAAAAAAAAATATATGGTCTGCAGACTAGAAGCAGGTTCATTTTTGTCTCTTGGAGCAACTTCTTGAAGACATTTCTTTATAAGTTCCCACAAATTCTCCATAGGGTTCAAGTCTTGTGCACTTGCCAGACAAGAAATTACATTGATTTGCCTTTCTTTGAGCATCTAGTAGTGGTCTTGGAAGTGTGACAAGAAGCTGAATCTTATATGTTCAAGAATTTCTTGGTATGCTTTGGAATTGACTCTTTTGTACACAATTCACAGCCTACCTAGACACTCTGCAGTCATACAAGCCTGACAGAGCCCATGACAGAGGTTGCAAATTGAATGTTTCATGCATTCTTTATCAAATGCTTCTTGCCTAAGATGCCAAACACACATATCCTCTGATGACTGTGGGACACAAAAAACATAATTTCATCACTAAAAAGTACCTTTTTCCAGTTTTCTTGACCCCCCCCCCCCACAGTCTTTGCTTACAATATTGCATTCTAGCTGCATTTTGCTTGGAAGTCATAAGCAACTTCATCTTAGGCACACATGATTTAAAACCCAATTTGTGATGTAGTCTCAACGTCATCAATTTAGGCACATTCACAGCTAGTTCTTTCCATCTCCTGTGAAAATACCTTACACTTCAGAAGAGGTTTTTCTTTACAATATTCTTCAATCTCCTCTCATCTCTTGATGCAGTTATTACCTTTTGACAGCTATTGCAGTGATTATTTTGAAAACTCTGGTTATTAGAATACTGTCTCAATAGTCTCCTCACATTTGCTTGAGAACATTTAAATTCCTTAGATATAAACTATTGATTATAAATCATAAATATAGAGCAGATATATAGCTCTAAACTATAAACCTTATTTTGAGTTTGGCTTTTCTGTGTACAGACACCATACAAAACTTCTTAGCTTCCAATATATCACTTGTTCGACCTATGTTTAGCAAATAATTAACTGAAATCCACATGCAAACAATTCCTTACAATTCCCACAGCTATGAAATATATGCTATTTCTATCTTCTGTTCAAAACCAATCGGAAAAATTTGAAATATTCTAATATTTTGAACCACGTTAAAAATTATTCAAATTTTGTGAATGATTTGAAATAAGAGTTTTCTTATAATTTATATCACATTTTTGTGTGTTTACATGGTTATATAATCTACAAAGAACGTAGACTTAGATGATGCAAATTCATATTTGGTATAATAAATTTAGTTTAATCCTTTATCCAAGTGTGAGCAAACAAAGTTTGTACCTGAAAATATCTTCAGGACTGGGGTAGGGTAGTACAACACCAGGCAACTTGTATCAAAGGTGGACCAAGCTAACATCACTCCTATCTCAGTATCTCCCATAATGCAAAACACTCTCCTTGTGGATATGTATAATGTTATGCATTGAGGGAAGGGCCACTACCCAGACTAGTTTGACCTTTATTGAGGTCTCTTCAGTGGGAGCCAGGCACAGAAGTGGCGATACCAGGCAGAAGCAATAGCGAGGTCATCTTTACCTATAGGAGTTGCCAAAAGGTGTGCCACCTTTTAATTAAATTACTCTGGATTTAGGAGATAGGAGTGATGTTAGCTTGGTCCACCTTTGCTACGAGTTGCCCAGTGTTGTACTACCTTACCCCAGTCCTGAAGATATTTTCAGGCACAAACTTTGTTTGCTCACACTTGGGTAAAAGATTAAACTAAATTTATTATAGTCTAACCAAGTGAAAAATAAACATTCATCATATTTGTAATAATTATTTTCTATGCAATAAATTATAATTGCAAATCATTCAACACATTTTCTTTGATTATTCTAAAAATTTTTTTTTTGATTCAGGCGCGTAATTTTTATTTTCTTAAACTGACTAAATTCGTAATATAAATATAATTACAAAAATGAGAGCCCGGAAATTTCCGCCACCCCTCAAAATTTGCCGCTCTAGGCCTGGGCCTATACCTAAATATGCCACTGCATCTATCACCGACCACCAACACTATAATTTTCACAGACAATCACAGACATCGATGCACATGGCGGGATTCGAACCCTCAGCCTTTTGGCTGGAGAGGGATATGCTAACCACTCGGTCAACCAGGCTGGCAATCATTATTATCAATTTCCTGAAATGTATACTCAAGGGGGGTGTTCAGGCTAATTTGAAAGCACTATATGATTAAGTTCACATTACTATTCATTTCCTAACAACAATTTTCCTCCAAATTAGAATATTACTTTTCAGTACTCTAGTATTGTTGTATCTAACATTTTGTGCTTCTAAGGTACTTCTGACTGAATCAATCCACCTAGATCTTGCTCTTCCTATAGGTATTTTTCCTGCAATCTTGACATCAGTCATCTGTTTTCTTATCCTTTCTTTACCCATTCTGTTTAATTGAACCATACTATCTTAGATTAGGGCTAATCTTAAGATGGTATGGTTACAGATTCTTAAATGCAAAGAATGTCACGTTCCTTCTTAATATCTTCATTTTTTAATATGATTCTAACATTGATGCTATATGTTCAGGTCATCAATTTTACTAAGATCTCTCATATCTGTGGTCTCTAATTTTTCATCAAGTGCTTTATTTTTACCCAACTCTCAGATCCATAACTTAAAACTGGTTTGAACACCATCTTGTATACTGCTAGTTTAGCATTTTAGCTAATTTCTCTCTTATTCCGTATAAATTTATTCAGCTGGCTCCCCACCATACCTATTCTATTGTCTATTTCCAGATTTAACTTGCCATCTCGCTGGCCTGGTTGACCTAGTGGTTAGCATATCCCCTCTCCAGCAAAAAGGCTGAGGGTTCTAATCCCATCGAGGGCATGGATGTTTGCGATTGTCAGTGAAAATACTAATGCAGGGCAGTAGATGGTGTTGGTGTAGATGATGATGATGGTAGTTGCAGTTCATTGTAGTTGGGGGATAGAATGGTAGAGACAGAGCTGTAGAGTAGGTGCCCTCCCTTGGTGAATCTTTGGGCTCCCTGAAGGTGTCACATAATAATAAATAATCTTTACTAAAAACTGAACCTAAAAGAAGAACAGATGAAATATTTTGCTTGTTATATAGGCTCTGCATTCAGAATGTAGCTGAAATTTTCTATGTTTTTGCCTATTTTCTTAGTTTTGGTCTTCTTATTGCAGATTTTCATGCCAATTTACTACAGTTGTTATGCAATTTAGTTGGAAAACCCTGGAGACTTGCACTGGATGTGTTCAGGAATACATCATCTGCATCAAGCAAAGAGCTAAGCTTGAGTTCTGCAATTTTAATATCAGGTTTAATGCAGATGTCAAACTTAGCTCTTTGCTTGAATGGAACTCTCTGATTTTACATTAAACCATTTTACTGGATTTCCTTCAATTCTAACTGTTGACTTACAACTCAAATATAGACTGTGTATTACTCTGTATAATGTTCCATTTACCACATATAATGATAGTTTTTTTGAAATGCTTTTCACTGGGCACCTTGTGATATACCTTCTCCAGAAGTATAGCTCCTTGTAGTATTCTCATAATTTCTCAGCTATTTGTCATAAAGTGACAACCTGATCTTGAGGACCTCTATTTGGTCTGAACTCGACTTTATTCTTCTCAAAGTTTCTCTTCCATAATTTTTCTCAACTTTTCAGGTATGCTTGCATAAATCTTACCTGAAACTTTTAGTAGAGAAATTCCTCTGTTATTCTCTCATTCAGCTGTATTACCTGTTTTTACAGATGTGAACTATGAGAGATCTTCTCTAATCATCTGAACCAGGCTCTCTGAATTATGCAGTGTAGCCACTGCAAAATTTATACCGCAATCCATGATTTATTTTGTGAGTTGGAATAATTGAAGTACTATTAATGGTACGCTACAGAGAAGTCAGTTGGCATGCAAGCATCAGTTAATCGAAGGGTCATTGTTTTGATGGTTGGATAAACAATAGATTGCTGTACTTGTATTTAAGCATTTCTGGTTGAATATTATCTAGTACAGCTGCCTTTCCACATCTCAAGATTTAGACGGCTTTTTTCCTACCTCAATTACTGATATGTACTCCTGTGTTTTAATTCCTATTGAAAATTTTCTATTACTGTTCTGTCATTGCTTGTTTCATTTAACAGTCTTCAACATGGTTACTCCAGACATCTAGGATATCCTTATTTTCAGTTTTCATATCACCTCTATCATCTTTCATTCCTTTTACAGTACTCTTTCCTCCATTTCTAAGTTTTATCAATAACCTCAAGAGCATTTTGCCATCTTCGTGATATTTATTTTCTATATTCTTACCAGTTTTCCCATGACTTTTTTTTAGCAACTTTTACACACTGCTTTGCTCTGTTAAATTTTCTCTGTATTCTTTTAGTTTGCTAAGAACTTTTGGTATGCTTTCTTCTGTTCAAGGAGGACGACTTCCTTAACTTCTTGCGTCCATATTATTTGTCTATCCTTGCAGACAACTTCACCACATACCTCCCTAGCTGAATTAATCAATGTTTTCTTTAGAGTTTGTCACTGGGACTTCCAAATTTTGGTTTTTGTTTTATAACTATTTCATTTTTTCTTTAATGATGTCTGTACAGTTGAGTTTACAGTTTACCTGTAAAAGCTGCTAAACTTTAATTATTTTGATTAAAATAATTAAATTTAGTTTTACTGTTCTTTTCAATGTGATATTCACTTTTAACCTACTTAGTACTAAAGTGATGGCTACTTCCAATTTCAAATCCTGTGTGCAATCTTGTAACCTGAACCAACATGAAGATATCACTGTCAATAATAACATAGTCAATGAGGCTTTTCTTATTTCTTGCATGTGAACTTGCACAGATCTTCATGTTGGAGCATGGTATTAGTAATGATTAGTCCATATCCTTAGCAGAAATCCAGAGATACATACCATAATTATAGTTCGCCCACGGATTAGAGATCCTTCGACACTTCTGCGCATCATAGAAAAAGGAGAATCCATTCCGATAATAGGGTAATCAGCCCATATTGTGGGATGAGTTGTTTATTATCACCGGTCGGAAAATTAACTTCTCTTTTATGATTATTGTAGTTAACTATGTTGCTTGTATAACAGTTGGAAAATTTTACCTATAAAGCACGTGATTTTGCGTGTTGGGGACCAATTCGGACGTCCTTCATTTCTTTCTCCCCTTCAGCATGAATCGACTATTCTTGGAAAGACGCGAAGCAGGGACCTACAAACGGTGGGTGAACTATATTAGCTTTGCCCTCTTCTCCAAATTTTCCAATATGCCTGGTGGAATTCATTTCCTACTCTGCTGTTTAAATCTCCATAAAGGACCACTTTTTAAATTTCCTTTATATCAGCTGGCTGCTCTAGTGACTTGAAAAATTCCTCTGCTTTTTCCTTAGGAGATCCTACTATTGGACCATAGTCACAAATATGTTTCATTGTCCATTTCCTCATTTTGAAGTATGCCCACATAACTCCAATTGAAAGTGCCTTCCAATCAAGAAGTTTAGTTTCATGTTTTTTTGTTGTTGAATGCTATCGCTACTCCTTCCTTCTTTTTCTTGATTGTTATTGTCCAAATATAACATCCTATGCTTATTTAGTAAGATCTCACCTGTTTTTGTACTCCTTTCTTCTGTATATCATAATTAATTTTTATTTTCATTTCAATTTTATTATTTACTTTAACAATATACAAACTTCAGTATTAATTTACCCGTGTTAACTTACTCTATCAGTGGTGTTAAATTTTCTGTTTTTCTTTTAATTCTATACATGTGCATCTCTTGGGTCAGTCATTTCATATTATAGATGTCCATGAAATGTAGTGAGAAGTTTTATTATAATCAACTTCTCCACGGAGTTAAATAATGAATCAATGATGTTGGACTGATAAATTTTCTGCCCCCCCCCCCACCTGAATTTTATAAGTGCCATTGTTTCAGTCATTTCCCACTATGAGGACTATGAAACATGGATGAAAATTTTATGGTAATAAATAACTTTTACATGTAAGGTAGTAGAATCATTAATTCACTTATTTCTCAATGTCTACTTACATTTCTTCCTAATCAGAAACACACCTTATGAATTTTTTGCCTTGCTTACTCAGTCTCAATTATTTGTGTGGTGGCCACGTGCCACTACACATATCTTTCCCCGTGTACTATTTCCTTAAAAAATAGCAATGGCAAAATGAAGGAGTAATAATTAAATTTGATACATTATGGAAAATTATGAAGACAACTACCATGTTAGAACAAAACTTTAGTTTACTATAAATCAAAATGAACACTCAACATTTCGACCTTCATATCAAGGTCATCATCTGGAGCACATACACACACATATATAGAGAAACAAGCTGCACTACAATCTACATGGTTTGCTAAAGTTACTGACCAATCATTACAACAATTATTGGCTGGACCTCTAGTGAAAAAGTGTTCATTTTGGTTTATATTAAACTAAAGTTTTGCTCTACCATGGTAGTTGTCTCCATAATTTTCCATGATGTATTCTGATCATCGTGTAAGCATGAAAGAAAGAATTAAATATGATCATTACATCCTGCATTTTATAACATTTTTTCTGAAAATGCCAATGATGTGTTGATGTGTGTGTGTCTGATCTTAGGCTTTTACTCGGTTGTTGTGATACATTTTAAAACATAGATTTAATGACTTAAAGACATAGATTTAAAGATAATTCGACATATTCAATTCTTCAGGAAGATCCTACAAGAGCATTACAAAACCGTACAAACAACTTGTTAAAGACTATGAGTGAACTTCCTCATAATGTTCGCCTCTCTTTACGCTCTCTACATCCTCTTATCCCACGCATCTATGGAGTTCCCAAAATACATAAAGAAAACATCCCTCTTCGCCCAATTGTGGAAGGAATTGACTCACCTACGTACTCACCTAGCAAAGTACCTCAAGTGTTTCTCCAATAAATCTTCATCTTTCACCAAAAACACCACAGATTTTGTGGTGTTTTTGGTGAAATCTTTCACCAAAAACACACATATAAAAGATATTCCCATCATTCTAGCAAGTTTTGACTCAATATCTTTATTTATCGTTCCTACAGATGAGGTACTTACATTACTAAAATACAAATTATCCAAAAATATGTTTGCTTTATTAAAACACTGCATTCATTCTGGTTACTTCAGATACAGGACTCCATTGACCAACAAAACAAGGCCCGGCAATGGGCAATCCTTTGTTCCCGGTTCTAGCTAACATCGTCCTTGAAGATTTTGAAACAAAAGCCATATCTTCCTTCTCATTTAAACCAAAAGTTTGGAAACGATATGTTGATGATATTTTCATTATTTGGAATCATGGGCACACATCTCTCATAGAATTTCTTCATCATCTAAACATCCAACATCCTAATATAAAACTTACTGCTGATCTAGAAAATAATAACTCCTTACCTTTCCTGGATGTAATGCTTACACAATGGTCTGAAAGATTAAAAATTTCTATATACAGAAAACCTACTCATACCAATAGATATCTACATAATCTTTCTCATCATTTTCCACCACAAAACTTGGAACTATATCTACCTTAGGACACAGAGCATGCTCTCTCTTGAATGAACCAGATGAACTACAAAAAGAAATAAATCACCTCAATCTTATCTTTAAACAAAATGGATACTCTGAAAAAGCGATTAAGAAATTTCTTCTGGATCCTCCTAGGCAGTGCACAACAGAAACTATTAATTTTAAAGGTAGCATCTACATTCCAAGAGGGTGCTAGTGGGTCAAGCGCTACGGACGTGTTTTGAAGAGCTCCTGATTCAGATAAGTTTTACTAGGAATAATTAAGTATATATGCGTAATTGTTTAAGTAAGAGCGGCTGTAAACATTGTACGCTACCGATATTATTAGCGTGGGGTTTTTTTTCTTGCTTAAACTAAATACGAAAACGTTAATATTAGACCTAGTAACCTGCAGAGAAAAAAAAAAAAAAAATGGCGACGGCATTGTCATTCCATGATTTTAATTTGGATTTCAGTCGGTTCGTTAAGTGTGAGGTCTGTTATATGTATTCCTTCGATTACATAAATGATTTGTGGATGTTTAGTGTGGATGGAAGAAGGGTGTGTGTGAAATGTGACCTGAACGAGATGACAGAAAGTGCTAGTACCGATTGTGTCGCGAGTGCACGTTTGAAAGAGAAGGATGGTGGGAGGACAGGTGAAAAAATGTTAAAAAATCAGGAAAAAAGAAAAAGAGCGATTTGACAACCGTAACGGATGTTAAAAGGGACGAAAGTGAGGCGGAAAAAAACGAAATTGAGAGAACGAATGAAAGTAGAAATGGCGTGATGCAGAAATCGCAAGTAAAAAAAATCGAAAGAATGAATGATAGCGAAAAAAGAATGACTGATGGCGAAAGTTGGACACATGTTGGAACGAAAGTACTGAACCAAACAAAGATGAATGACAGTAAAAGTGAGAAGAATGATAGCGAAAGTTGGACGCATGTTAGTCCGAAAGTACAGAAACAAAGAAAGATATGTGAGAGTGAAAGTGAGAAGAATGATAGTGAAAGTTGGACGTATGTTGGACCGAAAGTATGGAAACAAAGAAGGATGAATGAGAGGGAAAGTGAGAAGAGGGGATCGAGAGTTAGAAAGTTAGAAAGATTTAATGATAGAGTGAATGTGTCGCTAGGTTCGGAAGGTGAATTTGATTGGATGAAGCAAGAAATGAAATGGATGCAGAACGAAATTAAGAGAATTCAGGTCAAAACTATTAAAATAAATCATGATGGCATGAAAGAGTTAACAAAAGATGAGTGAGTGGCGTTGTATGGTGACTCCATTATTAAAGGTGTGCTAGAGGATAAAATGCACAAGGTATGTTTTCCAGGTGGTAAAATGAGTAGAGTGATTGAGGCATTGAATATGAGGCGAGAACGAGCAAAAGAGTTAATTGTATTAATTGGTACAAATGATTTGAGAGAGAACAAAGAGCATGTCAAAATGAATGTCAGGAGACTGCTTGGAAAGATAAAGGAGAAGAGTGTGATAGGAAGGGTGGTCAGTGTGTTGCCTAGGTATGATTGTGGTGAAATGAGGCAGAGAGCAAGGATTATGAATGATATTCTGGCTGAAATGTGTGAGGAGATGGGAGTACAGTTTGTTAATGTGTGGAATGAGTTTGAGGGACGAAGTGAGCTGTATGGGAGCGATGGACTGCATTTGAGTGGTTATGGTGTGAGTCGCTTGGAGAGACTGCTGCTGGAAAGTGGAGAAGTGAATAGAGAGAATGAATCAGATCGAGAGGGGAGTGATGTGGAAGAGCAGGAGAGTAAGACAGGAGAGATTGAATGAGTGGAAATGAATGGGGAAGTGAGTGGTATGAGTATAGAAAATGAGAGAATGGGTGTGCAAGAGGAGCAGGGAAACAGGGAGACTCAGGGTGGACAGGGATACACAGCGTGAGAAAGGTGGATGCTCAAAGAGGAGGTGAGAGCATGTGTAGGCAGGAAAGTAATGGGATGATCAAGGATCAAAAGGAAACAGATGGAATTGCAAAGGGTTCTAAAATGAAGAAGCAGAAAGGGAAATGGCCCCAGTCCAGCATGGAGAGATCACATTGAGTGAGTGGTATCAGTGGAACTAGCTGTAGATCCTGAAATGAGTTGTTGTGTTTGTATACCAATGCTAGAAGTATAAGAAACAAGGCGGATGAAATGGTTGCACTAATTGCATCTGTGCACCCAGAAATTGTAGGAATAAGTGAGACATGGTTAGATGAGGATGACATCCTGACAGGAATAGAGATGGAAAGGTATGATGTGTTTCGTGAGGATAGAAGGGGTAAAAAGGGAAGGGGAGTGCTATTGATGATAGAGAAAGAGTTATGTCCATACAAGGTAGAGATGCAAGAGGGAAATGGGGCCCGTGGTTTTGAGGCAGTATGGTGTGAGATAGAGGTGAATAGAATCAAATACTTGGTGGGATGTTGTTATAGACCTGGTAATGTGGATGGTGGTGATAGTGTAATGTGTAGTCAAATTAGCCAAGCAAATAAGAAAAGGGTGATTTTAATTATGGCAATATAGACTGGAATGAAGAGATAGCAACTGGAAGTAAAGAAAATGAGTTTCTTGAGTTTTTGAGGGATAACTACCGCAGGCAGTATGTAACACAGGGCACACGAGGATTAAGGGTCTTGGATTTGGTCATCTCATCGGAGGATGTAATTATCAATGAGGTATCAAATCATCCACCAATTGGTGAAAGTGACCATGAGGTGATTACTTGGGTGTTTGCCAGCAGTACAAGGACCCCTGTGAAAAAAGGGTATATGTGGAACTACAAGGGGGGGGGGTGATTATGAAGAGCTCAGGAGACAGTTTGCAGGTGTAGCATGGAATGAGGAGTTAGCTGGAAAAGAGATCAATGCAGCTTGGGGGATTTTCAAAAAATATTTAGTGGATGTAATGTCTAAATGTATACCACGGGTGAGAAGGTTAAATAAGGTAGGTGTGAGATGGATGAATAAAGAGATTAAGCATGCAATACAGAGAAAAAGGGCATTGTGGAGGCAGCATAAGAGAAGTGGAAGTAACCAATTTCATGAGGTCTACAAAGACCAGGCAAGGAGGGTGACTTGGTTGGTGAGAGTAGCTAAAGAGAGGTATGAAGTAGTTAGCTAATGAAGCTAAAAAGAATCCTAGGGAGTTCTTTCGATATGTAGCCAGCAAAAGAAAGAATGATTATGGAAGGATGACATTGATTGAAGAAAATGGTATAAAGACAGCTGTTGCAGAATGTGTGGTGGAGATACTTAATGAGCAGTTCATAAAGATCTTTCAATCTTGTGAATGTGACTTCATGGAGAGATTAAGAGCAGTTGATGATGGGGAGGAGAGACTGACTGTAAGTGAGCAAGAGGTGTTTGGGGAGTTGAGTAAACTAGATGTAAATAAGGCTGTGGGACTTGATAATATATCACCACGTATTCTGAAGGAATGTGCCAGAAAGTTGACACCTGCCTTGACATATTTTTTTAATACGAGTCTTGCACTTGGTCAAGTCCCTAAAGAGTGGAAGGAGGGCAAGATTGTGCCACTTCATAAAGGAGGTGATCGAACTCAAGCATCAAACTATAGGCCTATCTGTGTGTCAGGTGTTCTGGTTAAGTTGTTGGAGAAGCTTGTGAGAACTAGGATCCAGAGTTGGGTTGACAACAATGGTATAATCTTTGATGGACAGCATGGATTTGCTAAAGGGAGGTCATGTTTTAGTAATCTACTTACTTATTACAATAAAGTGACTGCTTCCTTGGACAGAGGAGAAGGATACACAGTAATATACTTGGATTTCGCAAAAGCTTTTGATAGAGTACCTCATGACAGTCAAACTAGAGCAGATGGGGTTGGATATTAGATTAGTGCATTGGATTGGAGACTGGCTATCTGATAGGTATCAGCAAGTTGTGTATGGGGGTGCAATATCCAGGAAAAGGAAAGTCACTAGTGGAGTGCCTCGGGGATCTGTTTTAGGGCCATTACTATTTAACTTGTATATTAATGATATTGGCGAAGATTTGGATGGAGATATTCATTGTTTGCAGATGATGCAAAGTTGGGACGAACAATAAAGAGTAGTGAAGATGTTGTGGCCTTGCAAGAAGACTTGAATAAATTGAGTGATTGGGCAAGCAAATGGGGATGTGAGTTCAATGTTGCAAAATGTAAGGTTTTAAGATTTGGAAAACAAAGATGGGATGAAGAATTTATGCTTGGTGAGAATATATTGTTGGAAGTAGAGGAAATAAGAGATCTGGGAGTGATAGTGGATAAGGATCTAAAATTTAGGGGACACATCGCCAAAATTGTGAAGACAACACAAAGACTTCTGGGAATGATGAGGAGGACACTGACGTGTAGAAGTAGGGAGATTCTTGTTCCATTGTATAAGGCTTTGATTAGGCCACACATGGACTATTGTGCCCAGACTTGGTCACCTGGTTTTCAGAAGGATGAAGAGATGTTGGAAAGGGTCCAAAGGCGACTGACTAAGGTAGTTTCTGACCTCTGGAATGTCGAGTATGAGGAAAGATTGAAAAGATGTAATTTGCAGAGTCTAGTGGAGAGAAGGAAGAGGGGAGATATGATAGAGACCTACAAGTTGGTAAGGGGTTGTTATAGGATCAATGGTGGAGAAGTTCTACAGAGAATAGTGGGAGATCAGGGGAGAACCAGAGGTCATCCCTGGAAACTGTATAAAGAGGGTGTGAGAGGCAGGTTTTTTTCGTGCAGAGTTGTGAATGATTGGAATGCCTTGCCTGAGAGTGTGGTGTCTGTAAGGAGTTTGAATGTGTTTAAGACCCGGTATGATGAGATGTGTGTGAGATAAAAGGACCTCCTAGATGAGTCTTTGACTCCATGAGGTCTTGTTTAATAATAATAATAATAATTCCATACATTACCACAGTCTCTAAAAAATTAGCTAAAGTCCTTAAAAAATACAATATCAGGATGTTCTTCACCACACTTCCTAAAATCCGTTCTCTAATCAGCCATCCAAAGCCTACTCATCACAACCTAAAATATCCAGGTGTATATAAATTATGGTGCAATTGCAATATCCCTTATTTTGGACAAACTAACAAATCTATTGAACAAGGTATAGAAGAGCATAAGAGTGACATCTCTTACAAAAGATCTCATGCAACTGCGTTATCCAGTCATGTTCTTTTTTCAAATAATCCTAATGATGATCAACAAAGCCACTCCGTTTTCTGGGATAGATCAGAAAATATTTTTCGCTGTGATGATGAGTTTGAGAGAAAAATTGTAGAATCAAGGGAAATCCTGCTGAACCCTGTCCACTTAAAACAACAATTTGAGTTATAACATCCCAGATAGCCATGCTGCAGTTATTCAATATTGGTGTTCGCTTGAGCCTGCACGCACACTTGCAATAAACAATGGCACGCCTGTTAGAACAACTTAAAAAAAATACGTTTTTTTATGTATCAATTATGTGTGGCAATTTTTACATGTAATTTCCAGTTTTTTTAGATACTTCAATGTTTATTACTATTCTTTTCCTTTATGAATACCTGAGGAAGGTTGTTATAAGCCGAAACTAGTTGTATTATTCTCATTAAAATCTTTAAAAGTTATTTCGGTTTTTAAGTCATTAAATCTATGTTTTAAAAAAAAAAAAAATATATATATATATACATATATTCATATATAACAAAGAAATATATCAAGTAACTATAATCATACTACCCTCAAAAACTGAGGAAAATAATACAAACTATCTGTATTACTCCTGTCATTTGCATTTTGCCGAAACAAAATCACCTAAGGTCTAATGCCTAAATCCAAATATGCTGAAAAACAAGCTAACAGTTTCGGCAAGATAAAAAATGGGTCATTTCAGGAAACTTAATGTTAGTAATTTAAAGCTAAATAATAAAAAAGGAACAATTTCTGGAATTAACAAATGTAAGTGAAGTATTTTACCTTTATTTTTGCCAATCTAATACCTTCTTGTCGTTTCATTTCTTCTTTTTTCATTAACAACTGAGCACTTCTTTTTTCTTCATCCTAATGCATTTTAAGAAATAATCCATTTTGATGCAGTAGAATGATTTTTATATGAATGTATGCATATAGCTGAATAGTGCACAATGTTGCTAGCTCAGGTTCAGGTGAAGAAAAACCAAAATATAGTAATTCCTCAATTATCCAACTGCAGAGAGAAATCAATTTGCTGGTCTGATAATTGAAGGTATAATTACACAGTGCCATATCAGAATAGCTGATTGACACAGTAATCCATTCAAGGGTCGGTTAATTGAGGGATTACTACACTACTACAACACAAGAGAATATCATGTTGCAAAAAAAGATAGTGTTCCTTTTTATACATTGATATCAAATCTAAAAGTTATACTTTGAGTGTATGGCATTCTAGTATTATGAAATGGTGTAAGGTGGAAAGATGTAGTAGTAATGCTGATGCTACTCAGTCTCAATAATTTGTGTATTTTTTTGTGGAATGCCATTTTTCAGAAAACAAGTAGCGAAAGATTCCACATATTTAGGAGAGAAAGGTTGGTCTTATTATTATTTTCCTATGCTTCTCTAAGAAAATTAAACTACCTTCAACAAGGAAGGATAAAAGAAACTAAAAGATATCAAGCATAAAAATTGAAGGAATAAAAAAGTAACTGGTATAGTAATCCCCCAATAACAAGGGATGCAAAAATCATCTCTTTAGCAAACAGGAATGAGAATAACATCTGCAGTACCACCTAGAGCAGGGGTCTCCAAACTACGGCCCGCAATATGATTTTCTCCAACCTGCCAATTGGACTAATTTTTCAATAAGAATCCGCAAAAAAAAAAAAAAAAAACATGGGGTGTTGATAGATTTCAAATGCATTAATTAAAATTGTGTTCAAAATATATTCCCGAATAGCAAAAAGTAACCATAATCCAAATTACAGTCTTTCTGACTGTAAAAGGTCGGTTAAAATGGACTAATGAAGAAAAAAAATTTTAAAGAATTCAAAACAAAATAAAAAAGTTACATCTGAATAAACTTTTTTATCAACAAAAAAAATTTATGTTGCACGAAATAAGAACACTTAAAAAAGTCGTAAAACCAAGGTTAAAGTGAACTAACGAGCAAAAAAACAAAATAAAAACAAAATTTCTGTATTCATTGACAAAAAACTCGAAGTTATACGAAATTAAAAAAAAGTTGCAACAATTTCAGAAGCAATTTGCTGATTTGGACGCCAATGCTAGGGAAATAAGATTGTTTCAAAATCAGTTTGCCTGTGTTGTTACTGATGTCAACTTCAAATGGAAATTATTTGAGTCATTGAGAAATTATTCCCAAGTCAACTTCAAATGGAAATTATTCAACTTCAGGCAAATAAACATATTAAAGATAAATACAAGGAAGGAAACTTGATTGATTTTTATAAATTTTTGAACTCTGAGCAGTTCCCAAATTTGAAGAAATTTGCTTGTAAATTTATCTCTATTTATGGGACAACAAATCTTCGCAAACAAACATTTTTCTGAATGAAATATATCAAGGCAAAATACAGGACAAATTTATCTGATGAACATTTGAAATCGCTACTTGTAATTAGCACTTCAAAATTTGAACCTGAGTTTAATAAGATTTTAAAAACACAAACACAGTTACATCATTCACATTAATGGTTTATTATAATTTGTGATAAAAATATGAGAATTTGCTGATAGTGTTCGTTTTCATTAATATACGATAATTTAATCTCACATACTCTGTAATCAGTTTTTATCTGCTTTCAATAAAACTCATATCTAGTTCTAGAGTTTTTTTATTACTACGGCCCGCTGAACAGTTCTGAAGTACCCAATGTGGCCCTGACGCCAAAATGTTTGGAGACCACTGACCTAGAGGATGCCTAGTACTACAGGGTTTTGAGGACTGTATTGTATCCATATATCCCTGAGAAAGGCTAAAACTTTGTGGTACTAGGCACCTCTAGATAGTAGATAAGTTTCACCATCAAGTGCGACAGCAGTAATTTGGGTGAAGAGAAGAACAGGTCATCCATGGAAGCTGTATAAGGAGAGTGTGAAAAGTTTTTTTGCATGGAGTGTAATGAGCGATTGGAATGCACTGCCTGAGAGTATGGTGAGTGCAGAAACGGTGAACATATTTAAAGAGCAGTATGATAAACTGTGTGTGTGTGTGAGAGAGAGAGAGTGGGACCACCAGTGATGAGTCTTTTAACTCCATGGAGGTTTGCTGATGATGATAATAATAATAATAATTTGCTTAATGGAAGTTTGAAGTGGCAAAAAACATGTTTGTAGTCCAGAGCAAAGATGTGGTTTACATCAATCATCTCCTGTGATTGATGCACAATGTAAATGATGTTTTCAAAATCACATTGCATAACATGAGAGAGCTCAACACTTCATCTTTTCGAAAATAAAAACAGCTATTCCAAACAATGCTGCTAGATAGTACACCAGATTGAATCTAATGATATTAGTTAAGATAATTAACTATTATCTTAACTATTAGATAACTTAGAAGATAATTCTAAGCTATCTAATAAATCATCTTCTGCATTATTCTATCACGTGTGTCTGGAGGAAGTAAATGGTAAATACACGATTTGCAGATTTAGCTGGGTGAAAATCTCCATGACTCTCCCCCCCCATCCCCCAATTTCAACTAAATTTAAATAAACACCATGAAAAGTCACAAAGGAAAACAGATTATATGCAGATGAAAGCAAACCTGAGAACCAAACGCCTTCTAGATTCACTAAACAGATGCATGCAGTCTTATTTGTGTGGACTCCTACCCATGAAAGGTTAAGCCTACAGTACATTAGTACCACAGGTGGGCTAAGTATTCGTCTTTCTTTTTTTTTTATTAATTTTTATATAAAAATTACTAAATTTTTATATAAAATTTTATATAAAAATAAATAAATTAAAAAAAAAATTTTATTTATTTTTTACTTAATTCAGAAATTCTGCTCTAGAAACCAAACAGAAAATTTTCAAGCAATTTTAGGTCCACTACAAGCCATTTTGGGTCTGAGAACCTGATAAGTGGAAGTAGGCTGCCTCCTATTAGCAGGACCTGGGTACTTTTGGGAAACTAAATTGCGTACTGTGCTATATTCTCCTTTCTGGAGTCAGCTACCCTAGAAGGGTGGGTTCCACTGCTATGAGTTTAACAAAGAAGAATGAGGACCTTCTCTCACTTAGGGAGGGACCATGGGAACACCGGCCCTGTGATTGATGATCTTTGTTTGACTGACAATGTCTCTCTCTCACCAGTCCCTGCAACGTAACTTCCGCCACCACCAACCACCATAAGAAGACCAGCCATTAGATCAACACTGAATTCTAGAATGAATGTGACTTAGGAGCAACCATCAACACAGAGACAGTATATCTGTCCCACATGCAGTACGGTTTCTACTACTCTAGCAGGCCTGAGCATGCATCGGGAAGCAAAACATTCTGCAATTTGATATTCCTATAACATCACTTATCAAAATATTCTGGTTCAACTAGGAACTGTTAAACATTGTAAGGTTTAACAGAATAAACACAGCACGTATAAATAATTACACACATATGAGAATAATGAACTCAGTATTTGAACATAAAGAAATACATGAATATAAATGGTCCACCAGAGGATATAAGTCAGTGACTACGTTATCCCAAATTTTAAATTAGTCGAGTTAATCCTAAATGTAAAAGAATACTGAAGTTTTGAATAACTATGGTCATTATATGGTATTGGCAAAAATTCGATTTAAACCAAATTGATAAAAATAAATCAAGTGGAAAACTGTCAACTGAGTTACAAAATTTCTTCATTACAAGATCCCCATACTAGGCAACAATATCAGAAATGCACTGATTAAAAAACAGAAACCATACATGAATCAAAGGAAATAAAAGAGGAATGGGAAAATCTGAAACAAATCCTGACAAAGGCAGCAACAGAAAGCTTAGGAATAAATGGTAAATAGAATAGAAAAAGTGGACCACAAAACTGAAACAAAGAAATAGAAAAGATAATAAAAACAAAAAAGAGAGTAACCAAAAATGGTTAAATTCCAAGACAGCAGAAGCAAAAATAGAGCACAATGTAACTGCAAAATGAGAAGGAAGGAAGAGAGAGAGAGAAATGAAAGAATTTTGTAATAGAAATAGAAAAGGATTTATTTAAACCACAACCAAAAACTTATAAAATACATGAACTAAGAAATAAAATAGAAGATAAAATATAAACAGATTTAGAAAGATCGGCAACTTATTTTCAAATTCTCTGGGGTGATGATTATAAAATAGTAAATTTTTATACAACAAAGAATGATCTAACAGAAAAGATGTCAGAACTAAAAAATACAATAAATAAGATGAAAAATAGGAAAATACCAGGAGAAGAAATATAAACTGCACAAAAATGCAGGTGAAAAATTTAATGAAAGACTCCTGAATGTCTTTAATATGGTCTGGATTTCTGGAAAAACCCCAACCTCATGGAAAAAAAGAACTGGTTGTTCCAATTTATAAATAAAATGAAATAAAGATGACTGCAATAACTAGAGGGGAATTAGTCTGCTAATTGCAGGGTACAAAATATATGCAATAATATTAAAGAAAATAAACCTCATCGGTATTGAAGAGGACAACTACCAGAAGAAAAATGAAGCAAACATGGACTTCACTGATTATGAAAAAGCATTTGATAAAATTAGCAGACAAAAATTATTTAAAATATTAACTAATCTAAATATACCAAAACGGTTCTTACAGTCTATTCAAGAAATATACACAGGAAGTAAAATAGCAGTCAAATTAAAACACATATCAGAATGGAAAGACAAGATATATCAAGAGGAGTATGGCAAGGATGTACCTTATTACCTCTATTTTGTAATATATATATATATAAAGAATGAAATTAGAACATGTCAGTTCAATGTGGAAAAGTGTAAAGTCATGCATTTGGGGATTAAAAGATTACCAGCTGTGTACCACATTGATGAGGGTAGGGACTTGGGTGTGTTGGTGGATAGGGAGTTGAAATTCAGAGGGCACATTGCTAAGGTGTCCAAGATAGCACATAGGATTACTTGGTTATTGAAGAACACACTAACATCCACAGAAAAAGAGGTTATTATTCCTCTTTATAAGGCATTGATACTTCCACATCTGGATTACTGTGGTCAAGTCTGGTCACCTGGATTCCTTGGAGATGAGGAAGTGGTGGAGAGGATTCAGAGGAGAGTGATTAAGTTGGTGAGTGGTGTAAAATATGCTCCCTACATTGATAGATTGAGAGTTTGTGGATTACAGAGGTTGGTTGATAGGCAGAGAAGAGGGGATATGATTTAACTTACTAAAAGGTTTTTATGAGATTGATGCATGGGAAATATTTCAGCTGTCTGATAGTGATGGAAGAACAACAGGTCACCCCTGGAAATTAAGAAAGAGTGTGGTTAACAAGGGTGTGAGAACTAGATTTTTTGCATGGAGAGTGGTGAATGAATGGAATGCATTGCCTGACTCAGTTGTGAGTGCTTCGTCTGTTAATGAATTCAAGAGGTATATAGATATTGTTTCGATAGTTTGGGTCTTCCACGATGAGTCTTCTGATACCTGTATAATAATAATAACAAGAACAACAATCTGGAAACATCATCTTCTTCATATAGCTTCCTCAGTGAGAGGGTGCAGCACCATGTCCTTCCAGTTCTCTGTGTTGGAGGCTTTCCTTTTTGTTTCTGCATAGCCATGTGATCCTGTCCATGATCTTATATCTTCAGGCCACGTCCTTCGTTTTTTGCCTCTTGATCCTTTTCCAATAACTTTTCCTTCTAAAACTGTTAGCATCCTCTGTGCTGCTGAACCTTTCAGTACATGTCCTGCCAATCTCATCTTACTTTGGATCATTTTCTGTAATAAAGATCTCTGTGTTCTCATTCTCTGTAGGACATCTGTATTTGTCACATGTTCTGTCCATGGGATTTTCAGAGCTCTCCTATAGCATCACATTTCAAAGGCCATTATCTATTGCCTTACTCTTTTCTTGAATATCCACGTCTCACTTCCATATGTGAAAATTGGTCACATTAATGTTCTTATCATTTTCTTTGTCTTGATACTCACAGAACTTCTGAGCGGATCTTTATTTTTCCAGAATGCATCTTTAGCCATGGCTGTTCTTATTTTTATTTCTTTATTTTGCTTACCATCTGTAGTAAAGTAGGTGCCTAAATATTTGTATTCTGTTTTACGTTCAATTTTCATATTGTTTATGAATATTTCTGGCTTGGATCTGCTTTCTTTTGAGATTTTCATAAATTTGGTCTTTTTTCATTTATATCTAATCCACATTTTTTTCCTTCTTCAATTAGTAGCTGCAGTAATTTGATTAATTTGTTTCTGTTTTCTGCTATTAGAATGGTATCATCAGCATATCTAAGATTGTTGTATTTTATACCATTGATACTAATTTCTATTTTTTGTTTTACAATCTTTTTCATCACTGTCTCACTATAGATATTAAAAAGATTTGGTGAAAGGATACAACCTTGTCTAACTCCTCTTTTTGTTTTCACTACAGAAGTCTCATCGTTAAGTAGCTGCATTTTCTGTTTGGTGTAAATCATTTTTATAATCTTAAGTACATGATCTTTTATGTCTAATTTATATAATATATTGCACATTTTATTATGTTTAACCCGATCAAAAGCCTTCTGAAAGTCTATGAAGCATATGTAAATGTTCCTATTTGTTTCAAGTGATCTTTCTATTAGTATTTTTAGTTCACTCAATTCACTGCTTATGGCTCTTTCAATTTCTTTGTTAACAATGGTCAAGATAATTTTAGATACATGGGATATTAGGCTCACAGTTCTGTAATCCTCATTCTGTAATCCTGTAAACATCATACCAATTATTAAACACACAAACAAAGATAGATATGCCACTATTTGCAGATGATCAAATTGTATTAGCTACATCAGAAGATCTAATAAGATCAGTGAAATTATTAAATGAAATTTCAAAACAACATAACATGAGAATATCAAACTTCATTTAAAAATTTTATGGAATTTACAACCGTGTTAAAAAAAACTTTTTTACTATCCCGATGTTTCGATCTTCATATCAAGATCATCATCTGGAGCATACATAAATATACAAGACAAGCTGAGTTACATTATTAACTGTAAGCTAGAGAAACAATGATTTGATCACATGTTATTCTAGTGAGATGACCTCTAATGAAAAAAAAAAAAAAAAAAAAAAAAAAAAAAAAAAAATATATATATATATATATATATATATATATATAAATTACCCCAAAACCCAAAGTCTGGCTTAGATACGATGTTTTCGCGATCTGGTCCCATTGCAGCCAGACATTAGACACATTCCTTAGCCACTTAAACAAACAATACAAATGCATACAGTTTACGACTGAAATTGAAAAACATAACACACTTCCGTTTCTAGATACACTTGTCACACATCTTTGCTCTGGCAATCTTTCCTTCAATGTTTACCAGAAACCGACACATACGGGACAATATATACACATACACTCCTACCACCATCCAACACAAAAACTAAGTGTCATCAACACTCTAAAAAACAGCGCTCAGACTATCTGTTTCAGTGTACAGGCACTGAAAGATGAATTTAAAATTATCAGCAATACTTTCCAAAAAAAAGGATACAGCCAAAACACTATTAACAAAATTCTCTACAAAACCTCAATATAAAACAAAGACAAACCAGACTACAGTAAAACTATAACCATTCCCTACATTAAAGGAACATCAGACAAAATAAACAGAGTACTACAAAAATACAACCTCAAAAACCTCCTGCAAAATTAAAAAGCTTACTCAACTCATCCAAAGACCCACTCCCTCCACTAGCCCACCCTGGAGTATACCGAATTTATTGTACTTGCAACATACCATATATAGGAGAAACAGGATGCACAATTCCTATTAGACAAAAAGAACATAGACGACACATTAAATATAATAATTATGGTGAAGCTGGCTTTTCGGATCATGCCCTGAATACCTTACACAGAATTTATGTGGAAAAGCACCGTCTACATCGCACTAAAACATGGTATAAATGGAAATTTAAGGAAGCCTGTGAGATCATTATCAACCATCCCAATGTGAACAATAATGATGGTCTTAAAATCCCAAACATATGGAAGGCATATTTTGACCCACGGAACCTTCCTCACTAAGAACTATAAACAGGACTGCAAAAAAATCCAGTATCTTAAATAACAATTGTAATACTAAAAATAGGCCATCACTGTTTCTAAAAGAAAACCATCTGTAAGAAAGAATGTTTAATCTTGTCATCATAAATAGAATTTAGCTTGATGTAATTTATAATTTTTTTTTCCCCACTAGAGGTCATGCCAGTAGAATAACATGATAAAATCATTGTTTCTCTAGCTTACAGTTAATAATCTAACTCAGTTTGTCTTGTATATTTATGTATGCTCCTAGATGATGATCTTGATATGAAGATCAAAACTTCGGGATAATAAAAAGTTTTTTTTTAACACGGTTGTCAATTCCATAAAATTTTTAAATGAATGCTGATCATCGTGTAACACTAAAAGAAAGGATGAGAATATCAAAAGTAACAATAATAATACATATACAGATTATTATTAAACATATACAGATTTAGTAAGGATAAGAATCGATGCTTTGCTGACTTGAGCTTGTCAAACTCGGGGAAGAAACGATGGCAAGAAATGCAGAGCAGGCTATCAGAGAATAGAAATTTTGACTCGCGTTACTGCACACATGGAACACATGTCACAAGTCACTAAACAACAATGCACAAGATGTGAATGCTGCGCAACCACTCACTACCCTCCATCATGAGAAAGCTGCCTATGAAGTACTCTAACGTGTACAGATAAGGTGGTTGTGCCGCTGTATCCAGCACTAGTCAGACCACATTTGGACTATTGTGCTGATTTGGACACCTGGTTTTCAATGTGATATGGAAACATTGGAAAAGGTCTAGAGAAGAGTGACTAAGACATCAGGACTCTGGAATGCTGGCTATGGAGGGCCTTTGAAGAAATGTGGATTGCAGAGTTCGGCAGATAGGAGAAAAAGAGGTGATATGACAAGAGACATTAAGGTTAGAGAGGGGATTTTATTGGATTAATCCAGAGGGATTATAAAAAGAGTAGAAGGAGGGGATGGAAAGAACCTGATGCCATTGCTGGAAGTTGGGTAAGAGTGTGGTGAAGCCGGGTGTGAGGAGTAGACTTTTTTACATGGGGAATTGTTAATGAATGGAATGAATTACTGGAATATGTTGTTAATGAAGAGAGAGAGTTAAGGATTTCATGCTTCAGTATGATAGATATGTTGACAGTTGAATGAATCTCTCATGGTGAGTTTGCTGAATCTATGGAGAGTGTAATAATAAGTATTAATTTCTACAGTCTGACTTTCCTAGCTGTGAGGAAATTTCACTGGGCATTTCAATGTTAAAAACTCCAATTGGCTTTCCTTTTCCAACTGCACAGACACAGAGATGTCTAAGCATTTACTATCACCAATTATCATACAGAAATTGTAACCAAACACCAGTACACTCGGTAACTCTAATCACTCTCCAAACACTCTACATCTCTTTCTCATTAGTGATCTTTCTGAGTATATAATATGAATGTTGCTTGCTTGCCCCCCTAGAACATTCATTCTAACAGTGATTTCTTCACCCATGGAACACCAGTCAGATCTCATTGATGAAGGTAGCTTCATCAATGAGATCTCAAGCATCTGTGACACATGCCTCAATTCCTTGGTTGAATTATTGTATTCAGTCATCTGATCCTAACATTTGCACTGCACATCACCAAATTAGTTATTATTGTTACAGAAACATTTATTCCCCATTCCAAACACTTAAGTCTATCATTATTCAGTTATTCATAATAATACTTTTTTATGCTAGACAGCATCTAATAACATTATATCCATAAGAGTTCTGAAACAAAGAATTGATAGTGGTCAGTTAAGCAGATCACTATCCATGGAAACTCCTCTCAAAACCAGAAATAGAATTTTGTTAGGGAAACCTTTATGATACCGAAATAAAGTTGAAACCAGTCCAGACATGGGAAGAAGACCTTCACATATGGGACACTGAGGCAATTGATGTGAAGCCTTATTGTGCAGATAGGCTATTTAAACTTATGCGATGGTTTGAATTTAATATAAGGTTTAATGGAATAAATGAGCCTCCATAGCTCAGTTCAGTATAGACAAAGCCCTTTGGTCAGAAAGACATGGTTTTGATTCCTGTCCAAAACATGAGGAACCTTTACCTTTCAACTTTGGTGTCTTTTGGCTAAAGGTGAATTAGCCAGAGGTAGAGGCTTTCTTTCTCACCTGAAACCTTGAGTTTTTTGTCCCTTAGAACAGGCAAATTGGCCCGTGAACACACATGGATCTACAGTCATAAAAAATACATACTTAATCCCTTATTGATGTCCCCCCCCCCCGTCCCACAACCAGTCCTAAGGGACGGCAGAGGGATGGGGGGAACCCCTACGAATAAATAAATGGAATAAATGCAGTACATATATTAATTAAACATGGGTTTAATCAATCTTATATTTTAACGTGTGGACAGACTTATGTGTTCGTCGAACATGTTGTTTATTATTTTAACGGTATAATAGAACACAGAAACTAAGTAAATAATTAATTTATTAACTTGATGCTGATATTTCGCTGGTATTATAACCAGCATCTTCAGAGCACAAAAACAGTTTGTCACAATACGCGAGACTAAAACAACATGGTGTACTTAAACAAAATTGTAGCAACAACACAAAGACTAGAGTCCTGATTTTGGCGCCCTCTATCTGAAAAAAAAAAAAAAAAACACGCTATCATATATTACTAGAGTCCTAGAAAAGTGCTAGTTTTTTTCTTAATATGACTGTCTCCCAGATCTTCGGCAAGTTAATACAGCCATATTTGTTGAGATTTGGAGTGTGTTTTAGGGCTTCTGTCACCTCTAAGAACAATCTCTCTGATTTATATGGGTTTCTGTATAGTACTTTTGTGTTTTTCCAGTTGATCTTGTGTGCAGGGGTATCCAGAGCGTGGTCTGCTAGGCCCGACTTCCCATAACGATATTTCTGGACGTATCGTTTGTGTTCGCTGATGCGGATATTCACAGTTCTTCCTGTTTGACCGTAGTAGGCTTGATTGCATGAGCAGGGTACTTGGTAGACTCCTGGATGTGATAAAGGAGGAATGCTGTCCTTGGGTGAACGGATAAGGGTGGCTAATTTGCTACATGGTCTGAATGTAGTGCGTAGATTATGTTTATTGAGAATTCTTGAGATCTTTTCGGATGTGCCTTTAATGTAAGGGATGGTGACTGTTTTGTTGTAGTTCTCTGTGGTGGATGGTGGGAGGGGTTTCTTAGGAGTGTTTAGTATTTTGTTTATTTATTGTGGATTGTAGCCGTTGGCCAAGAAGGTGAATTTATCGTCACTCACCTTAAGCAAAGAAGCCACGACTGCTTTAAGTCGAGGGCACAACTTTGCCATAACTCCCAAGCAAGTTCCAAAAGCCGAAATAATGGCGTCCATCGAACGAGGAATTTACGACCTGCCTCCAACAATAGCTAACAACATACGTTTAGATGTGGCCAACATCCTAATCAAGTCCAAGCCACATAAGGAATTCATTGCTATAAAAGAGCTACACAACAACAGCCAGATTACCATAACAAAAGCAGACAAAGGAAATGCAACCGTGGTGATGGACACAACTGAATATGAAAACAAAATGCACACACTATTACAAGATCAGTCAACATACAAAATTATAGATCGCAATCCCACCAACACACAAAAGAATAAGGCACGAAAATTATTAAAAAAAGTCACTTCCTGACCCAAAGACACAGTTAACAAACTCAAACCCTTCCATGTTAAAACACCGAGGATCTATGGATCACCAAAAATTCACAAACCAGGCACACCCCTACGCCCAATTGTGGACAGTATAAATAGTCCCACATACAAACTGGCTAGACATTTAGCAAAGCTACTAGCCACTCTCACTAACAATTCTCCCTCCTTTATCAAAAATTCAGCACACCTAAAAAGCATCTTACAACACCTCACCCTAAAAAGCTCAGACTTAATAGTAAGCTTTGACATCACTTCACTATTCACAAATGTACCACTAATAGATACCCTCAATCTACTGAAGTCACACTTCCCACCTGATATATTTGAACTATTCAAATTCACAATACATGCAGGATATTTCACATGGAAAGGGAAAATATATAAACAAATTGATGGGACAGCCATGGGCTCTCCCCTTTCTCCCCCCCTAGCCAACTTTTACATAGAACACCTGGAAAAACAAGCAATCAATACAGCCACTCTCAAACCAACACTTTGGCTACGCTATGTTGATGATGTGCTTGCTATTTGGCCACATGGCCCTGAGACATTGAAAACATTCTTAGCACATTTAAATAGCCAACATCCAAAAATCCACTTTACTATGGAACTGGAAGCCAACAACTGTCTGCCCTTCCTGGATACATTCATCACACGTCTCCCAGATGGTTCCTTATCATTTTCAGTTTTCAGAAAACCCACACATACAGGCAGATACTTACACAAACAATAACACCATCATCCTTCTCAACAATATGGCATATTAAAAACGCTAACCCATAGAGCGAGAGCAATCTGTTCAAACGACAAGGCTCTTACTGCTGAACTGACTCACTTACGCCACACCTTCTTGGCCAACGGCTACAACCCACAAAAAATAAACAAAATACTAAACACTCCTAAGAAACCCCTCCCACCATCCACCACAGAGAACTACAACAAAACAGTCACCATCCCTTACATTAAAGGCACATCCGAAAAGATCTCAAGAATTCTCAATAAACATAAACTACGCACTACATTCAGACCATATAGCAAATTAGCCACCCTCATCCGCTCACCCAAGGACAGTATTCCTCCTTTATCACATCCAGGAGTCTACCAAGTACCCTGCTCATGCAATCAAGCCTACTACGGTCAAACAGGAAGAACTGTGAATATCCACATCAGCGAACACAAACGATACATCCGGAAATATCATTATGGGAAGTCGGGCCTAGCAGACCACGCTCTGGATACCCCTGCACACAGGATCAACTGGAAAAACACAAAAGTACTACACAGAAACCCATATAAATCAGAGAGATTGTTCTTAGAGGCGACAGAAGCCCTAAAACACACTCCAAATCTCAACAAATATGGCTGTATTAACTTGCCGAAGATCTGGGAGACAGTCATATTAAGAAAAAACTAGCACTTTTCTAGGACTCTAGTAATATATGATAGCTTTTTTTTTTTTTTTCAGATAGAGGGCGCCAAAATCAGGACTCTAGTCTTTGTGTTGCTGCTACAATTTTGTTTAAGTACACCATGTGTTTTAGTCTCGCGTATTGTGACAAACAGTGTTTTTGTGCTCTGAAGATGCTAGTTATAATACCAGCGAAATATCAGCATCAAGTCAATAAATTAATTATTTACTTAGTTTCTGTGTTCTATTATACCGTTAAAATAATAAACAACAATCTTATATTTTGTGTGACAGACAAAATATAACACTGATTAAACATGTGTTTAATTATTTATATATCCTTATTTCATCATCATGCGTCTCAAGGATTTAGGCCTAGCATGGCCTGTTCTGGCCTTAGAAGTCATTGTTGAATCGTTTAAGAGGACGTCCTGGTTTTCTTTTTCCTAATGGCTTGTACTTTAAGGCTTGTTTTGGTAATCTTTCTGTTTTCCTTCTTTGAACGTGTTCCATCCATTTATGTTTATATTTTTTAATTTTTTCTATTACTGGTTCTTGGTTTAATACTTACATAATTTCTTCATTTCTTTTGTGATCAAATATGGTATACTTTGCAGTTTTCCTCATAAACTTCATTTCTGCTGTTGTTAATTTTTCTTTGTTTTTTTGTTTTATTGTCCAGATTTCGCTTCCATACAATAAGACTGGTAGGGCTAATGTATTGTATACTTTTAGTTTGGTTTGTTTTTGAACTAGGTTTAGTTTAAATATAGAGTTAATTACACTTGTTATTTTTAAATATTTTGCAATTTTTACGTTTATATCTTTTTCATTTTCATATGTGATCATACATCCTAGGTAGTTAAATGAATTCACCTGTTCTAAGATCTTGTTATCTATTACTATTTTAGTTCTTGCTGGATCTTGTCCTTTAAAGGCCATAGTTTTTGATTTTTCTGTTGATATTATCATACCATAATCTTTGGATATCTCATTTAGATCTAAAATAGCTTTCTGTAAGTTATCTTCAGAATCTGTAATTATTATTTGGTTGTCGGCAAAGAGGAGAGTGTTTAAGTTTACTGTAGGAGAAAGTTTAATTCCTTGATGTAAATTTTTATTCCATTTTATTATTATTTCATTTAAGTAGATATTAAAAAGAGTTGCTGAGAGGGGACATCCCTGTCGGACCCCTTGGTTTATCTCTCTCATATATGATAGCTCGTGATTTAATCTTATTTGTATTTGATTATTGTCATATATACTAGTGATAGATTTTAGGATATTATTTGGTATTTGTCTTTCTTTTAATATGTTAAATAATATGTTTCTTTTAACTTTGTCAAATGCTTTTTCAAAGTCAATAAATGCAATATGTGTTTCTAAATTGTATTCTCTTCTTTTCTCTATTATTAATTTTAGCCAAAAGGCCAGGTCTATGTATGATCGTCTTTTTCTAAATCCATTCTGTACTTCTAAAATAAAGTTTTCGGAATATTTCATTAGTTTGCTATTCAAGATTCTGCTATATATTTTGTAATAGGAATTTACTATACTGATACCTCTATAGTTTTTAGGGTCATCTCTATTACCTTTTTTAAAGATAGGAATCACAATTGCTTTTTTCCATTCTATTGGGGATACCAGTTGAATAAATTTTATTTAAAAATAATAAGAGTCTTTCTTTGAATCTTGTTCCTGCATATTTATATAGTTCTGAACCTGGTTTTTCTTCTAAAGGTGATGTTCTGTTTCTTGTTTCTTTCACGCTGATTTTTAATTCTTCTTTAGTTATTTCCTTTTCATTTTCGTTAATTGTTTGCCAGTTGTCTTTTTTAAAATATTTGTCTGTCCACAATTCTGTGTAGTAATTTACAAATTCTTCTCATTTCAATTCAGTGTTTAATTTTATGTTTTCTTTGGTATCTGCATTTAAGTGTTTCAAAATTTTATATATATTGGGTCTTATTTTATATAAATCATGTTCTAAATTAGAAACAAATTTGTTCCATGATTCTCTATGTCTTTTTCTGACTTCTCTTTTAGCTATGGCTCTTATTGTTTTATATTTTATTTCATCTTCTAATCTTTTACTGCTTAACCATTTGTGGTAGGCTTCTTTTTACTTTTTGATTATTTCTTTCATTGTATGATCCCAGATCTTCAGTTTTTTCATTTTATTGAATTTTTTGGTCTTTCCTAAGCTTTCATTTGCTGCTGCATTTAGTATCGTTTTTATATTAAGCCATTCTTTTTCTATTTCTTCATTTTGTTTTATTTTATCTAGATATTGGTTAATTCTTTGTTCATATAGCCATTGTACATTTGTGTCATTCAATAGTCTAGTTTTATAAACAAATGTTTCAATTTTTCTTTCTGTTCTTGTTACTTGTAGCCATTTAGGTGGTAATCTTAATTTTATTTTAACAAGGAAGTGGTCACTGCTTATTTCATTATCCTCTGTGAACTCTAACATCTAGTGAAAATTTTGATGTCTTTAGATTTAATATAAAGTAATCTAATATTGATTTCCATCCTCTTGCTACCCAAGTATATTTATGTATGTCTTTATGTTTATAGAAGGAATTCATTATTTTTAGGTTATTATCAACTACAAAGTCAATCAATTTTTTACCATTCCTGTTTAGAGTATGTTCTCCATGTATTCCTATATTATTATTAATTTTCGTGTTTCCAATTCTTGCATTTAAGTCTCCTGCTAAAATTACATAATCATTTTTATTTATTTTATTATATATGTTTTGTAGCTGATTATAAAAATCAATATTATCCTGTTCTCTTCCCTCTTCTGGGGCATATAAACCAATTATTGTTAAATAGCCTCTATCTATTTTTATTCTAGCTTCTATTATTCTTTCATTCCATAATTTATAATGTTTTAGCTGTTTTGAAAGGGAGTTATGAATACAAATCATGACTCCTGCTTGTGCTCTTTGGTCTCTGTCGACTCCACTGTATATCACATTAAAATTTGCAGTTCCCATGGTTCCTTTTTTGTTTCAGTGATTACTGCTATTTTAAAATTTCTTTCATTTAATAATTGGTCTAATTCTATTTCTTTATATGCTATTCCTCTTACATTCCAGTTTGCTATGTGTATTATATTTTATCGTTTCCATTTTTGTTTTACCTTTTCCATTCCAGGGTCGTTTGCTATAGATTCAATCTGATTATCTTTTTCTGTCAGCTTACTAGTAGAATTATGTTCTCCATGTCAGGGGACTAGCCTGACGATGGAATAGTTCAGTGGTAGGGCTTCTATCTTAAGGCTTCTGAACTAGCCTTCTTCCGAATTTAAACTCATAGGAGGAATAGGGTATATTGAAGGGGAAAAGAGTAGATTATAAAAGAATTATAGTAAGGTTTATAGAGAGGGCATAGTTGTAAGGCCAGAAATGAAAAGATCCCATGGCCCTTGAGTATTCTAATAGCATAAGGGTCATAAAATAAGAAGAGTTGGCTGATAAGGCCTTATAGGAAAGATTAAAGTAAGTGGATCTTCCTCAAAGTAGTAGAAGGAGAAGATAGATCCAGCTAGGGGTCCATGGGAGTGCCGCTTCCCTTACAATCAAGATGATTGCCCCTTGTGGCCCTGTTGTTCCACGAGTTCTTATTCAATATATTCGGACCACCCCACCATATATATACATACACACACACACACACACACACACACACACACACATGGTGGGCTCCCCTATTTGCCACCCAGGGGACCCGCTCTCTAGGGGTTACAGGGTCTCCCAAGAGATATCCTTATTTATTCCATTAAATCTTATAATAACTTGGCAGATACTTACCATGAAAACTTTGCTCATACGTGGGTAAAGAATTATTATTATTATTATTGCACCCTACATGAAGTTGGAAGACTTATCATGGGAGGTTCATTCAACTGACAACATATTTATAATACTGACTCTTAAAATCCTTAACACTCCTTGTATTAACAACATATTCTGGTAATGCATTCCATTCACTGACAATTCTCCATGTAAAAATTCTACTCCTCACACCAACTTATTTATTATTATTATTCCTGATGCCTCCAAGGAGTCCGAAGACTCATCGCGGGAGGACACCTACAACTGTCTCAACCACTACACCAAACCTCTACTACGAATAATCTCCATCAACGCCATCTACAGCCCACCACCACTACAAATGTATCATGCCAGCGAGACTACTATGCTTCATTCCCATGGTTGGACTATTGTTTGCAGTCTTCCAATCCAAACATATGCACCAAACACATCACCAAAGTAATCCTCGCTGGCATGATACATTTCCCACACCACACAGAACTGCCGTCCCCTATCCAAACCCGGGTTCTCCAAAAGATGTGCCAAGCCTGTATTAATGAAAACCCCAGTCATACCACAACTGGCTCAAATTAAGAACTCCATTCTCCTTCAGTGCCTATACTGAAGCCCGACACAGATGCAAAAAATTATCAATGATTCCAAAACAGACTTTCAACGGGCAAAAAGCAGGAAACTTGCAGCCTGTCCTAGCAGCAGCCATGCCTTTCAGCCTCTTGCCAAAGCAATTAGTCGCAACTTTTGCCCTACACTGCTCCCACCCCTATCATACCCAGATAGCTTAATTGCAACATCATCCACAGAAAAAGCTAATCTCCTGGCCTGCAATGCATGCATAACTGACAATGGCAAATGCCCCCAGTCATTCCAACTGCCCAACATACAATGCCCCTTGTATCCTTTTGCCAGAAAGAGTTCATAAACCTGTTGTCAAAATTAGACACAAAAAAAGCACCTGGCCCTGATGGCATTCCTCCAATTGTCCTGAAGGTCTGTGCAGCAGTACTGAATCCTATCCTATGCCGTCTGTATACACTATCTTACTCCATTGGTATATATATACCAAAGCCTGGAAATTGGCCTATGTTCAACCCATTCTTAAAAAGGGGAGACAAATCGCTGCCATCTAATCACTATCTCACTCACCTCAATCCTATCTAAAGTGATGGAGAAAACCATCAATTCTCAACTACTACTCTACCTTGAAGGTACTGAGCTAATAAGCGACCACCAGTACGGATTCTGCCAATGCCGATCAACAGGTGACCTGCTCTCATATATCACTCATCTCTGGACATATACCAAGGAAAAATTTGGTGAATCCCAAGTATTTATACTCGATATCTCTAAAGTCTTTGACCAGGTCTGGCACAAATGCAAACTTCCATCATTTGACTGTCTTATGACTTCTGCAGATGGATTGCCAGCTTCCTGTCTGGAAGCACACTATGTGTAATGGTAGATGGCTCCCTATCCTCCCACTATCCAACTAATGCTGGGGTTCCACAAGGTTCAGTTCTCTCACCGACCCTCTTCCTTCTATATATCAATGACCTACTCAGTTGACCTCCAACCCAATAAACAGTTGCAGATGACAGCACATTATACTCCTCCCTTTCATTTGATAAACCTTACTCTACACAACTCATTTCAACCCACAGAACATCAACCAGAACTTCCCTTAATGCAGACCTCCAAAACATCCTCCGATGGGGCTCAGATAACCTCGTCGACTTCAACGCTCGTAAAACCCAGTTCTATCTTATTTCCCACAAAAAAAAGAACCATTTTTCCCCAGTATTATTTTTGATAACACTGAAATCCCCAGACAAGATGAAATTTCTCTTCTCGGAATTAACATTACATCAGGCCTCTCCAGGCATAAACACATCGCAACCAATGCATCCTCAGCTTCCAAAAAACTAGGCTTTCTGTTGTGCTCAAGACATTACTTCACTTCAAAACAGCTGTTAACCTTATACAAATCACAAATCCACCCAGCTATCGAACTGTTCTCACATTTGGAGTGTGGCTCCAAAAAGCTCCCTAAAAATGCTTGACTCAATACAGAGGAGAGCAATTAAACTGATAAATGATCCAGCTCTTACCGACTCACTCCCCCACTTTCACACAGACTTTTAGTCTCTGCAATTTGTATATTCTACAAATATTTTCATGGAAAATGGTCATCTGAAACAACATCAATATTTCCCCCACTCTGTACTAAACCCATTGGAATATGTACAGCCACCTCCCAACATCCCTTCACAGTACACTTTGAAACCCACAGAACAAGTTTCTTTTCCTCCTCCTTCATCCCTGCTATTGCTGTATTGCAGAACAGTCTTCCCCCCCGAGGTATTTAGTTATTTCCCAAGGAATACAATATACAGGCTTTAATCGAATGTGAACAAGTTCCTCCTTTTCCATCCAACTACCCATATACGGTACTAAAGTACTATACGCTGAACAGCCAACCTCTTGTATATGGCAACAACACAACAACATTAAAATAAAAAAATGTGAGTGGAGAAATATAAGCGAAACTGCAAATATAAATTCTGAAACAGATTTAAAAGAATTCTTAGATTACTTTTCAAGGTAAAGTTTTGAAAAGTTTTAAGCCTTAAAACATTAAGGACTGCTTCATGTATTATTAACACTGGACCTCCATGGAGTTGAAAGACTCATCACGGAAAACAAACACACAAAGAGCTCATCATTACCATGCTGTAAACTCATTTAGCTATTTGTTCACTTCTCTTTATATTATTATTCACAGCAGAACTCCACACAGTCAAAAGAATGAAGTGCAAATCCACAGTTACAATTACAGTCTCTGATGAAATGATCAGAATATGAGTATTAGACTAAAACTCTTGATACTCGCGTTCCCTCAATTATACACTGCTGAGATAGTTCTCTCTCAAGATATCGAGAAACTCATTTTCCTTATTCCAAAATTGTATTTCTTTATTGTAGTCTATACATTGCAATAATTAAAATCACATATAATAAAAACCTTTCTCTTGCTTACTGAACCAAGTTGTAGACATTTCTTCATCACCATCCTTTACAATTCCTGGCCTATTGCAACATCCAACTAAATATCCTTTCCTGTTCAACTTTCACCTCACACTACACTGTTGCAAAACCATTGCCACTATTTTCCTCCTTCATGCCTACCCTATGTGAACTTCCCCTGCTATTATCAGCAACACTCTGCCTCATTTCTTGTCCTTTTTATCTTCCCAAAAAACACTGTACCTTCCATTTCTATTAGGATATGTTTGACTTATTCCAGTAATTTTGGAGAAAATGAACTCAATCAGTAAAATTAATTTTTGAAATTATGGATTCTACAACCGTGTTAAAATAACTCTTTTTATTATCCCGACGTTTCGATCTTCATATCAAGATCATCATCTGGAGCATACATAAATATACAAGACAAGCTGTGTTACATTTCAAACCGTAAGCTAGAGAAACAATGATTTGATCACATGCTACTCAATGGCATGACATCTACTGAAAAAAAATAATAAATAAATAATAATAATAATTACATCAAGCTAGATTTAATTTATGATTACATGAATAAACATTCTTCCTTACAGATGGTTTTCCTTCCAGTAACAGTAATGTCCTATTTCTATTATTACAATTGTTATTTTTGATTTAAAAAATTATTTATAAATTACAACATGAATAAACATTCTTTCTTATAGAAATTTTCTTTCACAGTGATGTCCTATTTTTTAGTATTAAAATTGTTATTTTAGATTTAGGATCCTGGATTTTCTACAGTCCTGTTTTTAGTTGTTCTTAGAGAGGAAGGATTCGTGGGATGAATATATGTCTTTCATATGTATGGGATTTTTAGACCATCATTATTGTTTAGATTGGGGTGGTTGATAATGATCTCACAAGATTCCTTAAATTTGCGTTTGTACCATGTTTTGGTGTAATGTAGACAACTAGTGCTTTTCCAGTCAATTCTATGTAAGGTGTTCAGGGCATGATCAGAAAGGCCAGCTTCACCATAATTATTATATTTAATACACGCGCTCTTTGGTCATGTATTATATCCTGGTTATTATGTATAGCAAAACGCTTTCTACTTACAAAAAGAAGGTACAGCCAAGGGCTTGCCATTATCCCCCCTGAATGCTAACTTTTATATGGAACATTTTGAACAACTTGCTTTAGGTTGCTCCCCTTTAAAACCCAAAATCTGACTTAGATACGTTACCGCTGCTTTTGCGATCTGGTCTCATGGCCGCCAGACATGAGACACATTTCTTAGCCACTTAAACAAGCAACACAAATGCATACCATTTATAACTGAGATTGAAAAACATAACACACTGCTGTTTCTAGATAGACTTGTCACAAGTCTTCCCTTGGGCAATCTTTCCTTCACTGTTTACCGGAAACCGACACATACTGCCCACTATATACACATAAACTCCTACCATCACCCAACACAAAAACTAGTTGTCATCAATACCCTGAAAAACAAGGCTCTGAAGATCTGCTCCAATGAACGGGCACTGAAAAACGAATTTAAAGTGATCAGCAATTCTTTTCAAAAAACACTGATACAGACAAAACACTAATAACAAAAATTCTCTACAAGACCTCAATAAAAAGCAAAGACAAACCACACTACAGTAAAACTATAACCCTTCCCAACATTAAAGGGACATCAGACAAAATAAACAAAGTTCTACATAAATACAACCTCAAAGCTGCCTTTAAACCTCCTGCAAAATTAAAAAGCTTACTTAGCTCATCCAAAGACCCACTCCCTCCACTGGTCCACCCTGGAGTATACCGTATTTACTGCACCTGCAACATACCATACATAGGAGAAACAAGACGCACAATTCCAATCAGACAAAAAGAACATAAACGACACATTAAATATGTGTAGACAGACTTACGTTTGTCTACACAACATGTACGACAAACATATATTGTGTTCGTCGTACATGTTGTTTATTTTTTAAAGGTATATATTACAACACAGAATAATAAGCAAATACTGTAATTATTTACAGTACTTACTTATTATTCTTTTTGTCACAATACGCGGGACCATAACAACATGGTGTAATCAACAGACTAGTTAAACAAAATAGTAGCAGCAACACAAAGATTAAAGTCCTGATTATGGTGCCCTCTATCTGAAAAAAAAAAAAAATGAAATAAAAAAAAATTAAAAAAATTGCAGCTATCACACAAGACTAGAGTCCTAAACAGAGAAAAAAACCGGTACTAGTTTTTTCCTTAAGATGACTGTCTCCCAGATTTTAGGCAAATTTATACAGCCATGTAGAAAATATTTTACCTTGGGTATAATAAATGTTAAAGATACCAAGTTATTTTAAACCTGGTTTTACTCCACTTCCCAAGTAAGCAAGCAGACAAACGTCAAGTTTGTGCCTGCATGTATTGGAAGTCTAGCTGACCCTCAAACTTTTACTTTTACCATGAGTTGCCTTGACTTGCACTACTTTGAGGATCAGCTAGACTTCCAATATCTGCAGGTGCAAACTTGACATGTTTGTCTGTTTGCTTACTTGGGAAATGGAGTAAAACCAGGTTTAAAATAGCTTGGTATCTTTAACATTTATACAGCCATATTTGTTGAAATTTGGAGTGTGTTTCAGGGTTTCTGTTGCCTCTAAGACAGATTGACTTGTAAGAGCTTCTGTGCAGTACTTTTGTGTTCTTCCAGTTGATCCTGTGTGCAGGGGTATACAGAGCATGGTCTGCTAGGCCCGACTTGCCATAGTGATAATGCCGGATGTATCTTTTATGTTCACTGATGCAGATGTTTACAGTTCTTCCTGTTTGAACGTAGTAGGCTTGATTACATGAGCAGGGTACTTTGTAGACTCCTGGATGCTGTCCTTGGGTGAACGGATAAGGGTTGCTAATTTGACACACGGTCTGAATATGGTGTGTAGTTCATGTTTATTAAGAATTCTAGAAATCTTTTTGGATGTGCCTTTAATGTATGGGATGGTGACTGTTTTGTTGTAGTTCTCTGTGGTGGAAAGTGGGAGGAATTTCTTAGGAGCGTTTAGTATTTTGTTTATCTTATGGGGATTATAGCCATTGGGCAAGAAGGTGTGGCAGTTCAGCATCAAAGAGCATTGTCACTGAAACAGATTGCTCTCACTCTGTGGGTAAGTGTTTTTAAAATGCCATACTGTCAAGAAGGGTGATGGTGTGATTGTTTCTGTAAATATCTCCCTGTATGTGTGGGTTTTCTAAAAAACTGAAAATGATAAGGAACCATCTGGAAGACGTGTGATAAGTATATCCAGGAAAGACAGACAGTTATTAGCAACCAGTTCCATTGTAAAGTGGATTTTTGGATGTTGGCTATTTAAATGCGCTGAAAATGTTTCCAAATAGCACATTGTCAACATAGCGTAGCCAAAGTGTTGGTTTGAGAGTGGCTGTATTGACAGCTGGTTTTTTCAGGTGTTTTATGTAGAAGTTGGCTAGGGGGGGGGGGGGGGGGAAGGCTGTCCCATCTATTTGTTTGTATATTTTCCCTTTCCATGTGAAATATCCTGCATGTATTGTGAATTTGAATAGTTCAAATATATCAGGGGGGGAAGTGTGACTTCAGTAGATGAAGGTTTCTGTTAGTGGTACATTTGTGAATAGTGAGGTGATATCAAAGCTTACCATTAAGTCTGAGCTTTTTAGGTTATGGTGTTGTAAGATGCTTTTTAGGTGGGCTGAATTTTTGACAAAGGAGGGAGAATTGTTTGTGAGAGTAGCTTAGCTAAATGTCCAGCCAGTTTATGTATGTGGGACTATTTATACTATACACAATAGGGCATAAGGGTGTACCTTGTTTGTGAATTTTTGGTGCTCCATAAATCCTAGGTGTTTTAACATGGAAGGGTTTCAGTTTGTTTACTGTGTCTTCGGACCAAGAAGTGACTTTTATCAATAATTTACATACCTTATTCTTTTGTGTTTTGGTGGGATTGCGATCTATAATTTTGTATGTTGACTGATCTTGTAAAAGTGTGTGCATTTTGTTTTCATATTCTGTTGTGTCCTCATATCACCAAGGTTGCATTCCCTTTGTCTGCTTTTGTTATGATAATCTAACTATTATTCTGTAGCTCTTTTACAGCAATGATATCTTTATGAGGGATGTTATTTTTGGGAGGCTTAGACTTGATTAGGATGTTGGCATCATCTAAACGTATGTTATTGGCTATTGTTGGAGGCAGGTCGTATATCCACTGTTCGATGGATGCCATTATTTCGGCTTTTGGAACTTGTTTCAGAGTCACGGCAAAATTGTGCCCTCGACTTAAAGCACTAGTGGCTTCTTTGCTTAAGGTGAGCGATGATAAATTCACGATCTTGTTGTAGTTGCGGTTGTTGTATAGCGCTGCACTGTTGGAAAAGTTCAAACATATTTTGGCGAATACAGAACTATGGGAGATCTTAGAAAACATCACCAATGCAACGGCTAAAAAAGAATTCAACATAGTCAAAAACCGACACCAAAATAAGTTTGAAAATCTCCAACAACGCAGCGCTATACAACGACCGCAATTACAACATGATCGCGTCGTCGTGAATTTATCATCGTTCACCTTAAGCAAAGAAGCCGCTAGTGCTTTAAGTCGAGGGCACAATTTTGCCATGACTCCAAAACAAGTTCCAAAATCCGAAATAATGGCGTCTATCAAACGGGGAATATACGGCCTGCCTCCAACAATAGCCAATAACATATGTTTAGATGTGGCCAACATCCTAATCAAGTCTATGCCTCCTAAAAATAACATCCCTCATAAGGAAATCATTGCTGTAAAAGAGCTACAGAATAACAGCCAGATTATCATAAGAAAAGCAGACAAAGGGAATGCAATCATTGTGAAGGAAACAACAGAATATGAAAACAAAATGCACACACTTTTACAAGATCAGTCAACATACAAAATTATAGATCGCAATCCCACCAGCACCAAAAGAATAAGGTACATAAATTATTGAAAAAAGTCACTTCCTGGCCCAAAGACACAGTAAACAAACTCAAGCCCTTCCATGTTAAAACACCTAGGATTTATGGAGCACCAAAAATTCACAAACAAGGTACACCCTTACGCCCTATTGTGTATAGTATAAATAGTTCCCACATACAAACTGGCTGGACATTTAGCTAAGCTACTAGCCACTCTCACAAACAATTCTCCCTCCTTTATCAAAAATTCAGCCCAACTAAAAAGCATCTTACAACACAATACCCTAAAAAGCTCAGACTTAAAGGTAAGCTTTGATATCACCTTATTATTCACAAATCAACCACTAATAGAAACCCTCAATCTACTGAATTCACACTTCCCCTCTGATATATTTGTATTCAAATTCACAATACATGCAGAATATTTTACATGGAAATGGAAAATATACAAACAATTAGATGGGACAGCCATGGGCTCCCCCCCCCCTAACCAAATTCTACATAGAACACCTGGAAAAACTAGCTATCAATACAGCCACTCTCAAACCAACTCTTTGGCTACGCTATGTTGACGATGTGCTTGCTATTTGGCCACATGGCCCAGAGCCATTGGAAACATTCTGAGCACATTTAAATAGCCAACATCCAAAAATCCACTTTACAATGAAACTGGATGCTAATAACTGTCTACCCTTACTGGATACACTTATCACACGTCTTACAGATGGTTCCTTATTATTTTCAGTTTTTAGAAAACCCACACATACAGGGAGATATTTACAGAAACAATTACACCATCACCCTTCTCGACAGTATGGCTTTTAAAAACGCTAACCCACAGAGCGAGAGCAATCTGTTCCAATGATAATGCTCTTGCTGCTGAACTGGCTCATTTATGTCACATCACACCTTCTTGGCCAATGGCTATAATCCCCATAAGATAAACAAAATACTAAACGCTCCTAAGAAATTCCTCCCACTATCCACCACAGAGAACTACAACAAAACAGTCACCATCTCATACATTAAAGGCACATCCAAAAAGATTTCTAGAATTCTTAATAAACATGAACTATACACCATATTCAGACCGTGTGTTAAATTAGCAACCTTTACCCGTTCACCCAAGGACAGCATTCCTCCTTTACCACATCCAGGAGTCTACAAAGTACCCTGCTCATGTAATCAAGCCTACTACGGTCAAACAGGAAGAACTGTGAACATCTGCATCAGTGAACATAAAAGATACATCCAGCATTATCACTATGGCAAGTCGGGCCTAGCAGTCCATGCTTTGGATACCCCCGCACACAGGATCAACTGGAAGAACACAAAAGTACTGCACAGAAGCTCTTACAAGTTGGAGAGATTGTTCTTAGAGGCAACAGAAGCCCCGAAACACACTCCAAATCTCAACAAATATGGCTGTATAAATTTGCCTAAAATCTGGGAGACAGTCATCTTAAGAAAAAACTAGTACCAGTTTTTTTCTCGGTTTAGGACTCTAGTTTTGTGTGATATCTGCACTTTTTTTATTTATTTTTATTTAATTTTTTTTCAGATAGAGGGCGCCAAAATCAGGACTTTAGTCTTTGTGTTGCTGCTACAATTTTGTTTAACTAATCCGTCGATTACACCATGTTGTTATAGTCTCACGTACTGTGACAAACTGCTGAAGATGCTGGTTATAACACCAGTGAAATATCAGCAATATGTTAATAAATAATTACAGTATTTACTTATTATTCTGTGTTCTAATATATACCATTAAAAAATAAACAACACATTAAATATAATAATTATGGTAAAGCTGGCCTTTCTGATCATGCCCTGAACACCTTACATAGAATTGACTGGAAAAGCACTAGTTGTCTACCATCACACCAAAACATGGTACAAACGCAAATTTAAGGAAGCTTGTGAGATCGTTATCAACCACCCCAATCTAAACAATAATGATGGTCTAAAAATCCCATACATATGAAAGGCATATATTCATCCCACAAATCCTTCCTCTCTAAGAACAACTAAAAACAGGAATTTAGAAAATCCAGGATCTTAAATCTAAAATAACTTTAATACTAAAAAATAGGATATCACTGTTAAAGAAAAAATCTATAAGAAAGAATATTTATTCATGTTGTAATTTATATATATATATATATATATATATTTTTTAAATAAAAAATAACAATTGTAATAATAGAAATAGGACATCACTGTTACTGGAAAAAAAGCCATCTGTAAGGAAGAATGTTTATTCATGTAATCATAAATTAAATCTAGCTTGATGTAATTATTTTTTATTTATTCATTTTTTTTTTTTTTTTCACTAGAGGTCATGCCAGTGAGTAGCATGTGATCAAATCACTGTTTCTCCAGCTTACAGTTTGAAATGTAACACAGCTTGTCTTGTATATTTATGTATGCTCCAGGTAGTGATCTTGATATGAAGATCGAAATGTCACGATAATAAAAAGAGTTATTTTAACACAGTTGTAGAATCCATAATTTCAAAAATGAATGCCGATCACTGTGTAACACTAAAAGAAAGGATCAATCAGTAAAAGAACTTCATCTCCCTTATTTCTGATACTCCTGACATTTGTAAATGGCATATGTTTGAGGGAAGAATGAAATTATACAGGAGTGATGGTTTGCATTTAAATGGCTTTGGAGTGTGTCTGCTGGAGAAAGTGTTGCTGAATGAAAGTATAGTGTGTGGAAGTACAGTATGTGATGCCTGCCAGAGATCAGAAAGAAGAGATGAAGAGAAAATCAGAAGAGTGATACTGAAGAGACAAAAGTGCTTGGCAGTGGAAACAGTATTAGGAGAGAGGAAGAGAAAACATGAATAAAAGAGGAACAGAGAAACGGAGGGAGCTTGGATGGACAGGGAGACATGGCACAGAGAGAGTGAATGTAGAAAGTGGCAGTGAATGTGTGTATGAAGATGGAGTATATTGCAATGTGGGTGGAGACTGAACAGGTATATGTGGTAAGCGGTGATAAGGTAATTTGGCAGGTGTAGTGGGGAAATCACAACCAACATATGGCTTGGATAGGACTGACTATAGACCTAAAAATGAACTGTTGTGTTTGTTTACAAATGCCAGAAGTATCAGAAATAGAGCGGATGAAATGGTTTCAGTGATTGAGTTTATTATTATTATTATGAGATACCTCCAGAGTCAGAAATTCATCGAGGGAGGCCACATACTACACAGACCAGCTATGATACTTATTCTTCAATTCATTCACACTGCTGGCACTCATAACATCCAATGGCAATCCATTCCAATCATGCACCACCCTCTGAGAGAAAAATCTAGCCCTTATACCCTTATTGATGGCCTTCGTTCTCAGCTGCTAAGGATGTCCTCGTGTCCTTTCCCCACCCTTCATAAATTGAAAAATCCCATCAATTGAACTCCTGTATGACCCTTTCAGCAGTTTGTAAGTCTCAATCATATCACCCCTCTTTCTCCTGTTTGCTAGTGTCTGCAGTCTACAAATTCTCAATCTGTCTTCATAATCAGTATTCCACAATCGGGATATCATTTGTAATACTCGCCTTTGTACTCTCTCCAATATATCAGAATCGCAACGGAATGCAGGAGACCAGACCTCTGCACAATAGTCCAAGTGAGGTCTTATCAAGGACTTGTAAAGAGGCAAAATAACATCCTTATCTTTACATGTGAATGTTCGTTTCAGCATTGTAATTATCTTTTGAGTTGCATTTGCAATCTTTGCCACATGGCCCCGAAACTTCAACTTCCTATCTATTAACACTCCAAGATTACTAGCCTCATCAGTTTCTTCTAGCCTAATCCCACCAATATAACACAACATTGGATATGTAATCATGCCGAATGAATGACTTTACATTTACTGACACCCATTTTCCCATGCCGACAATTCCAGCCTATTCAAATCATTCTGCAAAGACTGCATATCAGCAGCATTCTGATTACCCTCCCTATCTTTGCATCATCAGCAGATAATTGTATGTTGCTTGTCAAATCCTTTCCAATATCATTAATGTACGGATTAAATAACAGTGAACCAAGCACTGATCCTTGTGGTACACCACTTGTTATTTTTTTATTTTTTTAAATCTTTGTACTGGTTATGGGCAGTACTACCTTTACATCACGTTCAGACATCTTGTTCGGACTTGATATAGGCCTAAGCCTTTACAAGTGTTTTATCCTATGCCTGTTCTAGTTATCATTGTAGTCATTCTCTGGTGGCAACAGCATGCCACCAGTGTGCCCTGCAAGGCCCTCAAGGAAAAAACTTTTATATCCTTCTGCATAAGCCCAAGCTGTTATAAGTCATTATAACTATCTGCACTCCATACGCCACGGAGTTGCCCCATGCTCCTCCCATATCTTACAAACTAGATCTTGGTTATTTTTATAATAGTTTACTTTATTATTATGACTATAGGCTTGAGGGCACCCTGTTCCCACCACCTGGGCATCAACTGCCCAAATGTCACCACCTCTTTTAATCACTAAGTCTGGCTTACGCAAACCTGCGGAGGTCCTATAATGTGGTTCCACTGCAGTCTCCCAACCTTTGTTCTTAAAGCGGTTGTTCAGAATGGAGACCACGGCATCATGCCTCCACACGTGGACCCCATGGGTGCGGAAGCAACACTGGGCTATATGAGACAATGTCTCACTGTAATAGCAGCCAGTCCTAAGTTGGAGTCGTCACTATCCCAGCGAGCTGTGCAGGCTCGAGTAGGCAAGGCATTGATCCTCGTCCTGATAAGGTCATTATATTCGAACCCAGGGAAGTCTGGTGCCATCCCTTCCCCAATCATGCTGGGGAGGCACGAGATATGACTCTTTTAATGGAGCACCATCTACAGAACAGTGCAACAGAGATGCTCACCTCTTGTGTTCTGCGGGTGCTGACTTGATTAAAGTACCTTGATAATGGGACCAGCCTTTAGCCCGCCTAAAGTCTTCTCGTATTAATGGGCTATAGAAAGCCTCTCTGCAGATTGGGGAAGAAGATAGTTCTAACTGGGCGATTCTTGACAGTCGCAGGCATGGGATCAGCCATCTAAGTGACGGAACACCGAGCCCAACATCCTTCACCCTTGCATGGAAATATGCGGTAGGAGTGTCAGGTGGCAGTCGGAGCCATGATCTCATGGCTAAACGGATAGCCCTGTCCATTTGGGACAATAACGAGATATATGTCCTACCAAGCACCAACTTGTGGTAAAAGCAAGGTAGGAAAGGATAGTGGGAAAGGAGAAACAGTCTTTGCTAGGGCTTGAGAGGAGCTTTCCTCAAAGAAGCGATCCCAGCTTCTACGATAGAAAGAACAGAAGACCTTCCCTTTGGGGTAAACATGATACCGAGGCATCTCCACTCTTCCAGGATGATCAAGGCATGCAACGGCTTCCCGTGCAGGGAAAACTCTATAGTCTCGACCTTAAGCTTCTTGTCATGACCAGAAGGGACAAGAGCTATAGAGCAGGACTTCTCTACATTAATAGAAATGCCTCGAATAGAGAAGAAGTCAACTGCCCTGTCAAGGAGTTCCTGCGAGCCTATCTTGGTGAAGGTTAAAGAATAAGATCATCCGCAGTTAAAGTTAAAGCACAAAGTTAAAACACAGTTAAAGAAAAGGGAAGATAGAGGATCGCCCTGGCGAACACCCCGCACTGCAGGAATAGAAGTTGCACGGGACCCTGTAGTGATGGAGCTACCCAAGTATAGCTCCATAAACCTCGCAGACTCAGATCCCCCGTATACCACTTTTTGATATCTGTCAGTCAGGCATCCTCTTATCCATGCTAATAGTGTATAACCCAAATCCATTTTCTCCAATTCATACAGCAGTCTGTCATGTTATATTCTGTCAAAAGCCTTAGCAAAATCCAAAAGCATCATGATGTATCCATTCCCCTTGTCTAGTTCAATGGTAACAATGTTATAGAATGTGAGCAAGTTGCTAAAACAAGACCTTCCCTTAGTAAACCCATGTTGTTCATTGCAAAGTAGAGATTCACTGTCAACCCATTTCTGAAAGTGGGCACTAACTAATTTTTCCAAAATCTTCATCACCACACATGAGATATTAATTGGTCGATAGTTTGATACATCGGTCTTTGCATCACCCTTATGCAATGGAATCACCATACATTCCTTCCATTCCAGTGGAATCTTTCCTGTTCTGAGACTCATATTAAACATCCTGGTCAAAGGAATGATCAATTCAATTGAACACTCTTTTAGCACACGTGCTGATATTCCATCAATCCCTATTGCTGAATTCTTATTCAGTTTGTGCAACAGCTCTAATAACTCGGCTTCACACACCTGTATTTATTTCTTCATCTAGTGAAGAGATAACAGTGAGCTCAATGTTGTGTTCACCAGGTTGATAGCTTTTAATGAAATGGGCACTCATTAACTGCCCAGCCTTATTCGCCCCCAAATCATTAGAATAAGTGAAACATGGTTGAATGAAGATGATACCATAACAGGAATAGAAATGGAAGGGTACAGTATTTTTTGTGAGGATAGAAAGGGCAGGAAGGGAGAGGGAGTACTGCTGATGATAGCAGGGGAATTAAGTCCACATAAGGTAGACATGAAAGGGAGAAATAGTGGCAATGATTATGAGGCAGTGTGGTGTAACATGGAGGTTGAGATGTTAAAAGTTTATTTTTCACTTGGTTAGAATATAATAAATTTAGTTTAATTCTTCAAAGCTACCTATGTAGGTAGCTTGCTCCACCTTTGCAAGGAGTCGTCCTGGTGTTGTACCACCTTACCCCCAGTCCTGAAGATACTTTCAGGTGCAAACTTTGTTTGCTCACACTTGGATAAAGGATTAAACTAAATTTATTATATGGAGGTTGAGAGGAAGACATATTTAGTTTGATGTTGCTATAGGCCTGGGAATGTGGAAGGTGGTGATGAAGAAATGTATAAACAACTTGGATTAGTGAACAAAGGAAGGGTAATTATTATGGGTGATTTTTATTATGGTGGTATAGATTGGAATGAAAAGATTGCATTTGGGAATAAGGAAAATGAATTTCTCGAGTTCTTAAGAGATAATTATCTCAAGCAGCATGTTAAGAAAGGCACGCAAGGATCAAGCGTTCTAGATCTCATCATTTCGTCAGAGGATGTAATTTTTAGAGGGGTTTCACATTTTTATCCAGTTGGTGAAAGTTATCATGAAGTAATTACCTGTGTTGTAGCTAGTCATATGCAGACTTCTGCGAGGAAAGAATATATGTAGAATTCTAAGGCTGGTGATTATGACAAGCTTAGGAGACAACTTCGAGCTATAACATGGAATGAAGAGTTGAGTGGTAAGAAAATAAATGCTGCATGGGAACTTACAAAGAAATACATAACAGCATCAACGTACAAATGTATCCCAAAGGCCAAAAGGCTGAATAGGTAGGTGTAAAATGGATGAATGTGGAACTTAAGCATGAAATCTGGAAAAAGCAAGTACTTTGGAGGGAGTACAAGATGAATAATGGTAATCAGTCACATGAAGAATATAAAGAACAAGCCAGGAGAGTGACTAAAGTATGAGCAGAAATTTGCAAATCAGGCTAAGAAAAACCCTAGAGAGTTTTTTTTAGATATGTGGCAAGTAGAAGAAAGAATAATCATGGAAAGATGAAGTTAAGGGATGAAAGTGGTAGCATGGTAACTGCTGCAGAAGACATTGTTGAGGTATTTAGTGATCAATTTGTAAGGGTGTTTCATCCTGATCAGGGTGGAATCATGAGGAACTTAAGTGTAGAGGACATAGGAGAGAACAGCTTAATTGTGAGTGAGCAGTGAGCAGGAAATAAATAACCTTGATGTTAATAAGGCGATAGCATTCGATGACATATCACCACGCATCTTAAGGGAATATGTTCCAGGGAACTGGCAGTAGCATTGGCATGCCTGTTTAACAAGAAGTTTTAAAAGAGGTAAACCGTGAGTAGACATAACTATACATAAAAATATAACGGAAAAACTCACGTAGAAAAATTATTTAATGGTATAATTTTCGCCCGTGTGTCACAGGCATCTTCAGTACAATTAGGCACAAAAATTAAACATTAACTGACAATTCCAAAAAGCGCCACCTAAGTAGCTGGTGTAAGATATTGACCTTTTTAGTTATCTTACACCAGCTACTTAGGTGGCGCTTTTTGGAATTGTCAGTTAATGTTTAATTTTTGTGCCTAATTGTACTGAAGATGCCTGTGACACACGGGCGAAAATTATACCATTAAATAATTTTTCTACGTGAGTTTTTCCGTTATATTTTTATGTACTGTTTAACAAGAGTTTTACAACAGCACAGGTTTCAAGGGAGTGGAGGGAGGGTAAAATTGTTCCAATGCATAAAGCCGGCAATAAGGCTGTAGCTTCAAATTATAGGCCGATCTGTATATCTGGAGTTGGGGTGAAGGTCCTGGAAAGACTGGTGAGAAGTAGGATACAGAAATGGGTTGATAACAGTAGTATTCTCTGTGGTTATCAGCATTGGCTTGTTAAGATGCCAAGTACCTTCCCCATGTGGGAAGGTGCTCGGCATATGCTGAAAATACGCAGCTGTAACCGTGCAGGTTAAGGTCCAGTTTAGTGGATTTCTTAGAAGAAAAACAGCCAGTACTGAACTTGGCCACAAATTCTACCCATACTGTGAGCTTTAGCGAATGTAAAAAAACTTACTAAAATGCATAAAGATTCTCTTCTTAGTAGTCTAGATGGGGCAATTTTGAGTGTTTTACTGTTCTTCTACAAAGATGAAAATATGTTTCATCACTCCATGGAATGTTCCAAGGCCAATCCTTGGCCAATCTCCACACATGCCAGAAATATTAATGCAAACATTTTTCAGATGCTGGCATCTCTAGTTTGTAACCGTGCATGTGGCTGAGTTCATAAGGGTAGCACTGCAATGCTTCAGGCAAAGTTCTCCATACATCTGTCTTGTTACAGCACATGAACCTATTGCATTCTTGAACTGCTCAACAACAGCAGTTGCAACAGCTTCACAGTTATTTGCAGAATTTCAGATTTATGCCCTCTTTTTGGTTGGACTGTCACAAACTGCCTGTCTCTTCAAATTATAAAACCATGCATCCCACTGAGTTTGGTGTCATTTAGCCTCTTTTGCAAAGGTCTTTAGGTGTTGAAAGTTTATTTTTCACTTGGTTAGAGTATAATAAATTTAGTTTAATCCTTTATCCAAGTGTGAGCAAACAAAGTTTGCGCCTGAAAGTATCTTCAGGACTGGGTTAAGGTGGTACACACCAGGGCAACTCGTTGCAAAGGTGGAGCAAGCTACCAACACTCCTATCTCGGTATCTCCTATAATGCAAAACACATCTCCTTGCGGATATGTCTAATGTTATGCATTAAGGGAAGGGCCACTACCCAGACTAGTTTCGACCTTTATTGAGGTCTCTTCAGTGGGAGCCAGGCCCAAGTGGAGATATCAGGCAGAAGCATTAGCAGGTCATCTCTACCTATAGGAATTGCCAATTGGTGTGCCACCCTTTTTTAATAATTTACTCTGGATTTAGAGAAAGATGTTGAAAGTTTATTTTTCACTTGGTTAGAGTATAATAAATTTAGTTTAATCCTTTATCCAAGTGTGAGCAAACAAAGTTTGCGCCTGAAAGTATCTTCAGGACTGGGTTAAGGTGGTACACACCAGGGCAACTCGTTGCAAAGGTGGAGCAAGCTACCAACACTCCTATCTCGGTATCTCCTATAATGCAAAACACATCTCCTTGCGGATATGTCTAATGTTATGCATTAAGGGAAGGGCCACTACCCAGACTAGTTTCGACCTTTATTGAGGTCTCTTCAGTGGGAGCCAGGCCCAAGTGGAGATATCAGGCAGAAGCATTAGCAGGTCATCTCTACCTATAGGAATTGCCAATTGGTGTGCCACCCTTTTTTAATAATTTACTCTGGATTTAGAGAAAGATGTTGAAAGTTTATTTTTCACTTGGTTAGAGTATAATAAATTTAGTTTAATCCTTTTTCCAAGTGTGAGCAAACAAAGTTTGCGCCTGAAAGTATCTTCAGGACTGGGTTAAGGTGGTACACACCAGGGCAACTCGTTGCAAAGGTGTGTACTCCACCTTTGCTCCACCTTTGCAACGAGTTGCCCTGGTGTGTACCACCTTAACCCAGTCCTGAAGATACTTTCAGGTGCAAACTTTGTTTGCTCACACTTGGATAAAGGATTAAACTAAATTTATTATACAAAGGTCTTTAGGTGTTTGTATACTCATGAAGTGCAGCTACAGCATTTTTGCCATTCCTATAGAAATACTGCAGAAGCAAGGCAAACTGAGATCCATCGCACAAGTCAAATGACTATTGAGTTGATCTTGTTCCTTCATTTGTACTATCTTACAGCTCATGTAGAAAGAAAATTCACTATCATTTCTTTCTCACAGTGCCATATATCACCTATCAATCATTTAAATTTATTTTTTTAACTTTTTATTGCAAATATCTCTTCCGAATAAAGGTCATGGGTATCCCAACCAGATATTCTACAAATATCTGGTTGGGATACCCATCAAGCTTGATGGCAATTCATCTACTGAATTACTGAATGATTGCTCTGAATAGTTACTTTAATTTGAAATACTCTGTATATACCAATAAGTATCATAGTGTATATTGCCACTATTCTGCTCAAACTTTGTATTCCAGAATTAACACACACCATCACACTCCTGGCATCTACTTTAACAGCACGAAAGAAAGCTTACATCTAGCTCATTCCTAAAAAAAAAAGAGAGATAAAACTTGGCCATCACACATAATTCCATTGTTCTTACTTTGATCATGAAAATAATAAAGATGCACATCTGCAACCAACAGCAGCAACCACAAACGGATTTTGTAAAAAAAGGGCAGGACTTACACATTTGTCAGGTCTGATATCCCATGCCAAAGGTTATCAAGACCTGAAATCACTTTTGTATGATCTGCTTTAGTTTAACATTTCCATATCTCACTTTGGTGGCTTCATCTGCTGCCTCTATCATTCTCCTAATTCTGATGACTTCACCACCCTATTTGACTATTTATCACTGAAAGTCAATCACATACAGTCAAATTACCTTAACAGTGAAATAATAATTAATAATTCTCCTTGGTGATTTCAATATCCACAATTCTGACTGGATTCCCTTCTCCAACTTTAGAGACCCAGTTGGAAAATAAACCAAATTGTTTGCAGTGATTAATGTTGATTTAACATGAAATTGTTCGGCAACCAACCAGAATTCCTGATAATCATCATCAGCTTAGTCAGCTCTCCCTCCAAATGCACCAAAGATATTAGTTGCCAAGTGCGACCATAACCTTGTCTATGTCTCCTTTTCTATACATTGTCCTTCTCCCAGCCATTCTCAGCCTTGTAACATACAATGCCTCATTTTCATAGTCTGATTTCAGATCAAAAACATGCAACAAATAATTAATTATTGTTTCTGCTGTTTTGATCCTAGCACCTGACCTTGTCTAATAATAGAAATTATGCTTGCTGAATTGAGTGACACTTTTTTGACACTAAATTGTACTTGAATAAGTTATAAATTAAAGATACCAAGAAATTATATACTTGGCTTAATCCTTTATCCAAGTGTAATGCACCTTAAGTATTTTCAGAACTGGGGAAACTCGTTTAAAGAAGCTGACTTCACATCACTTGCCTAGGTATCCCATAATGCAAAGCACATCTCCCTGCAGACATGTATAATACTATGTATTATGGGAAGAGTCACTACTCAGACCATAATAAGTAAAGTTTCGACCTTTATTGAGGTGCTGTTTAAGTAAAGACCTCTCTAAAAATTAGGTGGTCACCAGACCACTCCCTACGAGTGATCGAAGGATCGTCCAACTCAGGATTGGTTCCACTCAGTGACAGGCCCATTCCACCAAGAAGAACCCTCAACAGTGGCTCTGCACAATGGCAGGCTCATCCCACCACCAAGCAGAGCAATAGAAATTGTTTAAAAAATACTCCAAAGGCAGAAACACCAAGCTGACATGACGTAGCATCTATTTCCCCATGTGTTCCAAAGATGATGAATGGTCGAAACAGCTTGCACCCTGTTAACTCCCTCCCCTGATGCCTTTTCGAATAAACACTACCCCTTCCTCAAAAACAAAAAAAAAAAAAAAAAAAAAAAACATTTTCAGCCTCCTCTTTCCCCTCCAAAAAGCCACCCCACCTACCCTTAAAAATAACATTATATATATATTATATAAAAAAAAAACGTTTTTTTTTTCAAATTAATTCTCCCACATTGCCTCAACCCCCCCCCCCCCCCCCACACACACACATACACATACTTTTTCCAAAAACCCTCTTCCTTTAGCAGCCTAACAGCAGAAGTATGCACATCGCAGAAAGAAGAGAGTCAACAACATCCAAGCAAGGTATGTCTGAAATTTCTTCTATTATTCTGCACATATCTGTCATCTAATTTATATTGTGGTAATTAAAATCACTCATAACGATGACCCTTTTCTCATTTGCTTGGTTAATTTGGTTATATATTTCCTGGTCACTACTTTCCACATTCCCAGGTCTATAGAAACATCCAATAAGGTATTTCATTCCATTCACCTCTATTTCACACCAAACTACCTCAAAACCAATGCACTATTTCACCTCTTGTTTCTCTTCGTTGATTCCACTCTCACTTTATCTTGTATGGACATAACTCCTTTTCTATCATTAAAAGCAACCCACCTCCATTTTTATCTTTTCTATCTTCATGAAATAAATCATACCCATCCATCTCTATTCCTATCAGAATGTCATCCTCATCCAACCATGTCTCACTGATGCCAACAGTTTTTGGGTTAACAAACTCAATCAATGCAACTACTTCATTTTCCTTGTTTTTAATACTTCTAGCATTCATATACAAACATAACAGCTCATTCTAGAGCTATAACAAGTTTCACTGATATTACTTATTAGATGTGACTTCTCCATACTTTCCTCGAGTCATTTCTTTTTGTCCTTACTCATACTAGAACCTTCTTCAAATCCAACTGTTTTCCCCTACATCCCAGGTTATCCCCTTACCTTTTTGTCTACACAAGAGTTAACATCCTCTTGGATCATCAACCTTTGAACTGTGTTACCCTGTCTATTCTGAGTTTCCCCATTTCTCAATTTGTCTTGCACCCTTGTTCTCTCATTCTCTATACTCATGCTACCCACTTCTTCATTCATAAGCACCACTTCAAACTTCCTTCATTCGCATCACTTCATACTTGATCAGATTCATTCTCTGCACTCTCCCTTCCAGCAGCACTCTCTCCAAATGACTCATACCAAAACCATTCAAATGCAGTCCATCAGTCTTGTACAGTAAACTGCACTCCTTTCTCTTTACACTATTTCTGCCAACATCTCATCATTGTCATACCCGAGCAACACACTGACTACCTTTCCTATCACACCATTATCTTTTATCCTTCTTTTCTCTTTTTAACCTCCTGATATCCAATCTTACATTCTCCTTGTTACCAGTCAAGTCATTTGTACTACTTCCACTACCAACTCCCTTGCTCTACATATCCGATGCTTCAATCACTCTATTTATTTTATCTCCAGGAAAAGAAACCTTGTGCATCTTCTCGTTTACCACACCTGCAATAATCGAGTCGCCATACAAAGACACTCATGGGTCTTTCCTTACCTTTTAAACGACATCGTTTGCTTTTGTCTTCTTCATTCTTCCATGCATATTTCCAATTCTCTTCATTTCACTCTTCATCTGCCTCATTTCTTGCCATATCTTCCCAAACTCAGCTTTCAAATCTTGCATCCTTATTTTGCTATCATTCACTCTCACTATTTTATTGCCAGTCACACACTTGTTCACCATCAATAAAAATTGGAATGGAACAGAATAACAAGCTGCATGCTTTCTGAAGCATGAACCTTTAAAACATGAACAATTTCATAAAAAAATAAATATTTGTTAATGTGATAAAACAACTCTTTCATAGTAGCATATGTCTTGTGGAAACGTGGAAGTCCTGCAGGTCTGGACTTCCTGGTAGTCTTCATGCAAGGAAAAAAATATCTGGAACATAGCTAAATTATATATAATAATTAAACAATTAAACAGAAATGTGGTGATAATGAAAACTTATGTAGATTATCAAAAGAGTAGTGTTTAATTATGTATTTATTTAATTTTTTTTTTTTTGCCTATTTTCAGTTTTGGTCTTCTTATTGCTGATTTTCATTCCAAATTTACTACAGCTGTTATTCAATTTAGTTAAGAGAATCCTGGGAACTTGATAACTAATAATTAAGGAATCGACAGCTTACACTAGAAATATAAATTAAATAAACTTTAATATATACTTTCCGATATTTCGGCAAACGTCACGTTGCCATCTTTTTGGGAACTTATTACAAAGACAAGTGCACACACACTAATAATTAAGTGTCAATTCCTTAATTATTAGTTATTATGTATAACCAGCGTATAAGCCTCTCAACAAGAATAATGGGAACTTGCATTGGATATGTTTAGGAATACAAAAAGCAAAGAGCTTAGCTTGTTATCTCCCATTCTAGTATCAGGTTTAATGCTACTTCTTTCATTATGTGATCCATATAGATGACAAATAAGAGTGGAGCTAACGAGCATTCTTGTCTTTCACTTGACTTTACCTCAAACCATCTTCCTGTATTTCTTTCAGTTCTAGCTGCTGACTTACAACTTAAACATATACTATGTATTGGCCTGTATAATAGCATTCTGTTTACCCCATATAATTATAGTGTTTTGAAAAGCTTTTCTCTGGGAACCCTGTAGTATGTGTTTTCCTGGTCTACAAAACTCAAACAGATCCTTGTCATACTCCCATGATTTCTCAACTATTTCTCGTAAAGTGAAAATATGATCCTGACAGCCTCCGTTTGGCTTGAACCCACTTTGTTCTTTACCCAGGTTCTGTTTCACAATTGTTTTCAGCCTCTCTGCAATCATGCATGCATAAATCTAACCTGGAAAACTTAGTAGAGAAATTCCTCTGTAATTTGCACATTCAGCTTTATTCTGCATTATATAAATGGGTATTATGAGCTCCAACTCCATTCATCTGGAATTATGCTTTTCTAAACAAGGCCACTGAATTATGCAGTGTAGTGACACTGCAAAACTTTCATACCTCCGTATTTGAACATTTCTGGTCAAATACTACTATTCCAGCTGCCTTTCCACATTTCAAATTGATGACGGCTTTTTCTACCTGAAGTATTGATATGTACATTGATAGTGATATGGATTTATATGTTTGCATTTCTCTTGAAAGTTTTCTACTACAGTTCTGTCACTGCTAGTTTCATTTAATAGTCTTTCAAAGTAATTACTCTAGATGTTACCTTTATCATCTTTGATTCCTTTTACAGTATTCTTTCCTCCATTTCTAAGCTTTTTCAATAATCTCCAGAACATTTTGCCACCTTCCTGATATTTACATTCTATATTCTTACCATGACTTTTGTTTAGCTCCTTTCACACATAGCTCACCTCTCTTACATTTTTCTTGGTATTCTTTTAGGGCATCTGTTGACATATTTGCTAGGAACTTTCAGTAAGCTTTCTTCTTCCTTCCCAGGAGTACTTCCTTCCTTAACTTCTTGTGTCTACCATGGCATTCTTATTTTTCTATTCTTGCAGACAACTTCAGCTAGGGAGACGTAAAATGTCTCCTAGCTGAATCAATCACCATTTTCTTCTGAGTTTGCCGCTAAGACTCTAAAGCTTGGTTCTTGTTTTCAAACTGCTTCATTCTTTCTTCAATAATGTTTGAATAGTTAAGTTGAACAGCTTTTACCTGTAAAAGCTGTTCAACTTTGATTATTTTTAAAACTTTTTTACATACTATTTATTTCAATGTGCTGTTCAATTTTATCCTACTTAAAATTAATAGATGATGACTTCCAATTTCAAATCTTTTGTACACTTTTGTTTCGTAAACAAGTATAAAGATATCATTATCAACAATAACATAGTTTTTAACTTTAATGAAATAAATTACTGTGGTTATCATGTAATTTATTATTTATAGTTGCAAGTAGTTAGCGTGTCCCCTCTTCAGTCAAGAGACTGTGGGTTCGAATCCTGCCATAGGCATGGATGTTTGTGATTGTCTGTGAAAATACTAGTGGTGGTGTTTGGCGGTAGATGGCATTGGTGAAGATGGTGGTTCGTTGTAGTTAGTGGAGACAGAAAGTTGTAGAGTAGGTGCCCTCCCTCGATGAGTCTTTGGACTCCCTGGAGTGTCATGTAATAATAATAGTTATGCCACAGGTACCTTTAAAGATTAGAATAACATAGTAGTTGTTGTTACTGCTATCACTACCAGCGATAAGGTGGTGGTACACAGAGCAAAAGCTGTGTGTTGCATGTGTCTACCAATACGTCTTGTATATTACTGGATGTTAGTGATTTTTGTAATTATTTTTGGTTATATCTTACTTATTTTAGATTGTAAAGTTGAGTGAGTGTGCATGTGTTTGTGAAATTTAATGCAAGATGTTGTTTTAGAAAATGTTTTAATGCAGGAAGTGATGCATACAAGGAAATGGCGGCCGAATTTAGCATAAGAGATCTTGCATGATAACCACAGAATAACACGTATATCACAGTAAAAAACTTTTTTATTATGTAAATATTTTGTCTTATGTATCATAAGACATCATCAGTACAACTAATGTACAACAATAGGAACTGAATTCAAAAAACAGTAGTGCACATGCTTAAAAACTATTGGATTGAATTAATTTCATTACTTAAAAATTACTTAAACTAAATTAAAATATAGCAGATAAGTTATTGAATACAATCGAGGATAACAATTCCCCAAACGTTTGGAAGAATAGTGAGACAGTCATTTCGATTAAGATTATGTCTATGAAGTAAGACTTCAGCATATATAAATGTTTATATAAAGAACATTCATGTTTATATGTGAATCTAGGTAGTAACTTCTTTGCCACTGGATCCTGTGGTTAGCATTTTCAAATTCCATGTTGTGCAAGGTCAGATTTGTGAGGTTTGATAAGGCAGGTGTGGTCTTGATGTTCAGAGATATGTTTATTTATAGATCTTCCTGTTTGTCCATAGTAAGACAAGTTACACAAACATGGTACTTCATATATGACAGGTAGCATCATTGGTGAGAGTTTGTCTTTTGGAGATGGTAGCAAGTTGTGAATTTGGTTGATGGGTTTGTAGATAGCAATACATTACATTTCATATGGGTTGGATTTGTGCAAATAGAAAGATAAAAATAGAAAAAATATATATACTAAAATTAGATATTAAAAATCACAAATTTAAGTTTCCATTGGACTGTATCTGGGGGTAGCCTGGAACAGGTCCGACAATGTGCCCTTAAAACTCTGCAGTGGGCAGTCGTGGATAATATGATTGACGGTCTGTTGATCAGCACCACAGTGCTGGGGATTGACGTAAGCCCCACTTGTACATTATGGTAGCACATCTGGCATGGCCAGATGTGCTACCATACATTTTTTATTGTTGAAGTAAGCCAGCGATTCTTCCATTCAGTTTCAGGAGAATAGGTCTAGTTGCTGAGTTTTCCAGATCAGGTTGCTGGTAGATTTTGGAGGTCCTCATGGATGGGTAAGTTATTTCCCATACGTTTTATCCACTCTCTGTTAGCGACAGCTTTCATCATGTATGGTGGTATGGTGTTACTAGAGTGTTGGTAGCCACTCAACAGGTGTAGACTTTATGCAACCCATGATAATTCTCATGGTATCATTAAGTTGCACATCGACCTTGCTGACATGGTGACTCAAATACAACACTGGAGTACAGTATTCTGCACAAGAGTACACTAGGGCATGGGCAGCAGATTTTAAAGTGTTGGTTCCTGCCAACCAGCATGACCACACAAGCTTCCTGACCTGAAAATATTATTCCTAGATTTTAGTTATTGGCAGACATTATCCAGGTGTTTCCTGAAAGTTAAAGAGCAATCTAAGATGACTACAAGATATTTTGGGTTGGGGTTGTGCTTCAAAGTTTCTCTTTTGAATGAGACCTTCAGCCATTTATCAGCCTGATGACTGTTGAAGTGAAATGTGCAAACTTCAGTTTTAGAGGGATTTGGGTAGAGACTTTTTAGCCTGAGTTGCCAATGGCAGATCATCTGCGTATGTGAACCTCTGGGAGGAGGTTTGTGGCACGTCACTAATGTATAAATAAATTGGAGCGGAGCTAGCACACATGGACTACCACAGAGTCCTGTGGTAGTCCATTTTTTAGTACTTTAAAGAGAGTATTTTTACCATTCAGATGTACCTTGAATTTGTGCTTTGATGTCATGCACTTTAGGATGTTAATCATCTTTGGGTCTCGTAATACAGTTGCAAATTTCAGTGTGAGTCCACCCAACTGTGTCGTATACAATGGACAGATCTATGAATGCTACTGAGGTTTTAAGGCCTTTTTGAAAACTAGCTTCTATATGTGTAGTAAGAGCAAGTACTTGATAGCAGCAGCTGCGAGTGTCTCTGAATTCAGCTTGTTCATTTGGTACTATAGCATTAATCAATGGTAAATTTGATTATAGGGTAATCGTTCAAAAAGTTTATAAGAATACTTAGTCAAGATATTGGTCGATAGTTTGCTGCATCAGTAGGCTCTTCTCCAGGTTTTAGAATGACTATAACTTTGCTCCTCAGGAATTCCTTTGGAATGTTCCAGCTTTCTAGAATTTTACAGAAAAACAGCAAAAGTCACTTAAGAGCGTTACTTACAGTTTAATGAACTCAGGGTATATACTGTCCAGGCCTGCTGCTTTGTTATTTTTCAGTGAATGGTATTGAGAGGTGGTTATTTTGTCACAGTTTCACTATATATATATATATTTTTTTTTTTTTATGAAGAATTGAATAAATAGAACTGAGATTTAAGTAACAAGGTTTTAATATAAACACACCACTAGTTTCGGCCTGTAATAGCCTTCATCAGGTGACATTATAAAATATAATAACAAAGTAAATCTTATAAGTAAATTTGAAACATTAAAAAGATTACAAAATAATAGGAACCTTTCAAAACCACACATCAATATTGACAAAGTCGTTATCAACAAATCTTATATACTTTCAGATGTAGGAAAAAGCATCCTTAGTAAAGGTCTAAACTTTATTCCTTCTCCAAAATTAATACCAAAGGAGACACTACTTACAAAAATAGAAAAAGCTACTTCTTTTCTCCCTCCACAAGATGCAAAACTTCTACGTATTGAATCAATCTTTGTTATCAATAATGCAAAACCACCTGCAGATAACATTACTTCAACAGAACGTAAAGCTATTAAAAGTTTAAAAAACAAAAGAGATATAATTATCCTCCCTGTGGATAAAGGCAATGCAACAGTCATCCTCAACTCTGAAGATTACCATAATAAAATGCTTCAATTACTACATAATGATACCTACTCAATACTCGAGAGAGATCCAACTCATGAACTTCAAAATCGTACAAACAACTTATTAAAAACAACAACTGAATTATCCCGAAACGTTCGCTTATCTCTATGCTCTCTCCATCCATTAATTCCTCGTATATATGGTGTTCCTAAACTCCATAAAGAGAACACTCCATTATGCCCAATTGTAGAAGCTATCAATTCTCCGATGTACAATCTTTCAAAATATCTTGCCAAATACCTAAAACGTTTTTTGGGCAAGTCACCATCCTTTATCAAGAACACTACAGAATTTGTTACATAGATCAAGGATATTACAGTTAATGAAGATGACATCATGGCTGGCTTGGACAGAACTTCTTTGTTCACTAATGTCCCAACAGATGAAGTCCTAATCATGGACTGGCTATGGGTAATCCTTTAACCCTGTACTCGCAAATATTTACTTAGAGGATTTTGAAACCAAGGCTATCTCTTCCTTTATTTTAACACCTAAAGTTTGGAAATGCAATGTAGATGATGTCTTCATTAATTGGAGCCATGGACATGAATCCCTTATGGTTTTCCTCGAGCATCTCAATAGCCGACATCAAAGTTTACTGCCGAGCTTGAAATGGATAATTCCCTACCTTTTCTTGATGTCAAACTGACCTGCTCTTCTAGTAAACTCAAAATATCTAGAAAGCTCACATACCAACAGATATCTGCATAGTCAGTCCCATCATTTCCCTCCTCATAAGCTTGGAATAATTTCCACCTTGGGACATAGAGCCCGTTCTCTTCTGGATGATCCAAATGAACTTCTTACAGAAATGAACCATCTCAAAACTTCTTTCAAAGTTAATGGATATTCCAAGAGAATCATTGAAAGATTCCTTCTTAATCCTCCTAGACATTGCTCAGAAGAAACAAATAGATTCAAAGGCAATATATCTATTCCTTACATAAGTACAGTTTCATATAAATTAGCAAAAGTGCTAAGAAAATATAATATCAGAACTTTGTTCACTCCACTTCCAAAAATCCGTTTCTTAATAAGCCACAACCTTGTCATCATCATCTTAAATACCCTGGTGTATATAAAATATTGTGTGATTGTGATATTCCTTATTTTGGGCAGACAGACAAATCTGTTGAATTGCATATGGAAGAACACATGAGGGACATTACTTACAAGAGACAGTGAGCCAGTGCATTATCAAGTCATATCCTTTTCTCGGCTAATCCTAATGATCATAACCAAAGTCACAAAGTCTGCTGGGAAAAATCTGCTAACATCTTCCTTTGCAGTGATGAACTAGAGAGAAAAATCATGGAATCTAGAGAAATCATCTTCAATCCTGTTCATCTAAATATTAACTTGAGCAACAACCTCCCAGATAGTCATTCAGCTGTAATCATGTACTGGCGTTCACACGATGCTGCAAGCACGCACTCTCCCAACAATGCAACAAACGAAAGAACAGCTTTAAATACAACTACAACATTTTCATGCTAATTATGTATAGAGACTCTCTATGTTGTTCATAGTCCTTTAACCTTCAGTGTTTAGTGCTTTATCTTTTTTCTTTCTTTTCTAATGTCACCTGATGAAGGCTGTTACAGGCCGAAACTAGTAGTGTTTTTATATTAAAACTTTGTTACTTAAATCTCGGTTCTAGTCATTCAATTCTTCATAAAAATATGTTAACCGAGTTAATGATCATTCTTTCATACACACACACACACACACACACACACGTATGTATGTATTAAAAAAAAACCTTGTACGATGTATTGTATGTTTTATGTATGCATTCCTGAGAGTAAACAGTACAAAAGTATGAATGCAGAGAAAATTTGTTGTAAATGTGTTGTGTGCCAGTGCAAGAAATGTGAGCCACGTAGAAAGCAGGAAAATGAATTGCCAAATTTTACCGATGTAAAGAAAGGAAACAAAAGTGATCTGACAAATGCAGATGTAGTGAATGACAGTGCTCATAATGAGAATGTGAAAGAAGTGGATGATGATGAAGTCATATGTATGCAAAGAATTCAATGTAAATGCACTATGTGCATTTACGTTGCATCCTTTGCAGGATAAAACATAAAACAGTAACTAGAGCAACTGGAGTCGTGCAGTAGCAGGTGGGAAAATGAAAGAAAAGGCAAATTCGGAAAGTATGAAAGCATGAGAGACTGCAAATAAGGATATGGTATTGTATGGAGATTCGATGATAATAGGTACGCTTAATGAGTAAGAAAAAAAAACATGTTTCTTATGTTTTCACAGGATGTTAGTGATGCTGTTAGTTTGCAGAAAGGAGCAGTGACAGAGAAAATTGTTATGGCAGGAATAAACGATTTGAAAGGGGAGAAATATATAATGACAGAAGATATGAAATAGTTATTGCAAGAAGCAAAAATTGTGAGTCTGCCTTGGTATGGTAGGACAGAGTTGAGAAGAAAGACTGTGATTGCTAATGAGTCCATGAGAAATTTGTGCAGCAGGAATGGTGTGCAGTTTATTGATGTATGGAGTGAATTTGATGGACAAAACAACACTAGATGAAATTTTGACAACATGCAACCCAGTGCTCTCTCTCTGTTTGTGTCTCAACATTACAGCACAGACCTTGAACAAATCTCACTCTTCTCGAAATCTCTAAGATTAATCTGGCTGTTTTCTTACCAACACCAAGCTGTACAGTGAGAAGCCTAATGGTTATTTGTCTGTCATGAGCAACTATTTCATTGGTTTATGCAGAAACTGGCATGCACAGTGTGGTTCATTCTCCAGGTACTCCCTCACCTCTTTAAACATTGAAAACCAGCAGAACACCTGTGCACGGCTCAGACAGTCATCGGAGGAAACTTTTTTTTAGGTCTTGGCACACTTCTGTAGCAGTTTTTCCTAATTTACAGTAAAATTTTATCAAAACTCTTTGCTCCATAATGCAACTTTTGGCTCACTCCACTCACGCGCTCTTGCTTCAAAGGTTGCCACACGAAAACTGCTGCATCACCCAACTCAAAAGATGCACCTGCAATTACAACACACACTAGTAGTCAAAACTATAAGCAGGTTTGTTACTTTCATCCAAAGGGCTGTCCTGTAAAAAATCAATCTTATTACTTAACAGACATTACGTATACTAAGGAGGGTGAAATCCAGCATGTATCTGGAATACATTGTGATAAACAAACGTGTAAAGAAATTGTGTAGAGGAGTTCTTCAGCATATTGAAAAACATGAATGTGAAAACAACAGTTGAACTGGGGGGCATGTTAGAACGTGTATTACATCAACGTGTAGTACACGTTGATGTAGTACATGTTGATGGATAAGAGAAATGGCAATGTTCAATCTATGTCTCAGCTCTGGCATGGTTCGGGGGGGGGTAAAATAGTTCCATTGCATAAAGGTGACTCCTAGACTAAGGTAGAAAACTACAGACCGATAAATATATCCAGAGTGGTTCTTAAAGTATTGGAAAAGTTGATTAAAGGTAAAATCAAACACTGGGTGGATAGGAATGCGATACTCTATAGTGGGCAGAATGGCTTTGTAAAGGGTAGATCCTGTCTTAGTAATTTATTCACATTTTATAATAAATGTGACAGCAGAACTGGATAAAGGAAATGGTTACGCCATGACACTGGACTTTGCACAGGCATTTGGCAGAATGCCACGAAGAAAACTATTACAAAAGTTGGAGCAAATGGGAATGGATATGAAGCTTGTGGCATGAATAAAGGTATCGCTGACAAATCAACACCAGAGAGTTATATATGGTAGAGTGAAATCTGGGAGGAAAGATTTAAATGGGGAGGAATTTTAGTTGTTTGCTGATGATACAAAACTGGGAGAACAATAGTTAATAAAAGTGATACAGATATCTTATAGGATGATTTAAATAAAAAAAAAAGAAAGAATTAAAGGACAACCTAATTAATTTAAAAAAAAAATGGTAAAACAGAAGGAGAAGATAAGTGGATATGGAAACTCCAAACTGTATAAATTTGCTGGGAAAAAAAAATTTCATCAGAGATAATGAAAATTTTTAATTAAAATATACACAAATAGACAAATACCAATAAAATAGAATAAAAGTATAGTAATACTTATATTTAAAAACAGGGATAAAACAAAACCTGCTAATTACAGAGGTATTAGTTTATTGAATACATGCTACAAAATATATAGTAGAATACTTAATGAAAAATTGAAAATATATAGTGAAAAAATATTATAATAAATTTAGTTTAATCTTTTATCCAAGTGTAAGCAAATAAAGTTGGTGCCTGAAAATATCTTCGGGACTGAGGTAAGGTGGTACAAAAATATTATTAAAATGTCAAATGGATTTAGAAAAGGATGCTCTACAGTGGATACAGCTTTTTGTTTAAAACTACTTATAGAAAAAAGAAGAGAATTTAATTTTGAAACTCGTCTTTTGTTTATAAATTACAAAAAAGCATTTGACAAAGTAAAAAGATATATACTGTTTGATATATTATCAAGGAAAAGAAGGAGTAGCCATAGTATTCAACACAAAATACAAGGCTAATCTTCTTGAATGGCAGTCAGTCTCAAGTAGAGTAATGTGGGCAAATATGAGAATGGGGAACTGAACAATGAGACTTATTTGTGCCTATGGTCCCACAGAAGGTTCTACTAAGGTAGAAATGGAGGAATTTTTTGAGGCTTTAGAAAAAGCGCTGACACAATGAAAAAGGAAAAGTTGGTCCTTGTTGGGGATCTAAATAGCAGAGTAGGAAATGATTGTGAGACATACAAAAATATTTCGGGAAAATTTGGAGAAAAGAGCAAAGCTAATAATAATGGCAAATATCTGTTGGATTTCTGCTCAGGACATGGACTGGTTATTACTAACAGCATGTTCCAACATAAAAATGTGCACAAATTCACATGGAGAGAAGAGGCAAGGAATAAGAAAAGTCTCATTGACTATGTTATTGTTGATAGTGATGTTTTCTCCCTGGTGCAGGACAACAGAGTGTAGAGAGGATTTGAAATTGGAAGTGATCATTATTTAGTCTTGAGCAGGATAAAATTGAATTTCATATTGAAAAGAATAACATGAAAGAAAGTTTTAAAGCGAATAAAAGTTGAGCAGCTCTCAGATGTGAACTGTAGACTAAAATACAGAAAGATTATTGAAAAGAAAATGAAAGAGTTTGAGAACAGGAATCAAACCTTGGAGATTCAGTGGCAAACTCTGAAGAAAACATTGATTGATTCTGCCAGAGAGGCATGTGGTGAGGTTGTGTGCAAGGATAAAAAAATCAGAACTCCCTGGTGGACAGAGGAAGTTAAGGAGGCAGTGAAGGAAAAGAAGAAAGCATATCAAAAGTTCCTGGCAAATAAGTCAGCTTTTACTCTTACAGAATACAGAGACAAATGTAAGAAAGCTAAACAGTGTGTAAAACTAGCTAAACAAAAGTCATGGGAGGACTTTGGCAAGAATATCGAAAATAAATATCAAGAAGGTGGCAAAATATTCTGGAGGTTGTTGAAGAAGCTTAGGAATGGAGGAAAGAGTGCTGTAAAAGGAGTTAGAGATGATAGAGGTGACATGAAAACAGGAGAAAAAGATATCCTTGAAGTATGGAGTAATTACTTTGAAAAACTGCTAAATGAAACAAGCAGTGATGACCGCACAGTGGTAAAAAACACTGACCAGGCATGCAGTCAGGAATACATATCCATACTTGAAGTAGAAAAAGACATCAAAGGCTTGAAATGTGGAAAGGTAGCAGGAGTAGATGATATTCGACCAGAAATGCTGAAGTATGGTGGCATAAAAGTATTACAGTGGCTGCACTGCATAGTTCAGAAAGCCTGGACAGAGGGACGAATTCCCGATGATTGGAGTAGAGCTCTCATAGTACCCATATATAAAAAGGGAAATAAAACTGAATGTGAGTATTACGGTATTTCCCTACTGAGTGTTCCTGGCAAGATCTATGCAAGTATACTTGAGAAACGGTTGAGAAGAATTGTGGAAGAAAAGCTTGGTGAAGAACAAGCTGGATTCAGGCCAAATTCAGGATCAGATCTTCACTTTACGACAAATAGTCGAGAAAGCATGGGAATATAACAAAGATCTGTATTTAAGTTTTGTCGATTTGGAAAAGGCATATGACAAGGTGCCAAGAGAGAAGCTATTCAATATGCTGCAGTTATATGGTGTCAATGGGGCATTATATCAAGCAATACTTAGTCATTATTTGAGTTGTAAGTCAGCAGTTAGAAATGAAGGAAGTACAGGAAGATGGTTTAATGTTAAATCTGGTGTGAGACAAGGATGTACATTATCCACTCTGTTATTCATTATCTGTATGGATCACATTATGAAGGAATATGGTATTAAACCTGATGTCAAAATTGGAGATGTTAATGTCAGCTCTTTGCTTTATGCAGATGATGTTATACTTCTAAATAAATCCGCTACAAGTCTGCAAGATTCCCTGACTAAATTGAATAACTGTTGTAATAGATATGGTATGAAGGTCAGCAATAAAAAGACAAAGACAATGAATATAGGCAGAATCACTGAAAATGTCAACTGTGTTGTGAATGGAGAACCTGTGGAACAAGTAAAACATTTCAGCTACTTAGGCACGATTTTTACTGAAGATGGTAAATTAAATATAGAAAAAGACAACAGAATCAGCAAAGCTGGTATGGTGGGAAGTCAATTGAATAAATTCATATGGAATAAGAAAGAAATTAGTCGGAACACTAAATGAGCTTTATACAAGACAGTGTTCAAACCAGTTTTAACTTATGGATCTGAGAGCTGGGTCAGAAGTAAAACACTTGACCAAAGACTAGAGACCGCAGATATGAGAGTCCTGAGAAAGATTAGAGGCGTGAACAGATGGCATCAATGGCGATATCATATTAAAAATGAGGATATTAGGAAAGAACTTGACATTGTCAGCATCCAGGAATGCGTTAGCAGAGCTAATCTCAGGTGGTATGGTCACTTAAATAAAATGGGAGAGGAAAGATTAGCAAAACAAGTGTTCTCTGCCAGGTTGGCAGGAAAACGACCCAGAGGAAGGCCAAGATATAGGTGGATTGATAAGGTACAAAGTGCCTTAGACGATAGAAATATAAGATCTGATAATGTTATAGTCTTGACAAGTAACAGACTGATTTGGAGGAAAATTGTAGATAGGAAGTTAGTAATGATGTAATTTTTTCATGTAGTACTGTCATATCCTGTACACCCCTTGAGGGTACATGGCAGGAATTTGATGATGATATATTAGAAAGAATAAATATACCTGATATTTTCCTACATGCAATATTGAATATATTCAAAGATAATGAAATAAAAATAAATGAAAAAATGTCTGAAAAACAATCTATAAACGAAGGAGTAAGACATGGATGTCTTCTGTTTCCAACACTTTTCAATCTTAATATTAATGAAGTATTAATAGAGTGGAACACCTTAAATAATCTAGGTATAGAAATTTTCTGGAATAATAACGGCATTACTTGCAGATGATCAGGTAATAATATCATATAAGAAAGACAATTTACAAAGAGCAATGTATAATTTAAACATTATAGTAGAACAGTTTGGAATAAATATACCATAGATAAAACTAAAACAATGGCATTTTGTGGACAAACTCCAGTTAGAAGTAAAATAGTTATTAATAATAAAATACTTTCAAGTTATCTTGGATGTAAAATATCATATGAAGGAGAAAAAGACAAATTCAAAAACTGTACAAATCAAAATTTTTATAGATTATAGGCCTGATAAATAGAACACTCAATCTAAATATTGTACAAAAAGAAATGCATGAAAATATACAACACTTTAGCAGTGCCCACATTCTATGGCAGTGAAATTTAGGCAATAAACAAACAAGGTAAATAAAGAATAAAAACAAGTGAAATGAGATTAATGTGAACTGCAAAATACACACTATTAGACCAAAAAAAAAAAAAAAAAAAAAACAGGAACAAAGATATTTTAAAAGAACTAAAAATAAAATCAATAGAAGAAAAACTAAACAATTACAAACAAAATTGGATGGAACATGTAAACCAAATTGCCAACATCCAATATTCTAAGCAAATAAAATATAAATCAACTGGAAAGAGATGATAATGATTTAAATAAATTGGCATTGTGGGGAAAAATAACTACTGTCAATTTAATGTTGCAAAATGTAAGGTTATACTGTTCGGATTAAAAAGGTTGCATACTGTGTAACATAATGATGGTATTGGATTGCAGGAAAGTGATGAGGCTATTGGGGATAATGGTGGACAGAGGACTGAATTTCAGACGGCATATTGCAAAAGTTGGTAAAATGGCTCAGGCTCAAAGGATTATTATGATGTTGAAAAACATGTTAACAAGTAAAGATAGGGAAGTTATTATCCATGTACATGGGTGGTCTGAAAAGTTCTCAGCCTAACAATGAAAAAACGGATTTATAATTTCAAAATTATTTTTATTTCTCAACATAATCTCCTTTAGGACTAATATATTTATTCCAGTGATGCTCCAGTGCCATTATCCCGTCCCTGTAGTGGTTCTCAGTAAGATCTGCAATCACCTCTTGATTTGAAGAAAAATGCTGACCAGCAAGGAAGAGTTTTAGTTTTGGGAAGAGACAGAAGTCAGAGGGAGCCAAATCTGGGGAACAAGGTGGATGTTCCAACAATTCATAGTGCAGAACCCTTAATTTTCCCATTGCCAAAACACCTTTGTGGGTAGGTGCATTGTCCTGATGAAAGCAAACCGGATCTTTCCTCAAGAATTTTTTCGTCTGGACTGGTTAAAAGATAAGAATAATATTCCCTGGTTATTGTTTTACCCTCTTCAAGATAATTAATAAACAAAATGCTTTTAGCATCTCCAAACACCGATGCCATGACCTTTCCTGTTGATGAAACAGACTGTCTTCTTTGGCACTGAACAACTGGCTTCTGTCGACTGTTTTGACTGCTGTTTGGATTCTGCTGTGTAACGGTGAATTCAAGTCTCATCCATAGTAATAAATCAATGCATAAAATCAGTTTTATTCTTGTTGAAATGCTCTAAGCACTGTTCAGAGATTTTCATGGAAGTGTGTTTTTGATCTGCTGTGATCAAGCGCGTCACCCATCTTGAGCAAAGCTTTTTCATTTTCAACTCTTCATGCAAAATATATCCTCCTGCACATTCTTTTGAAATGCCTATAGTCTCAGCAATTTCACGCACTCTGACTCGCTGGTCTTCCAATACCATATTGTGCACTTGATCAACGATTTCTGGTGTTGTTACACTTTTTTGGATGTCCTTCACTTGGATCATCTTCAAGGCTGGCACGGCCACGTTTAAACTCGGCAGCCCATTTCTTAATTGTCAAAAACAAAGGATAAGAGTGCCAATAAACTTTTATGAACTTCAAATGAATCTTTTTTTTGTGTTAAACCTTCTTTTACAAAGAATTTTATAACTGCACAATACTCAATTTTATTCATTTCAAGGGATACAGACAACACTTTTGCTTCAGATATCTGTATAAAACAAAGTACAGTAACCCCCTGAGTTACGTAAATAATGCGTTCCATAAACCTTTACGTAACTTGAATTTTACGTAAGTCTAATTTGTAAATTGCTTAAGTGTAACTGCATATGAAACTGCAATATTTATTATTATTATATGCATGTATATATAGAGATATGTACAGTATATTATTTACACAGTATTATTTTATAAATGAAACATCATGCAGCAGTATTTACTTGGATATAAACTATAAAAGTATGAAAACAATATAAAAGAATATAAAAACAAACTGAAATAACACTTTTCAAATAAAAAAATGTCTTGTGACAGCTAATTTAGCTCTGTAGTGGGAGAGTTGGCGCTGACGGTGGATGGTTGTGAAGAGAAATGCTGTTCTCTGGCAACTTCTACCCCTCTCGATGTTGAAGACTGAGCATAGTCGGGGTTGTCTGAGTTGTCATCTTGACATTGTTGTGAGCGGCATCTCACAAACATGTCTAGAGTAGATTGCATGGTCACACGCTTTTTGCCATCGTAGATGGCCTTGTAGCTAGACATATCAGAATGGGTACAGCAGCTAACATTCTTGAACCGCTCGGTGTTCGGATCCATTGATTCTAATTTTGCTAGCACCATGTTTATCAGGTTAAAAGCCTCGGCTAGTCCCTTTGTTGTAAATTTCTTAATGTCTGGAGTTGGCGGTTCAATTGGCATAGTATTTTCTTCAGAATTTCGGAATGCCTCCAACTGAATAAAGTCATCATTAGTAAGCTCTTCATCGTGACTCAAAAGAAGCTCGTTAACGTCAACGTCATCCACTTCCAGGTCTGCCAGTTGCACACACGTCTCCGTCGCTTGCTGTAATTCTTGTGTCAACTCAACAACTGTGTCAGTCATTGTCTGCTTTCTTTCCTTTAAATGATTTTGCACCATTTCTGGGCAGACAGCAGCATCCACACAGTAGCGTTCATTGTTGTCTGCTTCATCTCATGCCACGGCGATGTTTTTGATAGCATCAAGGATATTATAATTCTTCCACAAATCACATAGAGTAATGCCCTCACCACTATCAATGGCCTTGATTGCTTGGGAAAACATGTGCCGCAGATAGTAGGCTTTGAAAGTTGCAATAGCGCCCTGATCCATAGGTTGCTGAAAGTTTATTTTTCACTTGTTAAATATTTGCTCAGGCAAATATTCCTCCTCCTCAATTATTTCTGTCAGAAGTTCAGGAAATTTACTTGCCGCGTCTGTATCTGCACTGGCTGCCTAACCTGTGACTTTGATACTGTGTAGATTTGTAAGCTTCTTGAATCGTTTGAACCATCCAGCACTAGCTTTAAATGCACTCTCCATGTCTGTGATGCCAGCCTTCTCTTGTAAATCTTTATGTAAAGACCTAGCATTCCCCTGGATAATCAGAAAACTCAACGGTATCCGCTTCTGTGTCAGATCCTCAATCCAGTGAGACAACAATTTCTCCATCTCTGAAATAGGGCACAGCCTCTTCTTAGTAATGATTGTGCCCTTCAACGTTACCACACCTTTCATGCTTTCAACAATGTGAACTTTATCCTTCACTATCATATTCACTGTCGAAATAAGTCAATTTATATCCCCAGCTATTGTTGATATAATTTTCCTATCTTCATACATAGGAATTATTTTCAATTTTTCTTCTAAATTGCAGAGCTTTGTTTTTTAGATTTATTACCAGCACATTCAGTTTTGTGTTTTGAATCCATTTTATGGGTAATTAAACAACGAACCCTAACGGTGTTAACAAGTGACTAAACTAACCACGTGACGCATGGACTACTGACAGGTTGTGGAAAGGAGGAATTGTCTAAGGAGTCCTAATTTCTAATTGGTAGGTTTCAGTTTGAATGTTACGGCTTTTGTGCACTTGCCCTCTGCTGCTCTTGGCATTTACCGGTTACCTGTCACTGCCTGTTACTGTTCATTAGATTTGCTGTGAATGCTGAGTCTAGTTAATATTATGTCGTTGCATACTGCAATGGATATCAAAGATGCAAAAATGTTCATACGTGCTAGCAGTTGTCATTTTCAAGATTTATTGCGTAACTGGGAATTTACGTAAGTCTCGTATTATGCAAGTCGGGGGGTTACTGTACTTGAAAGAATGATTTGCAATTTCACATGGATGCTTAAGACAGATGTACCACCAAATTAGAAAGAAAAAATCTTGCCGATAGTGTTGCCATCTATAGTCGAGGCGAAGAACTTTTCAGACCACCCGCGTATATAAGAATATGATTTGCCCACATCCGACTACTGTGCACAGACTTGGTCACCATGGTTTCTTGGGGACTAGGAGGTGGTAGAGAAGATTCAGAGATGAGTGACTAAGTTGGTGACAGGGCTGCTAGAAATAATTATAAGTTTTCCCTGATAGTGAATGAGTTTAAGGAGAGGTATGATAGATTTTGTGTTTATGTATATAATAGATAGTTTCGGACTTCCATGATAAATCTCTGGACTCCATGGAGATACCATATAATAATAATAACAACAACAACGACTACTCCATCATATTATTATTATTATTACATGACACCTCCAGGGTGTCTAAAGACTCATCAAGGGAGGGCACCTGCTCTACAATTCTTTGCCCCCACCAACTACAATTATACCAACGGCTTCTACCACCCACAACCAGCATTTTCACAGATAATCACAAACATCTATGCCCATGGTGGGATTTGAACCTGCAGCCGTTCGGATGGAGAGCAGACACACTAACCACTCAGCCAACCATGCTGGCAGAAATCCAGCAGATACTTACCATTGAGGACTAATGAAAAATTAGTCACAGTTGCATTAAATAAAATAAATCTTTGCATCTCAAATTGCATTATACATTGTGATTTTATTTCCTGTTTAAGGCTTTTGTCATAAATAAGAATAAAATATAAATAAATATATTATTATACACTATCTTATCCAAAATATCCAGACAACCTTCATAGTAGTAGATATGGCTACATACCATAACATACAGGTGTAAAAGGGAGTCCAAAGTTTTGCAATCATCATAGACAATCATTAACAATAAAATAGGCCACAATCAAAGAGCTTGGTGACTTCTGATGACTTTTCAATTCCCCTGAACTCAGTTCAGGAAATTTCTACCCCACTGCAGTTTCCAAAGTGATGATATTGTGAAGTGGAAATGCTTAGGAGCAACAACAGCACAATCGCGACCTGGTAGGCCACATATCATCATAACGTAGGACCTCCAAATGCTAAAGCAAGTGGCACAAAAAAATAATAAAATAAATAAAGCTAAATAAATAAAATAAAAACCCATCCTCAGTTTAAATACTCACCGAGTTTCAGAATGTCTTTGCAAACAACCAAGCAACTCCAGAACCACAACTGCACACAAACCTAAGATCACCAAGGGCAATGCCTAGCACTAGGTGGAGTGGTTTAAAGTTTACCACATTGAATTCTGGAGCAACGGAAACACATTCTGTGGAGTGATGAATCGCACTTCATCTGGCAGTCCAACACTACTTGTTCAAACGTGTTGTGCCAACTGCGAAGTTCGGTGTAGGAGGCATCATGGTCTGGAATTGTTTTTCATGACTCAGGATGGACCTCTAGTTCAAGTGACGGGAAATCTTACTGCTGAGATCTTTAATGATATTCTAGATAATTCTGTGATTCCAACATTATGGCAACAATTCAGTGAAGGAACTTTCCTGTAGCAATACGACAACGCACAGTTCACAAAGAGAAGTCTGTGCAGGAATGGTTTGATGAGATGGGTGTTGAAGAACTTGACTGGCCTGAATAGAGCACTGATTTCAACCCTATCAAACAGCTGAGGGATGAACTGTACTGCCAACTGCAAGCCAGGACAAACTGCCCAATATAAGTGACCTCATAATGCTCTTCTGGAAGAATGGAAAGGAATTACTATAGAAACATACCAAAATCTGGTGGAAAGACCTCCCATAAGACTGAAGGTTGTTATAGCAGAAAAGGATGGACCAACTCCATGTTAAAGACTCTGACATTAGAGTAAGAGTTCAGATGAGCATGCATCTGGATATTTTTGGTCAGACAGTGTACATACAAGTCATAGCCTCCTCAATTAGAGAAATATTGATGAAACTAGTGGAACGGGTGAACAGCAGTTTACCTGAAAGTCATTTTGGTACAATATGAGTATAGTAGTAGCTTGGCTGGATGAGTGGATAGCATGCTGCTCTGCAACCAACAGGCATTTATGATTAAACATACACACGCAACCACAGTAATAAGATTTTTAATAAGTAAATATTTCGTCCTAAGTATCATAGGACATCTTCAGTACAGATAATTCAAACAATACTAGTAATTACAAACAGAGCACATGTTTACAGTGGAATCCCTCTATGTGGGCAGTAACGTGTTATAGAATTAAATTATTATTATTATTATTATGTGGCACCTCCAGGGAGTCCAATGACTCATCGAGGGAGGGCATCTACAGTACAAATCTGTCTCCACCAACTACAAGTAACTGCAACTACACCAACGCCATCTACCACCCATCACCACTAGTATTTTCACAGACAATCACAAACATCCATGCCCACAGCAGGACTCGAACCCACAGCCTGGAGAGCGGATACACTAACCACTTGGCCAACCAGGCCCTAGATTTAACGAGCTAAGGGGTATCCGTTAAATTGCGAATTTTTTAAAATAAAAATATCTGTAACATTATACTGCAATTTTATCAATATTGGCACTGTAATAACAAAAAAAATTGTTTTAAACACGATTTTTAACACAATTTTCACACTTTTAGATAAATTAATGTTCGATGTTGATGTGCTTGGTTTAGGTAATTGTGCTTTGAAAAAACTATCAAGTTGTTTTTTTTTTTAACTTTTGAATTCTGCTGTTTTTTTATAATTAACACTCTAAAATTACAAAAATCTGTGTAATAAAACTGCCACAGAAAGTCACACCATGTGACAAAAGAACCAATTACAGTGCAATCGATGTGATCATGTCTTAATCATTCGCCGAACATGTTTTATGAGAGGTGACTCATTTATGTCGGCTAAATTACTACAGTATTTTTCCAACATATGATGGCCTATTCACCAAAATGTGTTAAAAATAGCAGGAAATTAATAATAAAAAATAACCTGTTAATTTAATTATAAGCAAATCTTGGTTAAAAGCATCTTAAAATTAAATCGAGGGATTACTGTATATTAGGGGGCGGGGATTATATTAAAATGAGATAACATAAAAATTATTTTACACAATTTAGGATGACAATTTCCCAGACTTTAGGTATAGTAAGAACATAATTACAGTTCAAACCAGGTCTGTGACGTAGGGCTTCAGCATTTTCTTTATATAATGTTTATATGAAGATCTATGCAGAAGTTTGGTTTTCTTCCAATGGCTCCTATGGTTTGGGTTTTCAATTCAGTGTTGTGCGAGGCCAGATTTCTGCAGGTTGATGAGACAGATATGGTCTTGATGTTCCAAAATGCGTTTGTTAATACCTGTCTGTCCACAGTAGGACAATTTACAGGAGCATGGGACCTCGTACAACCAAGTAGCATAAGAGGTGGGAGTTTGTCTTTAGGAGAAGGTAACCAATTGTGAATTTGGTTGATTGGTTTGTAGATAGCAGCAAATTAATATTTCTTCATAATTTTTGAAAGACGTTAGGAGATGCCTTTAACATACCGTATGGGAATCCTACGAGTTTGTTCTTGTCTAGGTTGACATGTGGGGAAGTGACGGATGATTTTTTGCGTTGTTTTTGGATTGTATCCATTTTGTAAGGCTGTATTCTTGATTATTTCCAATTCTTGGTTTAAAGAACTTTGGAGGAGCAGAATCTGTGTGCTCTGGTTACTAATGATTTAATGATGCCAAATTTTTGAGATGGATGGCAAGCTGAAGAATTATGAATGCAGCGTTCTGAAAAAGTCGGCTTACGATAGACAGAAGTGGAGATGGAACCATCTTCTTTTTTATGGATTTGTACATCCAGAATTTGATGGTGGGGGGGGGGGGGATGAAGAAGGTTGATTTTATCTAGGAACAAGTGTAGTTCTTGTTCAGAATGACCCCAGACAGCAAAGACGTAATCAACATATCGTAACCAGATTTTTGGTTTAGGATTAAACGTGAACATTTTTTCTTCCTAGTGTTCTAGAAAGAGGTTGGCTAAGTTTAGTGATAAGGGAAACCCCCTTGCTGTTCCTTCCTCTTGCTTGTAAATTTTCTCTTTCCAGGTGAAGTATCCAGTGTAATAACAAAGTTGAATAGTTCAACAATATCAGATGGGAATTTCTGAGTTAACAAGACTATCGTTTCCTTATGGGTCATGTTAGTGAAAAGGAAGACAATGTCAAAGCTAATTAACATGTCAGTTTCCAACAGTTGAATGTCTTCTGGGAGTCCCAAATGTCCCAAAATTATCAGAGTAGTAAATTCATTTTTCGGTCACAAGTATTGTATCTAGGACAACAGTGGTATTTCCCTCATCGCCTCTGGTGATAATTATGTTTCTATTACATTTTCAGGAGGTAAGAGCTTTCAATTTTGATGGTGAGATATTCAAGTCCAAAGGTTTGGCATCATGTATTATTTTTGCAATTTTGAAATGCAGTCTATTGGCTTCAATATTGGACAGATGGCTGATGTTTCTTTCAATCTTGATATAAAATCTAAAATATGTATAAAATCTGTATAAATCTAAATATAAAATGCATTTAGGTGAAATGGCAAACTTATGACCTCTTGCTAGAACATTTAATTCATCTTCTTTTTGTGGACGACCAGATAAGTTGACAACCCATTTTTCAGCTAATTTGTTGTTGGCATTTTTCTTAGATTTTCTTAACAAAGTAAGGTATTTTTTATGTGGATTAGTATTACTATTTTTTATTATTATTATTATTGTTGTTCCGGGAAACTCCAAGGAATCGACAGACTCATCGAGGGAGACCCTAACATCATGTCAAGAACAACTATTCAACATTCACACAGTATCTATCATACCTTGCCTTGAACTCATTCACGGTCGTAGCACCCATAACAGACTCTGGAAGCTTATTCCACTCATTTACCACTCTCCAAGTAAAGAACCTAGCTCTAACACCCTTGTCAACCACGCTCTTGCCCAGCTTCCATGCATGGCCCCTAGTCCTCCCACCACCAGTCATATTTTCAAAAATATCTTCTGGATAACCCTTCAGTAATTTGAATGTCTCAATCATATCACCCCTCCTTCGCCTATCGTCCAATTTCTGCAACCCACAAATCTTCAACCTATTCTCATAAGGTTCATTCCACAGACCTGCTATCATCTTGGTCACTTGTCTCTGGATCCTCTCCACTTCCTCCCCATCACGAAGAAACCCTGGTGCCCATAACTGGGCACAGAAGTCCAGATAGGGTCTCATCAAGGCTCGATACATAGGAACAACAACTTGTTTGTCTCTGCATGTTAAAGTATTTTTCAGAAGCCAAGTGATTTGGTGAGCTGTTTTAGTTACTTTTGCAATGTGCCCCCTAAACTTCAACTTCCTATCCACCAACACTCCCAAATCCCTGGCCTCATCGATCTCCTGGAGTATGGTTCCACCAATGCGATATATTGCTGCTATTCTTTTCACCCCAAAGTGCATAACCTTACACTTTGCCACATTAAATTGACATCCATTTTTCCTAGCCCAGTCCTCCAAACTATCCAAATCATCCTGTGCACTCACAATTGCTCTACCCAACTTTGCATCATCAGCAAACAAGTGAACACTTCCTCTCAGATCCTTTCCAATATCATTGATGAACAAATTGAAAAGCAGTGGTCCAAGAACAGAGCCCTGTGGCACTCCACTAGTCACAAGCGGTCTTTTAGACTCCACTTCTGAATAAACCACGCTTTGATATCTCTCCTTCAACCACCCTCCTATCCATCTCACCAACCCTATATCTATACCCATCTGCTCCAGTTTACTGATTAGGGTTCCATGTGGTATCCGATCAAAGGCCTTGGCAAGGTCCAGTAGTATCACTGTAAACCCATTACCCCTATCCAGTTCAGCTGTCACTGTGTTATAAAACGTGAGCAAGTTACTGAGGCATGATCTACCCTTCACAAAACCATGTTGTCCCCCATACAATATCCCATTTTCATCTATCCAATCCTGTATTCTTTTCTTGACTAATTTCTCTAAGACCTTGACAATGATTCCTGATATGCTAATCGGTCGGTAATTTACAACAGCAGTCTTGGAACCACCTTTATGCAGTGGAACTATTTTCCCCTCTTTCCACCCCTCAGGACTAACCCAGACCCGAGACTCAAATTAAACAAAAGTCAAGGGTACTGACAGTTCTTTAGCTGCTTCTCATACAACACGAGCTGGTATACCATCCAATCCCACAGATGTATTGACATTGAGGTTATGCAATAGACTACTCACCTCCACTTTATTAACCACAATTCCCGTATAATCTACTGGTTTATTCGTTTCTGCAATGTCACCACCTGGATGATATACTCTTGCAAAGTGCTCACTCAGTAACTCAACTATCTCAACTGATTCAGTTACCTCCCTACCATCGGCATTCTTTAAAATCAATCTGCCATGTACATTTTTCCTTTTACTTGCTACATATCTAAAAAACAGTTTAGGATTCTCTTTAGCCTGCATGGCCAATGTTCTTTCATAATCCTTTTTTGCTTTTCTTACCACACTCGTCACCCTTCTAGCCTGCGCTTTATACCGTTTATGTGCCTGCCGGTCATCCTTCTCCTTAAATTCCCTCCACAGCTGTTTCTTTTTTTGCAGCTCAAGCTTAATGGTGTTATTCATCCATTTAACCCCTACTTGATTTATTATTCGGACTCTAGGTATACAGTCAGCCATTGCTTCATGCAAGCACTTCTTAACTACCTCCCATGCACTATCAACTTCTAGTCCTTGCAGTTGTACATGCCATGGCACTGAACCAATCAAACTCCTAAGCTTGTCATACTTTCCAGCCCGATAATTCCACATGTACCCTGTCTTAATTGAAAATTCTACACCGTTAGCCACCTCCCAAGTTAAGACCCTATGATCGCTCTCACCGATTGGTGGCAATGTGGTCATATTTGTTACAGCCAAATCCTCAGATGTAATTACTAGGTCAAGCACTCTCTGACCCCTAGTATTTTTCATTACATGCTGTGGCAGATAGTTATCCCTTAATAACCGCATAAAATCCAGTTCCTTCCTTCCGTATGTCCTCTCCTCACTCCAATCAATGCGACCATAGTTGAAATCTCCCATAATAATCACCCTCCTTCCACCCATTTCTTCTATTTGCTTGTGCATACTGTCACCACCATCTTTTCCCTCACCTGGTCTATAGCAGCACCCAATTGTATATTTAGTTCTGCTAGCCACAATCTCACACCAAATGGCCTCAAATGTGCTCTTTTCTCTATCCTGCAATTCAACTTCTATTCTCCTTGGCTGCAGCTCATCAGCTATCATCAACAATACTCCTCCCCCCATTTTATTCTCTCTGTCATTCCTGAACACACTATACCCATCACATTCAATCCCACTAGTTATATCATCTACAGTCAGCCATGTTTCACTAATACCTATAACCTGTGGTCTGGAAGTGCCAACCATGGCCAAAAACTCTTCCTTCTTGTTCCTAATACTCCTAGTATTAGTGTACATGAATTTAAGACCCCCATTAGCCCCAACCCTACCTTGATGCCTTATATTAACTATCCCACTCAGATTTGTTGTCCTTATTTGCTCTGTCATATTATATTCATTCTTACATTCAAATGCCTCCCTAAGGACTGTATATCTACCAACCCCCTCCTCAATAAATCTAGTTTCCCTGAATTTGCACATCCACTACATTCAGCAACACTTTCTCAAGTCTTCTTACACCGTAACCATTCAAATGCAAGCCATCCTTATATAGATCCTTTCGCCCATCAAACTCACTCCACAAATTCCACACCACTCTTCATACATAACCCACGCATAAAGTCATTCGCAATTATGGCCCTCCTTTTAAACATTTCACTGTCATACCGTGGCAAAAGACTAATCATTCTAACTCTCTCACTCTTTTCTTTTGCTACCTCAAACAATTCATTCAGGTCTTCTATCATTTCCATTTTATCTCCTTTCAAATCATTCGTACCTGCCACAACAATCATTTCTTTCACCCTTTCCTTTTGCTCTCTAATAGACTCAGTTACGTCCTTTATGGTCGCACCAGGTTGGTAAGATTTTGTCAAATCCTCTACTAACACACCTCGTACTAACGAGTCTCCATACAGCGCTCTATCCTTCATTTTGTTCATGTTCACATTCATACGTCTATTTTTCCTGTCATACCTTTTATTATTGGTTGGTTCATTCAGTCTACTTTTGTTCATGCACTCTAGCTGCTGTTTTGCTCTTTCTATCGCACGATTCACCAACGTGATCTCACTCAATGCATCTATCTCATCTTTTTTATTCTCTGAGAAACCATTTATACTATCATTCACACTTTCTACATTCACACTCTCACAATTTTCATGTACAACCTTGCCGTTTCTTGTCATATCCCTATTTCCTTCATTCTGAAGGTTGACAAAAATATCACGCTCACGATCCGAAATACACTTCAATTCCTCATTCTCCCTACATTTTCTACACATATTCAATCCTTTATTATCATCTAACCACATTCCGACCGCACTCCGCAAAGCGTACATTTCACAGCTAGTACGCTGACTCATTTCTTTTATACTACCGTTCTTTGACTTTAACTGTAACTTTAAAAAGTTCTGTGTTCGGTCTCAAGAACGGGATTTGCAGATTAGTAAAAAAAAAATTAATAAAAAATAATATAAAAAGTAAGTGAAAATAAAATAATTAAAAAAAGCCCATAGTACACCTACAGCACTAAGGCTTTAGACATCTTTGAGGGCCAGAATCACATAAAAAGGCTAACTGCACTTTTAAAAGGATTGGATAGGTAGATAACATTTTTCAACTGCTTTGATCCCCGCATTTTTTGAGACATTAATAATCAATAGTAGCAATTCTTGATTTAAGGTACCAGATAATTCTGCTTCTAATTTTGTGATTTCTAAAATATTTGTTGCCAGTTCATGTTTAGAAACTTGTAACTGATTAAGCAGTAAGGAATGGATTGCTTTCTGATAAATTTTATGCACACCTGATGATTTGATAACTTCCTTTAGTTTAGCAAACATGGGAATGAGTTTATCGCATCTGCACTTTTTTAAAAAAGAGATTCTGGCACATAGTTTACTCTGTTTCAATTGCAGTTTGCCTAATAAGTTTGTCTTCTGCATTGTCATTTCCCCATGAAGGAATAACACTTTGTTGTATAATGAAACCTGCGGAGCATTCATGACTAAACATACACACGTAACCACAGTAATAAGATTTTTAATAAGTAAATATTTCGTCCTAAGTATCATAGGGCATCTTCAGTATAGTTAATTCAAACAATGCTAAGAATTACAAATAGTTAGGGCACATGCTTACAATGGAATCTCTCTATGCGTGCACAACAGGCTTTCGGTTCAAATCGTGCAATGTGAAATGATGAAAGATGAATTTTATTGTCCAGTGAGAGACCACCACCCAACTTGTTGGAGGCCTACTGTAACTTTAAAAAGTTCTGTGTTCGGTCTCAAGAACGGGATTTCCAGATTAGTAAAAAAAAAAAATTAATAAAAAATAATATAAAAAGTAAGTGAAAATAAAATAATTAAAAAAAGTCCATAGTACACCTACAGCACTAAGGCTTTAGACATCTTTGAGGGCCAGAATCACATAAAAAGGCTAACTGCACTTTTAAAAGGATTGGATAGGTAGATAACATTTGAGGCAAAAAAATATCAATTTGTGCAATTAAGAATTTCCAAAGTCTATAGATGGCAAAATATGACAGTACTAAAGATATGGAAGCTCACGGATTATACTGATCTTCCATCTAGATAACTAAGTAAACCTGAAATACTAACAGGATAGATGCAATAGCTGCTGTAGCTCAGCTGGTTATGAATGCAGTCTGCTTAGAAGATTCTGGGTTTGAATTCCATCTATGACACAAAGAATCTTTATCAAGACTTTTCAACTGAAGGTGAGTTAGCCAATCTCATATAGGGGTGGCAGGGTTTATCCTACAGATACTCAGCTTCCCCACACAAAAGCATATGACCCATAATACACTACACACATAGGATTTAATTCTCAATCAGAACCTTAATCAGGTTTCATAGGAAAAAATCACAAATAATCTCATAAATTTTTCTGCATTTAAATTTATTCTAAATTCTAAATTTATCTGATGACCACAAATCATGAATTATCGTACCCTACAAGCCTGTAGCCCTAAAAGCCTTCGATAACAACAAACAAACATATAACACTGACTGGTATGGATGTCTGGGTAATAGAAGACTCCTAGAAAACCTTTCTACCTAAGTCTAAAATGTATTATCTTAATTATGAAGTCTAGAGGTAGAAATTTAACAATGAGTGGTTATTCATGGTATGGATTAGGTTCACTACTTGTGGTTCATGGAATGATGACTGCTTGATTGTGCGCTGAGGCAAATTTAAGAAACTGGTCCTTAGACATTCGAACACAATAACACTACAACTCACAATGCCTATAATCATGAGATTTGAAGAGAAAAACATTAGCACACTGCTATGACAATAAAGGCGGCCTGGATAGCCGAGTGGTTAGTGTATCTGCTCCCCAGCAAAAGGCTGCGGGTTCGAATCCTAGGGGAGCATGAATGTGTTTGTGATTGTCTGTGAAAATACTAGTGGTGGTGATCGGAAGTAGTTGGTGTTGGTGTAGATCAGTGTTTCCCAGATTTTTCTTACGACAGAACACTTCACAAATCCTGAAATTTTCAAGGAACACCTTGGTTATTTTGTAATGTATTAACAGATGCAGTGATGGGAGATGGACTAGAAAAACAACAGAGTAGAGATCGATGGATGGAGCAAGACAAAGAGAAAGACCAAGAAGAAGGTGGAGCGATGAACTGGAACAAATTGCAGGAGTGAGATGGATGGGAGAGGCAGAAAACCGAGTGATCTGGGAAAACCATGGGGGGAAGACCTCCGTCCAGCAGTGGACAGAACCAAAAGATTGAAGAAGAATTAATAATTGATTATCAATTATTAATTAATTAAACATCAATTAAATGTAAACATCATTAAATTAATTTGTGCTGATTTTCATTGACATATCCCATTCTGATCACCAAAAATTTGTAATATTATTATAAGTACTTATGAGTGAATGCAGACTTTTTCTCCTGTGTGTTGGTAGTATTCCCCTCCTTTTGTAGATCCTGGAAATCGCTTTGTAGGCTGGGGGTAGATGTATCACTCTGTTACGTCACAAACACCTTCAACAAGAGATTTCTTAACACCAAAATTAAACAAAGTCCCTTGTCTCTTATTCATATTAAAATTTAAATCTGTAGGCCTATTATTTTTAAAAAATCACAGCACTACAGTTTCAAAACTTTCACCCTACAGTATGAACTTGTGAAGAAAGTATTCAGTATTACTAGATCTGAGAACCGGATATAGACTACCTTGATCTTCAATTTCAGTGGAAAATTTTTCTTTATACTTCCTTGCTGACTGGTCACTAACATTTACAACACAGATGTTATTTCGTTCAGTTTTGAGAACAGAGGATACGGCACCCATTGTTCTAATCGGCTTGCAGGAAATTTTTATGATCGGTCATAAACAGCGGTATTCTCTTTCCCGATTGTTGAAAGATTTCGATGTGTGAAAATTAATGATAATTCATGAACATTTCCATGTTTAAAAATATGCTGCTTGGTCACTGACATTTGCCACACAGGTGTCATTTCCTCTAGTTTTGAGAACAGAGGATATGCAGTCCATTGTTATAATCCGCTTGCAGGCAATTTTTATGATTGGTCATAAACAGCGGTATTCCCTTTCCCAAATGCTGAAAGGTTTCAATGTGTGAAAATTAACGATAATTTATGAATACTTCCACGTTTAAAAATACACAGCTCGGTCACTAACATTTGCTACACAGATGTTATTAGGCGTTCTGGGTCTGAGCTTTTCGACATATTCACGAATATTATTCTCATCAGAATATTTCCACCATAAAATATTTATTCATGAGAAATGCTTAGAAAACTAAAATGAGAAATTCCAGGAAAACCTCTAGCAGAACACATATTCACCTACCGTGGAACACCATTTGGGAAACCCTGGTGTAGATGATGAAGGTAGGTGGCTGGTGGAGACTGAGAGTTGTAGAGTTGATGCCCTCTTTCAATGAGTCTTTGCACTACCTGGAGGTGTTACGTAATAATAATAAACAACCACAACCTGAATATCAGCTGGCATTAGACAATGACGAAGACAGCCCTTTAAAACTTGCTAATGAATTAATAAGCATTGCTAATTTTCAGTAATGAAACTTACTAATGCTTTAGAGGAAAAGTCAAAAAACAATATCGCAAACTTTCCACTAGAAATAAGTACAAAGTCTTATATGACAAACAGATTCAACTCCAACAGACGAACACACACCATTGCAAACCTTTTCAGCAATGTTGCATATAGAGTGGAGACTTTGGAAGGCAGTGGCACTAATGCTTTTGAAAACATATGGTATGAGGTAGAAGTGGGCAAGACAGGATATTTAGTGGGATGTTGCTACAAGCAAGAAGCACAGCGTGTGGGGAGCAGGAGTTGTTTAGGCAGTTGAACTTGGCAAGTGCAAAAAGAATGATTGCTATGGGAGATTTTAACTACAGCAGTATAAGTTGGGAAGATGAAAATGCATGTAGTAATAAAGGAATAGAATTTCTGTAATTCTTGAGGGACAATGTCTTAGGTAACATGTAACAGATGAAACAAGAGGTTTGGATTTGATTATAGCATTGGAAGAGCTGATAATAACTGACATCTCTCTCTCTCCATGTTTATTATATGGTCACTCTGCTTGATAGCAGAGTGACCATATGGTTTTCACTTGGAAGACGAATAGACATCCAGGAGTATCAAAGAAAAGGGAACATATATGGAATTATAAGGCAGGTGATTATAATAGTCTTAGATATCAACTTGGGACAGTTCCATTTATCGAGGAATTGGGAAGGAGAAATATCATTAGTGTTTGGGAACTTATGAAGGAATATTTATTACCAGCAATAGCAAGCTGTTTACCATTAGCGAAAAGGAAAACACAATTCGGTATAAAGTGGATGACAATATCAAACAGGAACTGAAGGTAAAAAAGGTTATGGAAGAGATATAAGGACAGGGGTGGAGAACAGATGCATGAAGGATATAAGACTCATATCAGAAGAGTGACTAGCATGGTAAAGAAAGCAAAAGTGAAATATGATAAGAAACCAGCCTGAGATCCAAAGAAAATCCTAAAGGAATTTTTTAGGTATGTGGCCAGTAAGAGCAGATTGTGGAAGAATGGAGGATAAAAATGGGAACAGAGTGACTGATGCAGAGGACACAGTGGAGTTGTTCAATGAACACTTTATTGGAATATTTTTTCCTTGAGAAGTGGTTTTTAATACTAGAGGGATAGGACAGGTTCAAGATTTAGAGGTGTAAGAGAAAAGTTTGTTCCAAATACTGAGTAATCTGGATGGTAGTAAAGCAGTGGGCTGTGAATGGTATTTCTCCACACGTTTTAAGAGAATGTGCTAAAGAACTGACAGCTCCTTTGACCTGGCTTTTCATTGAAAGTCTGGCTATAGGAAAGATACCCAAGGAATGGAAGGAAGGTAAGACAGTGCCACTGCACAAGGGTGGTAGCAGACTGGAAGTGTCTAATTACAGGTCAGTTTGTGTGTCATCAATAGTGGAGAAATTAGTGAGGGACTATATACTGCATTGGGCAGATGACAGTAATGTTATGTGTGAGATTCAGCATGGCAGTCTAAAGCAAGGAGCACTCTTGCTTGAGTAATATGATTTCATAATAAAGTGACAGGAGCAGTTGATGAGGGAAAGGCATATACTGTTTTTTGTTTTTTTTGTTTTTTTTCTCTGAATGTATTTGACAGGGTGCCACATGATAAGCTGATATTTAAGTTGCAGCACATTAGTTTAGATGTCAGGTTAGTCAGCTGGATTCAGGATTGGCTGTCTGATAAGTATCAGAGAGTTGTGTATGGTGGGGGTTACAAGTGGGATCCCAGAGGACTCAGTACTGCAATCCATTTACAATGTGATTGAAGGGGATATTCAGTGGTTTACAGATGATGTGAAGCTGGGAACGGTTATTAGTAATAGTGTAGATGCGGCAGCCCTGCAAGAGGATTTGAATAAACTAGACATGGGTGAATGAATTGGGATGTCAGTTTAATTCAGAAAAATGTAAAGTCTTGAAGTTTGGGATTATATCGATGGGAGGCTGCATATTCAATTGGTGGAGCTGTACTGGAAGAAGTAGAGGAGACAAGAGATCTGGGGATGATGATTGACAGAAAACTGAAATTCAGGGAACCTATTGCAAAGGTGGTGAAGATAACCCAGAGAATGTATAAGACCCTAATCAGACCACATTTCGACTATTTTCTCAAATTTGGGAACAAATTTTCCCAAATTTGAAGGGGATTAATTAACTGTGAAAAGGGAACAGAGGGGGGGGGGATAACAAATATGGTTTCAGAACTGTACAATGTTAGTTATGAGTAGCGGCTGAGGGAATGTGGACTGCAGAGTTTGGTAGATAGAAGAAGGAGAGGCGATATGATTGAGACTTTTAAACTGTTGAGAGGTAGTTACAGGATTGACACTGGGAAGTTCTTTTGCTTGGTGGTACAGCAGGAAGGAGCAATGACAAGGGGCCATTCCTGGAAGTTGCAAAAGGAAGCTGTGAGCAAGAAGATGATAGATTTGTGTTTCCTAGGAAGGACCTCCTATGATGAGTCTTTTGACTCCATGAGGGCCTGAATAATAATATCACATCCCTGTTTTTTTGTTAACACCTAAAATTAGATATTTTATTCTACTTTATTCATTGTAGCTTTATGTTAACTCTTGCAGATGATGGCTTCATTACCAGGCTAAACATTCATTATTAAGCCGGCCTGGTTGGCCGAGTGGTTAGCCTATCTACTCTTCAGCCAAAATGCTGCGGGTTCAAATCCAAACGTGGGCATGGATGGTTTGTGATTGTATGTGAAAATACTAGTGGTCAGTGGTAGATGGCATTGGTGTAGATGATGCAGTTGGTGGATGACGGGTGGATGAAGTTGAGTGGTGGAGATGGAGAGTTGTAGAGTAGGTGCCCTCCCTCGATGAGGCTTGGACTCCCTGGGGTGTCAAATAATAATAATAATAAACACCCTGCTACGTATAAGAATATAACATAACAGGCACCAAAGGAATGTAATCAGAAATTTGATGAAATTTGAAGTAAAAAGGCACTCAAGTGTACATAATATTAAACAAGAAATTTTCAAATATAGAGTAAAAAATTTTATACTATGTATAATTGCAGAATTCAAAAACACTGAGTAGGTCAAATTACCAGCAAAATGGAATAGAGATCTCTTAAGCACCCCATATTAAAAAAACAAGAGAAAAATTACATAGTAATTTTTCTTAAAGTGGAAAATGGAGAAAAATAGGAACAAATGTAACTGTACAGAAAGAGTTGATTTTTAAATCAAGAGAAAAGGAGATGATGAATAACAATGGAAATAGTATGCATCTCCACAGATTAAATAGTGAGGGAAATTGTCTTTAAGTCTGTTTTAAAAATTAGAGAGACATAATACAGATATAAATAACAGAAGAAAACTAAATATCATTATTAACATCAGACCTCCACAGATTCAAAAAACTCATCACGGGAGACAAACACTGTTACATGCAAAGCACATCAAACCATGCTTTAAATTCATTCAATGTATCTGCAATCACCACAACGTCAGGTAATGTATTCCACTCACCAACCACTCTACATGCAAAACCTGTTCCTCATTATCACACCCTTCTTATACAGCTTCTAGGCATGTCTCTTTGTTCAGCGCCTTCCTCCATTCTATGAAAAAAAAATTTTGCTACATTAATCTAGCAAAAATCCTTCACCAACTCAAATATTTCAATTATATCCCTCTTTCTTCCTCCTATTTACAAGGCTTTACAAACTACATCTCTGTCTGCATGGTTAGCCTAGTGGCTGTGTGCTTCGCAACCATATGCCTGGAAAAGGAGTGTCCTAGGTTTGATTGGTGATGAGAGGAGCTTAAGGATCTTCCTCAGCCAGAGCCAAGTTAGCTGGTCTTGGGCATAGACAGCAAGGTTTTTCTCCCCAGTTTAGCTGGGATTTTTTCATTCCACAAACAGGCAAACCGGCTCCATGAACACACGGATACAATCAGGAATACCTAAGACGATCCCTCCAGACATAGGTCTGAATTGTCAGCTATGCTGGTCCCAAGCCTGGATAAAAATAGGGGGAGGGGGGTGAGGTCTGCTGTACCTCCTCGTAATAGGGCTCATGGCCGTTGAATCACCATACGAAATAAATAAACTACACCCCTCAATCTGCCTTCATATCCCACATCCCAAAGACCAGTTACCACCTTAATCTTCTCTGGACCCTTTCCAATTTATCATCATCATCATCCAGGGGATCAAATATGTGCCCAATAATCAATACGAAGCCTGATTAAGGCCTTATATAATGGAACCTAAATCTCTTTATTTCTGCATGTTAAGCTCTTCTGCATCATTGCTATTTAACCGATGTGACAACTTCACAACTTGTGCAATATCACCTCTGAACTTCAGATCCAAACACTTACTTGAATAACATCATCAAATTCCTTGTACACTCACAGGGTGTGTGCACCAGATATTATGATGGTGCCTACATGAAAAGTTCACATCATTACTAACTTACTATTGACAATTTTCCTCTAAATTAGTGTATTATCAACCAGGACTCCAATACAGTCAGCTGTTATATTTTGGTCTTTTAAACACTTCCAACTGCATCAATCAGTATCAATTCACCTCTGTCTTCTTCTAGGTCTTCTTCTTGCCATCTGGGCTTTAAACATCTGCATCTACCCACCATACCAGCTTTGCTAATGTTGTTGACTACATCCATATTTAATTTGCCATCCTGACATATATCAACGATACAAAAATGTAGGTAAAGAATGTAATCAAAGACTCCTGAAATTCTTTATAATGTGGTCTGGTTTTCTATAATCATATACACGTCCTTCATTGAGTATGAAAAAGTCTTTGATAAAAATTAATAGACAAAAATGTTTAAAAGATTAACCAATCTAAAATATATATATCAAACCTGCTCTTACAGTCCATTCAAGAAATATAAAGAATTTCAGGAGTCTTTGATTACATTCTTTACCTACATTTTTTCCAGCTCTTTCCATTCTGATATTTTTTCTAATATCAGTCAAATTTAAAAAAATACCAGAATAGAAAGCCATACCATAAGGAGTATGGCAAGGAGGCACCCTACCACCTCTATTTCTTAATGTATATATAAATAAGATTATAACAATATGGAAATAGCATAATCCATTTGGTATAAAAATAAGCCATAAAAAAAAAGATCATCAATTTCCAAATATGCACCTTCAAGAGGTGTTCAGGCTACTATGACAGGATTACATGATTAAGTTTATATTATTAATAATCTTATATGAAAAGTTTCCCTCCAAATTAGTCTATTACTTGATAGAACTCCAATATTGGGGTATGTAATACAGGTAACCCTCATATAACGCGGTTTCGATATAACGCGATCTACAAATTATAGTAACCATTGTTGAATGCAGTACTTATACAACACAGTTTCGATATAAGACGGTATACAAATTGTAGTAATCCTTTATCTTTTCATATATATTTCAACGAGTGACTTAAAAATAAAAATTTTATCTTAGTTAAATTTGGGTATGCCCTATCTATGTGCATGTAGTTATAAATAGCTAATTTATATTAAGAGAAATAGCCTTTAGCACACATGCACGTCAACTGTTTGCCGTATAAAATATTTATTGTTGAAAATTGTCTTCGTTATCTTCCAGGAAGGCAAATCAAAAATCATAAGTGTGTTAATCTCAAGCTGAGCACTACTTTTTTACATTTTTTTTACATATTTACATATTAGCATACAATATGTAATGTTTTTTTTTATGTAAAAAAATTATTTTTATAGTAATGGCAACTTAGAGGGCTTTTGCGATATGGTTGAAAACGAAATTAGTGAATTAATTGATGGGGAAATAGATTTAAATGAGGAGGAACTGGTATAATTAATAGATGACGTCGAACCAAATGGCGGAGAAAGTTCTGCCACAGATTCTGATTGTGATGAATCCGTTAAAGAATTCAGTTTAAAGAAATTAACAGAAAGATTGGACTTGGCAAGAAAGTTATTTTATGGATAATGATCTCTCAATGGAGCGCTCCAGAAAATTCATGAGACAATTGGATATTTGTTTAGCTCCGTATTATGAACTTAGTAAAAAATTGCAGCATAGTGGTAAGCAAGGTCTTATTACTGACTTCTTGATAACTTAACCAGCCGAAATATGCAATGAGAATTATACAAATGATGTCCAAGAGATATCAAGTGATGATGACGTCTGGCCACTTGTAAATAAAGAACATCTACGAAACGTTCGTTTTGAAGAGAGTGACAACGACTAAAATATACACTTTATTTTATTTTGCCTAAAATATTTATGCATTATATGCAATGAAGTTTCCGTACAATTTATAATTTTTTTATAATTTTATACTATGTATTTCTTTCATAGTTTACATGAATTACTTGAATTAAGTAAAAATATATTTTTGTTGGATATGTCATTGTTTATGTAATTAAAAAAAAATGATTTCGGAACCTAACCCTACTTTTTCTATGTGACCTGAGTCTCCCAAAATGCGATTTATATAATGTGCCATTTCTATGGAAACTAACATCCACTTTATACGAGGATTACTATTTCATTCTTCTAAGGCACTTCTGACTGAATCAATCCACTTAGACTTTGGTCTTACTCCGAGTCTTTTTCCTACCACAATGACTTCAAACACCTATTTTGCTAACCTTTCCTCATCCTCCTCCATTACTTCCACCTTAGTAGCACCATCTCTAGGTCTTGGCTCCCACTGATAAGCCCTCAAAAAAGGTAGAAAAAACCAGTAATGAACCATCCCTTAATGCATAGCATTATACATGTCCACATGGAGATGTTCTTTGCATTATTGGATACCAAGACAAGTGATGAGAAGTTATACCACCTTTGCCACGAGCTGCCTCGGTCCTGAAAAAAATTCAGGTGCAAACTTTGTTTCCTTACACTTGGATAAAGGATTAAACCAAATATATAACTGGCAGCATAGCCAAGTGAAAAAAATTCCATCATCTTTGGTCAAATGTTTTACTTCTGACCGAGCTCTCAGATCCGTAAGTTAAAATTGGTTTGAACACTGTCTTGCATACAGCTAATTTAGTTTTGACTAATTTCTCTCTTATTCCATATAAATTTATTCAATTCACTTCCTACCATATAGTTATGGTAGGAAGAGAAATAATCTTTGTTAATTCTGTTGTTCCATATTTAATTTACAACCTTCATTAAAAATCGTGCCTAAATAGCTGAAATTATTTCCTTGTTCTATAGTTCTCATTCATAATGCAGTTGATATTTTTAATGCTTCTGCCTATTTACATTGTCTTTGTCTTGTTATTGCTGACATTTATACCATATCTATTACAACAGTTATTCAATTTAGTCAGGGATTCTTGCAGACTTGTACTGGATTTATTTAGAAGTATAACATCATCTGCATAAAGCAAAGAGCTGAGATTAACATCTCCAATTTTGATATCAGGTTTAATACTGCTTTCCTTCATAATGTGATCCATATAGATAATGAATAACAGAGGGGATAATGCACATTCTTGCTGTCACCAGATTTAACATTAATCCATCCTCCTGTACTTCCTTCAATTCTAACTGCTGACTTACAACTCAAATGAAGACTAAGTATTGCTTGATATAACATCCCATTGAGACAACCTCACCACATGCCTCTTTGGCTGAACCAATCAGTGTTTTCTACAGGGCACTGAATCTCCAAGGTATGGTTCCTGTTCTCCAACTCTTTCATTTCTTCTTGAATAATGTTTGCATATTTTAGTCTACAGTTCATACCTGAGAGCTGCTCAACTTTTATTCACTTTAATACTTTCTTAGATGTTCTTTTTTTTTAATATGAAATTTTATTTTATTCTGCTCAAGACTAAATGATGATCACTTCCAATTTCAAATCCTCTGTACACTCTGGTGTCCTGCACCAGGGAGAAAACATCACTATCGACAATAACATAGTCAATGAGACTTTTCTTATTCCTTGCCTCTTCTCTCCATGTGAATTTGTGCACATTTTTATGTTGGAACATTGTGTTAGTAATAACCAGTCCATGTCCTGAGAAGAAATCCAACAGGTATTTGCCATTATTATTAACTTTGCTCTTTTCTTCAAAATATTTTTGTATGTCTGACAATCATTTCCTACTCTGCTATTTAGATACCAAACAAGGACCAACATTTCCTTTTTCATTATGTCAGTTGCTTTCTCTAAAAAATTCCTCCACTTTTACCTTAGTATAACCTTTTGTGGGACCACAGGCACAAATAAGTCTCATTGTCCAGTTGAACTGGACAATGAGAATGGGACAATGAACTGGACCAGTTCCCCATTCTGATATTTGCCCACATCACTCTACTTGAGACTGCCTGCCATTCAAGAAGATTAGCCTCGTATTTAGTGTTGAATACTATGGCTTACTCCTTCTTTTTCTTGATTGTCATTGCCTGAATATAACATTTTGTATTTATTGCTTAGAAAGATCTCACCAGTTTTTGTCTTTTTTGTTTCAGTTACCCATGTCGATTTGGTATTTATCCAATCCCTCAGCTAGCTCCATTTCGTTGCCACTCAGGCTTGTAAGTTGATAGTACTGATCTTGAACACTGGTGATGTTGAGTTGGGGTGTGTATTAGGATTTGTTCCAGTAGCTGAGTTTTCACTGTTTGCCCTGGTTCCCTGGCGAAAACAAACGGGGTCTTGTTTAACTGGGCAATGCCCCAGCTGGCATAAAATTCTGTCATGTTGTACCATCACTTTATAATTTGGTTTACGCCAATAAGAATACAATTTGGTCGGCTAAATCCCAAATTGCCAGCCCATCCTCATTCATTCAGTATCCAAGTAGATATCTAATAGGGTGCACCACGAGAAGGTGAGGATTGGACCTTAGGTCAGAAGGCTTTGTGGAGGACTCCTCTCAGTTATACAGCTTTAACCCTTAAGCACCCCCATGGAAAAGAGATGGTGAAGGTGCCATCAGAGATGGCAAAGGTGACATGAAAACTGGAGATAAAGACATCCTTGATGTATGGAGTAATTACTTTGAAAAATTGCTAAATTAAACAAGCAGTGACAACAAGTTAGCAGAAAACACTCAACAGGCATGCAATCAGTAACACATATCAATACTTCAAGTCAAAAATGCTATCCGACCAGAAATGCTCAAATATGGAAATATGAAGGTATAAAAGTTTTACAGTGCATACGTTATAAAAAAAGATTTTACAGTGCATAATTCAGAAGTCCTGATCAGGGAGTCTAATTCTGGATGATGGTAGTAGAGTTCTCATTAATAAAAAAGTTAAATAAAACTGAATGTGGGAATTACATTGGAATATTCCTGAGCGTTCCTGGTAAATTTCATGCAAGCATACTTAAGCAATAATTTAAGAAGGATTGTGGAAGTGAAGCTTGGTGAAAACAAGCTGGATTCAGACCAAACAGAAGATGTCAGGATCAGATTTCCACTTTAAGACAAATAGTTGAGAAATCATGGGAATATAACAAGGATCTATTCTTAAGTTTCATACATCTGGAAAGATATATGACAATGTGACAAGTGGAAACCTCTTCAAGGCCTACAATATATAGTGTAAATAGGAAATTATATGAGCAATACTTAGTCAGAGTTGTAACTTGGCAGCTACGATTGAGGAAGGTACAATATGAAGGTTGATGTTAACACGCTCGCTGCCACACTCCTCAGGCATAATGTGTTACTGCACGCCAAACATTTTCACTTCTTCAAGGTCAGTACGAGTAATCTCGTAGCCGGCTTATCAGATAGAATTTTGTTTCATACACCAACTATGAGTAATCTCGTAGCACATAAATTAAAATAAAAATAAATAAACGACGGGAAACACGTTATTATTTTCCTGTCTGTGCCAGGAAAAACCACCATTGTGCGTGGAAAATTGTTTTAAAGTGTACCATTCGTAATTTGATTTACAAATTATGGGTTATACTATGTGTTAACTCGTGCTTGGCATAGGTGGTCAGTAAACGACATATGAGTATATTCGTAGTTGGCTTGTGAGCCTCATATATAATATACTAACTTTTGATGAAATTATTTTCCTTCTACCAAGTCCCCAGGCGTGCTCTCTGCTTTACTCACAAGCCAAGAGTCCAAATTAAGGAGCTTATAATACAGGTTAACTTGTGCTTGCCATAAGAGGGCGGTAATCGACATACGGGTATATTCGTAGTTGGCTTGTGAGCCTCATATACCAACGAACGTGTTAAATTAGGTGTGAGCCAAGGATGTACATTATTCTGTCTGTTATTCATCATCTATATGGATCATATTATGAAGGAAATTGATATTAAATCTGATAGCAAAATTGGAGATGTTAATTATTATTATTATTATTATTACGGGCAACTGCGGGGAGTCATTAGACTCATCGAGGGAGGCCCCAAATCATTTTCATCACAACTATTGGACATTCATACAGTATCTATCATACCTCGCCTTAAACTCATTCACTGTCACAGCATCCACCACAGACTCAGGGAGTGCATTCCACTCATAAGTAAAGAACCCAGCTCTAACACCTTTACTAACCACACTTTTGCCCAGTTTCCATGGATGTCCCCTAGTCCTCCCACAACCAGCCCTGTTCTCAAAAATATCTTCTGAATTAATTTTATAGAAACCCTTCAGTAATTTGAATGTCTCAATCATATCTCCCCTCCTCCGCCTATCAACCAATTTTTGCAACCCACAAATCCTCAACCTGTTCTCATACGGTTCATTCCACAGACCTGCTATCATCTTGTTCACTCGCCTCTGGATCCTCTCCACCTCCTCCCCATCAAGAAGAAACCTAGGTGACCAAATCTGGGCACAGTAGTCGAGATGAGGTCTTATCAAGGCTCGATACAGAGGAACAATAACCTGCTTGTCTCTGCTTGTCAATGTATTCTTCAGCAACCAAGTGATTTGATGAGCTGATTTGGCCACTTTTGCATTGTGTCCCCTAAATTTCAATTCCTTATCCACCAACACTCCTAAATCTCGTGCCTCATCAATTTCCTGGAGCACGGTTCCACCAATGCAGTAAACTGCCTCCAATCTTTTCACACCAAAATGCATAACCTTACATTTTGCCACATTAAATTGACATCCATTCTCCCTAGCCCAGACCTCCAATCTATCCAAATCATCCTGCAAAATTTTGACGTCATCTGCATTCACTATTGCCCTACCCAACTTCGCATCATCCGCAAACAATTGAACTGTTCCTCTCAGATCCTTTCCTATATCATTTATGAACAAATTAAACAGCAGTGGTCCAAGAACAGATCCTTGTGGCACACCACTAGTCACAGGCCATCTTGTGGACTCTACTCCTGAGTAAACCACTCTCTGATATCTCTCCGTCAACCACCCTCCTATCCATCTCACCAACCCTATGTCCATTCCCATATGCTGCAATTTACTGATTAGAATTCCATGTGGTATCCTGTCAAAGGCCTTAGCAAGGTCCAGTAGAATCACTGTAAACCCATTACCCTTATCCAGTTCAGCCGTCACTGTGTTATAATACGTGAGCAAGTTACTGAGGCATGACCTACCCTTCACAAAACCATGCTGTCCCCGATACAGTATCCCATTTTCTTCTATCCAATCTTGTATTTTCCTCTTGACTATTTTCTCTAAGACCTTGATAATGATTCCTGTTATGCTGATTGGCCGGTAATTTTCAACAGCAGCCTTGGAACCACCTTTGTGCAGTGGAACTATTTTCCCCTCTTTCCACCCCCTTGGGACTGACCCAGTCCTGAGGCTCAAATTAAACAAAATGGTCAAGGGCACTGACAATTCTTTGGCCGCTTCACGTACGACACGAGCTGGTATTCCATCCAATCCCACAGATGTATTGACATTGAGGTTCTGTAATAGACTAGTTACCTCTACTTCATTCATCACAATTCCAGTATAAGCTGTTGGTTCTTCCATTTCCGCAAAGTCACCACCTGGATGATATACTCTTGCAAAGTGCTCGCTCAGTAATTCCACAACATCGACTGATTAGGTTACCTCCCTACCCTCAGCATTTTTTAAGATCATTCTACCATGAGCATTTTTCCTTTTACTTGCAACATATTGAAAAAACTGTTTGGGATTCTCTTTAGCCTGCATGGCCAATTTCCTTTCGTAATCGGCTTTTGCTTTTCTTACCACCCTTGTTACCATCCTGGCTTGAGCTTTATACTGTTCATGCACCTGATGATCACCCTTCTCCTTAAATTTCCTCCACAATTGCTTCTTTTTTTGCAGCTCAAGCTTAATAGTGTTATTCATCCATTTAACCCCTACCTGATTTATTATTCGGACTCTTGGTATACAGTCAACCATTGCCTCCTGCAAACAATTCTTAACCACCTCCCATGCACTATCAACATCCAGCCCTTGCAGTTTTACATGCCATGGCATTGAGCCAAACACACACCTAAGCTTGTCATACTTAGCAGCCCGGTAATTCCACATGTACCCTGTCTTAATTGTAAATTCGACTCCTTTAGCCACCTCCCAAGTCATGACCTTATGGTCACTCTCACCAATTGGTGGCAACATGGTCATGTTCGTTACAGCTACATTCTCAGTTGCAATTACTAGGTCCAGCACTCTCTGCCCCCTGGTATTTTCCAATACATGTTGCCGTAGATAGTTGTCCCTTAATAACTGCATAAAATCCAATTCCTTCCTCCCATGTGCCCTCTCCTCTTTCCAGTCAATGTTACCATAATTGAAATCACCCATAATAATTACCCTCCTTCCACTCATTTCTTCTATTTGCTTATGCATACTATCCCCACCATCCACTCCATCACCGGCCTATAGCAGCACCCAATTGTATATTTTGTTCTGCTAGATTCTATCTCACACCAAACAGCCTCAAATGTGCTTTTTTCCCCATCCTGCAGTTCAACTTCTATACTCTTTGGCTGAAGCTCATCAGCTATCATCAATAACACTCCTCCCCCCTTTTTATTCACCCTGTCACTCCTGAACACGCTATACCCATCGCATTCAATCCCACTAGTTTTATCATCTTCTGTCAGCCATGTTTCACTAATACCGACAACCTGTGGCCTGGAAGTGCCAACCATGGCCAAAAACTCTTCCTTCTTGTTCCTAATACTCCTGGCATTAGTGTACATGAATCGCAGAAGCCCATTTGTCCCATCCCTACTTTGATGCCTTATACTAACTATCCCATTCTGATTTGTTGTCCGTTGTACTCGCCCGGGCATAATATACTCATTCATACACTTAACTGCCCCCCCCCTAAAGTCTGCATATCTACTCCCCCCCCTCTTAATAAATCTAGTTTCCCTGAGTCTGTACATCCACTTCCACATCATTCATCAACACTCTTTCAAGTCTCCGTACACCAACTCCATTCAAATGTAACCCATCCATCTTATATAAGTCCTTTCGCCCATCGAACTCATTCCACACATCCACAAATTTCACACCACTCTCCATGCATAACCCACACATAAAGTCATTGGCAATTTTGGCCCTCCTTCTAAGCACTTCGCTGTCATACCGCGGTAAGATACTCACCATCCTAACTCTCTCACTCTTCTCTTTTGCTACCTCAAACAACTCCCTCACATCCTCTATCATTTCCATTTTGTCCTCTTTCAAATCATTCGTTCCTGCCACCATTATCATCTCTTTCACCCTCTGTTTTTGCAGTCGAATAGATTCGCTGACGTCCTTTATGTTCGCACCCGGCTGGTACGACTTCGTTAAATTCTCAATTATTATGCCTCTTAATAGTGAATCCCCATACAGCACTCGCTCCTTCATTTTATTGACGTTTACGAACATTCTATTATTTGCCGTCACAGACTTCCGCCGGTTATTTGTCGGTACGTTCAACACACATTTTTCCATACGCTCCAGTTGTCTTCTGGCTCTGTGAATCGCGCCATTCAAACGGGCAATTTCGCTACTCGCATTTATCTCACCATTTTCATTATCGATCAAATCATCCATTCTTTCTGTGTTTCTACCTTCATTTACACTTTCAGCGACGCTCTCACACCTATCTGGCACTACCACGCAATTCTCTAGCACACAGCCATTTTCTACATTCTGACTACCGTTAACGATATCAGTCTCGATACACGAAACGCGCTTGAAGTCCTCATTCTCTTTACACTTTCTACACATATTAACTCCACTATCACTTTCTAACCAGACTCCTACCGCTCTTCGCAAGGCATACATCTCACAGACAGCACATTGCATAAATTCGTTTACATCAAAACTTTTAAACAAACATGGCGACCTGGCTGCCATTTTTTTCTTTATCGGTGCCATGTGTACGCTATCTTTTCTTAAAAATAATAATTAAAATAACAGAAAACACGCAAAAATTGCACAGACACACCAAGAAACAAAAAGCAAACAATACTACTTAAGATTTCAGTAAAATATCTAATGTTAACACAAAATAATACTGATCTTTTCAGGAGCTCTTGACAAACCGACTATCTAATCTGAGCGACACCAAGCGATTCCCTAATCTCAGCACTTTTGTTTATGCAGATGATGATATACTTCTAAATAAATCCAGTACTCGTCTGCAAGATTCCCAGACTAAACTGAATAACTGCTGTAATAAATTTGGTATGAAAACCAGCCATAAAAAGAAAAAGACAATGAAAAATAGATAGAAATTGAAAATATCAACTAGATTCTACAACTATCTACAACTACATAGAACAAGTAAAACATTTCAGCTAATCAGGTACAATTTTTATGAAGATGGCAAATTAAATATGGAAAAAGACAAGAATTAGAAATGTGTGGTATGGTAGGAAGTCGAATGAATAAATTTATATGGAATACGAGAGAAATTAGTTACAACACTACATTAGCTATACAATGTAATACAAGACAGTGTTCAAATCAATTTTAACTTATGGATCTGGCAGGTGGGTTAGAAATAAAACACTGACTAAAAACTGGAGACCACAGATATGAGAGTTCTGAGAAAGATTAGTGGAGTGAACGGGTGATGTCAAAAGTAATATCACATTAAAAATGAGGATATTAGGAAAGAATTGAACATTGTTAGCATTCAGAAATGTGTTATCATTCCTGAATGCTATTAAAACAGCTATTCTCAGGTGGTATGGCTACTTAAACTGAATGGGAGAGGAAAGATTAGCAAAACAAATGCGCTTTGCCAGGTGGGTAGAAAAAAGACCCAGAGGAAAATCTAAGTGGATTGATACAGTAAAAGTGCCTTAGAAGATCGAAATATGACAGCTGATATTATTGGAGTTTTGACAAACAGATTAATTTGGAGGTAAAGTGTTCACTGGAAGTTAGTAGTGATGTAAGTATTCATGTAGTACCATCAAACAAGCAACTTAATGAAACATGAATTAACACCAGTGAAATCACTAAAATCATATCTAGGCATCGTAATAACTAGAGCCCCAATAAAGGCAGTGCCACTGTTATTCTAAACCAAACCATATATTTATAAAAAATGAATCTGCTAGTCTTGGACAACAGTACATATCAAGAACCAACCAACAGAATAAAAAAGAAAACAGAGAAGCTACTTAAATCAGTTACTACATGGCCCAAAGATACAGTCAAAAAATTATTTCCACACTATGCTTGTTCTCCAAGAATTTACAGTCTACCAAAGATACACAAACAAAACACACCACTCCGGCCGATAGTCAAATGTATAGATAACCCGAATTATCACCTAGCCAAGAAATTAACATCAACACTCAAGAAGTTGGTAGGTCATTACCCTTCCTATATCAGAAACAGACAACACTATATAAACATAATCAAAGACATTACATTAGAAAAAGATGATTGTTAGTCAGTTTTGATGTCTCTGCCTTCTTTATGAATGTCCGAATAAATGACAATACTTCTTTTACAGGAAAAATTCACTCCAGATATCATGGGGCTCTTTATGCACGTATTATGCTCTGGTTATTTTGTATGGCAAAACGTTTTCTACCTACAAAAAGAAGGCACAGTCATGGGCTCGCCATTACCCCCCTCCATTGCTAACTTTTATATGGAACATTTTGAGCGACATACTCTAAATTCCTCTCCTTTCAAACCCAAAGTCTGGCTTAGGTATGTTGACGATGTTTTCGTAATCTGGCCCCATGGCCACCACACACTTTCCTCAACCACCTAAACAAACAAATAACACAAACAGTTCACAATTGAGATTGAAAAGCAGAACACACTTCCGTTTCTAGATACACTTGTCACATGTCTTCCTTCTGGAAGTCTTTCCTTCACTGTTTACCTGACACATACTGAACAATATATATATACATAAACTCCTACCACCACCCAACACAAAAACTAGGTGCCATTAATACTTTAAAAAACAGGGCTTTGAAGATTTGTTCCAATGAACAAGCGCTTAAAGATGAATTTAAAGTGATCAGCAATACTTTCCTAAAAAATGGTTACAGCCAACACACAATATAACAAAATTCTCTACACGACCTCAGTAAAAAAATAAAGATAAACCAGACTACAATAAAACTATAATGTCCTAATTCAACATGACAAACCATTCCTTACATTAACAGGACATCAGATAAAATAAACAGAATACTACAGAAATACAACCTCAAAGCCACCTTTAAACTCCTGCAAAATTAAAAAGCTTACTCAACTCATCCAAAGAACTACTCCCTCCACTGGCCCATCCAGAAGTATACTGTATTTATTGTACCTGCAATCTACAATATATAGGGAAAACAGGATGCACAATTCCTATCAGACAAAAGGAACATAAATGACACATTAAATATAATAACTATCGTGAAGATCATGCCCTGAGCACTTGACATAGAATTGACTGGAAAAGCACCCATTTTTTACATCACACCAAAACAGGGAATGAACGTAAACTTAAGGAAGTTTGTGAGATTCTTATCAACCACCCTAATCTGCACAATAATGATGGTCTAAAAATTCCAAGCATATGGAATGCACATATTCTACCCATGGAAACTTTCTCCCTAATAGTTAACTATAAACAGGACAGTAGATAATTCAGAATCTTAAATCCAATATAACAATTGTCGTGTTAAATTAGGACATCATTGTTACTGTAAGAAAACTATCTATATGAAAGAATGTTTCTCTGTTGTTATCTTAAATAGAATTTAGCTTTGATGTAGTTTCTAATTAATTTTTTAATTTTATCTGTATTTTTTTTTAACATTATATTTTCACTAGAGGTCATGCCGATAGAATAACTGTTGATCAAATCATTGTCTCTTTAACATACTGTGTGAAATGTGACTCAGCTTGTCCTTGTATATTTGTATATATTCCATATGATGACCTTAATATGAAGGATGAAACGTCAGGAAATTAAAACGTTTATAACAAGGTTGTAAAGTCCATAATTTCTAAAATGAATGTGAACTATGTGAACATTTAGGATGGTAAATGCTCTTTTTAAGGGGTGTTAATGATTTGTGAGAATGGAGGTAAGGATGTATACTAATTTCATTGGGTAATCTGCCTTACATCTTGTGTAAGGCAGATTACCCAAAGAAGGAAATACCGCTTTTTTGGAGACTAAATACAGAAAACATAGTTTCCCATTATTTTTGAATACTGATTTTGTATTTGAAATTTTGTATTTGTATTTTGAATACTGATTTTGTAGTTCTCTCATAGTATTCTGTCTATTTTATTCTATCAGTGGTCCCAACAGGTACTTAAGTATCCACAAACTTTCCAAGTATTTGCAACCATAACTGTAACTCGAGGATAAGGTGGTTAGCCCTATGTCTCCAACTGTGCACTATGTCCGTAGATGCATGTTCACGGGCGGGTTTGCCTGCTTTGGGGGATGAAAAACCTGAGTTTATGGGTGAAAAAACCTCCTACCTCAGTAGGAGACTGGCTAACTAACATTTCATTGAAAGAGACCAGATAAAGGTTCCTCACATCACTGACACGGAAATCGAACCCAGGTCTTTCTGACCAAAGAGCTCGATTTCCGTGTACACTGCTTAAAGTGTGTGTGTATCAGGAACTCGATAATGATGTTGGAATTCTTAACTCTAATTAGCCAAAAACTGGCTATCTGGTAGATAATCATTTGGTAATATGTTTCTGACTAAACAACCTATTTTTCTCAGTATTTCAAATACAAAATCAGTATTCAAAAATAATGGGAAACTATGTTTTCTGTATTTAGTCTCCAAAAAAGCGGTATTTCCTTCTTTGGGTAATCTGCTTTACACAAGATGTAAGGCAGATTACCCAATGAAATTAGTATACATCCTTACCTCCATTCTCACAAATCATTAACACCCCTTAAAAAGAGCATTTACCATCCTAAAATATAAGAACAGTAACACAAAGAACTCCAATTTCTACTCCTTCATGGCTGCCTGTATTTATTCCATATATTGGAAGACTTTCTACTGAGATTGATGTCTGCTATAACAGCAAAACTTCAGAGTTAGTTACAAACCAGACCAATCTAGACCATCCAAACTCTCTTAAGATCACATAAAGAAAGAAAGCTCATTCCATATATAAGTGAAACTAATAGAAATTTCAAAATGTTAGTGATTTGAACCCCCCCCCCACACACACAAAAGAAGAAATCACACAATAATGTCATGTTTAGAAGAAAATTCTTATCCTGATGTATCAAAGAATCAACTCAAGTAATTCAATCACATGACTACTCAATAGGAACAAGGGCTTGATCATGATTGATACCTAGCAGTCTCTAGTGTTATATTATTACTCTAAGACTCCATGGAGTCAAAGACTCATTGTTCTACACACAGCTCATCATGCAGTGCCGTAAAAGCATTCAAATTCTCTGCAGACAGCACACTCTCAGGCAAGGTTATTCCAATCATTCCCAACCCTGCATGCAAAAAACTGCTTTTCACTCCCTTGTTCACACTCACCATATACAGCTTCCAGGTATGACCTATTTTTCTCCTCTGATCTCGCACGATTTTATGAAAAACCTCTTCAATCCTATAACAATCCCTTACCAACTTTTGTATGTCTATCACATCACTCCTCTTCTTGCTGTCCACTAGATTCTGTATATTGCATCTTCTCAACCTTTCCTCATATTCAACATTCCAGAGATCAGAAATTGCCTTAGTCAGTTGCCTCTTGACCAACATCTCTTTGTCCTTTTGAAAACTAGATGCACAGTAGTCCATGTGGGGCTAATTAGAGCCTTATACAATGGAACAAGAATATCCTTACTTTTACAAGTCAGTGTCCTCCAGATCATTCCCAGAATTTGTGTTGTACTCACAAGTTTGGCAATATGGCCTCTAAATTTTAAATCCTTATCCACCATCAATCCAAGATCTCTTATTTCCTTCACCTCCAACAATATATCCCCACCATGCATAAATTCTACACCCCATCATTGTTTCCCAAATTTTAAAACCTTACATTTTGCAATATTGAACTGGCATCCCTACTCCCGCATGCATTCTCTCAATCTATTCGTCTTCTTGTAAGGCCACATCTGCTCTAATCCTCATAGTTCATCTCATGTGCAAACAAATGAATATCCCCATCCGAATCTTCCCCAATATCATTAACATACAGGTTAAACAGTAATGGCCCTAAAGCACCCCTCCGAGGCACACCCATAGTCAGTTTCCTCTTCTGGGATATTGTTCCCCATATACAACTTCTAATACCTAACAGACAGCCAATCAAACTCGAAACTAATGCAGTACTATAATATCCAACCCTATCTGCTCTAGCGATAGGGTTCGATATTATCATGCGATAATCTATCCACAGCCTAATGCAAAATCTAAGTGTATATTACTGGGTATCTATCTCCATTTCCAATGAAGCCATCACCTTATTGTAATAAGTAGTACGAGGGTGGTTTGAAAGGTTCTCAGCCTCGACCATAGATGGCAAAACTATTGGCAAGATTTTTTTCTTTCTAAGATGGTACATCTGTTAAGCATCCATGTGAAATTGCAAGTCATTCTTTCAAGTACTTTATTTTATACAGCTATCTGACGTAAAAGTGTTGTCTGTATTCCTTGAAATGGATAAAATTGAGTATTGTGCAGTTAAAAAATTCTTTGTAAAAGAAGGTTTAACGGCAAAAGAAATTCAGTCAAAGTTCATAAAAGTTTATGGGCACTCTTCTCCTTCGTTTTTGACAATTAAGAAATCGGCTTCCAAGTTTAAACGTGGCCGTACCAGCCTTGAAGATGATCCACGTGAAGGATGTCAAAAAAAAAAATGTAACAATACCAGAAATCATTGATCAAGTGCATGATATGGATGACTGGTGAGTCAAAGTGCGTGAAATTGCTAAGACTAATTGCAAATGAAAAACTTTGCACAGGATGGGCCGCGCTTGCTCACAGCAGATCAAAAACGCACTTGCATGAAAATCTCTGAACAGTGCTTGGAGCATTTTAACAAGAATAAAATTGATTTTATGTGCTGATTTATTACTAGGGATGAGACTTGGATTCACCATTACACACCAGAATCCAAATGGCAGTCAAAACAGTGGGCAGAAGCAGGATGCTTCAGTGGCAAAGAAGACAAATTCGGTTCCATCAGCAGGAAAGGCATCAGTGTTTGGAGATGCTAAAGATGATATTTATTAATTATCTTGAAAAGGGTAAAACAATAACCAGAGGATATTATTTTGATCTTTTAACCAGTCCAGACGAAAAAATTATTGAGAAAAGATCTGGTTTGCAGAAGGAAAAAAATCCTCTTTCATCAGGACAATTTCATCATTGCCAAAACACCTTCCCACAAAGGTGTTTTGGCTTTGTGGGAAGGTGTTTTGAAAAAAGTCTTGAAAGAGATTATGTTGAAAAATAACTTTGATATTATAAATTTGTTTTTTCATTGTTAGGTAGGGAACTTTTCAGACCAACCTCGTAGATTACTAAAACATGACCTCCCTTTAGCAAATCAATGCTGTTCATCAAAAATAATACCATTATTGTCAACCTAATTCTGGATCTTGTTCTCACTAGCCTCTCTGAACACCTTAAACTACAGCAATGGAGACACAGGTAGACCTATAATTTGATGCTTGAGATCTGTCATCTCCTTTATGAATCAGCACAATCTTGCCTGCCTTCCATTGCATTGTGAGTCTTGCACTGGGTCAAGTTCCTTTGGAACTTGACCCAGTGCAAGACTCACATTAAACAAATATGTCAAGGCAGATGCCAACTCTCTGGCACATTTCTTCAAAATATGTGGTGACATATTATCAAGTCCCACAGCCTTATTATTATCAAGTTTGTTCAATTCCCCATATACCTCTTGCTCCCCAACAGTCAGTCTCTCCTCCTCATCGACTGCTCTCAAACTCTCCACGATGGCACATTCACAAGAATGAAAAACCTTCATGAAATGCTCATTAAGTATCTCCACTCTATCTTCTGCAGCAGTTGTTCTTATACCAATTCTACAATCAATGTCATTCTTCCATAATCATTCTGTTTTTTTTTTTTTTTTTTTTTGCTGGCTACATATCGAAAGAAGAACTCCAATATGTAGTTCTTTCGGATTATTTTTGGCTTTATTAGCTAACTACATCTCATACTTCACTTTTGCTACGCTTACCAACTAATTCACTCTCCTTGCCTGTTCTTTGTAATCCTCATGGAAGAATTATTACAGTTCCTCTTATGCTGCATCCATAATGCCTTTTTTCCTCTGTATCACATTACTTACTCGCTTCATTCATCCACTTCACACCTATCTTATTTAACCTTCTGACACTTGGAATACATTTAGACATCACTTCTACTAGATAGTTCTTGAATATCACCCAAGCTGCATTGATCTCTTTTCCAGCCAACTCCTCATTCCATGCTACACTTGCAAGCTGTCTCCTGCACTTCTCATAATCACCAGCCTTGTAGTTCCACATATACCTTTTCCCCACAAGATCCTCCCACTGCTGACATCCAGGTAATCGCTTCATGGTCACTCTCACTCACCAACTGGAGGGTGATTTGACACCTCATATATGACATCCTCTGAGGAGATGATCAAATCCAAGGCCCTCAATCCTTGTGTGCCCTCTGTTACACCTCAAAAACTCAAGAAACTCATTTTCTTTCCTCCCAGTTGCTATCTCATCATTCTAGTTATATTGCCATAATTAAAATCACCCATAATCACCCTTTTCTTATTTCCTTGGCTAATTTGGATTAGCCAAGGAAATGAGAAAAGGATTATACATTCCATGGTCACTACCATCCACGTTACCAGGACTATAACAACATCTGTTTAAGTATTTCATTCTATTGACCTCTATCTCACACCCATATTGCCTCAAAACCACTGGCACTATTTTCCCTCTTGCATCTCTATCTTGTATGGACATAACACTTTCTCTATCATCAATAGCACTCCCTTCACTTTTTACCCTTTATATTTTCATGAATTACATTATACCCTTCCATCTCTGTTTCTATCAGGATGTCATCCATTTCTCACTCATTCCAACAAATCTTGGGTGAACAGATTCAATTAATGCAACCATTTTGTTTACCTTGTTTCTCATACTTCTAGCATTTGTATACAAACATAATAGCTAATTCCTGGATCTATATAGGATTGCCAGATTTTGAAAAAACCAAATATGGGACAATTTTGGTGAGTCTGAAAATATTATAGGAACAAGTTTGCTGCTGCAATCATTAGAATTAGTAGAACGATGATGCTTTATGCCATGAAATGCCACAGTTATTTCAGCAGCAACAACTTTTCTTTCATTGCTAGTATTTGGTTTTACAATATAAGTATCAATTCTTTTGGAACTGGAACTCAAATTGCTCAATTTGAGTTCAACTTCATCGTTAAAAGCGCACTTTCGTTTTGGCATTGTTAAGGGCTTAAGGAAAGAAACAAAATTTAATTTAATTTTGTATAATTAATAAAAATACTTATTTGCTTTAATTATATATGTTATGTATTAAACAAATATTGCACATTCGAAAAAGGCAAGATATTATTTTTTAATAATTATTGAAATAACATCCACATACTGTATCGATACTACACTGTACAATATCCAAATAAGAACTGTTTGAAAATAAGCAAATGCAATATATCTGTACAGAATTATAAATAAAATGCCAATGCTAAATAAAAAGCGACCAATGAAAGAGACTGTTACTGCCATGCTGCCGCTGTAAAGTGTGAACACAATTTCCTCGAATTGTCAATTTTTATGACTTGCAAATCAATTTAAGTTGGATCATTCGAAAAGAATATTGAAAATTATAATTGATTAACATAATATTTATAATTTTATATTTTCACTGAAATACGAGACATCAGGCTGTCCCTACAAGTACAATACGGGACAGCAAAATTAGACATAAAATACGGGACATCTCGCATGCCTAGATCTATAGCAAGTTTTCCACTGATATAACTTATTAGATGTGACTTCTCCATACTTAACTTGGACCATTTCTTTTTCACCTTATTGATCTAAGAACCTTCTTATGTTCCCTTGATGCCAGTTCATTGCCTTCCATTCTTGTCTACAAACACACGCACACCCTCTTGGAGCATTAACCATTCTCATGCTGTGTTTCCCTGTCCACCCTGAGCCTTTCCATTTCCCTGTATGTCCTGCACACTTGTTCTCTCATTCTCTATACTCATGCTACCTACTTCTTCATTCATAAGCACAACTTCAATCACTTCGTCCTTACTCTACTAATCTTTCCCATCGTTTCTTACTTACTCAGATTCATTGTCTGCATGCAGTTCTTTACCTTCAACAGCAGTCTCTCCAAATGATTCACACAAAAACCATTCAAATGCAGTCCATTACTATTATATAATATAATTCATGGTTCAATCTCATTCCACACATTAATAAACTGCAATCCTTTCTCGTCACATATTTCCACTAATATATCATTCAGGATCTTTGCTCTCTGAGTCATACATGGGGAACATGGCAACTACCTTTCCTATCACACTACAGTCATCCCTCGACTTACGTCAATTAGAGTTTCGTCCTTTTGAAGATACATCTGTGATCTCGTATGGGAATGAATAACATTTTTGGCTATACTTTCGAACAAGATACAAGTGAGCGTAAGGAATGGCTATAGTTTTATTGTAATCTATTTTTATTATTAGGTGCAACCTTGTGAAGAAATTTATAAAGGGTGTATCTGTTATAGCCATATTTAGGAAAGTGCTGCTAATAACTTTTAATTCATGTTGGAGTGCTTGTTCATTGGAGCAAATCATTAAAGTCCTCTTTTTTGAGTGTGTTAATGACATATAGTTTTTTGTGTTAGATGGTGGTTGGATGTGTATATATTGACCAGTATGCGTGGGCTTACAATAAACAGTGAAGGAAAGACTGCCAGAAGGAAGACTTGTGACATATGTATCTAGAAATGGAAGTGTGTTCTGAATTTCAATTTCAATTGTGAACAGTTCGTGCTTGTGTTGTTTGTTTAGGTGGATGAGGAAGGTATCTAAAGCCTGGTGATCATGTGGCCAGATTACAAAGTCAACATACCTAAGACAGACTGTGGGTGTTAAAGTAAAGCAACGTAGAGCATATTTTGCTCAAAAGTTTCCATATAAAAGTTAGCAACTGCAGAAGATAATGGTGAGCCCATGGCTGTTCTGCTGCTTTTTTGCAAGTATAAAGTATTTTGTAACATAATATAACCAGAATGTAGTAGGCAAAGAGTGCTGTGATATCAGTGGAAATTTATTATTATTATTCAGGCTTCCATGGAGTCAAAAGACTCATCACAGGAGGTCTTTCCTAGGAAACACAAAGTCTATCAAAAATCTATAAGGATTCATTGCAGGAGGTCCCTCGTAAGAAACACAAAATCTATCATACCACTCCTTGAGATGGTTTTCACTCTCGCCACTCTACCAGGCAATGTATTCCAAGGTTCAACCCCCCTCCATGCAAAGAAACCACTCCTCACCCCTCTTGTTCACAGCTTCCTTTCATAACTTCCAGGAATGGCCACTTGTCATCACTCCTTCCCACTGGTTAACCAAGAAAATAACTCCCCAGTGTAAACTCTGTAACCATCTCTTAACATGGCCCCACTGATGTGTCCCAAACCTCAAGATCTTCTATACTGCTGCATCAAACCAATTCCCCCATTCATTTTCCCATCTGTCTAGTTTATTCAAATCCTCTGCAGGACATCTGCAAACAACTGAATATCCCCTGCAATCCACTGACAATATCATTGATATAAAGGTCAAACAATATAGATCCCACTACTGAGCCCTGTGGAACCCCACTTGCAATCTTCTGCCTCCTTGAAACTGCCCCACAATATACAGCTCTCTGCTGCAACATATCATGTGCTGCAACTTAAATATCAGCTGTCAAAATATCAGTCAAATGCCTTTGCTAAATCCAAGAAAATGGCAGTATATGCCTTTCCCTCATCAACTGGTCTTGTAAATTTATTATAAAAGGCTGGCATAATACTAAAACAAGACTGTCCCTTAACAAATCCATGTTGAATCTCACAGATAACATTACCCTCATCTGCCCAATGCTGTATACGGTCCCTCACTAATTTCTCCAAGATCTTAACAACTACTGATGACACAAAAACTGGCCTATAATTACACTTCCAGTCTGTTACCGCTCTTATGCTATGGCATAATCTTATCTTCCTTCCATTCCAAGGGCACATTTCCTGCAGCCAGACTTTCATTGAAAAGCCAGGTCAAAGGAGCTGCCAGTTCCTTAGCACATTCTCTCATGTGGTGAAATATCATCCAGTCCCACAGCTTTACTAATATCCAGAATACTCAGTATGTGGAACACACTCTCCTCCTGCACCTCTAAACCTCGAACCTGCTCTATCCCTCTAGTATTCAAATTGACTCCTCCGGGATGAAATACTCCAATAAAGTGTTCATTGAACAATTCCACTATATCTTCTGCATCGGTCATTCTATTCCCATTTTTATCCCACAATGTCATTCTTCCACAGTCATTTCTCCTCCTACTGGCCACATAGCTAAAAAATTCCCTAGGATTTTCTTTGGATCAATCTCTTTTCATGTTCCATTTTCGCCTTCCTTACCAAATTAGTCCCGCTCCTGGCCTGTGTCTTATATTCTTCATGCTTTTTACCCCTCTCCTTATATCTCTTCCATAGCCTTTTTTTCACATGCAGTTCCTTTTTAATATTGTTTTTCATCCACTTTACACTAAATTGTGTCCTCTTCTTCACTTGTCGAATACAGTTTACAACTGCTGCTAACAAATATTCCTTCACTATTTCCCAAGCACTAATGATATCCCACCCTTCCAATTTCTCCCCCCAAGTAGATATATAACACTATTATAATTCACATACATTCCCTTTTCTTTGATACTCCTGCATTTCTATTCATCTTCCAAGTCAAAACTACATGGTCACTCTCCCCAACTAGGGGCAGAGAAATGTCCCACAGCTTTACTAACATCCAGAATACTCAGTATGTGGAACACACTCTCCTCCTGCACCATTTGAATACTAGAGGGATAGAGCAGGTTCGAGGTTTAGAGGTGCAGGAGGAGAGTGTGTTCCACATACTGAGTATTCTGGATGTTAGTAAAGCTGTAGGACTGGATGGTATTTCACCACATGAGAGAATGTGCTAAGGAACTGGCAGCTCCTTTGACCTGGCTTTTCAATGAAAGTCTGACTGCAGCAATCTCAGTTATTATCAGCTCTTCTGATGCTATGATGAAATCCAAAACTCTTGAACCTCTTGTTCCCTCAATTACATGTTGTCTAAGACATTTGTCCCTCAAGAATTCTAGAAATTCCAATCCCTTATTGCTACACGCATCTTCCTCTTCCCAATTTATATTGCTGTAGTTAAAATCTCCCATAACAATCATTCTTCTTGCACTTGCCAAGCTCAACTGTCTAAACATCTCCTAGTCCCTGCCGTCTGTGCTCCTTGGTTTGTAGCAACACCCCACTAAATATCCTGCCTTGCCCACCTCTACCTCACACCATATGCTTTCAAAATCATTAGTGTCACAGCCTTCCAAAGTCTCCACTCTTAGAGGACACAAGTCATCACTTATCATAAGCAGTACTCCACTACCACCATGCTTTCCCTTCCTATCCTGCCGAAAAATGCTGTACCCTGCTATTTCTATTGCTGTTATTATATCCTCTTTTGTCAACCACTTCTCAGTGATCTAAATAATCTTTGGCCAGGCTGATGCTACCAGCTCCACCAATTCCTCTCCTTTATTCCGGATACTCCTGGCATTAGTATAAAGCATAAAAATGCCACTGTTTCTTTACCTAGCATTATCCCCCTCTAGAATCCACTGGGGTCAGCGTTACCTGATGTTGTCCCCCTTCTCCCAAGCACCCATTCCCACAAAAGCACCCCTGCTGCCATCCACTCTGGCTATTCTCGTTTTCCTGCACTGACTCATTCAGAAAACAGCAATCTCTCCAGATGCCTACGTTCCTTATTCAAATGCAAGCAGCCTCTCGCATACAATTCCTTTCTGTCCTCAAACGTCCTCCAAGCATCCACATATTCCAATCCTCTCATCTGACACATTCTAGCTATTATATTATTCAATATTACTGCTCTTCTGCTGAGCTCATCACTATCATACCTAGGCAGCATATGCACACTATCATTCCTCTCTGCGTTTTCTTTTGTACAACCTCAACAAGAATCTCATATCCTTCGATGCCCAATTTACATTGCCCCTTAAGTCATTCATTCTACCATCATAATCATCTCATCCACCCTTTCACCCCCCTCTTAATTGCCATAGCCACTCTTTCTATCGTTCCTCCAGGCAAACACTTGTCATGCATCCTATCTTGCACACCATTTGTCCTGTAAAAGAAGAATTGTCATTGATTGGGACATTTGTGAAAAGGGAAGAGATGTCAAAACTGATTAATAAATCACTCTTATTAAGTGAAGTTCTTAATTCTGTTTACTGTTTACAAAGTGTTATGTGTTTTATTATATTAATATTAAAATAGCTATTCTCAACATGATTGTAGTCTTCATATTTTATAAATATGATCTTTAGTCAGGACAAAGATCAACTGCTAAGCACCCAGCTGGTTACCTGAGTGGTTAGCAAATCCTCTCTCCAACAAAAAGGATGTGCATTCAAATCGTACCATGGACATGGATGTTTGCAATTGTCTTTAGGTGGTAGGTGAATTTCGCTGCTGCATGTGGGACCACTGCCCTGCCTGAAACTTTTTCAAGCCACTAGAGAAGAATCATAATCAAAATCAGAAGAAGGTTCCAAATAGGTCTGCGGTGGCTTGAAAAAGTTTCATTTGGTCTCTAGAGCAGGGTTTGTGGCCAGACAAAAAAAAAAAAAAAGAAGAAGAAAATAAAATATTATAAAAAAATATTTTCCCAAATTAGAGCAAGGTGATCAAGTAGATATAGTTAATTTATTTTTCTTAAAAAAACAAAAGAATTACCAAAACTCTTCTCATATCCAGGAATCGGAGATTGGAGAGACGAAACAGAATTAAGTAACGGTAATTTGAACGTTGAGTTATCGGACAACCCTCCAACGTTAATTCAGAGAGTGATGAAATGTTCATTACACAAGACATATCTTCAAGCCTAAAGGGAGAAAATATTATTGATGCATATTCATTATAAACAGTTCATTATAAGTTAATCACTTCATGAAAATAGCCTATAAAATTCATTTTAGTCATGTATGTAGTACAATTCCAAATTTATGCACAGACTAAGCTAGAGTTTAGAGTCTCACAAGTGAGGAGGGTTCAAAAAATGACCAACTTTTATAAGAATTGGAAGACTGAATAAAGACAACATGGGAAAAGAAATTAATATAATTATATGGCACCTTAACAGAATCTGAAGACTCACTGAGGGGACCACCCCAAACTAAACTACCTCATAGTCATTTGATACTACTTCATAAATGCATTTTTTTTTTTTTGTCTGTTAATTGTTTGTGTTCCGTAGTTGGCTTGCCTCTTTTAAAGGAGAAAAATTCCTGTTGATGTGACACCAGCTAATTCATCTGGTGAAAAGCATTTATGATTTTTCATATCCTTGAGTGAATATGAACTCAGGTCATTCCAACCAAAGGGCATCATTAGAAGAGTTGAAAAGATCCTTGGTTTAGGATGCACCATTATGATCAAAACGTGTAGAATGCATTTTGGATAATCACGATGCAACTATCTACTCTAAATATCATGTGCATTGAAACTGACAAACTTCACAGGTCATCTTTTCATGAAAAAAAACAACTTTTGTCATAACATTGTGCAAATGCTGTTTTCAGCATAGATTTACACTCCAACCACCTTTGTATATACTGATTGTAAAATTCTTTCATTCATGTAACTATCAAACAAAACCTTGGGTTCTGTTATACTATATAGAAACAATGTTACTTGTATATGTAATATTACCAGTAAAAGTAGAAAGTTTTATATTTGGGTACAAAGTAAATTATAATAGACAAGAAATTATATTGATGTTGTAATCCTTTATGCTACCATGAACAGACATAAGTTTATATACCAAATAAAGTCATGACCAGGCAACTCGTATATAGGGGGACAGATTACTTCATCAATTTGCTCTATTATCAACAGTACACTTTCTTTCATATATATATATATATATATATATATATATATATATATATATATATATATATATACATACATCGCTATGCATTATGGAAAGAATCACTTCCTAGACTAGTTTCAACTTTTACTAAAGTCTCATTAATGAAAGTTAAACCAGTGTAAACTTGTATTTTCTTATGCCTGGGTAAAGGACAAAACAAGAATATAATTTATTATAATCTTGGTTACAAAGATTATATTATTATAATCTTTGTAACCAAGCAAAAATTTCCTTCAACTACCTCTAATGCAGAGAATTTCAATGATATGTTGATAAACCATTTTGCTACTTATATATGAAAAGCATGACTTCTGCACTGATTTAGCTCTCAGAATCTCAATGGGTCTAGCTCAATATGAAATCTCAGTATAAAGGTCAAAACTAGCCAGGGTAGTTACTCTTCTCAAAATGAATGACAATGTATACATCCAATCATGTATCTAAAAACAAACATTATGGTGCAAGTTGTAAATTTAATTTTATTATTATTGAAGAGTAGCAAAACAGATGACATGTGAGCAAAGTCAAATGCAGAAACTGGTGAGTGCATGTATAAATGGGATGATTTGTGGCGGTGTTGCACCATGCAGAAATTTTTGCCTGAAAGAGCTTAGATAAAGCAAGATATATCTCTGAAGGTATGCAGTTACAATAACTGTTAAGCAGCAGAATCAGTTGAAAAATCATGGAAGTTGTCAATGACATATCATGCAAGCTATTTCCTTCCCTCTCTAAGCAACTGGGAATCTTAAGGGAACTATGATGGTTTTTATTATTTCTTTCTCTGAATTATTCAGGAAGTACTACAGAAAGTAAAAGTTCTAGAGATATACCAGATGTACATATTTTCTGTCTTCTCAATATTTGCATACTAGAGTGAAGTACAGTAGGAAATTATGGTGTATACAGGACTAGAATACATACTGATGAACAGAGAAATCTTTTTAGAATACTGCTAAACTCAATGTCAATCAGTTACAATAACACCCAAGGATCACATAATCTTCAGCAACATGTGTAAAACTATACAAACATTTATTAAACAGAATATTTAAGAGTGGAATACTTGGACCAAGACCTCCCTATAGAATATAAGGAATGGAAAAAAAAAAAAAATCAAAATAAGTTTATGATGCTGTGTCAATCCACAACTTCCTAAGACGAATCTCATTAGTACACAACAAGACGGATGATGTCAAAAAGTGTTCTGTCATGTGTTAATGCCATTTATTTTTCAAAAGAATTACTCCAGATTCCAGAAAAACCCAGAATAATCTTCAGGTTCTGTACCACTTTTATCGCAGTAGACGTTTCAAATTTCAGTTTTCTTAGATCATTGCAAAACATTTTACTATATCATCATCATCAAATTCCTGCCATGTACCCTCAAGGGGTATACAGGATATGATAGTACTACATGAAAAAATTACATCATTATTAATTTCCTATCTACAATTTTCCTCCAAATCAGTCTGTTACTTGTCAAGACTCCAACATTATCAGATCTTATATTTCTATCGTCTAAAGCACTTTGTATCGTATCAATCCACCTATATCTTGGAGTTCCTCTGGGTCGTTTTGCTGCCACCCTGGCAGAGAACACTTGTTTTGCTAATCTTTCCTCGCCCATTCTATTTAAGTGACCTGGATGCTGACAATGTTAAGTTCTTTACTAATATCCTCGTTTTTAATATGATATTGCCATTGATGCCATCTGTTCACGCCTATAATCTTTCTCAGGACTTTCATATTTGTGGTCTCTAGTCTTTGGTCAAGTGTTTTACTTCTGACCCAGCCCTCAGATCCATAAGTTAAAACTGGTTTGAACACTGTCTTGTATACAGCTAATTTAGTGTTCCGACTAATTTCTTTCTTATTCCATATAAATTTATTCAATTGACTTCCCACCATACCAGCTTTGCTGATTCTGTTGTCTATTTCTATATTTAATTTACCATCTTGAGTAAAAATCGTGCCTAAATAGCTGAAATGTTTTACTTGTTCCACAGGTTCTCCATTCACAACACAGTTGACATTTTCAATGATTCTGCCTATTTTCATTGTCTTTGTCTTTTTATTGCTGACCTTCATACCATATCTATTACAACAGCTATTCAATTTAGTCAGAGAATCTTGCAGACTTGTAGCGGATTTATTTAGAAGTATAACATCATCCGCATAAAGCAAAGAGCTGATATTAACATCTCCAATTTTGATATCATGTTTAATACCACTTTCCTTCATAATGTGATCCATATAGATAATGAATAACAGAGGGGATAATGTGCAACCTTGTCTCACACCAGATTTAACATTAAACCATCTTTCTGTACTTCCTTCAATTCTGACTGCTGACTTACAACTCAAATAAAGACTAAGTATTGCTTGGTATAATGCCCCATTCACACCATATAACTGTAGCATATTCAATAGCTTCTCTCTTGGCACCTTGTCATATGCCTTTTCTAGATCGACAAAACTTAAATACAGATCTTTGTTATATTCCCATGCTTTCTCAACTATTTGTCGTAAAGTGAAGATCTGATCCTGACAGCCTCTATTTGGCCTGAATCCAGCTTGTTCTTCACCAAGCTTTTCTTCCACAATTCTTCTCAACCATTTCTCAAGTATACTTGCATAGATCTTGCCAGGAACACTCAGTAGGGAAATACCTCTGTAATTCTCACATGCAGTTTTATTTCTCTTTTTATATATGGGTACTATGAGAGCTCTACGCCAATCATCGGGAATTCGTCCCTCTGTCCAGGCTTTCTGAACTATGCAGTGCAGCCACTGTAATACTCTTATACCACCATACTTCAGCATTTCTGGTCGAATATCATCTACTCCTACTGCCTTTCCACATTTCAAGCCTTTGATGGCTTTTTCTACTTCAAGTATGGATATGTATTCCTGACTGCATGCCTGGTCAGTGTTTTTTACCATTGTGCTGTCATCACTGCTTGTTTCATTTAGCAGTTTTTCAAAGTAATTACTCCATACTTCAAGGATATCTTTTTCTCCCGTAAAATCTTACTTCTCACCATTTCCTTTTGCAACTTTCATGGATGACTCCTTGTCCTTGCTCCTACCCCCCCCCACTCATTTTACAACAGACAAAAAATCGCTCCAGTGTCAATTGTAAACACTTCTCAACAGTCTTGATCATATTACTTCTTTGTCTTCTATTCACCAAACTACATACCCTCAATTTATCATCACAACAAACATACAGTCCTGATATCATTTTTGTTATCTGCCTCTGTATCCTCTCTAAGATTTCCACCTCTGTACTTGCTCCAAGGTTACTCCATATTCTTCAAATCTCGGTGACCAAATCTGAGCACAACAGTCCAGTCCCAGGCATGGTCTGTCCCATCATGGCTTATATAATGGAACCACCATCTATCTCTAGTCAGCACTCTTCATTACGTTGCAGCAATCATCTAGGTTATCTTTACAACCATTGCAATATCACCTATGAACTTCAAATTTCTATCTGTGATCACAACACGATTCCTTGTTTCCTCTACTTCTCCAGTATAAGTCGACCAAGTGATTATGAAGCACCAAAGCTGTGCATCTAAAATTTCAAAACCTTACATTCAGCTGTATTAAACTGACTTGCCCATTCATTTTTCCACCTTTCCAGCTTATTCAAATCCTCCTGAAGAGCCACAGCATCACTTTTACTAATAACTCTCCTAGGCTTCACATCACCTGCAGATAATCAGCAGAATATCTCCCTGTAAATTGGCAACATAACATAAAAATTGAACAGAATAGTTACAGTACCAACACGTTATCATTTTTATCATCAAACTCCTGATATGATCCTTCAAGGGGTGTTCAGGATATGATAGTACAACATGAAGAACTTGCATCATTTTTAACTTCCTATCAAATATTTTCCTCCAAATCAATCTGTTATCTGTCAAGACTCCAGCATTATCAGATCTTATATTAATGTCTTCTAAGGAACTTTTTACTGTATCAATCTACCTATATATTGGTGTCTTTGTCCTGCCAACATGGCAGAGAACACTTGTTTTGCTAATCTATCCTCTTCCATTCTATTTAAGTGACTGTACCACCTGAGATTAGCTCTACTAACACATTCCTGGCTGCTAACAATGTCAAGTTCTTTCGTAATATCCTCATTTTCAATATGATATTGCCATCGTTGACATTTGTTCATGCCCCTAATCTTTCTGAGGACTCTCACAGCTGTGGTCTCTAATCTTTGATCAACTGTTTTATTTTTAACCCAGCTCTCAGATTCATAAGTTAAAACTGGTTTGAAAAACTGTCTTGTATATAGCTAATTTAGTGTTCAGACTAATTTCTCTCTTATTCCATATACATTTATTCAGTTGACTTCCTACCATAGTAGTTTTGTTGATTCTGTTGTCTATTTCCCTATTTATTTTACCATCTATACTAAAAATAGTCCCAAAACAGCCAAAATGTTTTACTCGTTCTATAAGTTCGTCATTCACAATGCAGTTGATATTTTCAATGCTTCATACCAAATCTATTACAACAGTTATTCAATTTAGTCAAGGAATCTTGCAGACTTGTAGATTTATTTAGAAGTATAACATCATCTGAATAAAGTAAAGAGATGAGATTAACATCTCCAATTTTGATATCAAATAATAGATAATGGATAGCAAATAATAGAGGGGATAATGTACATCCTTGTCTCACACTAGATTTAACGTCAACATCTTCCTCTACTTCAATTCTAACTGTTGATTCACAACTCAAATAAAGACTAAGTATTGCTTGATATAATGTCCCATTGACACCACATAACTGTAGCGTATTGAATAGCTTCTCTCTTGGCACCTTCTCATATGCCTTTTCCAGATCGACAAAACTTAAATTCAGATCTTTGTTATATTCCCAGGATTTCTCAACTATTTGTCGTAAAGTGAAGATCTGATCCTGACAACCTCTATTTGGCGTGAATCCAGCTTGTTCTTCACCAAGTTTTTCTTCTACAATTCTTCTCAACCGTTTCTCAAGTATACTCATATAAATCTTACGAGGAACACTCAATAGGGAAATACCTCTGTAATTCTCACATTCAGTCTTATTTCCCTTTTTATTTATGGGTACCATGAGAGCTCTACTCGAATCATCTGGAATTCGTTCCTCTGTTCCAGGCCCCTGAACTATGCAGTGCAGCTACAGAAAGACTTTTATACCTCCATACTTGAGCATTTCTGCTTGAATATCATCTACTCCTGCTGCCTTTCCACATTTCAGGCTTTTGATGGCTTTTCTACTTCAAGTATGGATATGTATTCCTGATTGCATGCATGCTGAAGACGGCTTCAACTATCGAGTCTGGATCATCAATCTATGGAGTAATTGCTGTCGCTGATTGTTTCGTTTAACAATTTTCTGAAGCAATTACTTCAGACCTCAAGGACATCTTTTTTCACCAGTTTTCATGTCACATTTATCATCTCTGATTCCTTTTACAGCACTCTCCTCAATTTCTGAGATTTTTCAATAGCCTCCAGAATATTTTGCCACATTCTTGATATTTATTTTCTATGCTCTTACCAAAGTCTTCTCATGACTTTTGTTTACTAGTATTATACAGGATTTAGCTTTCTTACATTTGTCTCTGTATTCTCTAAGAGCACAAGCTGACTTATTTGCCAGGAACTTTTGATATGCTTTCTTTTTTTAGTTCACTGCCTCTTTGACTTCCTGTGTCCCCCACGGAGTTCTGATTTTTCTATCCTTGCAGACAACCTCACCACATGCCTCTCGCTGAATCAATCAAAGTTTTCTTCAGGGCTTGTCAGTGAATCTCCAAGGTTTTTTTCCTGTTCTCAAACTCTTTCATTTTTTCTTGAATAATGTTTGTGTATTTTAGTCAACAGTTCACATCTGAGAGCTGTTCAACTTTTATTCGCTTTAAAACTTTCTTACATGTTCTTCTTTTCGATATGAAATTCAATTTTATCCTGCTCAACACTAAATAGTGATCACTTTCAATTTTAAATCCTCTGTACACCCTAGTGCCCTCTGCCAGAGAGAAAACATTACTATCAACAATAACATAGTCAATGAGACTTTTCTTATTTCTTGCTTCTTCTCTCCATGTAAATTTGTGCACATTTTTATGTTGGAACATTGTGTTAGTAATAACCAGTCCATGTCCTGAGCAGAAATCCAACACGTATTTGCTATTATTATTAGCTTTACTCTTTTCTGTAAGTTTTCCCAAAATATTTTTGCAAGTTTGACAATCATTTCTTACCCTGCTATTTAGAGACTAAACAAGGAACAACTTTACCTTTTTCATTATGTCAGTTGCTTTCTCTAAAAAATTCCTCCACTTCTGCCTTAGTAGAACCTTGGTGGAGCAGTTTCAAGGAGACAGAAGGTTACAAGTGAGGTCCCACAGGGCTCAGTACTAGGACCTATATTGTTTAACCTTTATATCAATGACATTGCCAGTGGATTGCAAGGGGATATTCAGTTGTTTGCAGATGATGCGAAGCTGGGAAGGATTATTAGTAATAGCGCAGATGTGGTAGCCCTGCAAGAGGATTTGAATAAGCTAGATAGATGGGCAAATGAATGGGGGTGTCACTTTAATGCAGCAAAATGTAAGGTCTTGAGGTTTGGGAAACATAGATTGGATGCTGCATACTCTAGGGAGGAGTTATCCTGGAGGAAGTAGGGGAGACAAGAGATCTGGGGTTGATGATTGATAGAAACCTGAAGTTTAGGGGACATATTGCAAAGGTGGTGAAGGTAACACAGAGGATTGCTGCTATTATGAGAAGGACACTAACCTGCAGAGATAAGAGGGTTATCATTCCGTTGTATAAGTCTCTGATCAGACGACACTTGGATTATTGTTCTCAGATTTGGTCCCCAGGATTTGAAGGAGATAAATTAACTGTGGAAAAGATACAAAGATGGATGACAAAGATGGTCTCTGGACTGTACAAGGATAGTTATGAGAATTGGCTGAGGGAATGTGGACTGCAGAATTTGGCAGATAGAAGAAGGAGAGGTGATATGATTGAAACTTTTAAACTGTTGAGAGGTGGTTACAGGGTTGACAGTGGGGAGTTCTTTCATTTGGTTGAACAGCAGGAAGGAGTGATGACAAGAGACCATCCCTGGAAGTTACGAAAGGAAACTGTGAGCAAGAGGGTGAGGAGTGGTTTCTTTGCATGGAGGGTGGTTGAGCCGTGGAATGCATTGCCAGATAGAGTGGTGAGGGTGAGAATGGTCAATGAGTTTAAAGAGTGGTATGATAGACTTTGTGTTTCTTAGGGGGGAACCTCCCCTCGATGAGTCTTGACAGACTTTATGTTCTTAGGAAGGACCTCCCACGAATAGTCTTTTGAGTCCATGGAGGCCTGAATAATAATAATAATAATAACATTGCCCTTAAGAAATTCACACTGTCCTTCATAAGTTACATTTCCCTCATCTGCACCAGTCTGGTTGGCCGAGTGGTTAGTGTACCTGCTGTCCAATCAACAAGTTGTTGGTTCGAATCTCAATTTTTCCAAAACCAAGTGAGAAATAAAAAGTCACCTATAGTTGGATACTTCCATTGTGTCCTTGTATAATGGCACTATATTAACATCCTTCCAACCCTCAGGAAATAGCCCACTTGCAAGTCTTTCATTAAACAATCAGGTCAATGGAATGGTCAGTTCCTTATCACATTATTTGAAAACGTGGTGAAATTTCATTTAGTCCCATTCTTCCAATATCTAGAGTACTCAGTATTCGGAATACAACCTCTTCATCACTTCAAATCCCTTTAAGAATAAAGCTTGCTTTACAGGATGAAACATACTAAAGAAGTGATGATTATCTTAGTACACTATCTAAAATCTTCCAATGAGTTCTGACTAGCCCTCTAATGCACAACTTACCTTTCATATATATTTTTTCTATATCTTTTAGATATTATAGTTTGGAATTTTGAGAATGTAAATGAAACATGCGAATTATCTAACCCTTAGCTCACCTACAATAACAATACTAATGTACAACTATTTTCAATCTTTCATCAGTGGCAGTCACAAAAGCTAGTTTCATATAAAGGTTAATATTAAATCAAGTGAAAATGGTTTTTTATCAGGGCCTGTGTTACACCAGACCGAATAAAAATATGCAAATAACCAACATCATATTCCTGATATTACCCTCAAAGGATGGGGGAGGAGAAACAGGATATTAATATGATACTACATGAAAATGTACATTAGTAACTTATTGAAAATTTTCCTCCAAATTAATCTGTTATCTCCCAGAACTGTAACTATCAGCTGTTATAATTTTCTTCTAACAACATCAATTCACCTAAATCTGTCATTTTCAGGGTTATTTTTCTGCCCTTTGCATCAAACACTGTTCTGGTATTTTGTCTTCTAACATTAAGCAACCACACCACCTGAGATTAAATCTGCTCACACATTCCTGAATGCTAAAAATGTTTAGTTCCTTCAGAACATTTTCATATTTAATATGATTGATTCTGCCATTGATAATGTCTATGCAAACCATTAATTGTTTCTCAGAATGCCCATACTTGTAGTCCAGTCTTTTGATCAACTGTTTACTTCTAACCAATCCTCAGATCTCTAAGTTAAAACTGCCTTTAATCTAATCCAGAGTAATTTAATAATAAGGTGTGGCACCTTTTGGCAACTGGCATTTAGAAATATGAGTTCCACATCGCTTCAACCTTGGTATTATCAAGTCAGGCAGTGCCGTGCCGTGGGTAGGAGGCGCCCTTGTGCAAAACGTTTTTCAGCGCCCCCATAAAATAAGTTTCCATGAAAAATTTTTGCAAAAAATTTTATTTTGTTAAAAGTACAAAACAGTTTATATGCATATATAAAAATAAATTTTATTTAACCGTAGTAGAACATTGTAATCACTGATATTCATAAATAAGAAATTTTTAATAATAAACATTTTCAAAAATGTTTATTATTAAAACATTTAATATATAAATTTAATATATAAATACAACAGAATATATTATATATATAATATATATATATATAAACAAAAATTACTTTTATTTTAATATAAAAAGAAATATTACATAACGAAGATAATTTGGATTCATGCTTTTAACTATATAACAATTAGTATAAATATAGATTTATTTTCAATATATTTATCCGTGTTGCTTTGGCCGCCACAAAATTTTTAATAATATCTTTAATGTCTAATGAATCCATATTATTATTTTCAATTGATATAATTGATAAATCCGTTAGACGCTCTCCAGACATTGTTGACCGCAAATAATTTTTTATTAGTTTCAGTTTTGAAAAACTTCTTTCCCCTGATGCTACGGATATTGGTAATGTTAAATAAATACGCATCACAATCGCAGTATTCGGAAACATGTCGGTTAATTTATTTTCGTATATATAATTTAAAACATCCTGAGGAACCGACTCTTTTTTAATAAAACATTGCAAAGTTTTCAATTCCTCAAATAAAGTCATACCATCAATATCACAATTGTCGGAATCTTGATTGTCGCTCAGTTTTAAGTGCAAATCTTTACAATGTTTCATTAAATCTTCATCACTCCAATCTTTTAATTTGCTAATATCTCTTATAACTTTTAAGTCTTCGCTATGTTGTTTTAAGAGTATGAATCTTTCCTTGACTGAAATTATCGTGTCTAAAATTGCGAAGAAAAAAATTATTTTAAAATTTTGTTTAGGATCATGCATTGTGTCATCTGCTTTGTAACCAAACATTTTTGTTTTTGTTCTTTTGCGAATGTCTGGAAAAATAGGATCAATATTAAGATTGCTTGCTACTTCTTTTGCAGTTCTAATAATATTTTCAAAATATTGGTCTGTTCGGCAAGTATTTAATTCTTTATAACATAATCAAGATTTTCTGTAATTTTTCCTATATCAAATGTCGGATTCTGCATTATTTTGCTTGCAACATTTACGAGACTTAAGATTTCATACCAAACACGAACAGAGCAAATAAATTTAAGCGAATAAATATTTGAAATTAAGTTGTCTGCCTGAACTCTAGAATCGATATCGTTAGTTTCATCTTCTGTAATATCAAAGAGAGCCTGGTAAATTTCCTTGATATTATTTTTAAGTGGCTTTAATGCTTCTACTCTACTTACCCACCTAGTAGCAGAAAGTGGTTTCAAATTTAAAACATGAATATGTTTTTTTAATATAGCCCAACGTTTCACAGATATTGAAAAATAATTATATAATTCCTGTATTACCCCCAAAAAAATTTACAGTTTCACAGGATATCTTAGCTGCATCATTAACTACCAAATTTAATGAATGAGCAGCACACGGAATAAAAAAAGCCCTTGAATTTATTTCAAGGATTTTTTTCTGCATTCCATTATGTTTGAACCGTTATCATAAGCTTGGCCGCGTAAATCTGAAATGTTAATATTCAATAATTTTAAATAATTTTTTATAAATTGAAATAGTCCTTGCCCAGTGGTATCTTCTACAGATTGAAAACCCAAAAAAATGTTCATGAATTTCTGCTATATTTGTATCTTTATTTTGATTAACAAATCTAATAACAATAGATAATTGTTCTGTGTGGCTTATATCTGGAGTAGTGTCAAGAATTAATGAATAATATTTCGCTTCTTTAACCATTTCTAAAATTTTTTGTTTTATAGCTTCAGAAATTATACGGATGATTTCATTTTGTATTTTATCACCTAAATGCTTGGATGCGATGCAAATGTTCTGCCATTATCGAATCAAATTTAGCAACAGTTTCTACTAACTTTAAAAAATTGCCATTATCATTTTCAAAAAGTTTTTGTGAAGAACCTCTAAAAGCTATACACTGTCTTGATAAATATTGTCTTATGTAGATTAACTGTTCTATAACAGATTGCCAATATTTTTTCTCAGTTTCGTATAATCTTTGTCGTGTGCAATCAATAGTGCATTTCTTAATCAACGACATTTTAAGTTCGCTGTATTTTGAACAGTTTTTAATGTGCGCGGAACTTGACTCGTGTATTTTTAGTATATGACTCAAATGTTGCCAATTGTTACAACCGTATTCATTAGTAAGTTGGGAATTTTGACTACCAAATATTTTACAATAATAACAGTAAACCGAATTTCGCGATTCTGAATAAACTAAATAACTTCGTAAAAGTTTTTCTCCATTTGCTAAAGTTTGATAATAGCATGAATTGGAAAACTTGCGGCCAGATTCATCTTTGGGAAATTCTTTATCAACTACTTGACGTGGGCAATGCTCAACTAAACAATCACTAACTTTGGTAGTTATATGATTCAGCCAAGTACCTGGTTCATCAACATTAAAATTTGAAGTTTCGTGTTTCGCTGAATCGGAATCCAATATTTCTTCTGCTGCAACTTCTGTAGACAGTCCAGTTTCATTTTCGCATGTAACATTTGTTTCTTCATAGTTACCTTGTGTCCACTCTTTTTCTGGAGTAGAGCTACACGGAGTACTTGCTTCGTCAGAACTTTCTGTTCTTCGTTTTTTATGTGGTCCTGAAGTTAAAAATTTATTTAGCGATCCAGCCAGTTTATGTTCCAGTTGTACTTGCTGCAATTGTCTTTTCCTGTTTTGTACACCAGATAACTTCTTTGGCTTTTTTTCCGACATCTAAGGGTTAACACACTTGGTTAGAGTTTAAAATAAGAAGAGTGTTAAAAGTTGTCCACCAAAATAAATAATAATTTCTGAAATTTTCCCTTAGCCAACTATTATTTTTAAGGTGAATGGCCCAAGACTGACTATTTGTTTTTAATTACAGAATTTGATTTTTCAGATATTTTGAATAATAAATATGCTTATATTTTAGGTATTTTTTAAAAATTAACATGTAGAGATATTAGCCACTGATTGATTTCTCAGTGATATTTATTTAATATTTTTTACATTCTGGTAATTGTTTAATAATTAAGAAATTTCTAGAATATTAAAATCATTTATTAAAGAAATCAGTAAAAGGACCCCAACCCCAATGTCTTCCAAATAGAACAAGAACAAATATATAAATAAATCTCTTATTGAAAATTATTTATTTTCTAGACATCTACCCAACATAACATAAAAATCTTTTGTTTTCAAAATAAGATAATTAACTAAAATTAAACAATTTAACTGATTTTCAAACTTAGCAAAAATATAATAGATGTACTTACTTTACATAAATAATAATCCATATTCACAAAAAATTTACTAAACAATCATAAATATATTTTATAAAACAAAAGGCAACTGCATAGTAACACTGTTAGTGTAACGCACAAAATGAAATGACGCAAAAATACACTAAAAATTATCAAGAAAGGGCCAATTGCAGTATGTGTAAACAAAGTTCATCTAAAGGATTCATCTAAAAGCTCATCTAAAACAGACTGGAAATCTATTGGGGTTTCCCCACGTAGGTTCAAATCCTGCCGACTGCACCATTTGTCGTGACGTTCTATTTTCATGTTGTGTTCTAATCCGCCATCTTGTTAAAAGTCACTTTCATAAAATAAAACACAACTAATTGTAAATTGATCACTAATCCAAGGGTAGAGAAATTTCTATTACACTGCGCCACTCTATCCTTAGATAAGTCTATATGAAACAGTACGATCAATTCAAAGTTAGTTAGCAGTCCTTTCATTCAATCAGGCCAAAGTATTTATTTTCCTTCTGCGATTCCCGCTAGATTCGAATTTTTGTGAATGGTGCAGTAATAAGAAATTCAGGCAAATACAATAGTTAGATTAACCAATGAAACATTTAATATAGGTCATATAACACATACATAAATTTTACTTCTAATTTCTATATACTAGAAACAAGTCAAACATTAAGTTTAGATAATCTCAATAGCACAATCTTCCAAGTCTTCACATGTACTTTCTCAGCTTCTGGGTTACAAAGTTTCTACAGTTAAATTAATACAATGGAGCATCCAATCTAGTCAGTTTTCACACAATTCTCAGTCATGCTATAAGTTCAAAATATTACAAGCACTAATAGCTGAAAATATCTTCCAAACAATTCTTATCTCCAACTCTCATTCACAAAGAGTTTCCACAGTTAAAGTAGCGTTAAGCATAGCGTAATTAACACACAATTCTTCAAGCATAGAAATAATACACTATGATAAACCTTACCGGAAATAGTTCCTAGTACATCAAATACGTTGTGAGCAAACTTTTAAATTATTTTTATTTCACTTAAGAACACATCTACAAGACTTATCCACAGTTATAATTAAAACACTATCAATCGCGCTTCAGAAATCCAGACATCGACTGCAGGGTCTTCAACTATCCTCGTTACCACTCATAAACTAATTAAAACACTGTGCGGTTCTCCTTAGGGCAAATCGGAAATAAGCCGCAATTCTAGACCAACTGGGTTTATTCAGAATTCTTCCTTGAACGTCCAGCTTTTTATATTATCTAATTACAGCATCAATTTCCCTTTTATTATTACTGCTGGCTTCACTTTCAGCTAACTATAAAATTCACTTCGTCTTTGCTCACTTATAAAAATTATCCTCTTAACTCCTGCCCTTAAGAACCTTTCATTTACTTCTACTTCTCTAGTTTATGCCCTTGCTTCCTTTCACTTCCAAGTTTCCGTCCCAACTCTCTCTTGCTACCTCTTATATTTTTTTATTATTCTTTTTCCAGCCCTCGCTCTGTTCCACTTGCGCTCGTTTATTTCACGCGTTTCCATGACAACAAATAAACGTAAACATTTTCGCTAACGTTACATAAGGTTATACCACTACATTCAGTTATTACATAACGTTAAACTTTCACAAACAAGAATAAATAGAATATCTGCATTTCAATAAATGCGTAGTTAAATTACAAATACAAGTTCTTATAATATTGACATAACAATAAATAAAATAGCTTAATAATATTTAATACAGAATCTTATTACTATTAACACATATCTTTGATTAAACAATTAAATATTAGATATAATTAAGGTAATTACATGATATCAAATTATAATTTAAGTTATTTACATTAAATAATATTTACAAATGTAGCCTTTGTGATGGAAGATCATGTTGGATTCTGAAGCAAATAATAATTACTCTAATATATACATAATCAGAATCCAACAGTTTTATAGCTCATAAATAAATATCTGAAATTAATAAACATAATACCTATGTTTATTAATTTAATTCGATCCGCGTCAGCCTGATGCGCCGATAGTCTATCCCGCGCATATATACGGGATTTTTAGCTAAGGTCGCTCAGCTGATTAATATGTTTATAATTTATAAACTATTATCTTTAAAATTTTATTTCTCTATCAAAAATCTAAAAATAAGTACACAATTAAATTCAAAGTCAAATTGTCCAAAGTTACTTAAACACAGAATACACAATACACTCAATATGTTTCACATTCCAAATTGAAATGACTCCGAAAAAAATGTAAGTGCATGTTTGGATAGACGCTATTTCGTCTATTCAAATTCGAAGCAGAATTTAAGAAAACGAACATCGTAATGTACATCTATGTTTCAGACTAAATATTTTTGGATAGATCGGTGTTTCTGAAACTTCAGATATCCGTGTACCCTTCTTTAATTTTCATTATTACCAAGTACCTTTTCAAAATACCCTTATCAAAATAATAATAATAATAATAATAATAATAATAATGAATAAATAAATAAAAATATATTTCATTGTAACTGTGTTTTATTTGAATTTAGATGTACATTTAAACAAAAAAAAACATGATTTATTTTTAATAGAACAAAATTTATAAAGATACTAATCATCTTTACGTAATATAAATAATTTAACATCAAGGAGAGGAGTGAAATTGCTTATTTCTATATCTGCTATATTGCTCTCTTTTGTGAGTTTTATAAATCCAGTCTTTAACCAATGATCCATACTTAACAATTTGAAAGCTAAAAAAATTACCGTATTTACTCAACTATAACTCGCACTTTTTTCCCAAAATTAAAGCTAAAAAATCATGCTGTGAGATATATGTGGGGATTTTCGGAAACCAAAGTTTTCAGAAAAAAAAAAAAAAACTGAAAATGGGTATGACTTACCAAGAATCTTCTATTCTCCATCACTTCTTCTGTCCTCAAGAGTGGTTTCCTTGTGTGCAATCAGTTATCTACCCAAACAGAGTCATCTTCTTTCCCATTATATCAAGCAAAAATTACCAGTAATTTAAGACTTGAGATACGAAATGAACAATCCTTGACAAATTACTAATGAGATGTGAAAGATGTGCGCGATTGTAGGCCAGTATAATAGAGAAAAAGCCACTATATATAAAACCATATGTTGCACCTGCTGTATATAGCAGTTTCTGTTGGAGGGAAGATTTCATTCATTAGTTATTAGTGTTTATATTCCCAGTTGTCTGTAATGGCACTATTTGTTGAGAACTATATTTTGAGAAATATATATTAGTCTGCAAATGATGTCTGTGACCCTTATCCAGTGACATGATAAAACTAAACTGGGATAAAAACACTATAAAGAGGAAGAAGATATATGTATATAAAGGTAGCTAAACAAAAGGCATGAAAGATTTTGATAAGAATATAGAAGATAAATAGCAGAAGATGACATTTCTGGAAGCTATTGATGATGGTATTTGACTAGAAATGCTTAAGTATGGAGATATGCAAAGTTTTCACTAGTAAAGCTGCATAATTATTATTCGGTATCTCTATGGAGTCTAAAAACTCATTATGGATGACTAAAACAAACTATTATACACCAAACACTTATCAGTCCTCTCCTTAAACTCATTCACTGTCAGGGAGGTGGCATCTGTGAGTAAGCTACTAAGCGAGTGCTCCCACATTTTATCGCTATTGCAAGAGTTTCCCATTCAAACTAAACATCAAACGGAAATCTTAACAGCTAGTACTAAGGAGCAGACAACTCCAGCACAACCTTTAAGTACTTTTAGTGCATTAAAAGTTATATCTCAATGTAACAATCGACAACGTGCAAGCACCTGCTATGCCTTATGCGAAGCAAAAATGGTAGTAACAAAAGCCAACGACGAACAAACCCTGTGTCTTACCAGCGTAGTGCTGTCGATTTGCCATCAAAATGCCACAACTGCAAAACTGATATCAGCGAGTAAAAAAATAGGGTATAATGTGAGAGTTATGTTGCTGGAAACATGCTTACTGCGCAAAAATGGATGAATTGGCGCACAAGATATATCAACCTTAACCAGCCCTATTTCTGTTCGCTGTGCCTCCTGTCTGTTAAACAGTTAAACTTAGGAAAACGAATTGAAAACCTCAAACAGCACATCAGTGTTATGAATGAAACTCTTTCCTCCAAAATACAAGCATTAGAAACCAAGCTGGAATCAACTGACGATCAGCACTGCAACACAAGTTCGTCCTTCCTCGTGAATGAACTCTGTGAAATAATTGCATCAATGGTGCACGACTCGATGGAGGCCAAAAACAAAATATTCAACACTGTCATTTTGAACTTTCCAAAAGAAAACGGAAAAACACTGAAAGAAGACATCATCAAATTAGCAGAAGAATGTGACATTGATCCTAAAAATATTGTCAGGTGTCATTGTTCCGGACCCATAAACAAAAGAAACGACAGAACAAACTTTCTATACCTCATAAAAGTGACTTGTGACACACCAACAAGCACATCAAAACTAATAACAGCGATCAACAACAACAAGTTCAAAGACACTTGTCCACAATCACACATGAGCTCGACCAGATTTATCATTTGTACAAAGAGAACAAGGACACCAGCTTTGAATACAGCTAGTAGAAAATGTCAAAATGGTGACTACAGCTGGACCATCGACCACAGACAAGCTAAATTGCTGCAGAAACCAAGTGATGCCACTAGCATCACTTGGTTTCTGCAGCAACCAGCTGCAGAAACTAAATTGTTGCAGAAACCAGTATGCAGGCACTGCACAGGATATGTGCAATGCACCTGCAGTCAAACATATGACTCACAAAACCCTACAAATCCACTTCACCAACATCTGTGGCCTAAACTCCAACCTTAATAGTCTGCACTACCACCTGCAGTCTACCAAACCTTGCCTACTCTTTCTGGCAGAAACTCAAATCTCGCCTCCCGCCAGCACTATTCACCTCAACGTACCAAACTACACACTCTAACTCCTTTCGACCCAAGGGTAGCATCTATGCATACATCTGTTCCAACATACTTTGTCATAGAGCGCCCAACCTAGAATCGCCCAACTTTCACCATCTATGGATGAAAATATCCCTACCCAACTCAGTCAAATTCATATGATGTCTCTGTCACTCCCTTAATGCAAAAACAACCCCTCTGAGATCTTCAATTTCCTCTCAGTAAAAGTTGACTTTCTCCAGTCCCACTTTCCCAACAGCAAAATCATTCTCCTAGGATATTTTAATGTCCACAACACCAAATGGCTTTTCTCCGGCAGTTGTACAGATCTTATAAGCAGAGATTGCTGAAACATTTGCCATCATTAACAACCGACCTTACACAAATTGATCTCATGTCAACCAGAATACCAATCCCCAAACATCCTAGATCTCTTCCTCACCAATGGCTCTTCCAAATACACAGTGAATGTAGTGAGCCGCCTGGATAATTCAAACCACAATCTAGTGCTCATCTCCTCCCCCAAGAGTAGTTTGGCATTAAAATCGCCCAACCGGCCACGACGTCTATAGATGTCCAGATAAATCTGGATACGAAGCTCTAAAACCCATTGAATAACACGGATAAGAAGTGCAATTTGGTGTCATTATTTCATCCACATTGGCCGGTAGGGAGGATAACAGTGCCAAGTGGGACAGCCTCTGCAACTTCTATGCCTCATTCCCATGGTTAGACTATTGCTTCTGACCTTCCAACCGAAACACATGCACCAAACTCATAACAAAAGTAATCCTCACTGGCATGGAATCATACATTCCCCACAGTACTCTGACCTGCCATTCCCTAACTAAACCCTGGTTTTCCAAAAGATGCACCAAGGCTGTATAAATGAAAAACCAAACATACCATTACTGGCTCAAATCAAGAATCCCATCCTCCTTTAGAGCTTGTACCCAAACCCGAAATAAATGCAAAAAACACAATCAATGCTTCCAAAACAAGCAAAAAGTAGAAAATTAGCAGCCTGTCCAAATGGCAGTTGAGCCTTTTGGTCCCTCACCAAAGCAATCACTTCTGCCCAACACTATTCCCACCTCTATCATACTCAGATGGCTCCATTGCATCATCACCTACAGAAAAGGCTGATCTCCTGGCCTCATACTTTGCTTCCAATGCACACATAATTGACAATGGCAAATATCCCCCAAACCATTCCAGATGCCCAACATACAATGCCCACTATATCCTTTTGCCAGAAAGAGATCAGCAAAATGCTGTCCAAATTAGACACAAAAAAGTCTCATGGCACTCCTCCAATTGACCTGAAGGTTTGCGAACCAGAACTGTCTCCAGTCCTATGTCGCTTATATATACTGTCTTACTCCACTGGTATCTGTCCCACAGCCTGGAAATTGGCCTATATTCAACCCATTCCCAAGAAGGGTGACAAGTTACTGCCATACAACTATCGCCCCATCTCGCTCACCTTAGTGTTGTCTAAAGTAATGGAAAAAATCATCAATTCCAAACTACTACACTATCTTGAAGCTACCCATTTAATAAACGACTGCCAGTACGCATTCCATTGCTGCCGATCAACAGGAAATCTGCTCACATATGTCGCCCATCTTTGGACAAATGCCATGGAGAAGTTTGATGAATCTCAAGCAGTTGGACTTGATATCGTCAAGGCGTTTGACCGGGTCTGGCACAAGGGCTTACTAAGCAAGCTGCCATCATTTGGTCTATCTCAAGACCTCTGTAGTTGGGTTACCAGCTTTCTGTCTGGGGCACACACTATGTATGATGGTGGATGGCTCCTTATCCTCTCATCATTTAACTAATGCCGGGGTTCCTCAAGATCTGTCCTCTCACCAACCCTCTTCTTACTATATATCAATGACCTACTTCAGCTTACCTCCAACCCAATAAAGTTTTGCAGATGACAGCACATTGCACTCCTCCCTTTCTTTTGAAAAACCTTACACCATATAACTCACCTCAACTTACAGAACAGCAACCACCACTGCCCTCAATTCAGACCTCCAAGCCATCCTCCAATGGGGTTCAGATAACTTAGTCAATTTCAATACAAATAAAACCCAGTCCTGTCTCATTTCTCATAAAAAAAGAACCATTTTCTTCCAGTATTATTTTTGACAACACCCAAATTTCCAGACAATCTGAGATTTACCTTGGCATCAAGCCTCTCCTGGCATAAATACATAACAACCATTGCATCCTCAGTTTCTAAAAAACTAGGATTTCTCTTTCGCTCAAGACATTACTTCACCCCGAAACAGCTGTTAACCTTATACAAATCACAAATCTGCCCAGCCATTGAATACTGCTCCAACATATGGGGTGGGGTGTGCACCAAAAAGCTCCATCAAAATGCTCAACTCAATACAGAGGAGAGTAATCAGACTTATTAATGACCTATCTCTTACCAACTCACTCCACCCCCCCCCCCCCCACTTTGGCACAAATGATCAGTGACTACACTATGTGTTTTCTACAAATATTTCCATGGAAAATGTTCATCCGAAATAGCATCAATAATTCCCCCGCTTAGTACTAAGCTCATTGGAACACGTGCAGCTGCTGCTCAACATCATTACACAGTGCACTTTCTTTGTCTGATTTCTAAACTCTGTGAAGTTTGTCCGATGTAGGCAAGACCACAGGAGCAAGGAATGTAATATACTCTTGCATATTTGTAGAAAGGTACCTTATCTTTTGATTAAAAGATAAGGTGCCTTTCTACAAATGGGAATCCTAAAACTTGTCTGATGCTGGTGGTTGGTTTGATGACCACTCTGATGTTGTAGGCTATTAGTATTCTGGCTATTTGATAAGAAATTGACTTGATGAAAGGGATCACTACAGTAGAAATGTGCTGGGAGCATGATTCTTCTTGTCTGGGATTGTCATATCACCGTGTAGATATTTTTTTGATGATGTTTTGAGGATATCCATTTTGTGATAATGTGTTGGCTATTAGTGAGAGTTCAGTCTGTGTATCCTCCTCTTCTGATATAAACTTTCTGGCCCTACATTTCAACATGTGGATAATGCTCAGACCGTTTGGGGACACCTGTAACCCCCATCGGGCGCGTCCCTTGGTGGCGGATCGGGAAATGCTCGTCAGAGGTTACTATGAAGGGTAGGAGGGAAATAAAATACCTCCCGCGGACCAACAGGATAGCACTTCCCTCATAGGCCGGTCTGGGGGCCTCGAAGGTGGCAGCCCCACCAACAGACTCAGGTGCTGAAGGCTAATCCCCTGCACACCTTAAAATTTCACTCATTAAAAGAAATAACAAAGAGATAGCCGAACTGCCTAAATGGTTAACGACAAAGAGAGGAAAAAGGTACATGAGATATGGAACGTGGAACATTAAAAGTCTACATGGAAAAGAAAAATGAATTAATTGATGAATTTAAAAAATCAAGATTGGATTTGCTAGCAGTCACAGAAACAAAAAAAGAAAGGTCAAGGTTGCCAGAAAATGAAAGATGGGTATATACTTTTCTATTCAGGGGTAAACCCAAGAGAATGGGGAAAACAAGGGGTAGCTTGCATAATTAAACCAGATCTCAAAGAATACATTACTAAATGGCAACTAATAAACGAAAGGTGGTTGACAATCGCTATAGATTTTAAATCAGACAACCGAGTATTCACTGTAATTGTTGCATATGGCCCAAACGATAATGCCAATAAAGAAATTAAAGATGAATTCTTCGAACTCTTACAAAAAACAATTGAAGAAGTTCTACTAGGAGACCTTAATGGCCAGGTAGGAAATCAAGTAGATGAAGAAACGAAACAAGTGTTGGGATCACAAGGAGAAATAACCTGGAATAATAATGGAGAAAGAATAATAAATCTTTGCCTTACAAATAATTTAGTGATAGCAAATACTATGTTCAAGCATAAAGAAATCCATAAGTTTACCAGGGAAGAGCCCAATAGAAACGAAAAATCTATAATCGACTACGCCATCATAAGCAGATCGTACTGGAAGTATACAAAAAATGCAAGAGTCTACAGAGGTCCTGAAATAGGCAGTGACCACTACTTATTAGTATTGGAAACAATCCATAAAATAAAAGTTGAAAAATGTAGAAAAAGTAGCAAGGAAATAAATGTTAAGATAAAGAACTACAAACTAAAGAAAGAAGAAACAGCCATTGAGTATAAAAGTAAAATAGAAGAGAAGATGAAAGAAGTAGAAAAAGAAATATATGAAGACCAAGATGTAGAAAACCTATGGCACAGGTTCAAAACACTTCTTCTAGAAACAAGCAAAGAAATTTGTGGTGTATCATTAAATAATAAACAGAAGAAACATAAAACACCCTGGTGGACTGAAGAACTAAAAGAAGAAATTAAAAAGAAAAAGCAATTATGGAAGAGATATATAACATCAAAGCTGCGGGTTGATAAAGAACTATACAACAACCAAAGAAATAAAGTTAAAACCTTAGTGAAAGCAGAGAAAAGAAAATGCTGGGAAGACTTCGGACATACTTTAGAACAAAATTTTAAAGGAAACCAAAAACTCTTCTATAATGTTTTAAGAAGAATGAGGTCAGAGAAAGAATGCCCCATAAAGTTTATCAAAAATAAGGATGGAAAGTTACTCACAAATTCCGAAGACATCATGGAAAGATGGAAACAGTACTTTCAAGAATTATTGGAAGATGCAGGACATGGAAAAAATAGAACCCTAAGAGCAAGACACACAAGCAAAATAGAAAATCAGAGTGAAGAAATTCATGCAAATGAACTGTTAGCAGCAATAAATAAAATAAAACTGGGCAAATCAGCAGGCCATGACCAAATAACACCAGAAATGGTAAAGAATTTAGGAACGAAAGCCATAAAATTTCTTTTACACCTATTCAATGTTGTATGGAAAAAGAAAATTATTCCCAAAGACTTGGAAGTAGCTATAATAATCCCCATATTTAAGAAAGGAGACAACCGCAAATGTGGAAACCATAGAGGAATTTCGCTTTTAAGCGTTCCAGGAAAATTATATACCCGCATTTTAGAAGCGAGGCTTAGGAATCAAATAGAGGACACGCTGGATGAAATGCAATATGGCTTTCGAAAAAATAGAAGCACACAGGATCTTATCTTCAGTCTTAGACAAATATCAGAGAAAACATTGGAATATGGAAAAGAACTACATTCATGTTTTATAGATTTTAAAAAGGCCTTTGACCGAGTTCCCAGACACTTAATATGGCAAACATTAAAGAAAAATAAGATACAAGATGACTTAACAGCAGCCATACAAAGTCTCTACAAAAGTAATAGAAATTATGTAAGAACCTGTAATAATAGATCAAAAGAATTTAAAACAAATGTAGGAGTGAGGCAAGGCTGTATCCTCAGCCCTCTTCTCTTTATCGTAGTAATGGATGAAATTTTAAAGGCATGCCAAACAAAAACAAAAAAGTTCCACTTAGGATACAGGAAACTGAAAGAAACTAGGATTTCACATATGGCTTTTGCAGATGATGTAGTGATTCTAGCAAATACAGCTGAAGATCTGCAGTAGAATATCAACATCTGGCATGAAGAAACAAAGAAAAGGAATATGACCATAAATATAAATAAAACTAAAACAATGATCATATCTAGAAATCAACAAAAACACACAATAAAAATAGAGAATCACCAACTGGAACAAGTCCACTCCTTTAAATACTTGGGATCATATATACAAGAAGATGGTATATTAGACACAGAAATTAACAACAGGATAAGAGGGGGAACAAAGCTATTCTATGCAATGAAAGGCCCACTCCTAGATAAGAAAGAAGTCACCCAAAATACCAAAATGGCAGTGTACCATTCAGTGTTTCTACCAACATTAACATGCAATTGTGAGTCTTGGTGTTTAACAACAGGAAACACAAATAAACTACAAACAATTGAAATGAAATATCTCAGGAAAGTGGCACAAAGACTAGACCGAATAAGAAATCAAACCATAAGAGACAGTCTTCAAGTTGCACCTCTGAATCAATTCATAACACAAGCCCAAATGAGATGGTTTGGACATCTCAATCGAATGGAAGAAGGAAGAATAGCAAAAACTGTATACGAAAGCCAGAAAATAGGAAAAAGAAACATAGGCAGACCCAGGAAAGGCTGGCAAAAGGAAATTAAAGAAAAATTGGAAAAGAAGGGAATTAACTGAAAAGAAGCAAAACAACAAGCCTTGGATAGGACGGCATGGAAATCTCTTTGGCAAAATCTCGACGCTTAAAAGCATAAGAGATCATAGACGAAGAAGAAGAAGATAATGCTCAGTTTGTGTGTCTTGTGATGGTTTGAAGTATAATGAGGATCTGTGGGCTTTCTGTAAATAGATAATTTGACACTATTTGATTGTTTCTTTATCAAGATGTCTAAAAAATGCAGTTGGTTGTTGTTTTCCACTTCCAGAGTGAATTTTATCTTGTTATGTATTGAGTTGATTTTATCCATAAACGATTTTAGGTTTTCTAAGCTGTCTTGCCATATAATGAAGGTATCGTCAACATATCTCCACCATGTAGATGGTCTAGGGGAGATTGTGGAGAGAATTTCTTTTTCAAGTTTTCTATGAAAAGGTCTGCACAAGATGTTGATAGTGAGCTTCCCATTTAACTCCAAACCATTAAGATTGCACTAACAGACATGCTAGCCGGTCTAGATGTTGTATCCCTTTTTCACCAATGTACCAGTAGAAGAGGTAATAAACATCATCCAAGATCTCTTTCCTCTAGACATCACACAGATGTTTAGACACTGCCTTCAATCTAATTTCTTCAAGGTTAACAACACTATATACCAACAATTAGAAGGCCTAGCAATGGGAAGCCCACTATCACCATCTTGTGCAGATCTTTTCATGGAAAAACTTGAAAAAGAAATTCCTCTCCACAATTTCCCCTAGACCATCTACATGGTGGAGATATGTTGACGATATCGTCATTATATTGCAAGACAGCTTAGAAAACCTAAAATCGTTTGTGGATAAAATCAACTCAATACATAACAACATAAAATTCACTCTGGAAGTGGAAAACAACAACCAACTGCATTTTTTAAACATCTCGATAAAGAAACAATCAGATAGTGTCAAATTATCTATTTACAGAAAGCCCACAGATACTGGAAGATATCTTCATTATACTTCAAACCATCACAAGACACATAAACTGAGCATTATCCACATGTTGAAATATAGGGCCAGAAAATTTATATCAGAAGAGGAGGATACACAGACTGAACTCTCACTAACAGCCAACACATTATCACAAAATGGATATTCTCAAAACATCATCAAAAAATATCTATATGGTGACAACCTCAGACAAGAAGAATCACGCTCCCAGCACATTTCTACTGTAGTGATCCCTTTCATCAAGTCAATTTCTTATCAAATAGCCAGAATACTAATAGCCTACAACATCAGAGTGGTCGTCAAACCAACCACCAGCATCAGACAAGTTTTAGGATCCCCTAAAGATAAGGTGCCTTTCTACAAATATGCAAGAGTATATTACATTCCTTGCTCCTGTGGTCTTGCCTACATTGGACAAACTTCACAGAGTTTAGAAATCAGACAAAAAGAACATGTTGGTGATGTAAACCACAACAGAAGTATCTCTTCCAGCCTAGCACATCATTTCTATACGTCTAACCACACAATAGTCTGTTACTGCTCAACACGTGTGTTTTTGAGTCCCTAAATCTACAAATATGAGTGCTGATCACCGTGTAACCCTAAAAGAAATAACCACACAATAGAGTGGCAAAACAGCTCCATGCCATATCTGGATGATGACTACAGACATCGTTTATTCAAGGAAGCAACAATAGTGTTAATAACCGGTGGAAACCTCAACAGAAATCAGGGAGTGATCCTAAACAGTCCATGGAAAAACCTGATCCTCTCTCTAAATCAATCTGAACTACAGCTAGCCAGTAATCTCATTACACATTTACAACAAACACGCATGCGTGATAATGAATAAGAACAATAAGTCCTCTCTGTCAAGCGAACGTGTAACCTTAGCTACTAGTTGGTTTACAACCTTTTTTATGTTCCTTTCAATTTGCATTTACTAGTTTTTATGTCTTTCCGTAAACGCCTTGAAAAAGCCAGACAGTTTGCTGGCGAAACTGGCAGGCTATAATGTAAGTTTGTTTGTAAATGGTCAGTATTAAATAAGTTTGTATTTTAATTATAAAACGACCAAATATGTTTAGTTTAAACATTCTAGATATACTAATTGATCTGTAGTTTTCTACCTCTATCTTGGAGTCCCCTTTATGCAATGGGACAGTCACCCTCTTTTCACTCCTCTGGAATCCGCAGAGGAGTGAAATGACCTACCAGAGCTGAGACATAGATTGAACAACTTCAACTGGTAATGCCAATTCTCTTGTACATTCATGTAGTACAATGACTGACATGCCATCCGGTCTCACTACTGTATTCACATTGATATTTTTCAATAATCTGAACACCTCCTGTTCATCTACCTCAATTTTCACATGTGTCTCTGTCATATCAACTGCCAAATCTCCAAAAGCTATCATCCACCCGGATGATACACCTTTGCAAAATGATCACTCTGCGACTCAGTTATTTCTTTTGCCTCCATCACCTTCCTACCATAACCATTGTTTAAAGTCATCCTAGTACAGTCATCTGTCCTCTTACTTGCTACATAATGAAGAATGTCTTTTGAATTTACTTTGACCTGCTTAGCTAATTTTTTCAAGTAATTTGATTTGGCATTGCTTGACATACTAGTCACCCTTCTTGCTTGCACTTTGTATGCTTATCACCATTTCTTTATATTCCCTCAATGGTCTTTTTTTTTTTTTTTTGCAGCTCTTGTTTTATATCTCTATTTATTCACTTAATTCCCACTTATTCTTCTGACCTTGGGGTATGCAGTCTAATATTGCTTCTCTCAAACAGTCTCTGAACCACTTCCCATGCACTACTGACATTCTTTCTGTGTAGATTTTCAAGCGATGGCACTGCACTAAGATGACTCCTAGGCCTGTTATAGTTACCAGCTGTATAGTTCAACATAAACCCTTTCTTGACAAAGAATTCCATATATTTGGCAACTTCCCAGAACAAAACTGTATGGTCACTCCCCAAATAAACACAGAGTGTCTACCATGGTTGCAGATATATATCTTCTGATGCTATTACCAGATCAACACTCTTAAACTTCTGGTCCCCTCTATAACACGTTGTTTCATGTCCTTTAGCAACTGTATGAATTTGACTTCCATCTTGCCATGCTCTCTTTCCTCCATCCATTGTCCAGTCTCTGTCTCCATAGTTGAAGTGTTCCATATAATTGCTTGGCTTGAACATATTTTGCTAATCTGCTGAGACATGGCACTGCATCTTCTTGTGGACTCCCCATCCCAGTTTATAACAGCAACCAAGGCTACAGAAATACAGTTTAAATCTGATGGCCAGAAACAAGTTTACTCACTCAAAAGATCTTTATACTTGAGATCAGTAATGGTGTACACTGCTGCTGCTCACAACTTTGGAAGTTGATTTGCCATATCTGGCTACTCCCTCTGCATGAGAAGAAATTAGAGAGCAAAGTAGGAAAGATTCACTCCTAGCACTTGAATACTCTGATAGCATTTTGGGGAAGGAACAAAATGAAAAGAAAGAAAGGAAGGGACCAGTCTATAGATAATATAACAGATGTATAGTACAGGAAGCATGGTCCAGCATCAGGTACCACAGGTTTGCCACTCACATACTCACTAAAGCAGGGGTCGGGGAACTTTTTTTTTACCTATTACCCCAAAATATATTTATTTACACCGACGTTACCCCCCTTGATTTGAAAGGGAGAAAATCATAGATTATTTAAATTCGAAAGGTTTATTGAATCTATTTATATGGAGAATACAATTATAAATATAAAAAGTATAAAATAAATGCGATAAAATAAATTAATATCCTCATTATGAAAGAAAAGGATTTCTTTGAAAACTTTTGGAGAAATGATGTTTCATTTTTGATACAATAACATCAAAATTGGGGCAGTTTGTTGTCAGAGCAATTTGGATACTGTCGCCGGGGTCCAATCAGTTTCTCTGCTTTGTTCTCATGTTCATTAGAGTGGAAAATCCTTGTTTGCAAAGGTAGGTTGTTGCAAAAGGCAGCAACTTTTTGACTGCCTCCTCATGTGCAATTTTGAAAGCCTTTGCAGCTATTGTCATATTTTTGGATGTCAATAGCTGCAAAGGCTTGCCAGATCTGCTTTGTTTTCAAATTCAATATGTGCTTCACTATTGGATTGAAGTTCATGAAGTGCCTCTGATAAACCCTTGAGGTTCTTCTGGCTCTCCAAAGCCGAAAAACCACTTACATGATACAACATAGCTGGAGCTCCATCAACAGACACAGCAATACAGTCTTCCCACTTTAAATTAACATTATTAAAGTATTCATTAACTTTATTGAAGACATCAATTCCACAAGATTGCAACTCAAGAGGAGAACAAAACAATAATTCCTCTTCAATTGCATGTAAACCTTTGTAGCGAACATACACCATCAGCGGCAAATTACTACTGACATCTGTAGTCTCATCAAGCTGAATAGCAAAGCATTTACTCTCTTTTATTGAAGAAATAACTTGTTCCCTCACATTTTCTGCTAAAATAGAAATTCTTTCTATCACAATTTTTGCAGATAAGGTCACTTAATTTAGTTTCATGGCTTCTTTCTGACCACATATAATCTCTGCCATTTTCAACGCTGCTGGTTTAACCAATTCTTCACCAATAGTATATGGTTTCTTGTTTCGGGCAATCAACCAGGCCACTTCAAAGCCAGCCTTTGATGCTGGATGTTGATCGAATGTACTTCTCAAGTAGCTGTCCAGTCTTTGCCTTTTGACAGACATTTACATTTCCAAATTTACAAAGTATTCCTACAGCTTGGAAGACAGATTCTTTTGGAAAACAAAGCAAATTATCCAAGTGTTTCTTCAATTGACTCTTTTTGAAATATTCTGTAGTCAGTACTTTCAAACAGACAACACACTGTGGTTTCATTATTCCTTTGTCTTCTATTTGTGTAAACCCATAATTGAGGAACTCTTCCTGGTATATTCTTTTTCTAGTTGATGTCATCTGAAGGGTAAAAATGACAGTGATTGAATTTAAGTTTTTTAAAGTTCGTTTAAATTTACAATAATTTAATTGGTAAACGTGGCACTAAGACATGACCTCAAGATGAAGGCAGTATTTAATTATTTTATTGACCATCGAAAATTAATTGAGCAAGGAGAAAATATATTAATCAAATTATCGAACTAACATAAAACTAAAATATGGTTAATAAATGAAAATCTTACACTTAAAATAGAACTATTGAAATAAATTAAATGAAATAACTACCTAAATTGACTTAAACAAAGCAAAAACACGTGTCAAAAAATAAGGTTAAGGCGGATACTAGACAACTGACAAATAATATCTGTTTAGCTACTTAACAATGCCTTAGTAACCAAATTGTTTGGAGTTCAACATGGCATGACTTCTCCTAAACATGTCTATTACATTGGCCAGATGCAGTGTTGCCAGAAGAAAATTTTCTGTCGTAACAAGGAATGCGCTTTTTTATATAATTTTATTTATGTCTATTGAGTCCTCATTACCCCAAGAATTTCATTTTTACCGCACTTGGGGTAATTTACCCCGGTTCACCGACCCCTGATGTAGATTGTAGTGCAGCTTGTTTCTTTGTATATACAGTAATCCCTCGATTAATGTACCTCTGATTAGTGTCATTTTTTTTCGATACACAAATTCAGTTAGTGCCCTTCTAAAATTCGATTAGTGTTCCTATATACATCTTGAAAATAAATGTTACAGATTTTAAAAATTTTCTATCTATACATTTTTTATGGCTAACTATTTTAAAAAATCCCTCACCAGGATGAAATAATTTAGTTACCTATTCAAAACATTTTACAAACTTATTTTTTAATGGCATACTACACTATTTCCATGTACATTATGTTCCAAATTTGTTGCCAAAATTTATGTCACCTGCTAATCACATAGGATTTTGATGATCTTACCTCATGCCTCCTTTGCAATTGTTTTAGTTACTTTTTTTTTAAACTATTTTCCTCTCATCATGAGTAAAAGAATTAGAGAGCAAAAATGTGGAAGTGTGAAAATTATTCGAAAAGTAATCTCATTGGAAAAAAAACTCGAAATAAAAAATGAACAAGGAAAGTCCAGAGCAAAGATAGGACAAGAACGCCAAAATGGGTGAATCAACTTATAAGAGCAATTTTAAGCAAAGCTGATGAGTACAACGAGAAAGGTAATAATAATAATAATTATTATTATTATTATTATATCACACCTCCAGGGAGGTCAAAGACTCATCGAGGGAGGCATCTACTCTACAACTCTTTGTCTCACTACTGCACCAACCTTCATCATCTAACACCAACGCCATCTACTGCCAACTACCACCACTAGTACTTTCACAGTCAATCACAAACATTCATGCCCACAACTGGATACAAAACTGCAGTCTTTTGGCTGGAGAGTGGATACGCTAACTACTCGGCCAACCAGGCAGTAAGGCCGCTTCAAGTTCATCATGCACGTACTTGAAATCAAAGTATTATAATAATTGAATTAAACAGACTTCTTTCTACATGGATTGAAGATTTAACTTAGATTCATTTGAAAAGCCTCAATCAATCCTGCTAGGCACTGACCTTATTAAATCAAAAGCATTAAGTCTATTTGCAACCTTGAAAGAAAAGGCTATCAACGATGGAAAAGAACAAGAATTCCATGGTAATGCTGAGCTACATAATAATCACAGGTGAAGCTGCAAGTGCAAATGAAGAGGTGGCCACAAATTATCCAGAGATTTTGAAGAAAATTATGGAAGAAGGGGGAGGGCAATTGTCACCAACAAATATTTAATGTCAATGAAACCGGCCTTTCTTTGGAAGCGAATGCATTCCAAAACTTTTCTGTCCAAATCCAAGAAATCTCAGCCTGGTTATAAAGTCGCAAAGTCAAATGAAATTAGTGCTAGCAATATGCAAGCCATTTGTAAATGATTTTAGAGGCTTTTCAAATGACTCTAAGTTAAATCTTAACTTGAACATAATTTTTGAAGATGTATTCTGATCACCATGTAAGCATGAAGGAAAGGAACATAAACATCTCACTGTCAAAATGATAGATCATAATCAAATAGAAAAAAAGTAATATGTTTCACTATAGCAAGTTTAAATTATTATTATTATTATTATTATTATTATTATTATTATTATTCAGGCCTCTAAGGAGTCAAAAGACTCATCGAGAGAGGTCCTTCCTAAGACATAAAGTCTGTCAAGACTCATCAAGGGTAGGTCCCCCTCCCCGAAAAACACAAAGTCTATCATACCACTCTTTAAACTCACTGACCGTTCTTGTTCCCGCACACTCCACCAGGCAATGCATTCCATGGCTCAACCACCCTCCACACAAAGAAACCACTCCTTACCCTCTTGCTCACAGTTTCCTTTCGTAACTTCCAGGGATGGCCTCTTGTCATCACTCCTTCCCGCTGTTCAACCAAGTGAAAGAACTCCCCAGTGTCAACCCTGTAACAACCTCTCAACAGTTTAAAAGTCTCAATCATATCACCTCTCCTTCTTCTATCCACCAAACTCTGCAGTCCACATTCTCTCAACCGATCCTCATAACTATCCTTGTACAGACCTGAAACCATCTTTGTCATCCATCTTTGTATCCTTTCCACAGTTAATTTATCCCCTTCAAATCCTGGGGACCAAATCTGAGAACAATAGTCCAAGTGTGGTCTGATCAGAGACTTATACAACGGAATGATAACCCTCTTATCTCTGCAGGTTAGTGTCCTTCTCATAATAGCAGCAATCCTCTGTGTTACCTTCACCACCTTTGCAATATGTCCCCTAAACTTCAGGTTTCTATCAATCATCAACCCCAGATCTCTTGTCTCCCCTACTTCCTCCAGGATAACTCCTCCCTAGAGTATGCAGCATCCAATCTATGTTTCCCAAACCTCAAGACCTTACATTTTGCTGCATTAAAGTGACACCCCCATTCATTTGCCCATCTATCTAGCTTATTTAAATCCTCTTGCAGGGCTACCAGATCTGCACTATTACTAATAATCCTTCCCAGCTTCGCATCATCCGCAAACAACTGAATATCCCCTTGCAATCCACTGGCAATGTCATTGATATAAAGGTTAAACAATATAGGTCCTAGTACTGAGCCCTGTTTGACCCCACTTGTAACCCTCTGCCTTCTGGAAACTGCTCCACCATACACAACTCTTTGATACCTATCAGACAGCCAATCCTGAATCCAGTTGACCAATCTGACATCGAGACCCATGTGCTACAACTTAAATATCAGCTTATCATGTGGCGCCCTGTCAAATGCCTTCGCTAAGTCTAAGAAAATTGCAGTATATGCCTTTCCCTCATCTAATGTTCTTGTAACTTTATTATAAAAGGTTAGCATATTGCTAAAACAAGAGCGTCCTTTCACAAATTCATGTTGATTCTCACAGATAACAATACCCTCATCTGCCCAATGCTGTATACAGTCCCTCACTACTTTCTCCAAGATCTTAACAACTACTGATGACACACAGACTGGCCTATAATTAGACACTTCCAGTCTGTTACCACCCTTATGCAATGGTACTATCTTACCTTCCTTCCATTCCCTGGGCACCTTTGCCAAAGCCAGACTTTCATTGAAAAGCCATGTTAAAGGCACTGTCAATTACCCTAGCACATTCTCTCAAAACTTGTGGTGAAATACCATCCAGTCCCACAGCTTTATTGACATCCAGAGTACTCAGTATCTGAAACACACTCTCCTCCTGTACCTCCAGACCTCGAACCAGTCCTATCCCTCTAGCATTAAAACTGACTCCTCTAGGATGAAATACTCCAATAAAGTGTTCATTGAACAATTCCACTATGTCCTCTGCATCAGTCACTCTATTCCCATTTTTATCCCACAATATCATTCTTCCACAGTCATTTCTCCTCCTACTGGCCACATAGCTAAAAAATTCCCTCGGATTTTCTTTGGATCTTAGTGCCAATCTCCTCTCATATTCCAGTTTCGCTTTCCTTACCACACTAGTCACTCTTCTGGCCTGTGTCTTATATTCCTCATGCATCTTCTCTTCACCTGTCTCCTTATATCTCTTCCATAGCCTCTTTTTCGCATGCAATTCCTGTTTAATATTGTTTGTCATCCACTTTACTCCAAATTGCGTCCTCTTCTTCACTCGTGGAATACAGCTTACCATTGCCGCTAACACATGTTCCTTCACAATTTCCCAAGCACTAATGATATCACGGCCTTCTAATTCCTCCCTCCATGAAACTTCCCGAAGTTGACGTCTAAGACTATTATAATCACCTGCTTTATAATTCCACATAAGTTCCCGTCTCTTTGATACTCCTGCATGTCTATTCATTTTCCAAGTCAACACCATATGGTCACTCTCTCCAACCGGTGGAGAGACATCAACTCAGTTATTATCAACTCTTCTGATGCTATAACCAAATCCAAAACTTTTGAACCTCTTGTTCCCTCTGTTACATGTTGCCTAAGACATTTGTCCCTCAAGAATTCTAGAAATTCCATTCCCCTATTGCTACATGCATCTTCCTCTCTCCAATTTATACTACTGAAGTTAAAATCTCCCATAACAATCATTCTTCTTGCACTTGCCAAACTTGCTGTCTAAACATCTCCAGGGCCCCATCCTCTGTGCTCCTGGGTCTGTAGCAACACGCCACTAAATATCCTATCTTGCCTACCTCTACCTCACACCATACGCTCTCAAAATCATTTGTCTCACTTCCTTCCAAATTCTCCACTCTTAGAGGACATAGGTCATCACTTATCATAAGCAGTACTCCACCACCACGCTTTCCCCTCCTATCCTGACGAAAAATGCCATACCCAGCGGCTTCTATTCCTGTTGTTATATCCCCTTCTTTCAACCACGTCTCAGTGATTGCAATAATTTTTGGCCAGGCTGATGCTATCTGCGCCACCAATTCCTCTCCCTTATTCCGGATACTCCTGGCATTGGTATAAAGCATATAAATGCCACTGTTTCTATACCCAGCATTATCCCTTCTAGACTCCACTGGGCTCAGTGTTACCTGACATTGTCTCCCTTCTCCCAAGTATCCATTCCCACAAGAGGCCACCCCTGCTATCATCCTCCCTGGGACACACTGACTCGTTCAGAACAGCAATCTCTCCAGATGCCTACGTCCTTCCTCATTCAAATGTAAACGGTCTCTCGCATACAATTCCTCTCTTTCCTCAAACGCACTCCAAGCATCCACATATACCAGTCCTCTCTTATTACACTTTCTCGCTATTATGCCATTCAATATCACTGCTCTTCTGCTAAGCTCATCATTATCATACCTAGGCAACATGCACACTATTTTTCCTCTCTTTGTCTTCTTCCGTACAGTCTCAAGCAAAAATCTCATATCTCTCGCTGCCCGACTTAAATTACCACTCAAGTCATTCGTTCCTACCATCACAATCATCTCATCCACCCTTTCACCTCTCTTAATTGCCATAGCCACCGTTTCTATTGTTCCTCCTGGCAAACACTCCTCACGCATCCTATCTTGAACACCACGGATCATTGAGTCGCTATACATTATATCTCTTACCATTCCCTCGCTCCTATTGTTTCCATTCTCTCCTCTTCTTTCAATCCCATACCTCTCTCTTCTACTGTTTCCATTCTCTCCTCTTCTAGTACTCCCATACATCTCTCTCATTCCATCTCTCCTCTTCTAGCACTTCCATATCTCTCTCTCTCATTCCGTCTCTCCTACTGTTTCCATCTTCTCGTCTGCTAGCATTCCCATACCTCTCTCTCATTCCCTCTCTTCTACTGTTTCCATTCTCTCCTCTTCTACCACCCCCATACCTCTCACTCACACTCCCTAAACTCTCTCTCTCTCTCCTACTCTGATTTGCCTTGCATTTATCTCTTCCATTCTCCTAATCTTATCTTTCATACTTCTGCTCTCATTCACAAGACATTCCACCTCCTCCAACTCATCTATCTCCCTCTGCAGGTCAGTCACTCTTAATCTAAATTCACTCTCCCAAACAAAACCATCTCCTAAACTTTCACAGTCACTCACACCTTCCACACTATCAACTATTATTTTCTCATTCTCTCCTATCACTACTTGTCTTCCTACATTCATTCCCCGTTCCTGGAGCAACAAAGTCGGATATTGATATATCTAATGTACTTATTTCCTCCAACTGCCTGCATTTTGCGCACATACGCTCTCCACTCTCTTTAACAAGCCACATATGTAATTCCCGAGACGCATACATGCCGCAAGTACTGCATGCCACAAAGTCCCTTATGATATTGCTAATAATTGAGTTCTTAAATGGAGGAGGATGACTTGGCGTTACGCCACTTGAGACTGCTGCTGAATCCACCATCATTCCTTACTGCCCAGTAGCGTAATCTTTAATAATTATTCAATTAATAAATAAGTGGTAAAAAAAAGTACAAACATCAGAACATTTAAGTACTAAATATAATTAAATAAAATGAAATATAACTAAATACAGTAACTTAGCTTCGTTTTGTCTTCCACCGTTACGCGTTCGATTCCGACGGCACCAAAATATATTATATCGCGACAGCAACTAACTTCCAAAAAACAACCACTGAAGTACACTCGTATTCAGAGAAACAATTTAGCACTCAAAAACATAGAAAAACGGAGAAAAAAGCGGACTATTCACCGATTAAAAATCACTTTCTTCTGCACAGCTCAAATGTGAGAAGCTTTTATTTTATAATCTGGAAGTGCCGTTAAAAACCTAAATTAATATGGTTGTGAGAAATTTCACAAAATGTAGGAAATTTATTCTTTAAAAATCAATCCATATTTAAAATTTATAAGAAACTCCACAAAATATGGGCACTAAGTTAATTTAGTTCCTCCTCATATTTTGTACAGCTTGTGTATAAGTTAAATTATTGAGTTACATTAATTCCTTCACTGTGTTCCTTTCATTTCAATAAATGTCCACATACGTTTACAAAGATTCTTAATTAAGTTTAATGAAGTTGTATACTCCTACTAAAACTTACATATAGTAACAATGATTCTTATTAATTTTATTGTCAAAGTATATCAAGCTAAATTTGTGTATATTCAGCATCTTTGTGATATTCAGCAGTGCTGAATGTAAAAGGAAATTTGGCCTAATTTTTTTATTATTTTTATTATTATTTGACACCTCCAGGGAGTCAAAAGACTCATCGAGGGAGGGCACCTGCTCTACAACTCTGTCTCCACCAACTGACCGTAACTACACCAACGCCACCTACTGCCGACTACCACCACTAATTTTTTCCACAGACGATCACAATCATCCATGCCCACAGTGGGATTCGATCACGCAGCCTTTTGGCTGGAGAGCGGATACGCTAACCACTCAGCCAGCCAGGCCATTCAAGTGGTTGGTGTTTGTTATATTAAAATTAAAAAAAAAAAATATATATATATATATATATATATGTATTATCTATGTTGTTCATAGTCTTTTAACCTTCAATGTTTAGTGTTTTTTCTTTCTTTTATAATGTCACCTGAAGAAGGCTGTTACAGGCCGAAACTAGTAGTGTTTTTATATTAAAACCTTTTTACTTAAATCTCGGTTCTAGTCATTCGATTTTTCATAAAACTATGTATGTTAACTGAGTTAATGATCATTCTGTCATATATATATATATATATATATATATATATATATATATATATATATATATATTTTTTTTTTTTTTATACTGGACAAGCAAATACAAGTAGCATTATTGAGGAGAATGGAGGTTAGTGTGACGTAGCAATGAACTGGTATCTCCCATGGTACCTTGACAGAGCTGAGACTTAGATTAAACAACTTCATCAAATACAATGCCAAATCTCTTGCATATTGTCATAACACAAGGACTGGCATAGCAACCAGTTTCCACTGCTCTATTCAATTGTTATTTTTCAATATGCTGAGCACCTCCAGTTCATCAATTTTAATTCTCACAATCATCTTCTAATATACCTAAGTGCAAACTCTCCACCCGGAAGATACATCCTTGCAAAGTGACTACTTAGTAACTTGACTATTTCTTCTGCTCCCAACTGTATAAGTTCCATTTCCATCATGCCATGTTTCCCCCCTTTCCTCCCTTCTATCAATGTCCCCAATAATCCTTCAATAATCATTCTACCTCTTACTTGCTACACAATGAAAAACTTCTTTTGGATTTAACTTGCTTAGCTAATTTTCTCTCATAATCTGATTTAACCTTTCTTACCATACCAGTCACCCTTCTTGCATGCACTTTGTACTGTTCAGAGTATGGTTGATCACCTTTTTCTTTATATTCCCTCAACAATGTTTTCATTATTTTGCAGCTCCTGCTTTATATTATTACTCATCCACTTACAGCCTACTTAGTTAATCCTCTTGACCATGGGAATGTAATCTGATACTTTCTTTTCTCTCAAACAATCCCTGATCACTTCCCATTCACTACTGACATTCTTTCCTTGTAGTTTCTTAAGACATGGCTCTGTCCCAAGATGCCTCCTAAGTATATCATAATCTCCAGCTTTGTTGTTCCACATAAACCCTTTCTTGACTGAGAATTCCACACACGTTTAGCATCCTCCCAGAACAAAACTGAATGGTCACTTTCCCTAATTGAAGAGGGACAGTCTACTGTAGTTATGGTAATTATCCCTTAGTAACTGTATAAATTCCATTTCAATCATGCCATGCCCCCCCTTTCCTCCCTTCTATCAACGTCCCCACAAATGAAGTCCCCCATAATAATTGCTCACCCTGCACTCAATGTGCCAATCTGCCAATGCATGGCACTCACAATTTTCTGTGACCCCCCCCCCCCATCTATAGCAGTAACCAACAATATATTTTGTCCTATTGGCCTCTATCTAAATCCTCCTCCTCAACTTATATTTTTGTTGGTTGGAATTCTCAAGTTATCATCAGCAAACCCTTTTCTTCTCCTGTCTCATTCCCTCTATCCGCTCTGAAAATGCAATATCCCTTACATTCTATCCCTGTATGTGTATCAATTCCTGTCAACCAGATGCCACTGATACTGATAATTTTGGGGTATGTTGGAAATTTTCCACACACAAAACAGTTCTAACATACCCTCTCTCTCTCCGCTCTCATTTTCATACCACAAACTACTTACTTGTGATGAATGACAATAAGTACACTGAAAACAACACTAAAGCATGTGAAATCACCATATTAAACTTAATGAATATGGAAGAATCCTTGGTGCCATTTTAAAATCTACTATGTATCAGTGCCATGTAAAACACTTTTTTTGAATGATATTACATTAAATGTTACAAATAAACATACATACACTCAACTATACAGTCTAAAGTAAGTAAATAATAATAATTACTAAAATTTACTAAAACAACAAGACTTATCTGTATGGCACATGCAACACCACTGCTTCCATGTGCTATGCTAGCATCACCAAATACAAATTCCTGCTTTATATCAATACTCATTCACTTAGAACCACACGATACTGCTTCTCTCAAACAATCCCTGATCACTTCCAATGAACTATTGACATTATTTCCTTGTAGTTTCTTAAGCAATGGCACTGCTCCAAACTCTCTCCTAAGTTTGCCATAATCTCCAGCTTGTAGTTTCAGATAAATCATTCATTTCTTGACTGAGAATTTCACATTTGACAACCTCACAGAACAAGATTGAATGGTCTTTCTCAGTGTTACAGCATCAGCTATGGATACATCTTCTGATTCTATAAATTAAAGATACCAAGAAATCATATTCTTGGTTTAATCCTTTCTCCAAGTGTAAGCAAACGAAGTTTGTGCATGAAGTAACAACTGGGTTACTTGTATATACAGGCTAATAACTCATATCACTTGCCTCAGTATCCCATAATGCAAAGCACATATCCTTACGTACATGTATAATACTATGCATTATGGGAAGGGTCACTACCCAGACCGATTTCAACCTTTATTGAGTTCTCATCAGTGGGATGAACCAGACCTAGAAGTGATAACAAGGCTGAAGTAATGCAGAAGTTATATTTCTGGGTAGTGACCTTCCCATAATGTATAGTATTATACATGTCTGTAAGGATATGTGTTTTGCATTATGTATGGGATACTAAGGCAAGTGATGTGAAGTCATTAGATAAAGGCTTAAACCAAGAATATAATTTCTTGGTATCTTTAATTTATAGTATAACCAAATGAAAAAAAGTTTCATCTTCTGATGCTATTACCAGATCCAGCACTCTCAAACCCCTGGTCCTCTCATTGACATTCTATTTCAGGCAATTATCCCTTGGTAAGTGTATAATTTCCATTTACATCTTGCTAGCACTATCAAATTCAATTTCTGCTTTATGTCACTATTCCTTCACTTAAACCTTATTATCCTCTTGACTCTGGGTATGCAGTCTGATACTGTTTCTCTCAAATGTTTCTCCCAATGAAACTGAAGTAAATTATAAGTTAACAGAATCAGTTATCTCAAAATTGAAAACTAGGAAATCAGCTGAAATGGATGGAAATTTTACTGAATATGGAGTTAAAGAAGTGACCTGAAAAAGTTCAATGTTTGGTCTCTAGTAATAAATTTAGTTTAATCCTTTATCCAAGTGTAAGCAAACAAAGTTTGCACCTGAAATATCTCAGGATTGAGGCAACTCGTGGTAAAGGTGGACCAAGCTCCCATCACTACTTCTATTAGAATCCCCTTGCAGACATGTATAATGCTATGCATTAAGGGAAGGATCACTACCTAGACCTGTTTCAACGTTTAGTGAGGTCTCGTCAGTGGGAGCCACACCCAGAGGTGGTGATACTAAGGTGGAAGTACTTGAGAGATCAATGCATAGCATTATACATGTCCACAGGGAGATGTGCTTTAGATTATGGGAGATACTAAGACAAGTAGTGATGAGAGCTTGGTCTACCTTTACCACAAATTGCTTCAGGCATAATTTCTCTAAGTAGGATTTTCAGTCTATGAAAAAAAAATCAATAAAAATACAAATACATATATAATATTAATAAAAAAAAATACAGAAAAAAAATCCTTAGCCCCCCCCCCCCCCAAGGTACAAATGTACTATAAGTTTACAAAAAACATTTCATGGATGGGAACTATAAAAAGCTCAAAACATGAGAAGTTCAAACACATCTTTAAGATAGCACAAGTTCCTAAAATTTCTAATTAACCACCTTACCGGCCATTATGGATCAAATACACATCCTCATACACTTCGTATCCATCATATATTTCAAAGTAACATCAATGGTATTGCAAATTTAATATGCACTTCGCATCCATGATAACCTTGTCATCTATAGACATCTTGGCTGGTAGCGTGGGGTTAACAAAGAATGAAAATTATGATACTAATATTTAAAAACAAAGCAAAAAATCTAAGCCAAAAAACTATTGAGGAATAAATTATTGTACAGTACCCCAAAAATAGAAAAAGATTATCAAAAAAAAAAATAAGAATGAAAATGACAAAATAAAAAGGATTCCATACTGAAAAGTCATGTATGGATGATGTGTTTGTTTAAAGCAAACAACAGAATAATCAGTAGAATATAAAAAGCCAATAATTATGTGTTTCACTGATTTAGAGAAGGCTTTTGACAATATTTTGAAATATACCATTGAAAATTATTAATCAGAGATCATTTATCTATATATATATATATATATATATATGAGATGTTGGAAAGGTCCAGAGGTGATTTACTAAGATAGTTTCTAATCTTTGGAATGTTAATATGAAGTCAAGAAGATGCAATTTACAGAGTCTAGTGAATAGGAGAAAGAGGAGTGAAGTGATAGAGGTAAGTTAGTAAGGGGTTGTTATAACATCAATGTTGAAGGGATTTTTCATAAAATGGTGAGAGATTAGGGGGAGAACAAGAGGTCATCCCTGGAAGCTGTGAACAAGGAGTGAGAAGTAGGTTTTTTGCATGGAAAGGTATAATGATTTGCCTGAGAGGTGTCTGCAAGAGAATTTGAATGTTTAAGGCAAGATATGAGCTGTATGTATGTATAATAAAGGAACTCCTAGATGAGTCTTTGAATGTTGGATTTTCTGTTTATTTGTGTTGTTATAGTGGGAGTGGTATGCTCTCCTATAATGAGTCCTTGGGGAGGTCATACCACTCCCACTATAACAACACAAATAAACAGAAAATCCATATAAACAACAGATTCAAATAAGGCAAGGTTCAGGGCCATATTTATTTAACACAATTATGACTTTTGACTCCATGGAATACCCATATAAATAATAATAATAATAATAATGTTGAAATGTGAATAATTGCTTTTGGAGATCCAACATCATCTGCATATCCAACCAAATTTAAAATTTCTCTTTTTTGATTTTTACACCATTTAATTTCTGTTTCTTAAATTCTGTTATTTCATCCATAATGGAAGGAATATAACAACACCTTGTTGTTTATAGTCTTTGCAGCTCCTGCTTTATATTGCTAGTCATCCACTTAAACCCTACTTGGTATATCCTCCTGACCCTGAGTATGCACTCTGATTTCCTGCAGTTCAGTTCTGTCAGTATACGAACTATCACATATGAGGTCATGCACTATGGGATAAAGAGATCACATAGCTTGTAATCTGTTCATCCCAAAGTGTATGATTTTACACCCAGACGATTGAAACTGGCAGCCATTTACTTCTGCCCATACTGCTAGTCTATTTAAGTCGCCTTGCAGGATCTCTACACTGTTTTCAACGACTATCATTCTTCCCAGCACTGCATCATCAGCAAACAACTGAATATTTTCTCTTAGATTATTTCCTATATTGTTAACATATAAACAACAGAAGACAAAATACTGAGCCCTAAGGTACACCAATAGTCACCTGCTTTCTACCAAACATAATTCCTTCACTACTCTGATATCTATCCATCATTCACCTTCTTATCCAAATCATTAGCTTCATATCCATCCTTATTTGATGTAGTTTATGCAACAGAGTTCCATGTAAAATAATAATAATTATTATTATTATTCATGACACCTCCAAGGAGTCTGAAGACTCATCGCGGGAGGATACCTATTGTACAACTCTCCGTCTCCACCACTACACCAAACCTTCACTACAAATCATCTACATCAGCGCCATCTACTTCCCACCACCATAACCACGGCTAATACTTTTTGGCTGTAAACTGCGTGTGTTCTGAAGGGTCAATTTGTCAGTATGCGGGATGAAAAACCAGAGTTTCCAGGAGAAAAACCCTGCTACCTCTGTATGAGATTGGCTAACTCACCTTCGATTGAAAAAATCCATATAAAGATTCCTCCTGTCATGACAAGACTCGAACTAAGGCCTTTTCCAATTAAAGGACACAACGTATCGTCATTCTTCCAACTGTGCTACGGAGGAGTCTCTGCAAAATCCAGCACTGAAGAGCCGTTTTCTTTAACTAAATTGTCATTTTATTATAAAATGTGAACAATTTACTAATTTAAAGCAATTTATGTTTACTAATTTATAAAGCTTCACAAAACCATGCTGTTCCCTGTATAGTACAATATTCCTGTCCGCTCACCTGAATTCTACTTTTTACCAACTTCTGTAATACCTTAACAACCACTCCTGTGATATTGATTGGCCTATAATTTGTATCTTCTGGTTTAGAACATCTTTTATTATTATTATGGGTGACTCCAGGGAGTCCTTAGCCTCATCGAGGGAGGCCCTAAACATCATGTCAAGAACAACTATACGACATTCTCACATTATCTATCATACCTTGCCTTGAACTCACTCACCGTCATAGCACCCACAACAGACTCTGGCAACTTATTCCACTCATTTACCACACTAAAAGTAAAGAACCAAGCTCTAACACCCTTGCTAACCACACTCTTGCCTAGCTTCCATAGATGTCCCTTAGTTCTCCCACCACCAGTCCTGATCTCAAAAATATCCTCTGAATTAATCCTATAGAAACCCTTCAGCAATTTGAATGTCTCAATCATATCTCACCTTTTCCGCCTATCAACCAATTTCTGCAACCCACAAATCTTCAACCTGATCTCATAAGGTTCATTCCATAGACCTGCAATCATCTTGGTCATTCGCCTCTGGATCCTCTCCACCTCCTCCCCATCAAGAAGAAACTTGGGCGACCAAATCTGGGCACAGTAGTCGAGAAGAGGTCTCATCAAGGCTTGGAACAGAGGAACAATAACTTGCTTGTCTCTGCTCGTCAAAGTATTTTTCAACAACCAAGTGATTTGATGAGCTGATTTAGCCACTTTTGCAATGTGCCCCCTAAACTTCATCTCCCTATCCGCCAACACTCACAAGTCTCTGGCCTCATCAATCTCCTGGAGTACAGTTCCACCAGTGTGGTATACTGCTGCTAATCTTTTCACCCCAAAATGCATAACCTTACATTTTATCACATTAAATTGACATCCATTCTCCTTAGCCCAGACCTCCAATCTATCCAAATCATCCTGCAGGATTTTGACATCTTCTGCATTCAATACTGCCCTACCCAACTTTGCATCATCAGCGAACAAATGAACTGTTCCTTTTAGATCCTTCCCTATATCGTTAATGAAGAAATTAAACAGCAGTGGTCCAAGAACAGAACCCTGTGGCACACCACTAGTCACAGGCCGTCTTTTGGACTCTACTCCTGAATAAACTACTCTCTGATATCTCTACATCAACCACCCACCTATCCATCTCACCAACCCTATATCCATTCCCATATGTTGCAGTTTACGGATTAGAATTCCATGTGGTATCCTGTTAAAGACCTTAGCCAAGTCCAGCAGTATCACTGTAAACCCACTACCCTTATCCAGTTCAGCCGTCACTGTGTTATAAAACTTGAGCAAGTTACTGAGGCATGATCTATCCTTCACAAAGCCATGCTGTCCCCCATACAGTACAGAATCCCATTTTCATCTATCCAATCTTGTATTTTCCTCTTGACTATTTTCTCCAAGACCTTGACAACAATTCCTGATATGCTGATTGGCTGGTAATTTTCAACGGTAGTCTTGGATCCTCCTTTATGCAGTGGAACTATTTTCCCCTCTTTCCACATCTTCAGGACTAAACCAGATCTGAGACTCAGATTAAACAACAAGGTCAAGGGCACTGATAATTCTTTAGCCGCTTTACATAAGACCTGTGCCGGTATACGATCCAATCCCACTGATGTATTCACATTAAGGTTCTGTAATAGACTGTTCACCTCCACTTCATTCATCACAATTCCGGCATAAACTAATGGTTCCTTCATTCTTTCAATGTCACCACCTGGATGATATACTCTCGCAAAGTTCTCACTCAGTAATTCCACTATATCGACTGATTCAGTGACCTCCTTACCATCAGCATTCCTTAAAATCATTCTGCAGTGAACAGTTTTTTTTTCGGTTGCAGCATATCACTGCTTTATGCAGTGAAACTATTTTGCACTCTTTCCACTGCCTTGGGATCTTCGAATAACTTAGGTTCAAATTAAAATGCTTGATTAGAGGAACTGCCAATTCCCTTACACATTCTTATAATACATAGGTTGACATGCCATCTAATCTCATAGCTGTGTTCACATTAAGGTTCTGCATTACCAGAAGCACTTCCAATTCATCTGTCTCTATTCTTCCATCAGCTAAAGTCACATCTGGAATATCTCCACCTGGATGGTATATACTTGCAAAATGATTACTTGGTAACTCAACTATTTAACTTGCTTCTGTCACCTTCCTATTACCAACATTCAAAGTCATCTTTCCATAGTCATTCTTCCTTTCACTTTCAATATATAGCAAAAGAATGATTTAGGCCTCATCAGCCAGCTTCTTCTCATAATTAGTTTTGGCATTTCTTCATATACTGGTCACCCTTCATGTCTGTGCCTTGTACTGCTCATAGGCTTGCTGCTCGCTTTTTACTTTATATCCTTCCACAAATTTTTTTTAATGATGCTATTCATCCAACAAACTCCTATCAGATTTATCCTCCTGACTCTAGGTATATAGTGTGATACTGCTTTCTTCAAACATCGCTTGACCATCTCTCATGCACTAACATCTCTCCCTCCAAATTCTTATGCCATGGTATCTAAGTTGACTCTTCTGTGTGACACAATCGCCTGTTTAATAATTCTAAATATGCTCCTTAACAGGAAATTCTACATGTCTTACAATCTTCTAGGTCAAGACTTCAAGATCACTTTCCTATGCTAGGGGAAAGTGATTAAGACTACACAATCACTTTCCCCTAGCAGAGACAATGTGGCTACATAGGTTACTGCTTAGCTTTCTGATACTATAACCAGATCCATTACTTGTGAAACACATATCCCCTCCATTACATATTGTTTCAGGTAATTATCTCTTAGCAGCAGAGACATTATTCACATTCTTGTGGACAATTCTTACGATGAGTCATCTATTTTATTTCCAATCCTTCCTGTCATATTCATAAGTTAATATTGGTTTGAAACTAAACCAGCTGATCAAAGGCCAGGGAATAGATACGACAGTTCTGGGGAAAAAAAAAAAATTACAGGAACAACTGGATGGCATCAATGGCAGAATCATATTAAAAATGAAGGTATTAGAAAGGAAATTGACATTATAGGCAGTCAAGAATATGTGAGGAGAGGTATAAGGTGGTATGGTCACTTAAACAGAATGAGAGAGAAAAGGTTGACAAAACAGGTTTGATATCAGGAACCCATTCAGAATTGTACTCTTGAAAACATGGACCTTTCACAAGTTCAATAATTTTCATGGTAGTTACGTATAGTATAATAATAGCAAAAAGAGCTTTCTTGATATTTATTACTGTAGTATTATCATCAGGAATTTTCAGATGCTAACTTGGTTTTGAAGAAGAAGAAGAGAAAAAATAAGTTAATAGTAATCCCAAGGTGTCAAAAATCTGTCCTATATTTGTTATTTCAGTTTTCAACTAAATTATATGTTCCCCCCCCCCCCACCCTAGCTTCTAACAAAAGAAATCAGTTATCGCTAGCAGAAAACAAACAATGTTTGTTTTAAACCTTCATTCACCAGCAGACAATATCCATAAGCTTCAATGATAACTTGTCTATTCCTGTAAGTATATTATCTTCCTTCAACTACATCTCAGAGATCCCAATAATCTTTGGACTCTCTGAAAAACACTTCTTTCATCACCACACATATCTGGTTTCTTTTTTTTTAATGTTACATAATGATCAGCATTTGCTTTGATAAATTATGGAGACTACTACCATGTTAAGCATAATTACTTTAATTTCCCGAAATTTCAACCTTCATATTGAGGTCATCATCTGTAGTATACATATATAGAGTACATACAAAGACAAAGGCATGCTACAAAAGGGAGGGGGGTGGGTCTCTGGAAGAATTAAATGAGTTCTTCAATTTTGCAGGTTTATAGGTGGTATTAAGGCTGTATTTGTGTAGTATTCTATTCATTTTTTCTGATATCCCTTTAAATGTATGCAATGGTTACAGTTTTATCATAATGTAGTTTATTTATGTTATTAGGTGCTGCAGTCTTGTGAAGAATTTTGTTGATAGCATTTTTGCTGTAGTCATTTTTATGAAGTTATTGTGATAATTTCTAATTCATGCCTGAGTGCTTGCTCATTGAAGCAGATCTTTAAAGTTCTGTTTTTTAGTGTTTTAATGACACCTCATTTTTGTGTTGGTGGTAGTAGTTTATGTGCATATATTGGCCATTAAGTGTAGGTTTATGGTACACAGTGAAGGAAAGACTGCCAGAGGGAAGAAACACAAGTGCATTGAAATGGAAGTGTGTTCTGTTTTTCAATTTCAACTGTGCATTGTATGTAGTTGTACTGTATGTTCAGGTGGCTGAGGAAGATATCTAAAGTCTGGCTAAGCTGTTGGACCACATAATGAAAACATCATTATCTGATCCAACAACAAGAAAACTGGGTTTTAAAGTGAAGGAATATAAGAGCATGTTGCTCAAAAGCTTCCATATAAATGTTATCAATTGGGGGGGGGGGGGGATAATGGCAAGTCCATGGCTATGCCTTCTTTTTTGCAGGTAAAAAGTATTTGCCACACAATTTTGTTTGTTTTCTGTTAAATTACAACTTACCTCACATATAGAAAAGAAGTCTCACTTATTAAAGGCCTCTTTGTATTGGTTTCTAAACTGTTTGCTAGCAATTATTTATTTCAAAAGAAATTTTAGCAATGTTTCATTCTAGTTTAATATTAACTGATTAATTGCTGTACAATAACAGCATAAACAGAAAAAAATGGCATATGAATATAATCGCCAATAACGATGATTTAAGCAAAGATGAAGGATACGATATTCTAACAGTGATATTCTAAGTTCAATACAATATACAGGTATGACTCTGATTACACTGCTTCAGTTTATGTCTGCTTCACTTTTGCACCTCACAGACCATCTACTGCTTCAGTTATTCTGATCCAAACACCTGCTCAGACCAAATAACAGAAATCCTCACAGAAATGAAGGCTTTCATTCCTTATTCCACTGTAAATTCTCAGCTACCATCCAAGTCTTTGTTCATAAAACTGTACCAATGTTGTAAAAGACAAAACCAAGTCTGATTGGTTCTACTCCCACTCCTACTCTAAAGTACTACCCGTCTTAATTGTTCTCGGTTTTTCTAGGTGTCTATGATCCACCTTGCAACTCTTCTTTTTTATTAATATTTTCAAATATCTACCACCATACTCCCAAAACACGTGTTACCAAGTGCATCTGGACAAGAGACTAAAAAGCCACATAAATCATTGACAGTCGAAGAAAAAATGAAATGCGAATGGAAAAAGGTGAAACTCAGATGTATGTCATGCCTTCAATTTAGCACCATCAGTTGTTAACGACTGTAATGAAAAATGCTGAGACCACACAGCAATCTTCCCAATCAGCAGTCAATATTGGTGTTGGACTTTCCAACACTTTTCCTGGAATAAAACCATCAAAAAAATGGAAACACTGCTTGTCCTGCGGATTGATGACATGACCCAGCATCATCTTTCTCTAACAAAATCACTTACCAAGTATAAAATCTTTATTTGATGAGTTAATCAGTTAAGAGGATGATGTTTTTAGATTAAGAACAGAAAAAATATCCATAATGTTAAAATGTCAGGAGAAGCAGCTAGAGCTGATATTACAGCTGCAAATGAATTCCAATTCATCATAAAAATTATGAAGCAACTACCATGTGTTGGTTTATATTAAACTGAAGTTTTACTCTACTATGGTGATTGCTTCCATAATTTTTATGATGAATTTTGATCACGATGTAACAATGAAGGAAAAGAATTTCTAGTTCATTTTCAAAAGCTCATTGATGAAGAAAAGCTTACCTCAGACTTAGGCTTTAATGTAGATGAAATAGGCCTCTACTAGAAAAAGCTGCCCAACCATGCCTTCATTGCTCATGAAGAAAGTTCTGCCAATGAGTTCAAGGTAGCCAAGTTTGACATTGTTGTTGGGTGGCAATGCTTCAGGAACTTTCTGAATGGCAAACTAACATCAGTTTTATTCTGAAAGGCCTGGGTTATGCAGACAAAAACGACATGCAGCAAATGAAGTGACTGGTACATGTTATATTTTTGTCCAGTAGTAGTAGTAGAGGAGAGTTCTATATGAAAAATAGATTTCCTCACAAAGTTTTGCCATTGCTGGACAATGTCCCTGGTCACCCTCCAGATTTGAGTGATTTGAATACCAATAGCCTAGTAGTCAAGACTGTCTACCTTCCATCACAAACACAACCTCACTTTTACAACCCATGGATCGAAGAGCAATATCCACATTCAAGGATTGTTACTTATGAACAATGCTCAAGGGAACTGCTGAGGAATCTCCAATATTTCAGCAGCATGGAGTGAACCATCAAAATCATGTAAGAAATAGCATCTGGCATAAGCTTTGACCTGACAACATTCAGGATTGAAAGAGCATGACACTTCTCTTGTATCAATAACAGAAAAAAGTGACAAAAGGAAATAGAATAAGATGATGTAGAAGTTCGTAACATAAATGAGCTCCTTGAGAGTCATGGTGAAGAGCTTTCAATGGAAGATTTAGAAGAGCTAGCTGAACAACTGTCCAAAGAAGACACACAGAAAAGTAAAGCTGCCTCTGCAATGCCAGTTAGGACACTAATAATGAAAGAGACTATTGCTCTTGTTAATAAGGTTTATGAGATCTTCTGTAATAATGACCCAACTGGGAGCAGAGCTTAAGTGTTAAGAGAGGAAATGAGACAGATCTACAACCATAATATAAATTATTATCAGTAAAGAAGAAAACCAAACAGATATCCATTCTATCATTTTTAACAATAAATTTTCTTTCTTTTTCTTAACTATTATTTTAAGCATTATACAATTTTCAATATGTACATTTTATAAAACAAAATAATTTTTGAGTATTTTGTGTTGATTACTGAAACTCTTGGAATGGAAAATAATATATTTACATATGTTCCCATTACATTATTGCTTCAATTTATGCTGCTTCATCTTACACCAGAAATCTCAAGAACCTAACTCTGGTGTAAACAGTCATACCTAGACTAAGTTCTAAAGTGCACTCTGGCAATTATTATTATTATTAAGAGAGACTTCCAGGTAGTCCACATGTTACAAGCACCAGATATCATACTTATTCTTGAATTCATTCACACTGCTTGGACTCACAACATCCAATGGTAATCCATTCCAATCGCACCCCACTATGGGAAAAAAATCTAGTCCTCACCCCCTTCTAAGCAGCATTCATTCTCAGCTTCCAAGGAAACTAAGAAAACAATAAACAGTGAAAACATGCACCGTCAAGATAGTATAAAAGCAGAAATGATAAAGGAAGCCTGGTGACAGTAAAATCTGAATTGTTTGAAAGTTATTAAAGAAAGTTACAGAAAAGGAGGGAACTATGAGAGACTTCAGGAAAAGTGACAGAATCTAAATACCAAAGAAAACTTATGCTATCCATCAAACATTATCACACAATCTCTTGTCACATGCTTCAGAAATACTTCTCAAAATATTACAAAATAGAATAAGAAATTAGAGGGAAACCTATATCTAAGACCAATTTGAATTTAAGAAAAAATCTGGGCCAAGGGAAGCAATCCTGGTCCCAAGACAAATCACAGAAAAAGAGAATGGAGGAATGAAGGACATGTATAGTACTTTTGTGGAAGCCATTTGACTGAGTGGGAAAAATTGTTCATAAGTATGGAAAGAGCTAACACACATCTGTGAGACAGGAATAATATGTATGACTTGTAGTCAGAACAAACAGCTAGAACTGGAAGAGATGAAATTCATCATTTTCTGATTTTGATATGTATCTTCAAAAGGTGTTCACATGTTTTTGAAGAAATCAGCCATGATTATACATGCAATTTACAGACAAAAATACTGTTGTTAGTGGTGATAGATGGTGTTGATGGTAGTTGTAGTGTTGTGTGTATTTGAAGAATTAAATAGTAGAGGAGACGGTGAGATGTGTGTAGCAGAGTAGAGTGACCTACCACAATGAGTTCTTGGACTCATTGGATGTGTCACTTAATAATAATTTATGATTCATGCTTTATAGCAAATTGCTATCGCTTTGTTTTTGTGATAATGGTTCTGAGTGTTTGTGTTGGTTGGTGATACAAGTTTATGCATATGTATTTGCCAGTATGTGCATATTGACAGTGAAGAACAGGCTCGCTGAAGGAAGATGTGTGACATATGTATCCAGATATGGAAATGTGTTCTGGTTTTCAAATGAATATTTAACATTTGGTGCAGGTTTACTCTCACATTTAATGGAATGAATAATTAAAGAAAGATAATTAAAGCACAGAAAAATAATTAAAGGCAAGTTTAATGTTCCTGTATTTCATCTCTATCAAAGAGACATAATCAGATATAATATTAAAATTGCAATAGCATAAACAAAACAATAAATGGAAGAAGTTAGAGTAAAAGCCTAAAGTCCTGTGAGGGGCATCCTCTATGGGTGCTGTTGGCAACTCTTAGCTGTTTGGCCTAATGGCAATATTCAGAACCTAAGAATTAATGTTTCCCAAATACTGGGAAGCTTAGCACATATTTATTTATATTAGGTTAATTTTTTAAACTGTTTAAAAAAAAAAAAAGGAAAAAAGTTTGTATTTGCTACACTGTAGTTTAGCATAGTAGTTTTTTTTCATCTGATTCATTGCAAGGTATTCAATGCATGATCAGTAAGATCTCACTGACCAAGTTACGGTTCTCAGTGCTTTTTTGTGGTGGTATGCAGCAGTATAGTGTACTAACACCTTTATTAACAATGATGATGACATATGAATGCAGTACATTTAGTAATTTTCTATACATTTACATAGTGTGCCAATAAGCTTAATTAATGAAATATACATTTTTCACTATCTCCATTGTTAAGAAAATAGCTATATAAATTTTTTCTACATTGACTTTATAAAATTATTAAAATTATAGTATACATTTTACTTATTTTTTATATATTTGTACAATAAATTTATGCTTAATAAACTATGCATTATATACTTAATTTTCTGTTCTTATTCCAAAAACATTATCACAATAAGAAGTTAAAATATCAGTAAATAATTGGCTTTTTTTTAATTCTTTTTCTCCCATATCCTTTTTTAAGTTTCAATTTTTTCCACTTGTAAGAAAGAGTGCTGGCACCTATTGTTTTATGAAAAAATAAAAGCACTGGTGGTGGTGGATCATTTCTTTTGTTTTCAGATATTGGCAGATCTCCTAGTTTGACCATGATATACAGGGTTCCTCTGTATCGAGCCTTGTTAAGACCCCATCTGGGCTACTGTGCCCAGTTATGGGCGCCAGGGTTCTTCGTGATGGGGAGGAAATGGAGAGGATCCAGAGACGAGTGACCAAGATGATAGCAAGTCTGTGGAATGAACCTTATGAGAATAGGTTGAAGATTTGTGAGTTGCAAAAATTGGTCGATAGGCGGAAAAGGGTGATATGATTGAGACATTCAAATTACTGACGGTTACTATAAGATTAATCCAGAAGATATTTTTGAAAATAGGACTGATGGTGGGAGGACTAGGGGCCATGCATGGAAGCTGGGCAAGAATGTGGTTAACAAGGGTGTTAGAGCTAAGTTTTTTACTTGGAGAGTGGAATAAGCTTCCAGAGTCTGTGGTGGGTGCTACGACCGTGAATGAGTTCAAGGCAAGGTATGATAGATACTGTGTGAATGTCGAATAGTTGTTCTTGATATGATGTTAGGGCCTCCCTCGATGAGTCTGTCGACTCCTTGGAGTTGCCTGGAATAATAATAATAATAATATCAACTGCAAGAACTAGGAACCTTGTAAACACATGGAACAGAGAAGGGAGGAATAGGATCCTTAGTAGAGCTGATTGTTAACAGCAGACCTCCATGGAATCAAGATTCATTGTGGGAGGCACACCCCGTGAACTGTGCATAAATGCAGTGTATCTGCATTCACCACAATGTCAGGAAATGCATTCTACTCACCAACCACTCTCCATGTAAAGAACTTACTCCTTATGCCCTTGCCGACACCCTTCTTACGCAGCTTTCAAGGAAAGGTTCTACTACTTTCCCACTCTAAAAAACATCTCTTCCACATTAACCTTGAACAATCCTTTACCGACTTAAATGTCTCGATCATATCATCTCTCTCTTCCTCCTATTCACAAGACTTTGCTAATTGCATTCCCTCAATCTGTTTTCATATCCCACAGACCAACCATTGCCTTAGTCAGGAGACCAAAGGCCTTATAAAATGGAAACATAATCTCTATATTTCTGCACATTCTCTGCATCGTTACCATAATGTGATGTGATGACTTCACAACTTGTGCAACGTAACTTGTAAACTTCAGATCCTTGTCCACCACCATTGCAAGGTCTCTTGTCTCCTCAACTCCCTCCAAAATTTTCCTACTAAGTGCATCCTATTGTCTACCAAATTTCAGAACCTTACAATTTTCAACAATGAACTAACAGTTTGATACTGTTGCCCAGTCATACAATCTATTCAAGTCCTCTTGTAAGGCCACGATATCTGCTTGATTTCTCATCACTCTCCCCAGTTTTGCATCATCTGTAAACAGTTAAATGTCACTGGTTAAACCCATCCTAGTATCCCTAATATACAAATTAAATAACAATGGTTTCAAAACAGACTTCTGTGGCACACCACCAGTGGCTTTCTTTACTCTTCCAGAATACTGCACTCCCATACACAACTTGAAGTTTTTTTGTTTGTTTTTATCTGACTGCCCACACATAAAAGGTCACAAGACCCACAGTATAGCACTACAGTGCATTTGTTTGAACAAGTAATTAAGCAGAAAATGTAGTCTGTTGATGTTTCTTAAAGGGTGAGAGGTTGTACTCAGTGGGAAAAACAGTATGAGGGAGATCACTCCAAAGAATTAGAAATGGATAAAATGAAGGAAGATGATGAGCAGTTAGTTTGGTGTCATGCCTTTGGAGTTGGTCTCACAGTGTATGGGTGTTGGCCAGTAGCTACTCTAGTTCTTACATGTCTACCCACTTTTCCATGCAAGTTTCTTACATGGAAAAGTGGATAGAATTTTAGCAGCCAATTCAGAGGAGCATGAAAGTACCTATAGAAAAGCCACAGCACTGAAACAGAGCACTTATAGTAAAGTGACCGAAGGGAGTATGTAAGGGAAGGGTCACATATAAAAGAGATTGCCTCTTCTAAATATCATCAATTCTTGGGAGGCATTGGGTACTCCACACCAAATATGGAGCATACAAGTTAGTATTAGCATTTGTGCTAATATTTGAGATGAAAAGAACTAACATTTAGAAAGGAAAAGAACATCAAGCTTTTTAGAGAGAGACTAAGGAGGCTGTGTTTGTGCCAGGATAAACTGGATGTGACAGTCAACCCAAGAAGAGAAAGCTGATCTTGAAATGAAACTGAACATTATTAAAAAAGTAAGAGGGATGAAGTAGGATTCTTCTTGCAGTTAATAAGGCAGGCTTTAGTGTTTTTGCACTGGTTATGGAAGATCTTGAGGTTTTTAACAGAGTACTACAGGGTTTCTTGAATCAGGAAGAGTAGTCATTGGCAAAGCTGACAATGGGATTTGAAGTGAGAGAAAGGAGGTCACTGATGTACAGGAGGAAGAGTGTGAGTGAGAGCACAGAACCCTGAGGCACTCCAGCATTGTGTGTCATGGTGGATGGCTTCCTCTCGTCAGATTTCCCTATCACTGCGAATGAGAATTCGCAGTGATAGGGAAATGAGAGAATTCTATGTTATCACTGTCAATATTTCAAAACCATCCAATCATGTCTGGCACCAAGGCTTCCTGAAGAAGTTGCCATTTTATGACCAATGAGGAAGCTGGCAAACCAATTACAATGTGCAGGAGGGATGCCATAAAATGGCAACTTCTTCAGGAAGCCTTGGTGCCAGACATGATTGGATGGTTTTGAAATATTGACAGTGATAACATAGAATTCTCTCATTCTTCCCATAGACCGGGTCCAAAGATGGGTAAGATTAGCTAGGAGGTTAGTTGTAGAATGAGAATGTCAGAACCATTGGTGATCACTAATTAACTATTGAGTCTCAAGGTAAAGAAGAAGCTGGTTGTTGATAACCTTCTCCATCACTTTTGAAAGTACTGAGGTGAGAACAATGGAACAATAGATGGCTAATCTTTGTCTTCCTTTCTGAGTGCAGGCTGGATGTAGGCTTGCTTCCATGCTGTTGGGTAGATGTCAGTACAATATGATAACTGATATAAGAAACACAGAATGGGTGCTAATTTGGGGGGCACAAGTTTTGAGCACGGCTGGAAGAATACCATCTGGACCATGTGCCTTATTATTATTATTGAGATGTCCTTCAGGTCTTCTGATAATCCTAATGTCCTTCTGGCAAAAGTTCAGAGAAGACATGCAGGTGGGCAGTTGTAGTAGTATGGGAGGTAATTTGCTTTGGACATCGAAATAAGAGTTGAAGGAAAAAAACTGGTGCTAAGAAGTCTACCTTCTCCTTGGTCCCATGATGTCATCAGAACGCAAGAGATTTTTTGCTTTTTTTTATGGCACAAAGACATGAAAGGTCATACTGCACCAGGAAACAGGTCACAGCAGTACATATGGTAATTAGGAGAATCACAAACATCCATGCCCTTAGCAGGATTCAAACCTGCAGCCTCTTGGCTGGACAGCCTTTGAAGTCTTGACTGCCATTTGAGCAGAAGGCAAGTTTAATGCATTTCATTCTTATGAAGTCTGCTTTGGAATTGTTTTTACACTTTTTTAAGCTTTCATTCAGCTTACACAACAGGCATATTTTTTTTGAGAACTAGGGCTTGGATACAGGTAGGGAGTTTGCAATGGAGTTGGTAATGAAGGCTCTCATTCCACTGAGTATTATTTCAGTTACGAGTTCAGTGTAGATGTATGGATCAAGAGATTGAGTAATCTGACCATGAAAAAGTGGCGTAAAAATTCCAGAGGTCCCAGTTGGCATAATTATAGTGCTGTGGCACTATAATTATGCCAACTGGGACCTCTGGACAGCACTATAATTATGCCCAGTTGGCATAATTATAGTGCTGTGGCACTATAATTATGCCAACTGGGACCTTACATAGGATAAGAGGCTGAGATTGGCTGAGAGAAAGACAAAATGTAGTGAAGGAGACTTTAACAAGATTGTGGTCAGAATTGCAAGGGAAGAGGAGACACCCACATTGTATTTGGAAGGAGAGCTCCACAGTGTTGGTTGGAAGATGACTGTTTGGTATTCTGGTTGACAGACTGACAATTTGTGTTAGGTCACGACTGATGATAAATGATTAAGCTTCCCTTTTGGTTTCATCTGTGAAGTTGGAGTAGGGAAGCCAGTTTGTGTTATAGATGAGTTTCTAAGGAGAACAATCTCAAAATTTCGATAATTAGTTTGTAAGAAATCAATTTTTAGTGATAGGTAATCAAAAAAGGGCGACATGGTTGTCAGAATTAGGGAACTGGTAAAGGCAACAAATGAAGGCTGTAAAGAGGTAAGGATACCTTGAGACAGAACAGATTGAAAAGTGGGGATTCCAAGTTGGCTAGCCTCTGACAAAGGATATCAGATTTTACAAAAGAGTGGAATTCATCATGCAGGATGTAATTATTATTATTATGCGACATTGAAAGGAGTCCAAAGACTCATCAAGAGAGGGCATCTACTCTACAACTCTCCTTTTCACTTAATCCATCAAATACAGCAAACCACCACTACCATCATCACCTACACCAATGGCATTTACTGCCCACCATCACCACTACTATTTTTTGTCTGTAAGTTGCATGTAGACTCAAGGCCAATTTGTCTGTAAATGGGATGAAAAACCTGAGTTTCTGGGAGAAAAAATCCCTGCTACATCTGTATGAGATCAGCTAACTCACCTTCAACTGAAAAAAAAAAAATTATAGGATTCCTCTCCATCAAATTCAGCAAACCACCACTACCATCATCACCTATACCAATAGCATTTACTGCCCACCATCACCACTACTATTTTTTGTCTGTAAGTTGCATGTAGACTCAAGGCCAATTTGTCTGTAAATAGGATGAAAAACCTGAGTTTCTGGGAGAAAAAATCCCTGCTACATCTGTATGAGATCAGCTAACTCACCTTCAACTGAAAAAAAAAAAATTATAGGATTCCTCTTGTCACAACAAGAATCAAACTTATTTCCAACTGAAGAGCACAACATACTGTTGTTCTTCCAATTGCACTACAGAGGCAACTATAGTTGGGACAGTTGAGATGGACTGCGGTCATCAAGGATGCTAGTTGAGGTTCTGTTAGTAAAAGAAATCAGGTATTGATGTCTCTAATTGGTGGTGTATATAATAAATGTTCCTGCGTTCGATTCTCATCGTTGACATGAGGAGCTAAGGATCTTAGACATAGCCAAGCTAGCTGGTCTTGGGTTGGACTGCAGAGTTTTTCTCCCCAGTTTATCTCGTGTTTTTCCCTCTTGCAAAGCAGGCAAACCAGTCTTAAGAATACAACGCCTTACAGACAATTACACATGGTTGAGTGTGGAGGTAACGGCCCCCACCTCATAGTAAGTTATGAGGCCCAAAAATGGGAGGAAAAGGCCCAATATGGAGCTGTAGTGCTTTATGATTTGTTCCAATTTGTTTTGTTGTATTTTTCATATTTTTAATTAATTTATTTATTTTGTATCTGCAGTTAAAAATGTACTATTTTTATGATTGACTTTCATGTATAGAGTAGTTGATTCAGGAAACAAAGAGTGGGAGCATGCTGCTGGGTTGAGAGACTTGTGCACATAACTCAAATGCAGGAAGTGCATAGACTCTAGTTCGAGTGTAGCCTTGAACAGTGTTTCTTGCATTCCATTGACTGGGTTTCACTCTACGCATGACCTAGCAGGGTAAGCAGCAGCAGAATTATTTGCCAGCTAATCGGGAAGTCTCCAACAGATGCATTAACATCTGGTTCAGTCTCATGCACTATCAGGCAGCCAGCATGCCAAAATCTGCTTTAGTGCTGTACTCTCATATGGAGCAGAAATTGGCTCCCTAATTGAATAATGATAACAGTGTGTTGAACATGCAAAGTAAGGCCATCACTCATCCTGCATGTGAGAAGAAAGGGGTGGACAGAAACCAGGGGTCCTGCTCGGGAATGAAACATGGCAATAGCTACCTCACAGTCCAAAAAAGCAGGGTGGTGGTGATGATGTTTCACTAGGTGATGAAAGAGCCCTACCAACTAGAGGTCTAGTTGGCATTTCCTCACAACAAGAGAAGATACACATTTAAAGCCTCAAAACTTGCCCAGTCAGAGCCCCATTTGCAGAAACATGCCATGGGAAGATGACTTGACTGGGAAAGGTTTTATAGTGAACAATCGCCATCCCATAATGGCCCCTACCTATCTGAGAACTAGTTACCTATCTAAGTCACTAATCCATCATCCAATCCCATCTGCTACAGTTTAGTTACCAACTTGTGGGGTGGCAATCTATCAAACACTGTTGCATTTCACAAAGGTGGTAACTAAAGACAGAGCGATGCATATACAGTAGCATATTTAGATTTTGCAAAACTTCCAATAGATTGCCACATGACACACTAGCACTAGTAGTTATATTAGTGCGTTGGATTGGAGGTTGGCTGTCTGATAGGTATCGGTGGATTGTGTATGGAGGAATGATATCCCAGAAGAGGAAAATCACTAGTGGTGTGCCCAAAGGATCTGTTTTGAGTCACTGTTGTTTAATTAGTATGTAAATGACATTTGAAGGGGCTTACATGGTGATATACAATTGTTTGCAGATGATCCAAAGTTGGGGAGAGTTATGAGAAGTAGAGCAGATGTAGCCTCGCAAGAGGACTTGAAGACTGTCTGAATATACGTGTGGAGAAGTAAGTTAAATGTAGCAAAGTGTATGGATACAAAAATGGGATGCAAAGTATAGGATTGGTGAGGGATATGGATGGAGATGAACTATGTGAGAGTGATGGTGGATGAGGTGTTGAAATATCATGGACATTTTGCTAAACCTGTGAGGACAACACAGTGGATTATGGGAACGATGCAGAGAAAGACATGTAGAAGTAAGGATGTTATGATTCCACTGCGCAAGGACACATATGGATTACTGTGCACAGATTTGGTCTCCTTTTTTCAAAAGGATGATGAGTTGTTGGAGAAGGTGCAGAGAGATGATTGACTAAGTTGGTTTCTCGTCTCGGGAATAAGAGGACAGATTGAAAAAATGCCAACTGCAGAGCCTAGTGGATAGAAGGAAGACATGATCAAGACATAAGTTGGTAAGGGGTTGGTTGGTATATATCAGATTAATCATAGCTTCCAGGGATGACAAAAGGCCATCCCTGGAAGCTATATAAGGAAGATGTGAGCAAGGGGAAGAGGAGGAAGAGTAGATTTTTTGCATGGAGAATAGTGGGTGATTGGAATGCATTGCCTGAAAGTGTGGTGAGATCAGGGACAGCGAATGCAATTAAGTCAAGGTAAGATAAGCTGAACACGTGGGAGCGGGGTGCCTTCTGTGATGAGTCTCTTGACTCCATGGAGGTCGACTATCCAAACAGCCAATATCATATGGGTGAATAACTTCTGGAAATCCATTATGATGAAGAAGTGGTGAAGGAGGCACAATATGTTGAAGATTAAATGTTTTTTCAGGTTCCTCAGGAAACCTTGGAATGAGTCTTTCTTGTCTCTCTGGTACATATCTGAAAGATTTCTTCAGAGAATGACCTAGCTGTTTACTTGGAGATTTTTTCCAAGGTTTCCTGAGGAACCTGAAAAAACATTTAATCTTCAACATATTGTACCTCTTTCACCACTTCTTCATCATAATGGATTTCCAGAAGTTATTCATTCATATGATATGGCACTTTGGACAGTCATTCCACTATTAGAAGAAATCTCCAAGTAAACAGCTAGGTCATTCTTTGAAGAAATCTTTCAGATGCGTACCAGAGAGACAAGAAAGACCCATTCCAAGGTTTCCTGAGGAACCTAAAAAAAATTTAATCGTCAACATATTGTGCCTCCTTCACCACTTTTTCATCATAATGGATTTCCAGAAGTTATTCACCCATGGAGGTCTGTTGATGGTAGTAATAAATATGATGAATTTGTGTAAAAATGTGTGATTACACTTAAGGGTAATCATCATTAACAACCATGGGTCTAATGCCTGTAGGTGTGCGATGCCATCTTGATATGATTCTTTCATTGCATTCTATTTTCTGTAAGATGACTCAGTCCCATTTGACAATGTCATCTCACCATTCTCTGTTTGGTCTTCCTTTTTTGTTCTTTCCTTTAATCATCCCAAACAGCAGCATTTTTATTTTCCTCTCATTGTTCATTCTACATATATGGCCAAAGAGACATACTTTCCTTTTGATTATTTTCTGGATCAGGTTTTCTGTTGGTAGTATTCGTCAGTAGATTTCTTCATTGTTCACTTTCTGGATCCAGTTTATTTTCAAGATCTTTCCATAGTACTTCCTCTCAAATGCTAATATCCTCCTTTCAGATTCTCTCAGGAGTACCCAGGCTTCACATCCATAGAGCATGCTGCTTTACAAATTTCTACAATGCGCAGTTTAGTTTGTATCTTCATAGCTCAGCTCTTCCATATTTTGCCCATGGCTTTTAAAATAGTTGTTGCTCTGACTATTCTAATTTTAATCTCTTTTTTGGGGTCCAAGTCATGCATCATGTGGCATCCAAGATATGTTAAGTGTTCCACATTTTCCAGGTTGAAATCTGTCTATCGTAACTCTGTTCAGTAACTCCTGTTGTCCAAATATCATTGTTTTAGTTTTTTCAAAGTTGACATTTAGTCCATATCTTTTTTTCCTTCTGTGCAGTGTTTGCAATGTCTGTTCCAGCCCTGCTGCGTCTTCTTCAATCAGGACGATGTCACCTGCAAAGCAGAGGTAGTTTATTCTCATGCCATTTATTGAAATGCCTCCACATTCTTCTTTAATCTTATCTAGTGTTCTTCCTAGAAGTGTGATGAAGATGACTGGTGATATTGGGTCTCCTTGTCTTGTGTCTTGACTAGCAGCAAACCAATCTCCTGTCTCACCTGCTATTCTGATTTTTGCTTGTGCTTGGCTGTTTATATCTTTCAGCAGACGGATCAATTTATTGTCTACGCCATAGGATTCCAAGACAGCCCTTGTAATATTTTGGTCAATATTATCAAATGCTTTTTGGAAGTCCACCAAACAGCAGTATATCTTTTTGTTCTTTCTTCGAGCTTTCTCTGCTAATTAGTCTTAGTGCGAGTATATGTTGCACTGTACTTTGATCTTTTCAAAATCCGGCTTGCTCATCAGGAAGATGTGCCTCTATATGACCCTTCAGGCATTAGTATTTTCATCAGTACTTTGCCAAGATGACTCATTAATGCAATAATTCTGTAATTGGTGCATTCTAAAGCACTGCCTTTCCTGTCTCCATATAGAAAACAGAATTCAAGTAAAGAAACATCTTCGTAATATAATGTTCATAATAAACATGACAAAGATGAACAGTAAAAGAAATTAATAAATTTATCTGAATAGAGTACCAAGAGAATCAATCAAGGAAGCAATTTTCATTTGAGCAAACATTTATAAAAGCACTTTAAAATGACTAATGAATTAGAATAACAATCCAAATCTATCAAATGACTTCTATATCTTATACTGTCATCTTCAAATCACTTCTTAAATAACTATAAAGCACCTAGAAGATACACAATCATTTAAACAAAATCTGTAAAGTGAATAAAGGTTGACAAGTGAAAAATAAAAATAAAAAGCATATTGTTTCTAATATTTTATCACTCGTTACATCAGAGAGACAAAGAATATAAACCAGAATGCTAAAAGAGCATATGAAAATGACATACACCAAGTATTATGCATTTACTAATGAGTCTCAATCACAGCTATACAATAAAGAGCACACGCTACTGAGAGTTCAAAGTAAACAATCAGCAGATGCATTAATCTAATGATAGATTATATACATCATTTTAAAAAATGACAACAGTGATTATATTTCTCAGAAACTTAGATATAAGCATGCTATCTGAGAATCTGAAATTAAAAGAAGTGACAAAATTTCTACATGCAGGATTAAATGAATGAATTTAAAGCATCTTGAGCCAAGTATCCTAGTTTGGGTCCAGCAAACTCTGGGATTATTGTTGATAGCATAGGAAATGAAGCTAGATTAAAAGATTCCAAGTACATGACATGATCTTCGTGTTTCTAAATTCTAATTCTGAATAATAATGCAGTCACGCACAATATATCTGATAAACACCATATAAAGACAGAGAAGGTAATATGTCCTTCATGGTGGTATATAAAATGGTTTGAAGGTAGTACATGAATTAAAATATGTGAAAGGCTCATGCTATTTGTTCTGATATCCCTTTAATGTGCACAGCAGTTTTTAAACTTTTTAAAGAGATGTCCCCCACCCTGCTTTTTTTTTCATAAAAAAAAATTGCACCTCTTTCATAAAACAACATTGATCTATCATTTTCTTTGCATACATTTTGTTGTAGTAAAACTAATACGTTCTTAAAGTTTTTTTTTAATAGTACTGTAAAACTCGATTGTGGCTTAAAAATACCAAAGCGTTTTACATCGATTTTTACAGAGGTCAAGTCTCAGAAGAACTGTTACAAAAATAACCTTGTTTGTCTCTATGTATTTTATGTTAAAGATTAATGTAAAAAACCCTATGGGAATTGATTGTATTTACTGTTTTAACTAAAGTTTATAGAATGTCAAAAACAAAGGCAATGATTTGCCATCGAAAGTTTTGTATAATAGTTACGTATAAGAGCACAAGAAAGTTGTCTGTAAGTTCTGCACATGAACACCTTCAAAGCTAATATCAAAGTGGTCCGCTAGTTTTAAAGAAGTTTCCACTGGCCAACAAGATAGGGAAAATATCAAAGAAGTCTGCTAGTTTTAGAGAAGTTTCCGCTGCCCGACAAAATAAGGAAAAAGAGCATGGAGGAGAAAAAAAGAACGGGCCAGCCTTAACAAAAGGATCAAGGAGAACTGCCAATTTCTTTGGGGTTTACAACCCTTGGTGCAAGGTGCAGGGGGGGGGGAATAAAAGAGGACTGAGCCGAACATCAGGAAGCAGTCTCCAGTAGAGAACGTAGTCAGTTTCTGGAAGAGTGAACTAGGGCAGTTTTCAGCAGAGAACCAGAAAAGAGTCCAGGTCCAGCTGCTGACAGAGAAGAGCTGAGATCTACTTGCCGAGAGAAAGCAGAGGCGAAGCGCTGTTACCAAAGAGAACCAGAGAAAAATTGGGAGAACAGCCGATGCCAAGTGCCAGTCGGATGTCTTACTGCTGCAGGAAGTCAAAGGAAGCCAAAAGCTGCAGAACGATCTTCAAGCCTGAATGCTGAAACTTTTGCTGAACTTTTGAGCATCAGGAAGATTGCAGTCCAAGACCGGCCAAATATTCCGATGAAGTGCCCCCTAAAACAAGACTCACCAGACAGAAACCTAAGACCTGTGATGATAGAAAAACCATAGTGACTTTGATGAAGGACCCATGGAAGGTGTCATGACAAAGAGCCTCCGTAAGTGTGTCCAATCTCTAATTATTATTATTATTATATGTGACACCTCCAAGGAGTCCGAAGACTCATCACGGGAGGACACCTACTGTACAACTCTCCATCTCCACCACTACACCGATCCTCTACAACCAATCATCTACTGCCCACCACCATGGCTAGTATTTTTTGTCTGTAAATTGTGTTTGTTCTGAAGGGCCGATTTGTCTGTATGCGGGATGAAAAACCCAAGTTCCAAAAAGAAAAAACCCCGCTGCCTCCGTATGAGATCGACTAACTCACCTTCGATTGAAAAAGTCCATAAAAGGTTCTACCATCACGACGAGAATCGAACTTAGGCCTTTTCCAATCGAATGGCTTTTTAGGCCTTTTCCAATCGCTAATATATATTCTTTTAGTAATCTAGGAGATATGTCATAGATGGACTGATAAGAAATAGTAATAAGAAATATCTATAAGAAAGTCCTATAAATTGTAAGATAACTTGGCATAACTAGCTAATCTCTAGAGTCCTCTGAAGTGTTGTTAACTGGAATATTAATTATCAGATAACTTGACATAGCTGGCTAATCCCTTTATGAGTAATTTAGTCTCTGCAATTTGATTTTTTTAACAGAGAAGTAATAGTGTAATTATATTGTATAGTCATTTAGTATTGAAAAGGGAAAGTTTGTTTCTTTAAGCTAAAAGTCTAAAGGATAGGTAGAGAGAGTAACCTTCCTATCACTTATTTAATGTACTTTGTTATTATTGTAATTAAATGTGTTTTATTTATATGCAAATACAGTGCTGCCTGAATTTTTTTTTTTTTTTACAACTGCACTGTTCCTAAATAAATCGAAATTGTGAGCGAGAAACCAAGTAAGATAGCCGAAGCATATAATTAAGTGCAAATAGATCACGACTGTTTGTGTAAATTTTTACTTAAAGAAACTGTGTTAGAGAAAGAGAGAGAGAGAGAAATCAACTGGCTGTATTACTGAGTTTTATGCCGTTTTAAATGATATTAGTGGCGCAGTTTCAATAAAATAAATTTTCAAGTATCCATAGGCATAAGACTCGTAGTGCAAAAGGTAGATAAACATAGTACGCAATAGTATAAGCAAGAAAGGTTACAAGAGAGAAAGTGCACGCTGCTAATTAGAATAACAGTATATCAAAGGCGCAGTAACCAAGCAGGCTTCATAAATAACAAGTAAAAACACACACGTTACAATGGCGCAGCAGCGACAGGATAAAATCCACAGTAGTTAAAATAAGAAATAGTGGATGGGAACAGTATTGTAAATAAAGAAGAGGCAAATAAATAGAAAAGTGTGTATATACATGTGTGTGTGTGTGTGTGTGTGTGTGTACATATATATATATATACACACACGCTTGGTTGACCGAGTGGTTAGCATACCCACTCTCCAGCCAAAAGGCTGCGGGTTCGAATCCCGCATTGGGCATGGATGTTTGTAATTGTCTGTGAAAGCATTAGTGTTGGTAGTCAGCAGTAGATGGCATTGGTGTTAGATGAAGGTCGGCGGAGTAGTGAGACGAAGAGCTGTAGAGTTGATGGACTCGTTCGATGAGTCTGTGGACTCCCTGGAGGTGTGATATAATAATAATAATAATATAGTGTAAGAAAAATTTTTAAGAACCATGAATGTGAACAATGGTAACTCTGAAGCCACTAGTACTAACACAATGGGGGATGTAGAATTCTTCATCATCATCATCAAATTCCTGCCATGTACCCTCAAGGGGTGTACAGGATATGATAGTATTACATAAAATTTAATATCATTACTAACTTCCTATCTACAATTTTCCTCCAAATCAGTCTGTTACTTGTCAAGATTCCAATATTATCAGATCTTATATTTCTATCGTCTAAGGCACTTTGCACGGCATCAATCCACCTATATCTTGGTCTTCCTCCGGGTCGTTTTCCTGCCAACCTGGCAGAGAACACTTGTTTTGCTAATCTTTCCTCACCCATTCTGTTTAAGTGACCATACCACCTGAGATTAGTGACCATACCACTGCTTGTCTCATTTAGCAATTTTTCGAAGTAATTACTCCATACTTCAAGGATATCTTTTTCAACCGTTCTCATGTCACCTTTTTCATCTCTAACTCCTTTTACAGCACTCTTTCCTCCATTTCTAAGCTTCTTCAACAACCTCCAGAATATCTTACCACCTTCTTGATATTTATTTTCTATGTTCTTGCCAAAGTCCTCTCATGACTTTTGTCTAGCTAGTTTTACACAGTGTTTAGCTTTCTTACATTTGTCTCTGTATTCTCTCAGAACACAAGCTGACTTATCTGCCAGGAACTTTTGATATGCTTTCTTCTTTTCCTTCACTGCCTCTTTAACTTCCTGTGTCCACCATGGAGTTCTAATTTTTCTATCCTTGCAGAAAACCTCACCACATGCCTCTCTGGCTGAATCAATCAGTGTTTTCTTGAAGGCTTGCCACTGAATATCCAAGGGTTGGTTGCTTTCTCAAACTCTCATTTTTTCTTCAATAATCTTTGTGTATTTTAGTCTATTCACGTCTGAGGGCTGCTCAAGTTTTAATCTCTTTAAAACTTTCTTACATGTTATTCTTTACAATATGAAATTCAATTTTATCCTGCTCAAGACTAAATAGTGATCACTTCCAATTTCAAATCCTCCGCACATTCTGGTGTCCTGCACCAGGGAGAAAACATCACTATCAACAATAACATAGTCAATGAGACTTTTCTTATTCCTTGCCTCTTCTCTCCATGTGAATTTGTGTACATTTTTATGTTGGAACATGGTGTTAGTAATAACCAGTCCATCTCCTGAGCAGAAATGCTACAGGTATTTGCCATTATTATTAGCTTTGCTCTTTCATCCAAATTTTCCAAAAATATTTTTGTATGTCTGACAATCATTTCCTACTCTGCTATTTAAATTCCCAACAAGGACCAACTTTTCCTTTTTCATTGTGTCATTAGCTTTTTCTAAAGCATCAAAAAATTCCTCCACTTCTACCTTAGTAGAACCTTCTGTGGGACCGTAAGCACAAATAAGTCTCATTATCCAGTTCCCCATTCTTATATTTGCCCACATCACTTGACACTGCCTGCCATTTAAGAAGATTAGCCTCATATTTAGGTATGCATACTATGGCTACTCCTTTTCCTTGATTGTCATTGCCTGAATATATCATTTTGTATTTATTGCTCGGAAAGATCTCACCGATTTTGTTTTTTTTTGTTTGAGTCACCCCTATTATGTCGATCTGGTACTTATCTAATTCCTCAGCTAGCTCCATTTCTTTGCCATTCAGGCTTCTTATGTTGGTAGTACTGATCTTTAACTTTGGTGATGTTGAGTTGTGGTATGTTTTCAGATGTTGCATAGAATTTGTTTGTAGAATTCTTTAGGACAGTAAATCCTCACCTCATAATCCCAGAATTCTCTGGAGAGGACCACGGTAATGTGTTGTCTTTCTTCAAGTTTATAGAGGAGCTAAGGAATGTCGGAAACTGGACAGACTTCCAACTTCTAATAATCTTAAGGAATAAACTGATGGGAAGGGCCAAGAATTTTTTGTATTCCTCTCCCATCCTGAGACACACTTTGGAATACAATAAATTCAAGGATACACTGATATCTCAGTTTTCCAAAGTTAAAAGCGTGGGTCCGAACCTGTGGAAGCTGCAAAAATGTAGACAAGAGAAAAAAGAATCTATCAATGATTATTACAATAGGCTGCTCACCTTAGCTAATAGCCTGAGCATATCCAGAGAGGGAAAAAGCCATCTCGAATGGGTAGTCTTCATTCAGTTTAGAATGGGAGTAAGAGAAGAGTTCAGGAAAGCAGCATACAAAAAAAAGAATAAACAACTTACAAAAATGCTGTTGTTGTTGTTATGATCCATCGAGTCGTTTCCGACTCCTGGAGACTCCATGAACATACACGCTCCATTCCGATCTGTCCCTGACCATATCTTTCAGAACCTCCAAGTGCACTCCATTCTTTAACTCCATCCACCCATCTAATTCTTGGTCTTCCTCTTCTCCTGCTTCCATCAACTTTAGCAAGCATCATCATCTTCTCCAGCCTGTCATTTGCTCGCATAATATGTCCAAAGTATGACAATTTTTGCTTGATGATCATAGTTTCAAGGGAGCAATCTGGCTTTATTCTGTCTATCACTGATTTATTGGTTTGCTTTGCAGTCCATGGTATTCTTAGTAAGCATCTCCAAATTCAAATGCATCTATCTTCCTTCTTTCATATCCATACAGTACCACAGGGAATACCATTGCTTTTACAATTCTGATTTTTGTTATGAGGCTAATATCTTTAAAGATCTTGCTTAAATTTGTCATTGCATTTTTTCTGAGTAATAATCTTCTTCTAACTTCTTTGGTACAATAACCATCTTTATCAATTCGAGATCCTAGGAACACAAAATTGTTAACTGCTTCCATTTTCTCCCATCTACTTCAAAATCATTAAGTTCACATGTTACCATAACTTTTGTCTTTTTGAGGTTAAGTTTAAGACCATATTTAGCACTTTCTTCTTTAACTTTCATAATAAGTTCCTTATTATGAAAGTTATAACAAGATTCCATATAACAAGAATGCTACATCATAGTAAAGGAAAGGGAAGATAGACTAAGAGAAATTAGTCACTCCCTTGACTTTAAACAAGAAAGACCCCATTCAACTAAAGCTTCATTCAACAACTTGATGATGGTAGACGCAAATACACAAATGGAAACCGGAAATAAGAAGGGTTTCGAAGTTTCACACCTCACTGCACAAAATTCAGTGCAAAAATTACAAGAACCACCCAGCATAGAACAGATACAAGACCTGATTAATATGGAACTGAAACCCCATGAGGAGAAAATAAAAAAGAAGTTGGAACAGATAGCAGAGAACATGAGGGTATATAACAGAGAGGAAAAATGGGACCAAATAAGAAAAAGGAATTGGTACTAATTTAAAAGGAAAGCACAAAATTATTAAACTAAATGTCAATAATAAAAAAAGGAGAACCTGCACAGAAAAACATAGGCAACATAGAATGCTTAGTGTGAATGAAATGACTCAGGGGCAGGAAGAGTTACTAATGACCGTGCATGGCCTAATAAGAGATACCCCCTGCGAGGTTCTCCTAGACCAGTGATGGCGAACCTTTTTACCCACGTGTGTCAAACATTTTTTTTTTTAATTATTGCCAATGTTGGTGTGCCACTTGCATACAAGCATTATAAATTTAACTATATAATCATAGATGGTGACTTATACATATCATATTAGGATATTTATTTAATAGACCATTGATATAAAATCTATTAATTCATATTATACAATTAATTTAATAAAGACAAACAAACAAAAAAATAAATAAATTACAAACTTACATTAGATTTAATGACTCTTCGAAATTTATCAACAGATTTTAAATATTAAAAATTTTAAAACAATAGATAAATTTTTCGATAAATTTATCTGTTTCTCACGGAACATTTTAACAACACAGTAGCATATGTCTTTACCTGTCATGTTTTGAGGCAAATTTTCTAACTTTATCAATTCTTCGTGCATAGAAACACAGTGAACATACCTTGCAATAATAGCCAATCGAGCTGATGATGTAATATCTGTAGTTTCATAGAGACAAATGGAAAAACAATGGCATGAGTTCAAGTCTTGTTGTATTTGATTTTCTATACTAGCATTCATTGATATAACTCTGTCTTTAATAGTATCCCTACTTAATGGTAACTTTTTCATGCACTTTACAATAGCTTCCTTATTATGAAAGTCCTCAAATAAAAATGGTGCACACTTTACGAAAGTTTCTTTAATATAATCACCATCACTAAGTGGTTTCCCATGTTCAACAATAGTATGCGAAATACTGTAACTTGCAGCTACTAAATTTGAAGATCCTGAAACAAATTTTAATTAAAGTCCCTGATTGTGCTTAGTTTCAAAATGTCTTCTTACATTCCAAGTTCTACTCACATATAGCTCACCACACAATTTACAGAGAACTTTATCGCCTCTATCAATAACTCCATATTGTTCAGTCCAGGCATCTTGGAAATTTCTTCCACTTCCTTTCTGTGAAATTTTAGTTTTTTATTAGTGCTAGCTGCCATTGTAAAAGGGTTCACAAATTATTATATGAATATTATATTATATAATTATTATTATATAAACACAGTCAAATTATTATATGAAGATTACCCTCCAAATATTGCTAAGATTTTCGAATTTGTTATCCATTCAGGTTATTTCAGCTGGAAAAACAAGATCTACAAACAAGTTGAAGGTACTGCCATGGGTAGCCCTCTGTCTCCACCTTTGGCAAACTACTTTTTGAAACAATTCGAAGACACTATGTTTTCATCCATTCATCCTCAACAATCTCTTTGGTATCGTCATGTCTATGATGTTTTCGCTATTTGGTCACATACTGAAGATGAGCTTTCCACATTTCTACAACAGAGGTATTCAATTCACCATAGAAAAAGAAAATTCTGGTACTTTACCATTCTTGGACATCCTCCTTACTCGAACTTCTTCTGGTACCTTATCTACAAGCGTCTTCAAAAGCCCACATTTACTGGCAGATACATTCATAAAAAGTCTGCTCACCACGCATCTCAAAAATTTGGCATTCTTAAATCTCTAATTAATAGAGCATATAAAGTTTGCTCTTCTCCAGTAATCTTACAACAAGAACTTTCCATCATTAAAAAGTTAATGGAATCGGATAATTACAACCCCAATCAAATCCAACATATAATTGAATCTTATGTTCCAATACCTAAGGTTTCTTCAACAGTCTGCAGAGTTCCAATCCCTTATATTCCAGGAATCTCAGAGCCTATAGGTAGAATTTTGAAAAAGTACCAATTGATTCCCACGTATGTTCCTATCAACAAAATTTCCTCTTTATTGCCTTCTACAAGGATAAACTATCATCTCTATCTTTGGCTGGCATTTACCAAATACCATGTGAATGTGATGTTTCTTATTTTGGACAAACTGGCCGTTCTGTGGAAAAAAGAATTAAGGAACATCAATATTATATTGAATACAACAAACCTCAGAAGTCTGGTCTAGCACAACACAGTATTAACACTACTCATAATATCCAGTGGGATAAAGCTATTCTCCTTCGTAGATGCAGGTTCAAATATGAAACGCCTTTTTAAAGAAAGTTGTGAAGCTATTTTACGCCGACCGAATTTAAATCGAAATGATCGTCTCTTTCTCTCTCTCTTGAAGATCTGGGAGACTTTTATTTTATGTAATCAATAAAAAAAAAACAATTATCTTAAAGATTAATTATTATTTTCTATCATTTCCTAGCACACACAGCAACAATTGTATTTTAATAGGTGATTCACCGAATGTTCGTTACTTGTATTCCATTCCTATAACTGTTTGTGTAACACTGAAGATGTACTATTAGTTTTAGTATGAAATATCTGTACCTTTATTAATTCAAAGTTATTACTGTGGTCTTACATGTTCTTTTAATAACAATTATATACAGCAGTAATTAAACAGTAATAATTAATAAGAAATAACAATTACTGAAATGAATTATACACCAGCAACTCAAATTACTTAAGTGGCAGACCATGCAAGGCTACCAATACTTCTTTAAGCAGGGTTGCCAGATTTATTACCGGTACGTTCGTAGCAACCTTGTTATGTTTTACTCTCTATCATGCTACTAAATAGCAGCTATTTAGTAGGTTTGTTGCAACATCATCGTAAGTTGTTACTATTTGCATTATTTAACAAAATTTACTGAATTTATTACAACTATAAAAATTTTTTCATTATTTACTCAGATAAATTCAATATTTAATGCTGCGAATTATATTTTCTGTTGAAGTGATTTTAAATATGTTTAGAACTTGTATTACATGCATGAATGAATTTCACACAGAAGTCAAATGAAAACTAAGTTTATAATATATAAAGCACGTATTTATAAGTTTGTATCATAATTTTGTATCATAATATTGATCATAATTTTTATAAGTTTTTATAATATCATATGACTATGCAGAAATTGTAATGATTAAGAAAGAAAATGTAAACTTAAAACGCTCGTTGTTTATAGGCTAGTTACAAAATAAAATAGAAATAAGCTAACTACAAAATATAATTCTTTCAATGAACCGAAACCTACCTTTGCCTTAACTGAGAGCGATTTTACCTGATTTATCGCAGTTTTTTCATCAGAATACGAATATCTTTCGACATCCAAGGTGCCTCACCTGAAACCCTCAAGTGTGACACGCATGTCATAGATTCGCCATCACTGTCCTAGACACAGGAGCCCATGTCTCTGTTATCTCTTGGCCGTTATTTTCTGAACTAAGGAGCCTAATTCCCAAACAGATCATTGAACTAGCCCACCCAATCAAACTTTCATAAGTGACAAAAACAGAGCTCCACACTACAGCAAAGATAAGGGTGGTCATCACTCTGCCTAGGTTTCATTTGAACTTGTGTCACGAAACAATTGTTTCTCTAAAGCCATGAGCACAACTGATCACGTAATCTTAGGCATTGATTTCCTAAAAAAGTATCAGTTTGCATGCAATTTTGCCATAGGCATTGTGTCTCTATATGGGGTAGAGCTTAGACCAAATCCCAGTCTCAAGGAGCAACAACATCAGAATGAAGATGAGACAAGTGTAACGCTGGAGATTAGAGCAGCAAAGCAGATGGAGGAAGGTCCTGATTGGAGGGAGGAGTTAATAAGAAATGCCACAGGTCAAGCTACTTCTACAGAAGAAAAGAGGGTGATTGAGGAGTTCCTACACACAGCATTCCAGAAGTACAACAGGGTTTTTACTGAAGAGATCACCTCTTTGTCCTCTACGGATTTAGTGGAACATGCCATCCAAATCACTACAAAAAATCCTGTTCACGTTAAACAATATCAGACACCAATCAAACAGATGGAGAAACCCCAAGTGATGCTGCAAGAATATGAAGAGGTAGGGATAACTGAAAAATCAAACTCTCAATGGAACAGCCCTTATATTCTAATACAGAAACTTAATGGCAGTCTTAGATTTGTTCTGGACTTGAGAGAAGTGAATAAGGTCACTAGGCCAATTGACTTCCCATTATGCAAAATAGAAGAGCTGTGATGGAACTGGAAAATGCAAAATACTTCTTGAAACTAGATTTGAATTCAGGTTACTATCAGATCCCTTATGGAAGGAAGACAGGAAGTATTTTGTGTTCACAATGAGATGGCAGGAGTACCAACTGTGTAGGCTCCCACAAGGCGCACGAAACTCCGTCATGTCGTTTCAGTCCCTTATGAACACAGTCCTTGCTGGCATCCTGGGTGGGGTGGGGGGGGGGTTATTTGCTTTAAAGACGACCTATTAATCTATTCACGAGACCTACATACATACACACACACAAGGAAATACTATCAACCGTGTTGGCAAGATTGCATCAGACCAAGCTGTCTTTAAAATATTCAAAATGTCAATTTTTTTAAAGGATGTGGAATACCTGAGTCACAAGGTTAGTGAACATGGAATAATTCATACTCAAAGCAACATATGTGCCATTCTTGAAGCAAAAATTCCAAGAATGGTGAGGCAAGTCTGACGATATATAGGGATGATAAATTTTTATAGAAAATTTATTCCAATTTGTTCCATGTTGATGGAGCCTATTGTCAAACTAACAAAAAAAGGGAGTAAAATTTAACTGGACCAGTGAGCAGCAAGGCACCTATGAATCTCTAAATTTAGCTCTAACAAGATCCCCTGTCCTTATGTACCCTAAATTTCAGGAGACTTTTTTCCTTTCGGCAGATGCCTCATACAATACCATTGCCTCTGTGTTAGAGCAGAAGCATGGGGACAATTTCCGTCCGATAGCCTTCATTAGCAGAAAGCTCTCATCCTCTGAGCTGAACTATTCGGCCATTGAGAAGGAGGCCTTGGCAATCGTGTTTTCATTCAGGAAGTTAAGATATTTGCTGTTAGGACAACATATAATACTAAGGTCGGATTACCAGTCACTATCTTTCCTGTTCTCTATGAAGGATAAGAACCAAAGAATAATTAGATGGACCCTGGAACTCCAAGAATGTGACATACACGCAATATATCTCAGGAAAGAAAAATGTGGTGGCTGACTACTTATCGAGATCTCTAAGAGCAAAAAATGAAGATGAGCCTAGTGACAGTGATAATCCCAACCCCATACATAAGATCAAGAATTAGAGGAGAACAAGAATAAGCCCCCCCCACACACACACACCATGGAAGTTCACAGTTCAGCAGAAAGACCCCATGTGGAGCACATTTTATATCAGAGTTGAAAAGAGAGAGCCACTGCCCAGTGAGTTTTCATTCCTGAAAACCCATGATGATGGACTTCTACTGTCCAAGCAGGAAGGGTTGGGAAGATGGTGAGACGAGTATTTGAATGATTTGATTGAGCGTAATAATATAACTCATGATTAGTTAGCAGACACAGTTCACAAAAAAAAGAGCATATGTCAACAAGCTTAGAAAATATAAGGATTTGAACCCTGAAAACTTGGTTCTCCTTGAGCAAAAATCAATCAAGTGGAAAGGAGGAAAATTTGGAAGAAGTGCACTGGGCTCCTATGAGATCCTGGAGAAACTTTATCCAGTTTAAGTTTTAGAATTCAAGACGTAAAAAACCTGGAAAGGTCATTATAGTACATTCGGATAGGATAAAGCTATATAACAAAAGAAATGACAGGCTTGTGTGCTTGGGTGACTCCTTAGACTCGTTGTTAGAAAAAAGGACCTCCAGTCATCAAGGGCAAAGGGATAACTTTATATCTGAGGAGGATGCTGCCCAATATCACGGTTCGTGAACCAGGAGGGTCACAATGAAAATGAACACTACAAGACTCCAAGGGAGAGCAGTACAGCGGTTGATGATACGGGGAGCGAGCAGCACTTTCAGACGTGATACTTCTTGAGATCAAGAAGCACTGTAAAAATGATAGAGAGAAGTAGTAATAAAATTCACCACCCAGGTAACAGGAGAAATAGAATAAGGAGAGCAGGTTGTCGTAAAGGGGTAAATTGAATGAGAAAGCATTCACAGAGTAGTAGCTAGAAAAAAGAGAAGTATGATAGACACCCTAGATGTTTAGAACATTTGTATATTTGAATGTATACAGAATTTGGTAACAATCTTACAGATGAAATGAAATCCAATTTTGATGATGCAACTATATATTATAGTTATTAACCACACTGGTAACTTACAATATATAACATTAATGAAATAAAGATGGAAAGTGCATGTGTTTTTAATGTGCTGTATTGTAATAAGTGGATGGAGTATCAAATACATGTGAGAATGTCTAAAAAATAAACAATAATACTCACGATTGCTCCCCAGAAAAACATAAGTTTGCATGTGAAGTATCTTCAGATCAGAAATAAACCTACTGTATACAGAGGCAGTGATTTTACATCACTACATCTGTGTGTTCCATAATGCATAGCACACATCCTTTTAGACATATATATTGGATATGTATTATAGGATGTTTCACTACTACTCAGACTAGTTTCGATTTTTAGTTAAGCCTCATAAGTGGCAGCTGGACCTACGTAAAGTGCACTTATCAAGTATGAGTTACAGAGGCCTAATGAAAAAATAATAATAATAATCCAGTGAGGGAGCAAAAACATGCTATAAAACTATTCTTTCTCGACACTTTCTAGACACTGATAAGACCTCAAAGTTTAAAATGTAGTAATCCTTCTGTTAAATGCAAAGCAATAATTGGACATTTTGATGTGAAGTCAATTGCTTCTCCATATGAGTAGCCAACCTGTGAAGATACTTCATGTTGTTTGCTACATTAATACACTTGTGTAAATGATAAAAACAAGAATACAATTTGTCAAATAAAATTTACTTGATGTCTGCTTACTAAGATAGGTGATAAAATTTGTTTTCTAAAGATTCTGAAATAGCAGCAACTTCATTGAAATAGTAGTAAAATTTATGAAATTACACAGTTTGATTAATAGTAATATGCATGCATGTATACACACACACACAGCCAAACATTTAAGACAAAATGTGAGGGGAGTGGGATCCACACTCACTACTAGAAACAATTAACAGTCTTAAATTGTTTCAGAAAAATTTAATAAGTAAAAGGATAACAGTACATACTTCTCTATAGCATTTTGGCTCAAAAACAGTCTCTGTAAACGAGGCAGTACATCCACTTCTGTCTGCATTGAAAAAAACAATTACTCTTTATAAAACAAGTAACAAAAATTATCTTAAATAGTTAGATATTTATAAACACAATCTTCCTATTAATTTTTCATTAACTTTTCTGATGATGATGTTGTTAGCCTAGATGTCCCACTGCAGGGCAAGCCTCTCCCCAACCTCTCCTACTCTCTTTCCTTTCCTGGGCCACTCTTGTCCATGTGACACTATGCTGTTTATCAATGTCATCTCTCAATCTTTTTCTCTGTCTTCCAGGTTTTCTGACTCCTCTAAGCAACCACTCTGTTGCTCTCTTTAACCATCTATCACATTGATATCTCGCCAAGTGGCCTGCACAATCTCATTTTTATTTCTTAACTCTTCAAATGATGTATTTTATTTTTATTAGGTCTCTTAAGTTCTTGTTGCTTATTCTATCAAGTCTGGATACTCTGAGAAAACTCCTCTCCATTGCTCTTCGGCAAACTTTGAGGGTTTTTTTTTTTTTTGCCTGTGTAGTGGTTAGTGACCAAGTCTGGAAACCATAAGTTAAAGTTGGCAGAAAAATCATATCTAATAATTTCATTTTTAAGCAAATGCGGAGGTCTCCTTTCATCGAATGCTCCATTACCCAGTGGCTCTTCCAAACACTGTTGATTCTGCACTGAATTTCGAAGTCAAAGTGATTAGAATGGAGATCATTTGTCCAAAGTATTTACAGTTCTCTACATATTCTATTATAGTATTTTCAACGTTAATAGGAATATATTCATGATTTGTCATTAATTTTGTTTTATGATAGGTCATTGTTAGATCTATTTCCTTGCTTTTTATGCTTAATTCATTGATCATCAGATTAAACTGAGAGCCATCTTCAGCAAACAGAACGATGTTATCTGCAAAACATAGATTGTTTAACATCTTCCCCTGAATAATTATACCATAATCATCACAATCCAGGTCCCTGAAAATGGTTTTGAGGGCTGCTGTAAAAAGTTTGAAACCAATGGGATTTGATGGAGAGAGGCATCAAACCTCGTTTGATGCCTGTCTCCATCCTAAAGAAGTCATTGCTTCCCTCCAACCTGATAGATGCCTCACTATTTTCATAAATGGTTTGAAGTAGCCAGATATATTTTTCCTCAATTCCCATGTCTTTCAAAGCGCAGAAAAGAGGGTAATGTTCTACAGAATCAAATGCTATTTTATGGTCAATGAAGGCTATATATAAAAGTTTATTGTATTCTAAATATTTTTCTACTATTTGATTAACTGTGTGTAGATAGTCTGTTGTAGAATTTTTTTTTCCTGACACCTGCTTGTTCATATGGTTGTTATTATTATTATTACACCCTCCATGGAGTCAACAGACTCATCGTGGGAGGTTCATTCAACTGACAACATATTTATCATGTAGAATCTTAAAGTCCTTAACACTGCTTGCATTAACAACATATTCTGGTAACGTCGTTCTGTTTGCTGAAGATGGCTCTCAATTTAATCTGATGATCAATGAATTAAGCATAAAAAGCAAGGAAATAGATCTAACAATGAACTATTATAAAACAAAATTAATGACAAATCATGAACATTGCATTAACAACATATTCTGATAATTTCCATTCACTGACAATTCTCCACATAAAAAATCTACTCCTCTCGCCCTTCACCACACTTTTACATGACTTCCAGGAATGACCTTGGGTTCTTCCCCTCTCACCTTCTACTCTTTTTATAATCCCCTCTGGATTAATCTGATAAAATCCTCACACAAACTTAAACGTTCTCTATCATATAACCTCTCTCTTCCTCCAGTCTGCCAAACTCTTCAACCTCTCTCCATAGCCAGCATTCCAAACTCCTGACATTGTCTTAGTGTCACTAATCTCTGGACCCTCTCCAATGTCTCCACATCACATTGAAAACCAGGTGACCAGATCTGAGCACAATAGTCCAAGTGTGGTCTGACCAATGCCTTATACAGTGGCACAACCACTTCCTTATCCTTGCATGTTAAAGTACTTCTTATCATAGCAGCACTACGATGTGCAACCTTAGCAATATGCCCTCTAAACTTCAGTCTACTGTCAACCATCACTGCCAAATCTCTAATCTCATTCACTTCCTGCAGTATAGCACCATCAATATAGTACACAGCCTTATATATCTGACTTCCAAAATGCAACACCTTGCACTTAATGATATTAAAACTACAACCCCACTCTTTCGCCTTGTCCAAGTAAAAAGTCTATTTAGGATCCAAATGGTTACAAATTCTTTTGAGGATTATTCTTGTAAAAATTTTATAGTTGTGTGATGGTAAACTTATAGTTGTTTATATCTGATTTTACATCTTTTTTTTGTGAAGAATTATTTCTGATTTCAGCCACTGATTAGGTAATAATGGTAATAATAATTACTATTATTAATGGTAATTATTAATAAGTAATAATAATTTCTGATGTTACATTTATTATTATTTTCCTGACCTCCATGGAGTCAAAGAATTCATCATGTGAGATTAACAACAGATAACAAAAATGTCTATCATACCACTTTTTACAGATATTCATCATATACACTTTTACCATACTTCTTATGATTGCCAAAGCTACAGCAGATTAGGAATTCAAAAAATCAAAAGCCAGCAACAAAAGAAATTCAAAATCCTCCAACATTATAGTGCTATGGGACAACTGCAATTGCAATAACATTGAATCATGGTAAATTTATCAGTAGTTCTAGTGTAAGAAGGTGTCAGCATGTTAAGTTGTGGTTATAACTCTGTCATCACACCTAGGCAAGTTTCAAAAGGGGAAATAATGGCACCCTCGGAACATGGATGACCTACTTCCAGTTATAGCTAATAACATTAATTCGCATGTAGGTAATATTTTAACCAAATCCAAACCTCCCAAAAGCAATATGCCATAAAAAGAAATCAGTGCTTTAAAAGTCAGTGCCAAATAATAACAATATTGTGATAACCAAAGCAGACAAAGGTAATGCCACAGTGATAATGAATCAAACTGAATATGAAAACAAAATACACATTCTTTTAAAAGAGCAGTTTACATATAAAATCACAGATTGTCATCCAACTAACTCAAAGAGAGAGAGAGAGAGAGAGAGAGAGAGAGAGAGAAGAATAAAGTTCATAAATTACTCAAGAAAGACACTTCCTGGCCTAAAGAAACTGTGAACAAACTTGAGCCTTTTCATGTGAGCCACTCAGAATATATGGAATACCAAAAATTCACAAACAAGATATGCACCTTATGCTTAATTGTGGATGGTATAAACAGTTCTGCACACAAGCTCACTAAATATTTAACTTAATTACTAGCCCTCCCTCCCCCTCTCCCACACACACACGCACAGGTAATATGTCCTCATTTGTAAAAAAAATTCTTCTGTTTACCGAAAAAGTATATTAAGAGATCATATTTTAAAGAGTTCAGATATAATTAATAGTTTGATATTACTTCACTATTCATGTACCATTAACGGAGACCCTTAATTGGTTCAAGTCGCATCCTCTCCTCAGACATTTGAATTACTCAAATTTACATGGAAAGGGAAGATATATAAACAACTAGAAGGAACAGCCTAGATGGGCTGCCAATTTTCACAAAGAAGACATAGAGAACCAAGCAATCAATACAGTCATTCTCAAACCAGTGGTTTGGCTGCACTACATTGATGATGTAGTTCCCATTTGGCTACATGGCCCAGACACATTAAATACATTTTTGCTGTATTTAAATAGCCAACACCCTAAAATCCCCTTCACAATGGAACAGAAATCTAATAACTGTCTACCCTTCCTAGATTACCTTGATGGACCTGTGTTTTATTCAGGATTTCTCCATGAGTTCAGGTCACAAAGATGTCTCCAACAGTCTCGATCTTGAGCCTCTCTTTTCCAGGTTATGCCCATAAATTTCACCAAGGGGTCTTCTCATCTTGTATGTAGTCTTCCTGGTTTTCTCTTTATTCTCGGTTGCCAATTAAGTATTCTATATGTTTATCTGTTATCCCTTAGTCTTCAAGATGAGATAGGCAGGTGTCTTGCCTATCTCATCTTGTTTTTGTATGATGCAGTTACTACATCTTTTACACCTGATTTTTTTCTCTTAGTTCAATAACATGTTCCATTTTGTTGATGTTACAAATCCTATGTTCTATTGCATACTGAGTTATCCTGCGAGGCTCTTATTTTCTTGTTGTGTTCCATGTTGCTGATCCATATCTAGTTTATACCTAAGACTATTATAATCACCTGCCTTATAATTCCACATGCATTCCCTTTTCTTTGATACACCTGCATGTCTATTCATCTTCCAAGTCAAAACCACATGGTCACTCTATCCAACTGGTGGGAGAGATGTCATCTCACTTATTATCAAGCTCTTCTGACGCTATGACCAAACTGTAGTTATAATCTCCCATAACAATCATTCTTCGTGCACTTGCCAAGCTCAACTGCCTAAGTATCTCCTCTCTCACCCTCTGTGCACCTTGGTTTGCAGCAAAACCCCACTAAATATCCTGTCTTAGCCACTGCTATCTCACACATATGCTTTCAAAACCATGTGTCACTGCCTTCTAAAGCCTCCACTCTTAGAGGACATAAGCCATCACTTATCATAAGCAGTACTCCACCACCAATTTTCCCTTTCCTATCCTGCAGAAAAATGCTATACCCTGCTACTTCAATTCCTGTTATTATATCATCCTCCATCAACCACTTCTCAGAGATCCCAATAATCTTTGGCAAGGCTGACACTATCAGTGCCACCAATTCATCTCCTTTATTTCAGATACTCCTGGCATTAGTATAAAGCATAAAAATGTCACTGCTTTTATACCTATCATTATCCCCTCTCAACCTCACTGGACCTGATGTCATCCCCCTTCCCACAAGAGGCCACCCCTGCTACCATCCACCCTGGGAATTCTAGTTTCCCCCCTCATCGACACACTGACTCATTCAAAAAAACAGCAATCTCTCCAGATTCCTTCGTCCTTCCTCATTGAAATGCAAGTAGTCTCTTGCATACAGTTCCATTCTGTCCTCAAATGCCCTCCAAGCATCCACATATTCCAATCCTCTCTTCTGACTCATTCTGGCTATTATGCTATTCAGTATTACTGCTCTTCTGCTTAGCTCTTCACTATCATACCTGGGCAACACACACACACACACACACACACACACACACACACACAATCCTTCCTCTCTGCATTTACTTTTTGCACAACCTCAAGCAAGAATCTCAGATCTCTCGCTGCTTGATTTACATTGCCTCTCAAGTCATGTGTTCACCATCACAAGCATTTCATCCATCCTTTCACCCCTCTTAATTGCCATAGCCACACTTTCTATCGTCCCTCCAGGCAAACTCTCTTCTGGCACCCTATCTTGCACACCACAGATCATCGAGTCACCATACATCACACCTCTTATCACTCTCTCTCTCTCTTTCTCCTTTAACCCCTTTCTCTCTGTGTTCCCCTACTTACCTGCTGTCCTGACATCACTCTATCCTTGGTTAAAGCACTCCTTTGCATTTCCTCTCTCTGGCTGTTTCCATTTTCCTCTCTATCATTCCCATAACTTTCTCTCACTCCCATTCCATGCCAATAATTTATAATCCAATCCCATATTCTCCAATTTTTGCAACAGTATTCCATGTTGTTTTCTGTGAAAAGCCTTAGTAAATTCAAAAATGTCTCAGTGTATTCTCCTTGTCTAACTCAGTGGTATCATTATTATAGAACGTGAGCAAGTTGCTAAAACAGGACCTGCTCTTAGTAACATGCTGTTCATTGCAAAGTAGAGATTCTCTGTCAACCCATTTTTGAATGCAAGTGCTAACCAAGTTTTCCAAAATCTTCACTGCCACTCCTCAGATTGTAATTGGTTGATAGTTGATACATCTGTCTTTGAACCACCCTTGTGCAATGGGATTAATCAATCTTTCAACTCCTGTGAAATCTTCCCTGTTCTGAGACTCAAATTCAGTTGAACACCCTTTTAGCATCCATGATGATATCCCATCAGTTCCTATTGCAGAATTCTTATTCAGGTTTATGCAACAGGTCTAGTACTTCTTTCTCATCCACATGAATTTCCTTATACGGTGAAGAGGCAATGGTGAGTTCAATGTTGCATATACCAGGTTGACAGCTTTTAAGAAAATAGCTGCTCATTAGTTGATCAATCACTTCTGCATCAGTCACCCGCATACATCTGCATTCAGTAGAGTCATTCTTTCAAATGTATTCTTTCTTTTACTTGCAGCATAACGATAGAATTCTTTTGGGTTGTCTTTAATTTGCAGAACCAGTTTCTTTTCATACTCAGACTTACTTCTCTGTACAACACTTGTGATGTTTCTGGCCCGTTGCTTATAATCATCGTAACTGACTTCTTTATACACACAATATTCCTTCCACATCAGCTTTTCTTATAAATCTCTTTCTTAATTAGATTACACATCGATTTCATTCCTACTCTATTTATTCTTCAAACTCCCAGGACACATTCTGATATTGCATCATTTAAGTATTTTTTAAACACTTCCCATGCCCTGTCGATCTCCTTCACATCAAATAACTGATACCGTGGCACAGAACGTAGCATACCCCCCCCCACCCAGGTGGTCATAATTTGCTGCTTTGTAGTTCACAGCATGTAGCGTTTACTGAATGGAACTTTCATAAACTTTGCCACTTCCCAAGTGGGTACTACCTGATCACTCCAACTGGAGGAAGAATAGTTACATCTTTACCTGAAACCCCCCCCCCTCCTCTGACACTACAATGAGATCTAACACTGTTTCACCTCAAGTTCCTTCTGTCACATGCTGCTTGAGCTAGTTGTCTCACGACAGCTCAATAAATTCAGTTTCATTCTTCTCATAACATTTTACTGCTACCCACTCAATATTTTGATAATTAAAATCTCACATTATGATTACTCTTTTCGTGCCCATCATCTCTATTTGGTGATGCATTTCTTCACTAGCAACCGATCCACCAGGTCTGTAACTACACCCCACTGTGTATTTAATCTTGTTAGACTCTACCTCATTCCAGATGGCTTCAAACTCACTGTGACATGAAAAATTGTTACTAGTATTGCAATCATAGGTTTCAACTCTAACTGTATTCAAGACATTTGATATCATTAGCAGCACACTCCTCCTCTCCTGTCTAACCTTCCTAAAAATATTGTACTCTTTGCACTCAATGCCAGTTAGTACATCTACTTCTGGTAGCCAAGTCTCACAAATGCCTACAACATGAGATCCAAATATATTAACCAAGGCAACAAACTCTACTCCTTTGTTTCTGATACTCCTAGCATTCAGGTATAGACACAATAAATTACCTGCATGCTCTTTTGCATACACTTCTCTGTGGTCTGCATGACACAGTTCAACAACTTGCAGATCTCTTTTCTTATCTAGTTCTTTACTTATGCAGACATTGTTACACATGCTTAATAGGTCTGAACCGGATGAATACAGAATCGTTCTCTCTCTCTCTCTTCATCATGATTTCCATAATAATAACCATTCCATCATTAACACAGTTACTTAACATTGTCATGCTTATGCACAGATTCTCATGATTCCTTCCATCAGAATTCAGTTTTCCAGACTCTGTGTCAATAATTTTTCAAGAATCCTGATGCCAAATGCATTTACATGTAGGCAGTCCCTCTTATATAAATCAAATCTTCCCTCAAACTCACTCCACGCATTCAAAAACTGGCATCCATTCCTTCTACATAGCCTATGCATGGAATCATAGCCCTTCTTAATTCAATTTTATCATATCAAGATAATATACTTACTATTTTCACTTTCTCACTCTTCACTCTTGCCTCTTCCGACAACCCTTTCATGTCCTCTCTCATACTGAACTTATGCTAGTTAAGTCGTCATTACCTACTACAATTACGATCTTGTTAACTATTCTTTTCTGTTTTTGAATTGCTTGAGTTATATTTTTAAGTTCTGCATGGGAAAAATTGACTTTATAACCTGCTCACCAATGGCATATTATATGATATTCACCATACCAAATAACATCCTTCTTTTTATAATCAACTTTACTTACCAGATTTTTGTTATTATGCACTACTTACCTGATTCCGTGCTTTGTTTTTCATTTTGCTGTGGAACTTTTTTTATTCTCCTATGTTCTTCTAAATACTGCTCGATTTTCTATAGTTCTTTCATCATCTATGTAATAATCGGCTTTAGCCTAACGACCTTGGAGATTAAATTATTTTCAATATACTCTTTAATATCTTCTTTAGTGGAGAAAACCTTTTTGTTCACTACTTTGCTGTTCTTTCACTTGTTCGCTGTTAATTATGGATTGCAAAGTTTGAGTACAACTGGAGAACTTTTTCTGATGTCATTCTAGTGAAAAATCAGGAAACATATACTGGGAAGTAATTTTTTATTGGTCATCTATAGAAAAGTTGGAAGAGAAAACCAATGCTAAGAGGGATCAGCCTGATTTTTGGGTGATGTCATCAAGGTGTATTTTAATATGAGAGAGAGAGAGAGAGAGAGAGAAAGGTGGTAACCCCGAGGCAGGAGTTTTTCCCAAGAGTAGCCCTAACAAAGGGTAAGAATGCTTGCATGTCATATGAGCAAGGACTCTCCTACATATGGTCGTTTCAAAGTCTCACCTGAATTTCTTAATTTACACACAAACCACACCCACACAGATGTTACAGCTGTAGTACAGCGTGGAGTTTTTGGCTTTGTTTTATCATTTTGTTTGACTATGCTAGAATAAAATATGAAAGAAAATAAAAATATGATTTCTTGTGATGTAGTATGTTTCCAAAATGAATGAAAAGACATTTTATAACATAAAATGCTTTTCTTCATAATGTTTGGATATAGAATATGGTGAACCACTTTTCACATTAAACAGTAACGAGACTAACTGATCTTCTTACTCTGATCTATTGTAATGCTTGTCATTTTCATGTCACTATTATTTAGAAATTTCTCTAAAATTTAGAAAAACTGGTTCAAGAGTATTGTCGTCATTATCCTTGAACAAACACTCAAGACTCAGGCTAGGAAAGTGACTAGTATTGTAAAAAGTATTGTATGAATGAATTTGCAATGAGAAATGTGAATATGATTATTTTCTTGAGCTTCATGAAGTCAGAAGACTCATGGTGGGAAGTCAACACTAGTCGATACAGAGCCTATTGTGCCACTCCTTAAACTCATCCACCATGTGCACTTTTTCTGCCCTAAAGCAATGCATTCCAAGCTCCTGCCACTCTAGGCAAAACTTCCAGAGATGTCCTTGTCCCTTCACCTCATTCTATGAAAAATCTCCACACTGCTAATCTGATAATAACCTTCAACAGCTTAAATGGCTCAATCACATCTTGCCTTTTTCTTCTATCCACTAAACTCTGTAATCTGCATGCCCTCAGTCTACCCTTATAATCAACATTGCACAGTCCTGATATTTTTATCCATCTCCGCACCGTCTCCAAGGATACTTTATCCCCTTCAAATCTCAGTGACCAAATCTGAGAAGAGAAATCCATATATTTTCTGATCAAAGCTTTATACAATAGAATCACCATCCTTTTATCTCTTGTGGGCAAAGTCCCCCTCAATATTGCACAATTCTCTGAGATGTCTTCACAACCTTTGAATTATGTCCTTTTTACCCTTCTAGGAACAAAGCCTGCAGTACCAGGATAAAACATTCTAATATAGTTACCATTAAAGAACTCAACTACATCATCTGTTTTGGTCATCTGATTCACATTTCCACCCAGAAAGGTAATCCATTTGCAATAATTTTTCCTCTTACTCACCACCCAGCAAAAGAATTCCTTGGATTACAGCACTAGTCTCATCTCAATCTAATTTTTTTTTCTTACAATACTAGTCACTTTCCTAGCCTGAGCCTTATATTTCTCATGCAACTGTTCTCCACCTCTCTCTTCCATAATTTCTTTTTCATAAGCACTTTCTCTTTAATTTCTCGTTATCCATTTAAATCCCAATCACTTTACCCTCTTCACTCGCGATATACAATCTGCCACTGCTGTCAACAATTTTTTCTTAAGTACATCCCATGCATTACTGACCCCCTCTTCCTTCAAATTCTTTCATCCATTGAACTGCTACAAGTTGGTTTCTAAGTCTGTGGCAGTTGCCTAACTTATAGTTCCACATAAATTCCTCCTACCTTAATACCGTTACATGACAATTCATCCTAAAGTCAGGACAATATGGTCACTCTTACTCCTTCTCACTTCCAGAAATCACTTCTTGTTCTTCTCCTGTCTCCACTCAGTCTAAGAAAAATCTGATCCACATTAATCTGGTAATCACCACTTACCAACTAATGTCTCAACCACGTCCCCTCCCCACCCCATCCTTCTATCCACTAGAATCTGCAATTTGCATTCCCTCAATCTGCCTTCATACTCTACATTCTAGAGACCAGAAACCACCTTAGTCAATCGTGTCTGAACCTGTTCCAACAGCTCTTCATCCTTCTGAAAACTTGGTGACCAAATCTGCACATGGTAATCCACATGCAGTCTGTGATCAGCCTTACACAATGGAATCATAACATTCTTACTCCTACATGTCAGTGTTCATTGTACGCTATGCTATCCTCACGTCCCAAACAAAATGACCTGGAAATTTCAGTTCCTTATCCACCAAGATCCCTCATCTCATCTAAGATATCTCCATCAACCTTATACACTGCATTTCAAACTTTAAACCTTACACTTTGCTATGTTGAAATTTCAACCCATTCATTTGCCCATTCGGAAAGTCAATTCAAGTCCCCTTGCAAAAGCTACAACATTCACTGTACTCCTCATAGTTCTTTCCAATGTCATATTCATCTACAAACAGCTGTATATCACAATTCAAGCCATTCCCAATATCATTTACATACAAATTAAACAGATTCATGTGGCATACCACTGGTGACTTCCACCTTCAGAATATCACTTCACCCATATACAACTTGCTGATATCCATTAGACAGCCAATCTTCAATCAAGTCCGCTAATCTACTATCCAGCCCTATCTGCTCCAATTTAATTACCAGCCTATCATGTGGCCATCTACTGAGCCCTTGCAAAATCTGAATATACTACTGTATATGAATTCCCCTTATCTAACATATTTTTCACCATATTATAATAAATAAGAAGAGTGCTAAAGTACAATATTCCTTTAGCAAACCCATGCTGTCCCTCAAAAAGAATGGTGTCATCAACCCAATTCTGAATTTTGATCCTCATTAGTCTCTCAAACATCTTTTACCAACACTCCAGACAAACAGATTGGTCTGCAATTCAAAACCTCCTTTATGAAGCAAAACCATTTTGCCCTCTTTCCACTCCTTTGGAACTTGGGCAAATTTAAGACTCAAGTCAAACAGGTAAGTTAAAGCTGTTATTATCTCCCTGAACCATTCTCTCAAGACAATCGGTGATATAGTGTCAAGTTCTACAGCCTTATTAATATCAATTTTTATTCAATTCCTCATATACCTCCTGTTCACTCACCATCAGCTTCTCCTCCTCCTCCCTCCCTTCCCATTGCTCTCAATCCTGCATAATGTTACTTTCACGAGAATGAAATGCTCATTTAACATCTCTACTATATCCTCCTCAGTGTTTAGCATTCTACTATTCTCTCCAACCAGTATCACCCTTTCATAATTAATCTTTCTTATACTGGCCAAATATCAAAAAGACTCCCAAGGATCCTTTTGGTCTCATCAGCTAACTGCTGTTCATACTACACTTTTTTGCTACCTTTACCAAGCAAGTTACCTCTTTTGCTTTCTCTTTGTAATCCTCATGCAAATGACTGTTATCAGCACCCATCTTATGTCTGCCTCCATAATGCTTTCAAATTGCATGCTTTGTGTCTTCATTCATCCATTTCACATCCACCTTATTTGACCTCTTGACCTTTGGAATGTATTTAGATATTGCCTCTGCCACACAGTTCCTGAACAGGTCCCAATCAGCACTGATTTCTTTTCCTTCCAATTCTTCATTCCATAATATAGGTGCAAACTGTCTCCTGAGTTTGTCATAATCACTTTCACGAGAATGAAATGCTCATTTAACATCTCTACTATATCCTCCTCAGTGTTTAGCATTCTACCATTCTCTTCAACCAGTATCACCCTTTCATAATCAATCTTTCTTATACTGGCATTATAGTTCCACACATACTACTTTCTCACAGAATTCCTCATATAGGTGGCCACCATGCAAAGCACCTCATGGTCACTTTCACCAATTGGAGATGGAGAGAGATTCAACACCTCATTTACAATAACATTCTGTTATGAGATATCAGAGAATGTGTACCTTCTGTTACTGCTTAAGGTTGCTGTCCCTCAAAAACTCAAGAAATTCATTCACTTTGCCTGCTAGATACTGTATTTCCATTCAGTCTATATTATCATAATTAAAATCATTAATAATGATCACCCTCCCTTTTCTTATTAGCTAGACCAATTTACCTATGCATTTCTTTCTCACTGCCATCCACATTATCAGATCTATAGCAACATCCAACTAAACATTTCATTTGCTCACCTCACACCATACTGCTTCAAAACCACTGCCACTGTTTGCTCATCTCCATCTTAGATGAAGATAACTCTCTGCTGCTATCAACAGCACTGGCCCCCGCCCACCTTGCCTATCCTCATGAAAAACATCATATCCATTTTTCTCAATTCCTGTCAGGATGTCATCCATATCTAACCATGTCTCACTTATACCAACTATTTTTAAGTGAATGCACTCTATTAATGCTACAATTTCATTTCTTTTATTTTCAAATACTTCTGGCATTTGTAAACATACATACTATCTTATAAGATGATATAAAGTAGGTTTAATAGGTTGAGATTTTGATGCAGAAATGCATCTAATACTAATTTTAAAGGCAAAATGCTAATTTTGCCACGTAACCGTGGCTTTGTCTGGGCAAGATAACTCTATACAAAACAGCTTAAAGAACAAAAACAAGCTTAAATTACAACTAATGCATAACTGAAAGGTGAAAAATATCAAATTCATAAGAACCGTTACATGAACACATCTCCTCATGGAGAACGCATGGAGTGTGTATTTTAGCAGTTGGTCAGTCATTGTTAAGCAGATGCATCCTATAATTGGCTGCGAAGTTGAATTCTGATGTACTGAGCGATCTTATGAGTGATTTCCAGATGTCACTAAGGATCATCCCTTGGTTTCCGTTTACAACATCCTGCAAGAACACCGGATGTTGTAAACTCCAGGGTGTTTGTAGAAATCAATCTTGTCTTTTGGTGACCGTAACATATTGCAAATATGTCTTTATTGGTTTGAAAGCAACTCAGATGTCATGAGGCCTTAGCAGGTTGGCAATTCTTTGTGAAACTGTGCCAGCAAAAGGAATGGAAATGGAAGTCCTATAATGAGTTTCTTGGGTTTGCTGTTGGGAGGGGGTGGAGAAAAGAATCCTTTTTATTAAAATTTTTTGGGTAACCATTGTTTGTTAATGTTTTGAGGATAAGATCTAATTCGTCTGTTAAAACTCTATCATCTCTTATGATACATAATGCTTAACTTTTGTGAAATATGGTGCAAAGAGCCGAAATGCAGGTAACAGCCTGTGTGAGTCGGTTTGCAGTATACATTTAGACCAATGCTATTATCCATTTGTTTTTTGATTAATATGTCTAAAAAAGGTAATTTTCTTTCATTTTCAAGTTCTATGGTGAACTTGATTTTTTTGTGAAATGAGTTAATGGAAGTTAGGGAATCATATAATTCTGCCTCACTATGTTTCATATGATAAATATGTCATCGACATATCTCCACCATACCGATCGTTTGGATCTGTATGTGACAAGATATCTTTTTCCAACTTTTCCGTAAATAAATCTGCGCATGGAAGATATAGAGGACTTCCCATTGCAAGGCCTGATAGTTGTTTATAGATCTTCCCATTTCACTTGAAAAAATTGGAATTTAGGCAATGTCTATAAAGCTGAGCAATGTCTTCGGGAAAGAGACTGTCTATGATAGTCATGACTTCATTCACTGGGACATTCGTAAACAAAGACACAGCATCTAGGCTAGCAAGAATGTCTGTTCTTGATATTGAGACACTTCTTAACTTTTCAATGAAATGTGTATTTTTGATATATGTGTCTGTATTTCGAATATGCGCTTTCAGAAGACAAGCGAGATATTTGGATAGTAAATAAGTTGGGGAGTTTATTCCACCCACAATTAGATGAAAAGGCACCTTGGAACAAATCGGAGATGGATGTAAACAACAACAGAGAAGACAATTCTGGTTTAGCTTTCCATTTTTCCAACACAAACCACAATACTAAATGGGATAAAAGTAATATGTCGTATATAGCAGATGACTACACCTCCCACTCAATAAAAGAAGCTGCAGTAGCCATCTGTTCAAGAGATAGGCCTAAACGGAAACCAAGGGATGATCTTGGTGACATCTGGAAATTACTCATAAGATTGCTTAGCACATCAGAGTTCAACTTCACAGCCAATTATAGGACGCACCTGCTAAACAATGACTGACCAGCTGCTAACATACACACTCCACACATTCGTGTAATAACGGTTCATATGAATTTGATATTTTTCACCATTCAGTTATGCATTCATCATCAACGAACATGGGTCCAATGCCCATAGGTGTCTGCTGCCATCTCGATATGATTCTTCCATTGCATTCTATTTTGTGCAAGATGACTCAGTTTGTGTATAGAGTTTCTGCATCATTTGATGATGTCATTGCTCCATTCTCTGTTTGGTCTTCCTCTTTTGTTCTTTCCTTCAATTATTCCAAACAGCAACGTTTTTAGTTTTCTCTCATCATTCATTCTACATATATGGCCAAATAGATGTAGTTTCCTTTTGATTATTTTCTGGATCAGTTTTCTTTTGGTTGTATTCATCTGTAGATTTCCTCATCGTTCACTTTCTGTATCCAGCTTATTCTCAAGATCTTTCTATACCACTTCTTCTCAAATGCCAATATCCTCCTTTCAGATTCTCTCAGGAGTACCAAGGCCTCGCATCCATAGAGCATGCTGCTGAAGATACAGGTTTCTACAATGTGCAGTTTAGTTTACATCTTCATAGCTCGGCTCTTCCACATTTTGTCCATGGCTTTTAAAATAGTTGTGACTCTGGCTATTATAATTTTTATCTCTTTTTTGGGGTCCAAGTCATGTGACATCCAAGATATGTGAAGTGTTCACATTTTCCAGTTGAAATCTGTCTATCATAACTCTGTTTAGTAACTCCTGTTGTCCAAATATCATTGTTTTAGTTTTTTCAAAGTTGGCATTTAGTCCATATCTTTTTCCTTCTGTGTATAGTGTTTGCAATGTCCGTTCCAGCCTTGCTGCGTCTTCTTCAATCAGGACGATGTCATCTGCAAAGCAGAGGTAATTTATTCTCATGCCATTTATTGAAATGCTCTACCTTCTTCTTTAATCTTATCTAGTTTTCTTCCCAGATGTGTGATGAAGATGATTGGTGATATTGGGTCCCCTTGTCTTGTACCTTGACAAGTGGCAAACCAATCTCCAGTCTCACCTGCTATCCTTATTTTTGCTTGTGCTTGGCTGTTTATATCTTTCAGCAGGCAGATCAATTTATTGTCTACACCATAGGATTCCAAGACAGCCCATGTTATATTTTGGTCATTATTATCAAATGCTTTTTGGAAGTCCATGAAACAGCAATATATCATTTTGTTCTTTCTTTCTTCGAGCTTTCTCTGCTATTAGTCTTAGTGTGAGTATTTGTTGTACCGTATTTCAATCTTGTCAAAATCCAGCTTGCTCATCGAGAAGATGTGCCTCCATATGCCCCTTCAGGCATGCTGTTAGTATTTTCATCAGCACCAATTACATGTAATGCACCAATTACAGAACTCATTAATACAATAGTTCTGTAATTGGTGCATTCTAAAGCACTGTCTTTCTTATGAAGAACAACCAACACCGATTTTTTCCACTCTTTGGGGACATATCCTGATCTCCATATTTCATTACATAGCTGATGTATTTCTTTTACAACTGATTCTCCCCCATATTTTAGCATCTCGACTATTATGTTGCCATTTCCAGGACTCTTGTTGTTCTTGAGATGTTTTATAGCCTTATTCACCTCCTCTGCCAAGATGTCATTTTCAAAGATCTCTGCTGGTGGAGAGATTGCTTTTAATTCTTTGATTACTTCTGTTGCAGTATCATTTAGTTGATTTTTATATAGTTTGCTGTGATATCTTGTCCATCTATGTATGATTTCTGTCTTGTCCATCAATACTTAACCATTTTCATTTTTGACTGATAATGATCTTGTTTGCAACTTCCTATTGACATTTCTTATAAGTTTGTAGACCTCTCTAGTTTTGTGTTCTCCATAGTACTGTTCAAAGTCTTTGCACTGGTCCTCCAACCATTTACCTTTATCAGATCTTGCTGCTTTCAGTACTTCATTGCATTTTTGATGGTATAACTCATCTGCTGCCTCTGAATTATCTCTTTTAAGTTTCAGTTCTCTTTTCTCTTGTACCAATTTTAGGGTTTCCTGAGTTATCCATTTCTTGTTAATCTTTTCTCTTTCAGGAATTACTTCCTCTACTGCTTTTTTTAGCACTGTAGTCAGTCATTCCGCTCTTGTATTTATATTTTGTTTTTCACTTACAGTCTTAAGCTTAGTTTCCAATCTCGACTGTCTTCCCCAGGGCAGAGCTGACTACTACCGGGTGCGTCTCCAGGTGGTGGATCGGGGAACAGCCTTCAGATATGGAGGTTAGCCGCGATATAAGCAGAGCAATCTGGCGAATAAGCAGCCATGGACCAACAGCGACTGAGCTATCAGGGCATGGGGGAGCAGAAGTGGCAACTCTGTCTCACTTAAAACCTCACAAAGCCCAATGACAACTCGGTGACATGGCGAGTAGTGCCGCCATTAAATAAGTACCTGCTGGGGTCACCGCCCCTGACATTGGGAGGCAGCATTGTCAGTACTGACACAAGGTTGAAGCCAAATGATGACGGAAAAGCTTGTGATCAGAGATTTGCAGATGGCAATATGATTATATTGTGTACGTCTGTAATACTGCGGAGCAGAAAGCAAACGGAGAAACTACTGCTCTACCTTATCTCCAGAACAACCACCATGGCGAGCAAACCCTTACAATTTGCCCCAAGTTCCTGGCGTCCCTTAAATGGGACAGGGGTGCGAAGAATCTCTGGGCTCAAAATGGTGTTCACTTTTAAAATTGCAACTTGGAATGTCAGAACTCTGTATGAAGCTGGCAAATTAAGAAATGCCACAAGAGAAATGAAGAGGCTGGGCATCCGGATTTTGGGAATTTGCGAGACAAGATGGCCAGGATCTGGAAAGTGTCAACAAGATAATATGACAATGTATTACTCTGGGAATGATGAGAACAAACATCGACATGGTGTAGCTGTAATAGTAGATGAAGAAATCAATAAATCAGTAATAAATTGGATTCCATTTTCTGAAAGGATAATGCTGTTACAACTTAAGGGAAACCCCGTTAACATAAATATCATCCAAGCTTATGCACCCACAGCTGACAAAAGTGAAGAAGATGTTGAAGAGTTTTATGAACACCTAAAACAGATTAAAAACCTAACAAAGAAACATGATATAAACATAGTGATGGGTAACTTCAATGCAAAAGTGGGAAGAGGGGGTGATGGAGAAATTGTTGGCGAACATGGCTTAGGCACCAGAAATGACAGAGGAGATCGCCTAGTCCAATTCTGTCAGGAAGAAGATCTAACAATAGCAAATACCTGGTTTAAACTTCCACCAAGAAGACTGTACACTTGGAAATCACCTCAAGATAACCAACATAATATTGTCAGAAATCAAATTGATTATATACTGATAAATAAGAGATTCCACAGTAGTATAAAGAGTGCAAAGACTTATCCTGGAGCAGATATCTCATCAGACCACAATCCCATAGTTGCAGAAGTACGTCTTAGATTAAAATCAGCTAAAAAATCACAAAAGAAGAAAAAGAAAATTGATGTAGAAAAACTGAAAGACCCGAACATAAATAAAAGTGCCAAGACACAGCTTAACCTGCGATTACAACAGATTAACATAGAAGAAAATAAAAGTGTGGAATCTCTTTGGAATAGCTTAAAGAATGCCATCGTAACAACAAGTATTGAAGAAGTAGGTTATGTGAATAATATAAAACAACAGGAATGGATGACAGATGAGATTCTTTCTCGTATTGATACAAGAAGAATGTATAAAAACAAAGAGCTAGCCAGGTATACAGAAACACATAACATCATCAAGAAAAAAATAAAAGAAGCCAAGGAAAATTGGATGAAAAATTTATGTACTGAAATTGAACTACTTCAGAAACAACATGATAATTTCAATCTGTATAAGAAAATCAACGAAATTTCCGGAAAACTGAGGAAAAAGCAAATAGTGTCTCTAAGAGACGAAAATGGAAAAATAGTTCTAGAAGAAGAGAATAAAGCACAGATTTGGATAAAATATGTAACAGAACTTTTCAATGATACTAGACAGAAGCCTATAAATATAAAAGATAACATTCAAGGACCAGCAATCATGAAATGCGAAATAGAGAATGCTATACAAACAAGTAAAACAGGAAAAGCCAGTGGACTAGATGGTGTGCAAACAGAATTTTTAAAATTAATAGAACCAGATAACATCAAACTTCTTGAAAAACTATTTAATGAAATATATGAAAGTGATGAATTTCCATCAGATTGGCGCAAATCTACATTTATCACTATCCCAAAGAAACCCAAAGCGAATTCCTGTGGTGACTTCCGACTTATTAGTTTAATGAGCCAAACATTAAAAATATTTTTGAAAGTAATTCAGAATCGCATTTATAAAAAAAGTGAAGAAACTCTAAGTGAAACACAATTTGGCTTTAGGAATGGTTTTGGTACTAGAGAGGCCCTTTTCTGTACCCAAATATTGATACAAAAATGCATAGAAAAACAGAAATCTGTCTTTATGTGTTTCATAGATTTTGAAAAAGCATTCGACAAAGTCAGACACACCAACTTAATAGAAATCCTTCACCAAATAAGGCTAGACGAACAAGACATAAGACTAATAACAAATCTGTATTGGAATCAGTCAGCTACCGTTCAATTAGACAACATTACCACCAGTGATATTAACATCAAAAGAGGAGTGAGACAAGAATGTGTGCTCTCACCACTCCTGTTCAACATATACGCAGAGGTAATCTTTAAAAAAGCATTGGAAGAATGTCCAGAGGGAATCGCAATAAATGGAAAGATTGTTAACAACCTACGATATGCAGATGACACCGTGCTAATTGCAGATAACATTATGGATCTCCAAAAACTCGTTGACAGAGTATACATAGAAAGCCAAAGAATGGGAATAAATATAAACATCAACAAGACAAAATACATGATCATCAGCAAATATCCAGCCTCATCAATGAAACTGACACTCAATGGGAAAAATATTGATCAAGTGTCAAGATATAAATATCTTGGTTGCTGGCTTAATGAACGGTGGGATCCAGAAATAGATATAAAGACAAGGATTGAAGTTGCACGGCAGTCCTTCATGAAAATGAGAACATTATTCTGCAATAAAGACCTAAACATGGAAGTCAGATGCCGAATGCTGAAATGTTACGTGTGATCTGTTCTGCTCTATGGAGTTGAAACATGGACATTGAAGGCGACAACCATCAAGAAAATCGAAGCCTTTGAGATGTGGCTATACAGAAGAATGCTAAAGATATCATGGACAGAAAAAATTACCAATGAAGAGGTCTTAAAATCCATTGACAAAGCTAAACATCTTGTACAAATAATCAAGAAATGAAAAACATCATATCTTGGCCACATCATGAGAAACAGCAAATACCAACTTCTACAAACTGTTTTGGTCGGAAGAATTGATGGCAAAGGAACTAGAAGAAGAAAAAGAATATCATGGTTTGACAACATCAAGACGTGGACAGGAAAGAGCAGTGCACAACTGCTCAGATTAGCACAAGAGCACAGTTTGTTCGCCAAGATGGTCGCTGACCTTCGATAGAAGATAGCACAATAAGAAGAAGCCTGTCTTCATTTAGTTTTGAGATGTCTCTAGCTTTTTGGAATTTTCCTTTGTACTTCTGTTTCAGTTTTATATGCATAATCACTAAACTGTGGTGTGAATCAATATCAGCTCCTTGGAATGATCTGCACTGTTGAACTGAGGTTCTCCATTTCTGGTCTATTAATATCAGGTCAATCATATTCCTGTGTTTTCCATCGAAGGAGCGGCACATCCATTTACGACAATCTTTTTTGTTGGAATTTGGTATTGCAAATCATCAGGTTGTTATCCGTGGCAAATTCCAGAAGCATCTCTCCACGTTCATTTCTTTCTCCATATCCAAATTTTCCCATAACCTTTTCCCATCCTGTGTTCTTTTTGCAAATCTTTGCATTCCAATCTCCTCCAATGATGAATATATCCTGCTTCAGCACCTCATCAATTACTAGTTACAGATCCCTGTAAAATTTCTCAATGTTTTCATCTGCACTCTCTGCAGTGGGCGCATATATTTGAATGGTTATGATATTAAATGGTTGGGCACTGAATCTTGCAACCATTATTCTTTCACTAACTGGTTTGTATCCTATCATTGCCTGACAGGCCTTGTTATTTAGCAAGAAACCTACGCCTGCTTCATGCTTACTTTCATTTCGTGACCAGAGAACTCTTCCACCATTTGATTTCCCTGACAATGTCCATCTCATTTCTGAAATACCCAATATATCACATCTGAAAAAACATGCCATACTCTTCAGTTTCTACCCCAGTTAGAGCATCCTCCTAAGTTAACCAAGTTTCACTGATACCAACAATATTTGAAGAGAATGAGTCACTCAATGCCACAACATCATTCCTTTTATTCCTAATGTTCTTAGCATTTGAATAAAGCAAAATCAGTCCAATGGCAGGATTCATATAGGTATTATTATTATTTCCCTCATACTTCACATGGCTCTGAAATATGGCATACACCCTCTCATTTCTCAAGGCACTATCCCCACATGAGACCATTCCTGTCATGTTCTACTGTTCAATTCTAGTTTCCCTGACACTCACCTGTCCAGAAAAACAGTCTCTACAAATGCCTGATCCTTCTGCATTGAAATGTAATCCATCTCTCGCATAGAGCTCGTTTCTATCCTCAATCGTACTCCAGGATATACATATTCCAGATTTCTCTTCCTACACATTAAATAAAACTAACAGAAGTTTTTATGTGACCCGCATTGTCAAGTTTGTTTCAATGGCACCTTCAAATAAGGTATGAAGTGCTACTAAGTACTGAAGAGACACCCATCTAGTATATAACAGGATATGACATCTTGAATTTCCAAAAAAAAGTATGAATTCAGCAGTTCAACACTTCTTCCCCTTCAAATTTCCTTGAAATGATAAATAATAGAGTAATTCTCTCCAAATAATTCCATGTTCAAACAATTATAACACATTAAAACTCATGTAGGTTTATCTAACGACAGTAGTTACAAATTTTAACTGAAAGTTTTTGTTCACTTTTTTATTTATTTTATTTTTTGTATATGTATAGCTCCCACCCACGAAAGTTTTTTTTCCATAAACCTATAGTACATTTGTACCATGGGTGGAATTTGTTAAAAATAAATTATATTTGAAAAGAAAATGTGTTTAATTCTTTATCCAAGTGTAAGCAAACAAAGCTTCATAAGTAGGCTGCTTGTATATAGCTGTTGACTTCACTTCAGTTGCATCAATATCCCATAATGCAGAAACTTTATGGAAGGTCCACTATATTTAAATTAATCCGGATTAATTTAAACTTTATCAATTTCTTGTCAGCTCTTACTAACAAGACATACATTTTCCATATACAAGGAGTGAAAAGGTTTATCACCTTATTATTAAAATACACTGCATCAGAGATAATGTTAAGTTTTTTCACTTGGTTACAAAGTAAATTATATTTCACAAGAAATTATATTCTTGTTTAATTCCTTCCTCATGTGTAAGCATGTGAAGTGCCTTCAACAACTAGGCTAACTGTACATAAAAGCTGTTTTCACTTTACATCAAATGCCTCAGTATTCCATATATCACTTCTGCATTGATTCAACACTGTAAATTATATTCTGGATCAGAGATAATCATTGAAAGTTGTCACTTGGTTACAAAGTAACCAAGTGACAACTTTCATCTTGTAATCATTCACTTGATTACAAGTGAAAATTCTCTGGATTACAGATAAATAATTATCTGTAATCCAGAGAATTTTAATAAGAAGGTATATTTTATTATTTGTATAAGGAAAATATGGCTTCTACACTGATACAAACTTGGTATTTTCCTAGGTCTGGATATGACAAAACTTCAATAAAGGCTAAAACTGGTCTGAGAGTGGCCTTTCCCATAATGTTTTTGTATTACAGGATATTGAGGAAAATGATGTCAACAGCTTCTATATATATATATATATATATATATATATATAAGTAATTAGTAGTGAAGATGTTTCACAAAGTAAACTTTGCTTAGAGCTGGGTAAAGGATTTCACAAGAATATAATTTCTTGTCAAATTTAATATACAAATGTTAATGAGTTTTTAGAGTAGACTTTGAATCAGACAACTTAGCTGAAAGAAACAAAGTAAAACAAATCTGAGTTTGTCACATTCATATACATTTTCTGCAATTATCTTTGAAACAATTTTGAAGCCACATCAGCTAACTAATCATAAGTCCAAACAAGTGTGTCGCAATACCTGATGAAGTAATTTTGGTCCTTGGTTTGGAAAAGTATCATGTAGACATAACTGGTACTACTGACTAAATCTATAATAACATCCAATAATAAATATAGGATATTATTTTCAGATAATAATATTCAAATAAATGAAGGAGTAGCAACAGCATTTAATACCAAATGTGAAAAGAAACATCTTGATTGAAATGCAATTTCAATTAGTTATGTGGGCAAGCTTCAAACTCTTATTCATCAATTTTAATACAAATACAAATTAATACAATTAAATACAAATTTAACTTATATGAATTAAATTAAGAAAGAAAGTAATATTAAACTTCATATTAGAACTGAATATATCATATTTTGCTCTTTTCTATATGCGGATGTTGAACTCCTAAACATATTCAATGCAAGTGCACAGGATTCTATAACTAAATTGAATTACAGCTGTAACAAATTGGACATGAAAATCAGCAATACTATGAAATATTATGCAACAATATTTCATATCAATACTATTTCAACTATTTAAGCATTTTTCAGTGAAGATGATAAATTAAATAAACAACAAAATAAGAAAACTGGTGGGGAGTCAGCTGAATAAATTTATATGGAATAACAGAGAAATTAGCCAAAACACTAAAGCAGCTGTATATAAGACAGCGATCAACTGGTTTTAACTTATGGATTAGAGATAGGTTTGAATGAAACAGTTGATCAAAGGCTGGAGCCCACACATATGAGAATTCTGAGAAAAATTAGGGAAATGAACAAATGGGGATGGCAGAATCATATTAAAAATGAAGATATTAGGAAGAAATTTCAATGTTAGAATTTCAAGCATGTGTAAGCAGAGCTAATCACTGGTAGTATGGTACACATAGACTAAATGGGAGAGAAATTTAGCAGAACAGGTGTTTGATGCTAAGATGGCAGTAAAGAGACCTTTAGGAAGACCAAGATCTATGTGGCCTAAAATAAGAAGTGAAACCCTAGAGGACCAAAATATTAGATATACTGTAACAATAATGGAGTGCTGACAAGTAAGACTAATTTGGAGGAAAACAGTTGATAAGAGATTAGTAATTATGTAAACTTAATTATGTACTGTCATAAAGTCTATACATCCCCTTCAAGGTACACATCAGGAAACAGATAATGATGGTTTGGACAGTGATCTAAGATTCTTTTCTGATAATTTTTACCTCATATCCTTCTTTGATATTAACCAACCACCCTTTTTCAACACTGCTCTCATTAAACTTGTTTACGTAAAAAAAAAAAACTTATTAAGAGGCAAATAATTATTGTGAACAACAAAAAAAAAAAACATAATATAAAAAAAATATTCCACTTACTAATGTTGCTATGCTGTTTCTATTTAGATTTAACTCCAATAGCCAGTCTAATCCTTTGAGATTTTTTACATGCGTTAAATTGTTGTATGATAAGTTGAGAACTCTTAATTCTTGGAGGTGATTAATATTACATATTTCTGCTATCTGTAATTATATAAATATACATATTCATATGTGCAGAGTGAATGTTATGATGTACATATAAGATTATAACTTTTAAGTAATACATATATAAATGATTGGTGTGAATTAAAAAATTTACCATTCAGCTCATGTGTCTGTAAAGTGCTTTATATTTTGAATAAAAAAATTATTAAAAATGGGTTATACAACTCATGCACAGATGATATATGACAGTCTCTGAAACGGTTTATATATACATCTCTCTCTCTCTCCACACACACACACATACATTTTGTTAATTGGTAGGAAATGTCTGTTCTGAATTATGAATTGGAAAATATTTACAAAATTAACGTTACAGGGTGTTCGGGATAAATTTGACATATTTATAATTAATTATATTTTTCCGTAAGTTACATGTATTAACACACACTTCTCTTCATTTAAAAGTTTGGACCCTTCTTCATTCACATACAAGATGTCAGAAAGGATGGATAGCTGGAACCCACCTGAATCATGGAAGAGAATAACTTGTATCATGATGATTCGTGCCCGCCATCAAACTAAGGATATTACGACTGCTGCCCAATGCTCCCTGAATACAGTAAAAACAATCAGGCATGAACTAGAGACTTGCAATGGTGACTACGAGGATGTAGCAAGAAGAAAGATCCCTAGCAGACGATCTGATTGCGTTCGTACAGCAGAATTCCTCGCAAATCTGCAGGAACAGGTGTTGAAGAACCCTGGCATTGGAATTCGGGCTTTGTTCGTGGAGTTGCTAACTGTAGTCAAGCCCTGGATAACAAGGGTAGCCAATGGTAGGCCGTATGTATGGCAGCAGGATTCGGCCCCTTGCCACACCTCTGGGAAAAGTCAAAAATGGTTGTCTGAAAATTTCTACGACTTCACCAGTCCAAATGTTTGGCCTCCAAACTCCCCAGACCTTAACCCCATGGATTATTTTGTATGGGGCGCAGTTGAAAAAGACACCAATCGCACTTCCAGTAATACAAAAGCCCAGTTAATGGATAAAATTAAAACAGTTTTTGCGGCCCTTCCCAGGGAGACTGTAGCATCAGCTTGTTCGAGGTTCCGAAGCAGAATTGAAGCTGTGATCGATGCTAATGGTGGTTATTTTGAGTAAATCTTGTTGATAGTATTGTAATTAACTCTGCCTGTAATGTTTTTTTGTCAATTCATTAAATTTAATAGATACAAAGAAGATTTTCTTTTTCCTTACGAAACTGTCAAATTTATCCCGAACACCCTGTATATTACAACAAAACAAAGTTCTTTTATTTCATAAAGAAAATTCTAAGGCAATGGAATTTTAAAAAATTACTCATCTGTTCTTGTCATTCTGATCATTTTTTTTAACCTTGGTTATTATGCTGAAAATTAAAATGAATATGTAGTGAAGGACTATCATAATGTGTGATCTTCCTCACTGATAATTGCATTTTCATGATGATACAATTATCAGAGAACAAACAAATTCAGGCCTTAGAGCTACTTCTTCCATCTCACCTTTAACCCGGCATTAGTAAGGTGGGAAAATGTAAATAAAGTGGTACGGTGGAGTCCCATACTAAATTTGCTTGCGCGCAACAGCCTGTCATCTATGGTGTCGAGTAGCGGGTTATGGGAGGAAAAGCTATACTGAGGCATGACACACTGCCACATGTTGTTAAAAAGTTATTATAGTCAATTTAAAATCTTTGAGGTCTGTGACACCCCACCTTACTAATGCCTGGTTAAGCTATCAAGTGATAAATAAATTCATTCAAATAAACAAAACAAAGTATACCTGATAGATTACTATATGTTATTCATAGTTCTCATTACTCATTATTCTCATTCATACAGTATCCAGTGGTAGATGTATTTCATCACCTAGTGAAACATCACCACCCTGCTTTTTGGAGATGTTTTCTTCTCACATGTAGTTTGGGTGATGACCTTGCTGGGCATGTGGGGGGGGGGGGGGTGGGGGGGGGGGGGGGTGGGGGGGGGGGGGGGTGGGGGGGGGGGGGGGTGGGGGGGGGGGGGGGTGGGGGGGGGGGGGGGTGGGGGGGGGGGGGGGTGGGGGGGGGGGGGGGTGGGGGGGGGGGGGGGTGGGGGGGGGGGGGGGTGGGGGGGGGGGGGGGTGGGGGGGGGGGGGGGTGGGGGGGGGGGGGGGTGGGGGGGGGGGGGGGTGGGGGGGGGGGGGGGTGGGGGGGGGGGGGGGTGGGGGGGGGGGGGGGTGGGGGGGGGGGGGGGTGGGGGGGGGGGGGGGTGGGGGGGGGGGGGGGTGGGGGGGGGGGGGGGTGGGGGGGGGGGGGGGTGGGGGGGGGGGGGGGTGGGGGGGGGGGGGGGTGGGGGGGGGGGGGGGTGGGGGGGGGGGGGGGTGGGGGGGGGGGGGGGTGGGGGGGGGGGGGGGTGGGGGGGGGGGGGGGTGGGGGGGGGGGGGGGTGGGGGGGGGGGGGGGTGGGGAAGCATTAGTGAAACCTGGCTATCAGAATCAAATATGGTAACTGGGATCAAGTGTAATTGGTATACTATTTTTAGGAATGAAAGATAATATAGGAGAGGAGGGGGAAGTACTACTAATGATATAAGACAATTTAAGTCCAGTTAGGGTAGAAATGCAAGAAAACAATGCTACATTGGTCCTAACTGGACCAATGTAGCAGCAAGTTTGAGGCTATCTGGTGTGAAGTGGAGGCTAACAGAATAAAATGTATGGTTGAATGTTACTACAGACCTGGCAGCTCAGTTACAGGAGAGGAAGAAATGCACAGCCAATTTAACCTAATGGGTACTAAATGAGTGATCATTATTATCCAAACATTTGATTGGGCAGAAGAGAAATCTTATTATTATTTTGGAGTTAAAGACCCATCTGGGAGGAACTTTTATCACACACACAGCTCATCAATACCGTGTCTTAAACACATTCAAACAAAAATTCAGACACCACACTCTCAGGCAAGGCATTCCAATCATTTACAACGCTGCATGAAAAAAACACCCTCTTTATACAGTTTCCAGGAATCACCTCTGGTTCTCCACCGATCTCCCACTTTTTTCTGTAGAACTTCTCCCGCATTGATCTTATAACAACCCCTTACTAACTTGTAGGTCTCTATCATATCTCCCCTCTTCCTCCTGTCCACCAGACTCTGCAAATTACATCTTCTCAATCTTTCCTCATACTCGACATTCCAGAGGCTAGAAACTACCTTAATTCTAGTAGCAAGGCTTATACGTTGGTCAGACATAACTGGTAATTAGTTTACGGAATTAACAACGCATATAAAGTATATTAATTAAAGGTAATTTTAATGAATAACTTCTATATTTCGGCAACATCACGCTGCCATCTTCAGGAATATAAAGATATGGCATGTGCATGCAGGCACTCACAAAGCAAATGAGGAAGAAAGCAAAAAACTAATATTGTTCCTAATGGTGCCCTCTCACAGGCTAATTTGGTAGTCTTGGCAGTTGGGCTGAAGTTCTCATAATGTCTTCTTCTTCTACAGCTTCTCCCACTTAAGTGGGGTCACTGTTTGTTATGAGTCTCCTCCACACCTTCCTGTCTTGGGCTGTCACCACATCCAAGTTCTTCATCTTCAAGTCCTCTTCTACCAGCTCCCTCCATCTCTTCTTTGGCCGCCCACGCTTCCGCCTTCCTTGCACATCCATCTGCATGTCCCTTCTTCCCACATATTCGTCCTCCCTCCTCATCACATGACCAAATCATCTCAAGTTCTCATAATGTAAGTCTCCCAAATTTGGGGTAGTTTCATGCACCCAAATTTGTTGAGGTTAGGAACGTTTTTTAGGGCTGCTGAAGATTCTTTGAATAATCTTTCGTATTTAAACTTGCTGCGATGTATTATAATTCTGTTAACTAATTACCAGAAACTGTCTTAGTCAGTCGCCTTTGGATCCTTTCCAACAACTCTTCATCCTTCTGAAAACAAGGTGACCAAATCTGGGCACAGTAGTCCATGTGTGGCCTAATCAAAGCCATATACAATGGAACAAGAATCTCCCTACTTCTACACGTCAGTGTCCTCCTCATCATTCCCAGAAGTCTTTGTGTTGTCTTCACAATTTTGGCTATGTGTACCTTAAATTTCAGATCATTATCCACTATCACCCCCAGATCTCTTATTTCTTCCATCTCCAACAATACATCCTCACCAAGCATAAATTCTGCATCCCATCTTTGTTATCCAAATTTTAAAACCTTACATTTTGCAACATTGAACTCACATCCCCATTTCTATGCCCAATCACTCAATTTATTAAAGTCTTCTTGTAAGGCCACAACATTTTCCCTACTCTTCATGGTTCGTCCCAACTTTGCATCATCCGCAAACATCTGAATATCTCCATCCAAATCTTCACCAATATCATTAGTATACAAGTTAAACAGACCCCTGATTTGGAGACAGATAGCCAGTCTCCAATTCAATGCACTAATCAAACATTCAACCCTATCTGCTCTAGTTTGACTGTCAACTTATCATGAGATAATCTATCAAAAGCCTTTGTGAAATCCAAGTGTATTACTGTGTATCCTTCTCCTCTGTCCAAGGAAGCAGTCACTTTATTGTAATAAGTAAGTAGACATGACCTCCCTTTAGCAAATCCATGCTGTCCATCAAAGATAATACCACTGTTGTCAACCCAATTCTGGATCCTAGTTCTCACGAGCTTCTCCAACAACTTAATCACAACACCTGACACCCAGATAGGCCTACAGTTTGATGTTTAAGTTCAATCACCTCCTTTATGAAGTGGCACAATCTTGCCCTCCTTAGGAACTTGACCGAATGCTAGACTCATATTAAAAAAATATGTCAAGACTCCCTGGCACATTCCTTCAGAATACATGGTGATATATTATCAAGTCCCACAGCCTTATTAACATCTAGTTGGCTCAACTCCCCATACACCTCTTGCTCACTTATAGTCAGTCTCTCTGCCGCATCATCAACTGCTCTCAATCTCTCCATGATTGAAAGACCTTTATGAACTGCTCATTTAGTATCTCCACCACATATTCTGCAACAACTGTCTTTATACCATTTTCTCCAATCAATGTCATCCTTCCATAATCATTCTTTTGCTGGCTACATAACAAAAGAACTCCTTAGGATTCTTTTTGGCTTCATTAGCTAACTGCTGTTCATACCTCACTTTAGCCACCCTCACCAACCAAGTCACCTGCCTTGCCTGGTCTTTGTAAACCTCAGAATTAGTTATTTCCATTTCTCTTATGCTGCCTCCATAATGCCTTTTTCTCTGTATCATGCTTAATCTCTTTATTCATCCATCTCACACCTACCTTATTTAAAATTCTCACCCTTGGAATATATTTAGACATTGCATCTACTAGATAGTTTTTGAAAATCCTCCAAGCTGCATTGATCTCTTTTCCAGCTAATTCCTCATTCCACGCTGTGCACGCAAACTGTCTCCTGAGCTCTTCATAATCACCCCCCCCTTGTAGTTCCACATATACCCTTTTTTCACAGGGGTCCTTGTACTGCTGGCAAACACCCAAGTAATCACCTCATGGTCACTTTCACCAATTGGTGGATGATTTGATACCTCATTGATAATTACATCCTCCGATGAGATGACCAAATCCAAGACCCTTAATCCTCGTGTGCCCTGTGTTACATACTGCCTGCGGTAGTTATCCCTCAAAAACTCAAGAAACTCATTTTCTTTACTTCCAGTTGCTATCTCTTCATTCCAGTCTATATTGCCATAATTAAAATCACCCATAATGATCACCCTTTTCTCATTTGCTTGGCTTATTTGACTATACATTTCATAATCACCACCATCCACATTATCTATAACAACATCCAACCAAGTATTTGAGTCCATTCACCTCTATCTCACACCATACTGCCTCAAAATCACTGGCACTATTTCCCTCTTGCATCTCTACTTTGTATGGACATAACTCTATCTCTAAAATTAATAGCACTCCCCCCTTCCCATTTTATCCTCACGAAACACATCATACCTTCCATCTCTATTCCTGTCAGGATGTCATCCTCTTCCAACCATGTCTCACTTATTCTAACAATCTTTGGGTGAACAGATGCAATTAGTGCAACCAATTCATCTGCCTTGTTTCTTATACTTCTAGCATTTGTATACAAACACAACAGCTCGTTTCTGGATCTACAGCTAGTTCCACTGATACCACTCATTCGATGTGTTCTCTCCATGCTCATCTGGGGTCATTTCCCTTTCTGCTTATTCATTTTAGAATCCTCTTCAATTCCAACTGTTTCTTCTTGATCCCAGGTCATCCACCTTTCTCACGCTGTGTACTTGTGTCCACAATGAGCCTCCCTGTTTCCATGTTCCTCTTGCACACCCATTCTCTCATTTTCTATACTCATGCCACTCACTTCCCCATTCATAACCACCTTTTCAATCCCTCCTTTCTTACTCTCCTGCTCTTCCACATCACTTCTCCCGATATCCATTCTGACGTGCTTTGGCCTCAATCAAATCATTTATACCTACTAAAACCATTAACTCCATTGCTCGCTCCCTTCTCATATCCAATGCCTCAATCACTCTACTCATTTTACCACCTGGAAAACCTACCTTGTGCATCCTATCATCCAGCACACCTATAATAATGGAGTCGCCATACAACGCCACTCACTCGTCTTTCGTTAACTCTTTTGTGCCATCATGATTTGTTTTAATCATTTTTACCCAAATTTTCTTAATTTCATTCCACATCCATTTCATCTCTTGCCTCATCCAATCCATTACAACTTCCGAATCTCGCGTCATATTCTCTCTATCATTCAATCTTTATAATTTTCTAACTGCTTGATCCCCTCTTCTTATTTTCACTCTCACTAATCCTTTTCAGTTTCCATACTTTCGGTCCATGCGTCCAACTTTCGCTATGATTCATTCTTTCGATTTTTTCCACTTTCAAATTTTGCGTCACTCTATTTCCAGTTTCATTCGTTCTCTCAATTTTGTTTCATTACGCCACTCTCGCCTCACTTTCGTCCGTTTTACTATCCATAACGGTTTTCAAATCACTCGTTTTCTTTTTTTACTGATTTTTTAACATTTTTTCACCCCTCTTTCACATCAGCCTTCTCTTATGATAAGAATTATTATTATTATAATTATTATTATGGGCAACTCCAAGGGGTCCTTAGACTCATCGAGGGAGGCCCTAACATCATGTCAAGAACAATTATTCAACATTCACACAGTATCTTTCATACTTTGCCTTGATTTCATTCACAGTCATGGCACCCACAACAGACTCTAGCAGCTTATTCCACTCATTTACCACTCTCCAAGTAAAAAACCTAGCTCTAACACCCTTGCTAACCATACTGTTGCCCAGTTTCCATCGATGGCCCCTAGTCCTCCCACCACCAGTCCTGTTCTCAAAAATATCCTCTGAATTCATCTTATAGAACCCTTCAGTAATTTGAATGTCTCAATCATATCACCCCTTTCCGCCTATCAACCAATTTCTGCAACCCACAAATCTTCAACCTGTTCTCATAAGGTTCATTCCATAGACCTGCTATCATCTTGGTCACTTACCTCTGGATCCTCTCCACCTCCTCCCCATCAAGAAGAAACCCTGCTACCCAGATCTGGGCACAATAGTCAAGATGGGGCATTATCAAGGCTCGATACAGAGGAACAATAACTTGCTTGTCTCTGCTCGTCAAAGTATTCTTCAGTAACCAAGCGATTTGATGAGCAGATTTAGCCACTTTTGCAATGTGCCCCCTAAACTTCAACTCCTATCCACCAACACTCCCAAATCTCTGGCCTTGTCAATCTCCTGGAGTACAGTTTCACCAATGTGGTATACTGCTGCTAATCTTTTAACCCCAAAATGCATAACCTTATATTTTGCCACATTAAATTGACATCCATTCTTCTTAGCCCAGTCCTCCAATCTATCCAAATCATCCTGCAAAATTTTGACATCATGTGTATTCACTATTGCTCCACCCAACTTTGCATCATCAGCAAACAAATGAACAGTTCCTCTCAGATCCTTTCCTATATCGTTAATGAACAAATTAAATAGTAGTGGTCGAAGAACAGAATCCTGCTGAAAAGGATTAAATATAACGTGATAACGTTAAAAATAACGTGATCCTGCTGATAAAGGATTAAACTAAATCTATTATATTATAACAGAATCCTGCGACACACCACTACTGAATAAACTACTCTCTGATATCTCTCCATCAACCACTCTCCTATCCATCTCACCCTACATCCATCCCCATATGCTGCAGTTTACTGATTAGAATTCCATGTGGTATCCTGTCAAAGGCCTTAGCAAGGTCCAGCAGTATCACTGTAAACCCATTACCCTTATCCAGTTCTGCCGTCACTGTGTTATAAAACATGAGTAAGAACAGAATGAAGAGCAATTTATTTAATTATTATGAGACAACTTTCTCAAGCAGCATGTGTAAGAAGGAACTCGAGGTCAAAGAGTGTTGGATTTGTTCATAGCATCAGAAGGGGGTCTCTGTTTAGAATAGGACTATTTTACCACCAATTGGTGAGAGTGATCATGTTGTGCTTTCTTGGGAAAACACATTATATTGATGTTTCCATTAGAACAGGTTACATGCTGAACTACAAAGCTAGAAATTATGATCAACTTAGGAGAATACTACCTTTGTCCCATGGTATCAGTTACTGAATGGGAAAAATGTCAGCAATGCATGGGAGTCTTTGAAAAAGTGCTTAAATCAGGCAGTATCTGAATGTATCTCTAGTGTTTGAAGAATAAATATGTTGGAAGTGAAATGGATGTGCAACCTTATTAAGCAAGAGATCCACAAGAAGGAGATGATGTGGAAAGAATATCGTGAGAATAAGAGTGAGAGAAGTTATGAAACATATAAAGTTCAGGCCATGAAAGTAACGATTATTGTACAGAAAGCCAAATCAGAGTATGAAAAAAAAAAAAAAATTGGCCATGCATGCTAAAGACAATCCAAAAGAATTTTATCATTAGGCCGCAAGCAAAAGAAAGAATGAATGTGAAAGAATAACTTTATTGAATGCAGATGATATTCTATTATCAGAAGCTAATGAGATTGTTCAATTAATGAGTGTTCACTTTGCTAAGATATATCAACCAGGTGTATGTAACATAGTGCTACTGCTATATTGGATAAAGAGTTACAGGTGCATGAAAATGAGATTGAAGAGCTGTTGCATAACCTAGATAAGAATTTGTCAATGGGAATAGATGAAATATCAGCAGGTTTGCTACGGGAATGTTCAGCCATATTGGCTAGGCTTTTCACATGTTTGTATAACGTGAGCCTCAGCTCAGGAATGATACCACAGGAATGGAAGGAATGTATGATAGTTCCATTGCACAAGAGCAAAAACTGATGTCTAACTACCGACCTATCAGTATCTCTAGTGTGGGAGTGAAGATTTTAGAGAAGTTTGTAAGAATTTGCATACAGAAATGAGTAGACAAACAAGCTATACTCAGCAAGGAGCAGCATGGGTTTTGCTAAGGCATTTGATAGGATATCAGACGAAAGGCCGTTGCATAAACTGGAGAATATGGGATTGGAATATAAAATCTTGACTTGGAGCAACAGACAGTCGACAGACATATCAAGAAGTGGTATATGGTGGGTGATTTAAGGTGACCAGTGGTGGTGTACCTCATGGTTCAGCTCTTGGTTCATCATTGTTCAGTCTATACATTAATGACATTAGGAATGGTCTAACAGAAAATGTGCAATTCTATGTTGGCATTCAGGGATGCTACTGATATCCAGCACTTACAAAATAATATGAATAAGCTGGAAATATGGGCAAACAAAAATAGTTTATCGGTTTAATTTTAGTAGGTGTAAAGTTATGCACTTTGGCATGATGAGATTTCCAATGGCATATATCCTCGACTGGTGTCGAATCTAGCAGGTGAAAAGACATACTGTCAAAGAGCTCCTGAAAGATTTCTGATTTTTGATGATTTATTAAGTGTTTTCTTAGATTTAATTGTGTATTTTTAATATATTATTGTAGTTTTTTAGTGTAGTTATTGTACTAAAGCATTTTATAACATAATTTCAGAAATATTTTTAGTTTTTACTACTCTTAAAAATGGTGCTGAAAACTTGTTGTAACAAGGCAGTGGCTAAAGATAAAGTTGCTACTGAGGAGAGCAGTTGTCATGAACAAAAGCACTGCCAGTGGTGATGATGATAATTTATCTGAGGATACATTGACATTAGAAATAGCTCAGTTAAAAGAAATTATTAGGAAATCAACCAGGGAATTGGAAAAACGTTTGACTAAACTTTGACAGGATAAGAAAAAGGATCAGAACAAGAACAGACAGGAAAATACTAAACATGGTAATCAAAATATTAATAATAACAAGGTAAGTCAGTTAATATCTAAGAAAAAAGAGGTAATATGGTATGGTGACTCAATTTTAAAATTTGCGCTTGCTGAGAGAGTCACCACTTCTAGTTAACCAGGAGCGAAAATTAAAAATATGAAACATAATCGAAAACCAAAAAAGAAATTTAAAAGAAATGGTAGTTCTGGTAGGTACTAATAATTTAAGTGGTAACAAACATAGTACGAGAGAAGATATGAAAGGTCTGTTGGAAGAAGTGAGAAAGAATGTGAAAGAGTGAAAATTGTAGGATTATTACCTAGATATGATAGTACTAAGTTAAGAAGGATGGTGAATATAGCAAATAATTTCAATGCACAGGCTATGTAGAAGATACGGATGTGAGTTTTTAGACGTGTGGGGTGTGTTTGATGGCTGAAAAGATTTGTATAAGAATGATGGCCTAAACTTGAATTCATTTGGCATCGGACACCTCTAGAAATCAATTCTTGGTATGAGACCTAATGCAGAGGGGTCAGGAAAACTAGATCATCAAGGGAGGAATGGGAAAAATGTGTGTGAAAGTTCAGCTATGGTATGCAAACGTGATAAAGATATGATTGCCTTCGAACATGGTTATGTATGTGGTGAAGGAGTAGAAAAATATGCTTTGGGTTTGGACGTTTTAAGTATGTCTGAGGAGGGAAAAGAGAAAATTCTAGAACAAGACCAAAGAGATTCCATATCTAATTATAAGAATAGGCTAGGTTGTAATTTATTATGTCTATACACAAATGCCAGGAGCATTAGAAACAAAGGGGTCGAGTTTGTTGCTTTATTGAATACGATGTGACCTAAGGTTGTTGGTATTAGTGAAACCTGGCTATCAGAATCAGATATGGTAAGTGGGATCGAGTGTAACAGATATACTATTTTTAGGAATGACAGAGGAGATAGGAGAGGAGGAGTGCAACTAATGATATCAGATGACTTAGGTCCAGTTAGGGTAGAAATACAAGAAAACAATGATGGTAACAATGTCCCATTTAGTGATGAGTTTGAGTCTATCTGGTGTGAAGTGGAGGTTAACAGAATGAAATATATAGTGGGGTGTTGCCACAGACCTGGCAGCTCAGTTGTAGCGATGAAGAAATGCATTGCCAATTTAGCCTTATGGGTACCAAGTGAATGACCATTATGGTTGACTTTAATTTTCCAAACATTGATTGGGTAGAAGAGAAATCTCATGATAGGAAACAATAGGAATTTATTGAATTGTTGCAAGACAACTTTCTCAAGCAGCATGTGAAAGAAGGAACTCATGGTCAAAGAGTGTTGGATTTGCTCATAGCGTCAGAAGGGATCTCTGTCAAGAAATGGCTATTTTACCACTAACTGGTGACAGTGAGCATGCTGTTCTTTCTTGGGAGGTATCTACTAGTATTGAAGCTCTGATTAAAACAGGCTACATGCTGAACTACAAAGCTGGAAATTATGATCAACTTAGGAGAACACTATCTTTGGTCCCATGGTATCAGCTACTGAATGGAAAAATTGTCAACAATGCATTTGAATCTTTGAAAATGTCTTGAATGAGGCAGTATCCAAATGTATCCCTAGTATTCAAAGAATAAATAGGTTGGGAGTGAAATGGATGTACAACTTTATTAAGCAAGAGTTCCACAAGAAAAAGATGATGTGGAAAGAATATCATGAGAATAAGAGCAAGAGGAGTTATGTAATATATAAAGCTCAGGCTAGAAAAGTAACGAGTATTGTGAAAAAAGCTAAAATGGTGTATGAAAAGAAATTGGCCATGCAAGCTAAAAGGCAATCCAAAAGAATTTTATCTTTATGCTGCAAGCAATAGAAAGAACGAATGTGGAAGAATAACTTTATTGAATGCAGATGGTACACGAGTGTCAGCAGCTAAGGAGATTGTTCAATTAATGAGTACTCACCTTGTTAAGATATATCAACCAGGTGTATGTAGCATGGTGCACAGTGCTACTGCTATGTTGGATGAAGAGTTAGAGGTTCATGAAAATTAGGTTGAAAGGCTGTTGCATAACCTGGATAAGAATTTGTCAATAGGGACAGATGGAATATTAGCCCATTTACTAAAGGAATGTTCAGCCAAATTGGCTAGGCCTTGTATAACTTGAGTATAACCTTGTATAACTTGAGTCTCAGCTCAGGTATCATACCTGAGCAGGAAGGGAAAATGTATGATAGCTACATTGCACATCGGTGGTGCAAAAACTTATGTGTGTAACTACCGACCTATTAGTATCTATGATGTGGCAGTGAAGATTTTAGAGAAGTTGGTAAAAACTCCCATACAGAAATGGGCAAACAAACGTGCTATACTCTGTAAGAATAGCATGGGTGAGTTTGCTAAAGGAAGGTCATGTTTTAGCAATTTGCTTATGTTTCATAATAATGTTATGGCCGAGTTGGATAAAGGGAATGGATACACTATGATAATGTTGGATTTTTCAAAAGCATTTGATAGGATACCACACAAAAGGCTGTTGAGTAAACTGGAGAATATGGGATTATATTCCAAGTCAAGAGATTGGAATATAATCTCTTGACTTGGATCAGGGAATGGTTGACAGACAGATATCAAAAAGTGGTATACAGTGGTTGAAAGTTTATTTTTCACTTGGTTAGACTATAATAAATTTAGTTTAATCCTTTATCCAAGTGTGAGCAAACAAAGTTTGCACCTGAAAGTATCTTCAGGACTGGGGTAAGGTAGTACAACACTGGACAACTCGTTGCAAAGGTGGACCAAGCTAACATCACTCCTATCTAAGTATCTCCCATAATGCAAAACACATCTCCTTGCAGATATGTATAATGTTATGCATTAAGGGAAGGGCCACTACTCAGACTAGTTTCGACCTTTATTGAGATCTCTTCAGTGGGAGCCAGGCCCAGAGTTGGAGATACCATGCAGAAGCAATAGCGATGTCATCTTTACCTATAGGAGTTGCCAAAAGTTTACAAAAGTTAATAAACTTTCAGGAGTTGCCTGAAAGTATCTTCAGGACTGGTCCTGAAGATACTTTCAGGTGCAAACTTTGTTTTCTCACACTTGGATAAAGGATTAAACTAAATTTATTATAGTCTAACCAAGTGAAAAATAAACTTTCAACATCTTTCTCTAAATCCAGAGTAATTGAATAAAAAGGTGGCACACCTTTTGGCAACTCCTATAGGTAAAGATGACATTGTTATTGCTTCTGCCTGGTATCTCCAACTCTGGGCCTGGCTCCCGCCGAAGAGACCACAATGAAGGTCAAAACTAGTCTAGGTAGTGGCCCTTCCCTTAATGCATAACATTATACATATCTGCAAGGAGATGTGTTTTGCATTATGGGAGATACTGAGATAGGAATGATGTTAGCTTGGTCCACCTTTGCAATGAGTTGCCAGTGTTGTACTACCTTACCCCAGTCCTGAAGATACTTTCAGGTGCAAACTTTGTTTGCTCACACTTGGATAAAGGATTAAACTAAATTTATTATGGTATAGAGTGGGTGCGAATCTGCCAGATTTAAGGTAACCAGTGGTGTACCTCAGGGTTCAGTCCTTGGGCCATTATTGTGCAATCTATACATTAAGGACATCAGGCAGGGTTATCATCAGATGTGCAATTGTTTGCCAATGATGCAAAGATAGGTAGGGAAATCAGGGATGCTACTGATATTCAGCAATTACAAAATGATTTGAATAGACTAGAAATCTGGGCAAATGAAAATGTCTATCAGTTTAATGTTAGTAAGTGTAAAGTTATGCACTTTAGTGTGATTAGAGTTCTAGCAGTATATTATATTAGTGGGGTTATGCTACAAGAAACCAAAGAGGCAAGGGATCTTGGTGTATTGGTGGATAAGAATATAAAGTTGAAAGGTCACATAGCAAAAGTTGCAAATACAACTCAGAGGATAATTGATATGTTGAAGCAAACCTTGACATGTAAGGATAAGGAAGTAATTTTGCCTCTTTATAAGGCTTTGAGAAGACCACACCTGGATTACTGTGTGCAGATTTGGTCTCCTGGGTTCCCAAGGGATAAAGAAGATGTAGAAAGGGTGCAAAGAAGAGTTACAAAGATTATATCTGGATTATGGAATTTAGATATGAGGACAGATTGCAAGCATGTGGATTGCAGATTCTGGTTAACAGGAGAAAGAGGGGTGATATGATGGAGGTCTATAAACTTTTGAATGGGTGTTATAGCATTTAGCATTTCAACTGATGAATTTTTTTGTTAAATGGAAGGTGGGAAAAGAACACGAGGGCATCCATGGAAATTAAAGTTGTTCACAGTCAAGAAAGGATAAGAGCTAGGTTTTTCTCACAGAGAGCAGTGAGTGAGTGGAATAATTTGCCTTTATGGGTAGTGAGTGCATCTAGTGTAAATGAATTTAAGGGAAGGTATGATAGCTGGTTTGGGTGATTTATAGCCTCCCTCGATGAGTCCTTGACTGTCTGGAGGTCTCAGATAACAATAATAATAATAATATATTAGTGGGGTTATGCTACAAGAAATTGATGAGACTAGGGATCTTGGAATAATGGTGGATAGGAATCTGAAGTTCAAAGGTCACATAGCAAAAGTTTCAAATACAACTCACAGGATAATTGCAATATTGAAGCAAATCTTGACATGTAAGGATAAGGAAGTCATTCTGCTTCTTTATAAGACACTGGTACAACCACACCTGGATTATTGTGTGCAGATTCGGTAGTCTGTATTGCAAAGGGATAAAGAAGCTCTGGAAAGGGTGCAAAAAAAGAGTTAGAAAGATTATATTCAAATTATGGGATTTAGATTGAGGACAGATTGCTAATTTGTGAATTACAGACTCTGGTTAACAGGAGAAAGAGTGGTGATATGATGGGGGGGTATATAAACTTTTGAATGGGTGTTATAGGATATTGTCTGATGAAATTTTTCATTATATAGAATGTGCATGGGGAATCCATGGAAGTTAAGTTTATTTGCAGTCAATAAAGGGTCAAGATCTAGGTTTTTCTCTAACAGAGTAGTGAGTGAGTGGAATAGTTTGCCTTTAGAGGTAGTGAGTGCATCTAGTGTGAATAAATTTAAGAGAAGGTATGACAGCTGGTTTGGGTGATTTATAGCCTCTCTTGATGAGTCCTTGACTCCCTGGAGGTCTCAGATAATAATAATAATTACTGTTTCTTTAAATTAAATTCCTGCATTGCCTATCAGGGCATGATGTAACCAGTCTAACAACAATAACAACCCAAACATGTACCAACCTTGTGCTTTGCCTTCCCATAAATACCCAAATCAAGTAATGTACATTTAGTGACATTTCAAAAGACTCCTAACCTGCTCTTAGAAAGAGTATCACTTCAATATCTGTTTCTCACATAGGGAAAGGGGTTTCTTCTCAGCCTTTGTCAAATCACACATACCCCTAATGGAGAAGGATATGGAAATGACACCATGATAGTCAGTCTTCCCTAACAGCTAAACCCTGAGTCACTCTCTGGATGCAAAAAAGACAAACTAACCATTTCATCCCTCTTACCCTTAATACAAAAGTGTAAGTCAAATATATATATATATATATATATATATATATAGACACACACACACACACAATAGGAAAAATAATAATAATATTAATAAAAAAAAAGAATAAGCAAAACACCATTGTCTCACTCAGAATCCACTTTTGGGAAGCTTTCCCCAAAACTGGAGGGAGACCCCCCCCCACACACACACACAAAAAAAAAAAAAGTGTAAGTCCCATAGGAAAATCCTGTTTGGGCTAGAACTATCTCTATAAACCCATCCTCGCCTTCAGGAAAGAAAATTTTGATCTTTCCTGTCATCTTCTCTCTTAAAGTCTTCACAGACGACTTCCAAGTCTGCTGCAGTAGACCTGTTGCTGGAAAAATTGATCATACCTGAAAAAAAAAAATGCTGATAATGACAGTACTCAAGAAACAAGATAGCAAGCAACAAAGGTACCAGTGAGAGAGTGGTCGAAAATTGCTGAAACCACTCTACCTATGACTATTAATAAATACAACCTTTTCTGTTTTTGGTGGGTGAAAATCTAATACCACTGACAAAAAAGTACAAATTATGCAATTAGTAAAAAAGATCTCATATTCAAACACATGCTGTTTTATAAAAAAAAAAAAAAACACTGGCTACTACTAATGATAAACAGCACAAAGAATGTTAAGTATATGGCCCAGTGGGTTAATGTCCATAAATAATGTAACTTTATTCCATAATTTTTTAAAAATTAATTTTAAAAAAATTATAAATTTCCTGTTTGAAAACAGCAATCATGTCAAAAGATACTGGGCACAACATCTGTTTTTTCGTGTTTCTACCACTTTTACATCTAGATGACATTAACATCACGGAAAAATAAGGCTGCCCTCTCGTCACCAGTCTTCTAATTAAACTCATGTACAAGTTTGAAACTATCATCACATTATAACATGAACAACTTACCGAATGCTGCTTATGTTTTTTGTTTTTTTTTTTACAGAGAAAACAACAGAAAAATCATTGACAACATAGATGACATCTCTATATCCTAGAATACTTGGTTAAAATGGTATCCCTATAAATGTGCTACTACAAACAATTTCATGTTGAAAGTTTATTTTTCACTTGGTTAGAGTATAATAGATTTAGTTTAATCTTTTATCCAAGTGTGAGCAAACAAAGTTTGCACCTGAAAGTATCTTCAGAACTAGGGTAAGGTGGAGCAAGCTACCAACACTCCTGTCTCAGTATCGCCTATAATGCAAAACACATCTCCTTGCGGATATGTCTAATGTTATGCATTAAGGGAAGGGCCACTACCTAGACTAGTTTCGACCTTTATTGAGGTCTCTTCAGTGGGAGCCAGGCCCAAGTTGAGATACCAGGCAGAAGCATTAGCAGGTCATCTCTACCTATAGGAGTTGCCAAATGGTGTGCCACCCTTTTTTAATAAATTACTCTGGATTTAGAGAAAGATGTTGAAAGTTTATTTTTCACTTGATTAGAGTATAATAAATTTAGTTTAATCCTTTATCCAAGCTTGCTCCACCTTTGCAATAAGTTTCCCTGGTGTTGTACCACCTTACCCCAGTCCTGAAGATACTTTCAGGCGCAAACTTTGTTTACTTACACTTGAAGAAATACATAATCTGACAAGTACTGTCAGATTATGTATTTCTAACAGCATCAATCCTAGGATTCTCCGCATCAAACTGTTTTGCTAACTTTTCTTTGCACCTTATGTGTTTAAGTGACAATATTACCTAATATTTTATTCTTGGAAAGTTTAATTTAAATTATAATCAAGTAAGAAAATTTTCTACCACCAACTGAGATTAGTTGTGCACACACATTCTTGAATGCTAATGTCTTACTTCCTAATATCTTCATTTTTAATATGATTCTACCATGATACCATCTGTTCACTTCCTTAATTTTTCTTGAAACTCGTTGATATCTTTGGTTTCTGTCTTTGATCAGATGTTTTATTTATAATCCAGCTCTCAGATCCATAAGTTAAAATAAGATAAAAGCCAGCCATTAAGCTATTGTTCCATTTTGCTCACCTTAACATTTGGAAAACTAATGGGGGTCATTAAAAGCCAGCTACTTGCTCAATAGCTGACACAAACAAGCCACAAATCTGCCAATGTTGCTTCATTTTGACACAAGCAAGCCATAGACAATTTGGCAAAACTCATGTGGTCATCTTGATATTTCCTAGGTATGTGATCAAGTCTAACATAGTTTTCTCATCAAGCACCCCAACTCCCTCCGATCTTTTATTATTTGTTCACCAGTTTCATCTCTGGTCATTTAGTGCATTTGATGTGAGTAGATATTTTCTTTCTAAGTGTTTGGGTACTCAGGACTTTCACTTACTCTTCCTTCCAAACCATAAATCCCATATACTCCCACTCTTAGAATTCTTACTAAATAGCTTAAGGAAATTACAACATACAATAGAATATACATTAAAATAACTTTTAATACACTTCCAATATTTCGGCAACATCATGTTGCCATTATCACAGGAACTTAAATCCAAGACATGTGCACGCAAGCACAACACACAGTAAATGAGGAACGAAGCAAGAAGCTATTCTTTCTCCTAAAAGTCCTGATGGTGTCCCCTAGCAGTACATGTTGGTATTCTTGGCCGAGTGAAATGAAGGTTTTCTGATGTAGGTTTCCCAAATTTGGGACAGTCTCATGCAACCAAATTTGTTTAGGTTTGGATTGTTTCTTAGGGCTGAGGCTGATTCCATGAAAAGCCTTTCGTATTTGAATTTACTATGGTGTATTATCGTGGCTTTTTTCCACCATATTCTATGGTAGGAATCCAGCCCATGGTCTGCAAGACCAGATTGGCTGTATTGGTGAAACTGGATGTAGTTCTTGTGTTCTGAAATTTTGATATTAGCTGTCCTGCCTGTTTGGCCAAAGTAGGACAACTTACAGCTGCAAGGGACTTGGTATACACCAGGTAAGTCTTGGGGTGGGGGGGGGAAGGTTGGTCTTTAGTGGAACGGATAAGGGATGCCAATTTTTTATAATGTCTGTAACAAGAAGTAACACATTACTTTTAGGAGAAAGAATAGCTTCCTGCTTCGTTCCTCATTTCTGTGTGTTCTGCTTGCATGCACGTGTCTTTTATTTAAGTTCCTGTGATATTGACAACGTGATGTTGCCAAAATATTGGAAGTGTATTAAAAGTTATTTTAATGTATATTCTATTGTATGTTGTAATTTCCTTAAGCTATTTAGTTATTATTATTATTATTATTGTTCCGGGCAACTACAAGGAGTCGACTCGAGGGAAGCCCTAACATCATGTCAAGAACAACTATTCGACATTAACACAGTATCTATCATACCTTGCCTTGAACTCATTCACAGTTGTAGCACCCACAACAGACTCTGGAAGCTTATTCCACTCATTCACCACTCTCCAAGTAAAAAACCTAGCTCTAACACCCTTGTCAACCATGCTCTTGTCCAGCTTCCATGCATGGCCCCTGGTCCTCCCACCACCAGTCATATTTTCAAAACTATCTTCTGGATCAATCTTGTAGAAACCCTTCAGTAATTTCAATGTCTCAATCATATCACCCCTCCTTCGCCTATCGTCCAATCTCTGCAACCCACAAATCTTCAACCTATTCTCATAAGGTTCATTCCACAGACCTGCTATCATCTTGGTCACTCGTCTCTGGATCCTCTCCACTTCCTCCCCATTACGAAGAAACCCTGGTGCCCATAACTGGGCACAGTAGTTAAGATGGGGTCTTATCAAGGTTCAATACAGAGGAACAACAACTTATTTGTCTCTGCATGTTAAAGTATTTTTCAGAAGCCAAGTGATTTGATGAGCTGATTTAGTCACTTTTGCAATGTGCCCCCTAAACTTCAGTTCCCTATCCACCAACACTCCCAAATCCCTGGCCTTATCAATCTCTTGGAGTACGGTTCCACCAATGCGATATACTGCTGCTATTCTTTTCACCCCAAAGTGCATAACCTTACATTTTGCAACATTAAATTGACATCCATTTTTCCTAGCCCAGTCCTCCAAACTATCAAATCATCCTGTAACATTTTGACATCCTGTGTAATCACAATTGCTCTACCCAACTTTGCATCATCAGCAAACAAGTGAACACGTCCTCTCAAATATCTTCCAATATTATTGATGAACAAATTGAAAAGCAGTGGTCCAAGAACAGAGCCCTGCGGCACACCACTAGTCACAAGCCGTCTTTTAGACTCCACTCCTGCATAAACCACTCTCTGGTATCTCTCCTTAAAACACCATTCTATCCATCTCACGAACCCTATATCTATCCCCATCTGCTCCAGTTTACTGATTAGGGTTCCATGTGGTATCCTGTCAAAGGCATTGGCAAGATCCAGTAGTATCACTGTAAATCCATTACCCCTATCCAGTTCAGCCGTCACTGTGTTATAGAACGTGAGCAAGTTACTGAGGCATGATCTACCCTTCACAAAACCATGTTGTCCCCCATACAATATTCCATTTTCATCTATCCAATCCTGTATTCTTTTCTAGACTAATTTCTCTAAGACCTTAACAATGATTCCTGATATGCTAATCGGTCGGTAATTTACATCAGCAGTCTTGGAACCACCTTTATGCAGTGGAACTATTTTCCCCTCTTTCCACCCACTCGGGACTAACCCAGACCCGAGACTCAAGTTAAACAAAATGGTCAAGGGTACTGACAATTCTTTAGCTGCTTCTCGTACGACACGAGCTGGTATACCATCCAATCCTATGGATGTATTGACATCGAGTTTATGCAATAGACTACTCACCTCCACTTCGTTCACCATAATTCCCATGTAATCTACTGGTTTATTCGTTTCTGCAATGTCACCACCTGGATGATATATACTAGCAAAGTGCTCACTCAGTAACTCAACTATATCAACTGATTCAGTTACCTCCCTACCATCGGCATTCTTTAAAATCATTCTGCCATGTACATTTTTCCTTTTACTTGCTACATATCTAAAAAACTGTTTAGGATTCTCTTTAGCCTGCATGGCCAATGTTCTTTCGTAATCCTTTTTTGCTTTTCTTACCACACTCGTTACCCTTCTGGCCTGCGCTTTATACCTTTCATGTGCCTGCTGGTCACCTTTCTCCTTAAATTCCCTCCATAGTTGTTTTTTTTTTTTTTGCAGCTCAAGCTTAATGGTGTTATTCATCCATTTAACCCCTACTTGATTTATTATTCGGACTCTAGGTATATAGTCAGCCATTGCTTCATGCAAACACTTCTTAACTGCCTCCCATGCACTGTCAACTTCTAGTCCTTGCAGTTGTACTTGCCATGGCACTGAACCAATCAAACTCCTAAGCTTGTCATACTTACCAACCCGAGAATTCCACATGTACTCTGTCTTAATTGTAAATTCCACATCTTCAGCCACCTCCCATGTCAAGACCCTATGATCACTCTCACCAACTGGTGGCAATGTGGTGATATTTGTTACAGCCAAATCCTCAGATGTAATTACTAATTCAAGCACTCTCTGACCCCTAATATTTTCCATTACATGCTGTCGCAGATAGTTATCCCATAATAACCGCATAAAATCCAATTCCTTCTTCCTGTGTGTCCTCTCCTCACTCCAATCAATGCGACCATAGTTGAAATCTCCCATAATAATTACCCTCCTTCCACTCATTTCTTCTATTTGCTTGTGCATACTGTCACCACCATCTTTTCCATCACCTGGTCAGTAGCAGCACCCAATTGCATATTTAGTTCTGCTAGCCACAATCTCACACCAAATGGCCTCAAATGTGCTCTTTTCTCTATCCTACAATTCAACTTCTATTCTCCTTGACTGTAGCTCATCAGCTATCATCAACAATACTCCTCCCCACACTTTATTCTCCCTGTCATTCCTGAACACACTATATCCATCACACTGAATCCCACTAGCTATATCATCTACAGTCAGCCATGATTCACTAATATCAATGACCTGTGGTCTGGAAGTACCAACCATGACCAAAAACTCTTCCTTCTTGTTCCTAATACTCCTAGCATTAGTGTACATGAATTTAAGACCCCCATTACCCCTAACCCTACCTTGATGCGTTATATTAACTATCCCACCCTGATTTGTTGTCCTTATTCACTCGGGCATATTATATTCATTCATACATTCAACTGCCTCCCTAAGGACTGTATATCTATCAACCCCCTCCTCAATAAATCTAGTTTCCCTGAATTTGCACATCCATTACATTCAGCAACACTTTCTCAAGTCTCCTTACACCGTAACCATTCAAATGCAAGCCATCCATCTTATATAGATCCTTTCGCCCATCAAACTCACTCCACACATCCACAAATTCCACACCACTCATCATACATAACCCACGCATAAAGTCATTCGCAATTATGGCCCTCCTTTTAAACATTTCACTGTCATACAGTGGCAAAAGACTAATCATTCTAACTCTCTCACTCTTTTCTTTTGCTATTTCAAACAATTCATTCAGGTCTTCTATCATTTCCATTTTATCTCCTTTCAAATCATTCGTACCTACCACAATAATCATTTCTTTCACCCTTTCCTTTTGCTCTCTAATAGACTCAGTTACATCCTTTATGGTCGCACCAGGTTGGTACGATTTTGTCAAATCCTCTACTAACACACCTCATACTAACGAGTCTCCATACAGCACTCTCCTTCATTTTGTTCATGTTCACACTCATATGCCTATTTTTCCTGTCATACTTTTTATTACTGGCTGGTTCAATCAGTCGACTTTTGCTCATATGCTCTAGCTGCTGTTTTGCCCTTTGTATCGCACCATTCAACAACGCGATCTCACTCATTGTATCTATCTCATCTTTTTTATTCTCTGTAAAACCATTAATACTATCATTCACACTTTCTACATTCGCACTCTCACAATTCTCTGGTACAACCTCGCCGTTTCTTGTCATATCCCTATTTTCTTCATTCTGAAGTTTAACAAAAATATCACGCTCACGATCCGAAATACACTTCAATTCCTCATTCTCCCTACATTTTCTACACACATTCACTCCTTTATTATCATTTAACCGCACTCTGCAAAGCGTACATTTCGCAGATAGTACACTGAATCATCTCCTTTACATTACTGTTCTTGAAAGAAGATGGCGAACCATCATTACTGGCCGCCATTTTCCTTCATACTGGAGCCATACTAGTAACGTATTTTATCAAATTATAAATTATAAACACCAAAAACACACAGACAGACGCACTAACAAAGCAAGGCAAACAAAACTACACAATATTAAAGTAAATTTATCAACGATAACTGAAAATAACGCTTATCTCATCAGGAGCTTTCATGAACACTACACACTACGAATCCCTCTAGCGGCGACTTCCCGACATCAATTATGTTATAAAACACTTTAGTACACTAACTACACTAATAAAACTACCATAATATACTAAAATTACACAATTAAATCTAACAAAATATTAATAAATCAACAAAAATCACAAATCTTTCAGGAGCTCTCCGACAGTACGTCCTTTCATCAGCTAGCCTCGACACCCCAATGGCTAGCAAGAAGCTTAGTAAGAATGTATAACCAACGTCTAAGTCTTCCCACAAGAAATACAATAATCCACGGAGATTCCATCGCACGTAAGGCCTGACGTTACGGTAAAATGAAGTTGAAGCTATCAAGACAACTGAATTGTCTCACTTTCCTAAAACACTGCTGGGATAACCAGGTAATCCCACTCTGTCAAATTCAAGCGCTGTTTCATTTCCCAAGAGGCTCTCTGTATTTATAACCATGCCAGCCAAGCTTTGCTCAGGGAACAAATCGCCGCTACTCTCCATTACCAGTGTGATGCTAACTCAGCTATCCAGGCACTCGAAGATGTGCTTTCCAGCACCTTAAACCACGAGATTTAGCCTATTTTATATGACATCTCGTGCACTGCTGCAGACAAACAATTTAAGAAAGTACAGGAACGACACATCAAAAAATTTGATAATTTAAAAAAGAACTCTAACTCCAAACCACAACTTCCTACCAACACAGTAGTCAACCTTTCATCAATTAGTTTGAAACCTGAAGCACTAAATACCCTCTCACGTGGCCACAACTTCGCTATTGCACCCAGAAGAATACCTGCTGAAGACATTCTGTTACAAATTGAATGTGGGATTCGATACCTTACAAACCACGTCACCAACAATATTAGACAGGATGTAGCTTGTGTTCTGACCAAATCAAAACCACCAAAAACCAACATGCCCAATAAGGAAATTAAATCTCTGCAAGAATTAAAGAAAAACAAGGAAATAATAATCACCAAAGGGGATAAAGGGAACGCCACAGTATTGCTTAACCAAAAGGATTACACAGGTAAGCTGAATGCTCTATTGTTACTCTATTGTCAGGCTACTTACCACCCTATTGAGTACAATCCCACCAACTCACAAATTAGAAAACTCCACAGACTCCTTAAGCAGGTCACTTCTTGGCTTGTAGAAGTCACTAACAAATTAAAACCGTTTAACTCCATACCCAGACCATATATTGACTCCCAAAAATACATAAAGAAAATGTGCCGTTACGTCCCATAGTGGATGGCATTGATTCCCCAACGGCCAAAGCCTTCACACACTATACTGGCAACACCCCTACACACACAAAAAAACTCAGCCCACTTCAAAGCCAGCACAGAAAACCTTATACTCAAGCTGACATAATGGTTAGTTTTGATGTCTCCTCCCTATTCACAAATATCCCACTCAAAGAATCCTCAGAGCTAATCCAAGCTAAACTTCCTGCCGATATCACCCTATTTCAGTTCACAATGAACGCAGGCTATTTTGTTTGGCAAGGAAAATTCTACAAACAAATAGAGGGGACAGTCATGGGTTCTCCACTCTCTCCCCAACCTTGGCCAACTTTTATATGGAGACTTTTGAAGAGAAAGCCTTAAACTCTGCCCCACAAAAACCAACCATATGGCTTCGCTATGTTGATGATGTGTTCACTATTTGGCCACATGGCTCCGACAATCCCCCCCCCTCATAATAATATGCAGTCATTAAGACACTACAAAACAGGACTAAACTTATCTGTTCAAATGACAATGCCCTAACCACAGAAAAAAACCACATTCTCAACACTTTCTCAGCCAATGGCTATCCCCCTCAAAAAATCCAAAACATATTGAAACCAATAAACCACAACACCCTCTCCGCAAAAATTACTCTAAATCCATCGCCATTCCCTATATCCGAGGCACCTCAGGAAAAAAATTACAAAAATCCTAAATAAACATGACTTACTTCTTGTTACAGACCTTATAAAAAATTGGCATCCCTTATCCGCCCCACTAAAGACCAACCTCCTCCCTCCCTAGACCTACCTGGTGTAGGTCTAGGGAGGGAGGAGGTTGATACCAAGAGAATACCAAGTCCTTTGCAGCTGTAAGTTGTTCTACGTTGGCCAAACAGGCAGGACAGCTAATATCAGAATTTCAGAACACAAGGACTACATCCGGTTTCACCAATACAGCCACTCTGGTCTTGCAGGCCATGCGCTGGATTCCCGCAATAGAATACGATGGGAAAAAACCACGCTAAGTCACCATAGTAAATTCAAATATGAAAGGCTTTTCATGGAATCAGCCTCAGCCCTAAGAAATAATCCAAGCCTAAACAAATTTGGTTGCATGAGGCTGTCCCAAATTTGGGAAACCTACATCAGAAGACCTTCAAGCCCAATCGGCCAAGAATACCAACATTGCCTGCTAGGAGGTACCATCAGGACTTTTAGGAGAAAGAATAGCTTCCTGCTTTGTTCCTCATTTACTGTGTGTTGTGCTTGTGTGCACATGTCTTGTATTTAAGTTCCTGTGATAATGGCAACGTGACGTTGCCGAAATATTGGAAGTGTATTAAAAGTTATTTTAATGTATATTCTATTGCAGTGCTTCCCAAACTTCTGGATGTCAGGGCCCCCTTTACAAAAATTAAAATATTTCATGGCCCACCTCGAAAAAAAAATCGTAATAGAGAGATATATTATTATAATATTTATTGCATTTATATTCAATACAAAACATACACAGCGAATATTGCAAAAATCAAATGCATGTATTACATTTTTTGCCTCTTACCGTTTGGTTCTGAAGACAATGCGGGCTGTTCTGGTAAAATATGAAATACTGTCCTTTTTTTTTTTTTTTTTTTTGAGTGTATTTCTGCTTCTGATTGTTCATGGGAATTTTTTTTTTTATTTTTTTATCAGCCACTTCTGCATCTTACGGTTAAATTTTTTAATGTAGAATAGGTCAAATAATATCACCACTTACCGATACTGGCACACCACAGACTGATAACAGGAAATTAGTGAATATTACCTGAATAAGGGAATTCCCGGACCAGGAACATTTTTCTCTTTTGTGACTTTTCTCCCTTTACGGTAATAAACCTAACACGAAACAGACAGCACAGGCAGGTTATTAAAACGTGCATATGATTGGTGCAGTATTAACAAAAGATCACGCAACCGAAAGATAAAAGCATAGCTGACAATTGAGTTGAAATGCTAACTCTCTTCAACCGAATTCCATATGTGAAACTGCCATAACATTCATTATATATATATATATATATATATATATATATAATATATATATATATTACTTAGTTTTAACACTTGTACGAATTTTAACACGTTCGGTTGAATTTTATTGTTGCCTTGGGAAATCGAACTCACACACATCTAATTAATAACAATCGTTTTTAGTTAGATACTGTGTTTGCCCATGCAACATATGGTTTTGTTTCAGTCTATACAGCATAGTTTCTGTATGAGGGGAAATGTGATTCATTAATTAGTGTGTTTTTATCCCAGTTGTCTGTAATTGCACTATTTGTTGAGAAATACATTACACAGACTCCTCATACCTTATTCACTGGCATAATAAAAGTACTTGTTTTTATTGCCTCTGCAGTATAGTGGTTGTTAGGGAGGGGTGTTGTTTACCACTGGATGCAAGTTACTATCTCCCCACATGAACTTGTTTAAGCTTTTTTTCATGTGTGAAGTATATGCGAAACTTTTATTGGTAACAGAAAACTAGCTCGGATGACAGTGATAATATAAAATGAGTTTTGATATGTATATAAAGTCAATATCAACAGTCCCTGATTATGAGAACGCGTGATTGATGAAAGGGACAGGGAGATTTGAAGCTTCCCTGGAGAGCATTTGAAGTAAATACAATTAACCACTGCTTTGAAATTAAACATATGAATAAACAATATTTACTAATATTCATTAAGCACCGAAATACGCAGGAAGCAAAGTTTGTGAACCAACACCAATGTGCGAATTTTTCCATTAAAATATAAAAAATAACAAAAAAGAAATAATAAAAGTTAAATACGTTTCTTTTAAAATAAAAAAAAATCTACTTAGTCTTAAAACATTTTAAATTTGTTTTCATTATTTCACGGCCCCCCCTGAACAAAACCTACGGCCCCCAAGGGGGCCGCGGCCCACAGTTTGGGAAGCGCTGTTCTATTGTACGTTGTAATTTCCTTAAGCTATTTAGTAAGAATGTATAACCAACGTCTAAGGCTTTCCACAAGAATCGTAGAATTCTGTTTTCACATTTGATATGGTGCACAAAAACCTCTACAAAAGGAAATCTGCTAAATATATAATCTTCCTCCACTTAACAAACATACTCTAATTATTTTCACATAACCTCAAATCCTATTTATAGTTTTGCCAATGAGAGTACACTCCATTCCTCTTCTTCATTTGACAAATTAGTTCTCAAATGATTCAGGCTTAAAGCTCTTCTATAACCAATGCATTAAACAGTAATCATCTCACCATTCTCAAGTGAAGTAAAGATTATCCATTAAATTTCAATAATACCAAAATCCAGTTTTATTCCTTGAAAAATATCTTACTTTACTTCCACTCACTTTGATAATATTCAGTCAGTCAAGTTTTTTCTTCTTTGATTGATATTCACATCAAGCCACTATAGTCTCTGCTAATTCAAAAAACTTGCATCCAATTTTATTCCAAACACAACTTCTTTCCTACAAAACTCCTAGTACTTTATAAATTCCATATACTCCCAACCTTAGAAATCTGTTTTCACATTTGGAGTGGTGCAGAAAAACGTCCAAAAAAGGGAAATCTGCTAAACACATATCCCAACCACTAACACCATACAAATACATTCTAATCACTTTTGCATAAATGATGTGTTTATAGATTGTGTCTTTTTTATAGATATTTTTACTGGGAATGCTTCACCAAAACAGAAGCACTGTACTTCAAATTTCCTCTATGAAGAGTGAGGAGCTGTAGTCAATGTTCACACTTCAACTTCAAACTTATTAAACCATTTTCTTTCATTCTATGTAGCTCAGTTTTTTTTATATCGTTTTATCCAATGAAAATACCTCCAGTTCTAGAAACAGTAACAAATTCCTTCTTACTTATTAATTACTTGCAGCAACAGCATTATCATGTTATAGATTAAATTGAGATTTCTAAAGTGTGGCTTAATGAAAGAAAAAAAATCATCACCTTTCAAATTATAAAAACTAAACTAAAATCCTTTCACAATGTATCTAGTATTCAGAGTTGCTTTGTTGTTCTTCTTCAAGAATCACATGTCAACATAATTTTAAAAAAATCCGATAGTTTTTAAAAGTGAAGTTTTTTTTTTTTAGTTTCCCTTGCTGTTTAGAAGTAAAATTCACTTCACAGAATGAATGCATTTAAGGCTTCTCTCTCTACTGAACACAAAAAATCTCTTTATACATATATATAAGAATTTACTTTACTTAACATATATAAGAATGTATAATGTTATTTGTAGTACTCTGTGATCCTTCCCCATTTCCTAGAATTGCTCATTATGAACTGAAATAAATAGTAATCAAACAAATTGTTATTATGTATCTGCCAAGCTCTTGATGGAGCATGCAACTTAAGCAATATTAATAATGTCATTCCAATAAATATTTTCAATGTTCAGCTGGTGCAAAAATAGTAAGAAAATAATAAGAAAAAAATAAGAAAATCCTGCAAACAAAAAGAAATGTTTAGTGTTAGTTTTGGTACTGTATAGCACTGTTGAAGTAGGTTTTACCTTTACTGTACTTTTACATGAAAATAAATAAATAAAATAAATAACTATAGATACAGGCTCCCAAAGTGAAGATATTTAATTCTCAACATCTTCAACGGTTCAAATATGAAATAAAGCTAATTATGTAGAAATATCTGCAGTCAACTCTTTCTCCCCACCACTGAAAAAAAAATACTTTAATGGCATGTACATTGTAATTTTGGCTAAAGAAAGTCTAACATGGTATTAATAAAAGTTTCTAATTCAGTGGCTGGTATGTGTATGATACTGAATAGGATAGAAGTAAATAAACAGGTAAGTTGTGAATATTGTAATTTATTATTCATATAATATAATAAAAGCCCAGTTAAGTTCATACTGATGGTGAAAGGGATGAGGGAAAGAAAAAAGCAAACATTAGATAATTGCAATGCTGAAACGAACTTTGACATGTAAAGATAAGGATATCATTTTGCATCTTTACAAGGCCTTGATAAGACCTCCCGTGGACTACTGTGCACAGGTCTGGTCTTCTGGTTTCCATTGAGATTCTGATGCAGTGGAGAGAGAGTGCAAAGAAAAGTGTTAAAAATGATATCAGGATTGTGAAATACTAATTATTTACAGAGAATGATACTGATTTACAGAGGATAATTCCAACGCTGAAATGTACTTTGACATGTAAATATGTCATTTTGCTTCTTTACAAGGCCTTGATACATTCTCACTTGGACTACTGTGCACAGGTCAGGTTTCTTTGTTTCTGTGGTGATTCTGATATAGTGGAGAGAGAGAGAGAGCAAAGAGGGTGTTAAATTATCAGGATTGTGGAATACTGATTATGAATACAGATTGAGAATTTGTAGACTACAGAATCTAGCAAAGAAGAGAAAGAGAGGGTGATAGGATAGAGACTTGCAAACTTCTAAAAGGGTCATACAGGATTTTAGTTGATGAAATTTTTCATTTTATGGAGGTTGCAAAAGGACAAGAGGGCATCCTTAGAAGCTGAGAATGAATGCCACTAAGAAGAGGATGAGACCTAGATTTTTTTCTCACAGAGTGGTGCATAATTGAAACGGATTGCCAATGGATGTTGTGTGTGTAAAAGCAGTGTGAATGAAGTCAAGAACAAGTATGACAGCTGGTGCATACAGTATGTGGCCTCCCTCAATGAGGGCCTGACTTAATGAAAGTCTCTCTTAATAATAATAATTAGTATTGTGTGGAATGACTGCATAAAGAGGAAACGAAAGCATGGAGAACAAAGACCAGTCAGGAGAAGAATACTATGCCAACAATAATATTGAAACAAAACATGAAAGTGTGAATTTTTAATAATCCAACCACATTATTATTATTATTCAGTCCTCCATGGAGTCAAAAGACTCATCGTGGGAGGTCCTTCCTAAGAAACACAAAGTCTATCAAGACTAATTGAGGGAGATCCCTCCTAGGAAACACAAAGTCTATCAAACCACTTCTTAAACGCATTGACCATTTTCGCTCTCGATACTCTATCAGACAATGCATTCCATGGTTCAACAACCCTCCATGCAAAGAAACCACTCCTCACCCTCTTTCTCACAGCTTCCTTTCATGACTTCCAGGGATGGCCCCTTGTCGTGACTCCTTCCCGCTGTTCAACCAAGTGAAAGACTCCCCCAGTGTCAACCCTGTAACCACCTCTCAACAATTTAAAAGTCTCAATCATATCACCTCTCCTTTTGCTATCCACTAAACTCTGCAGACCACATTCCCTCAGCCGATCCTCATAACTAATATTGTACAGTCGTGACACCATCTTTGTTATCTGCCTTTGTACCCTTTCCACAGTTAATTTATTCCCTTCAAATCCTGGGGACCAAATCTGAGAACAATAGTCAAAGTGTGGTCTAATCAGAGTCTTATATAATGGAATGAAAACCCTTTTATCTCTGCAGGTCAGTGAATTATTGAAGCAAACCTCTGTTACCTTCACCACCTTTGCCCATCTATCTAGCGCACTCAAATCCTCCAGCAGGGCTACCACATCTGCACTATTACTAATAACCCTTCCCAGCTTCGCATCATCTGCAAACAACTGAATATCCATTGCAAACCACAGACAATGTCATTGATATAAAGGTTAAACAATATAGGTCCCAGGACTGAGCCCTGTGGAATCCCACTTGTAACCTTCTGCCTCTTTGATATTGCTCCACCATACACAACTCTCTGATATCTATCAGACAGCCAATCCTGAATCCAGTTGATCAATCTGACATCCAGACACATGTGCTGCAACTTGAATATCAGCTTATCATGTGGCACCCTGTCAAATGCATTTGCTAAGTCTAGGAAAATGGCAGTATATGCCTTTCCCTCATCTAATGCTCTTGTAACTTTATTATAAAATGCTAGCATTTTGCTAAAACAAGAGTGCCCCTTCACAAATCCATGTTGACTCTCAGAGATAACATTACCCTCATCTGCCCAATGCTATATACAGTCCCTCACTACTTTCTCCAAGATCTTACTAACTACTGATGACACACAAACTGGCCTATAATTAGACACTTCTAGTCTGCTACTGCCCTTATGCAATGGCACTATCTCACCTTCCCTCCATTCCATGGGCACCTTTCCCGCAGCCAGACTTTCATTGAAAAGCCAGGTAAAAGGCACTGTCAGTTCCCTAGAACATTCTCTCAAAACTCGTGGTGAAATACCATCGAGTCCTATGGCTTTAGTGACATCCAGAGTACTCTTATGTGGAACACACTCTCCTCCTGCACCTCTAAACCTCGAACCTTCCCCATCCGTCTAGTATTCAAATTGACATCTCCAGGATGAAATACTCCAATAAACTGTTCATTGAACAATTCCACTATGTCCCCTGCATCAGTCACTCTATTCACATTTTTATCCCATAATGTCATTCTTCCACAGTAATTACTCCTCCTACTGACCACATAGCTAGAAAATTCCCTAGGATTTTCCTTGGATAGGTCAATCTTTTATGATATTCCAGTTTCGCCTTCCTTATCATACTAGTCACTCTCCTGGCTTGTGTCTTATATTCTTCATGCATCTCCTCTTCACCTGTCTCCTTATATCTCTTCCATAGCCTCTTTTTCACATGCAGTTCCTGTTTAATATTGTTTGTCATCCACTTTACTCCAAATTGTGTCCTCTTCTTCACTCGTGGAATACAGCTTACCATTGCCGCTAACACATGTTCCTTCACAATTTCCCAAGCACTAATGATATCCCGGCCTTCCAATTCCTCCCTCCATGAAACTTCTCCAAGTTGACATCTAAGACTATTATAATTACCTGCTTTATAATTCCACATACGTTCCCATTTCTTTGATACTGCTGCATGTCTATTTATTTTCCAAGTCAAAACCATATGTTCACTCTCTCAAAATGGTGGGAGAGATGTCATCAACTCTTCTGATGCTATAACCAAATCCAAAACTCTTGAACCTCTTGTTCCCTCTGTTACATGTTGCCCAAGACATTTGTCCCTCAAGAATTATAAAAATTCCTTTCCCTTATTGCTACATGCATCTTCCTCTCCCCAATTTATACTGCTGTAGTTAAAATCTCCCATAACAATTATTCTTCTTGCACTTGTCACATTCAACTGCCTCAACATCTCCTGGTCCCCAACATCTATGCTCCTTGGTCAGTAGCAACACCTAACTAAATATCCTATCTTGCCCACCTCCATCTCACACCATATGCTTTCAAAATCATTAGTGTCACAGCCTTCCAAAGCCTCCACTCTTAGAGGACATAGGTAATCACTTATCATAAGCAGTACTCCACCATCATCACCCTTTCCCTTAATATCCTGCCGAAAAATTCTGTCCCCAGCAACTTCTATTCCTGTTATTATATCCTCTTCTGTCAACCACGTCTCGGTGATCCCAATAATCCCAATACTCTTAACGTGGTATTGTTGGTTTTTGGTAGCTTGGTGTGTCTGTGTGATTTTTGGTGTGATTTCCGCTTTATTTATACTAGTACTTTAAAGATACGATTGGTAGTGTAGCACATGGTACCAATGCGATGAAACCCAATGATGTCCAAAACTTCACCATCTCTGTTCAAACACTTTAATGTAAGGGAATTCGTTCAGTGTAACATGTGCGGGATGTATGCTTTCCCGAAAGAGGCTGGAGTTTGGAGAGATAATGATAGTGGTGGGAGACTGCGCTGAAAGTGTAAGGAAAGTGAGGAATTGAAGTGTCAGGTCCAGAGATTGTTGTTGTAGAAAGAAGACAGAATGTGAAAGAAAATATGGTTTGATAGGAAATTGCGATGTTGTACAAGATAGCAATGAGGGCGGTGATGAAAGAGAGAGTGAACGTATTTATACAGAGAGAGAAAATGGTTTGAACAATGAAAAAAATCAGGAATTAGTTGTGCTGAGTGAGATCGCGTGGTTATGAGGAGTAATACATACAGAGAAGCAGTTGGAGTGACTGCAAAACTCTTTCCCGAACGCCTCGGCTAACGTAAATAAGCAAGTGTATGAAATGAAAAATAAGCGTATGATTGGGAGTGTTTCAGAAATGAAGGAAAGAGTGTTGTATGGTGATTCGCTAGTAAGAGGTGTGTCAAATGAGAGTTTGACTAAATCATACTTACCGGGTGCGAAAATTAAGGATGTGAGTGAGAGTATTAGAGCACAAAAGCAAAGGGTGAAAGAAATGATAGTCGTGGCAGGAAGAATGATTTGAAAGGAGATAAATTATTTGATATGAGAGAGGACTTGAAGGAATTATTAGAGGTAGCGAAAGAAAACAGTGACAGAGTTAGGATAGTGAGTCTGTTGCCCCGGTATGACAGAGAAGAGTTTAGAAGGAGGGCCATAATCGCAAATGATTTTATGCGCAGGTTATGCAGATGGTGTGGTGTGAAGTTTGTGAGCATGTGGAGTGGGTTTGATGAGCAAAAGGATTTGTACAAGATGGATGGCTTGCATTTGAATGGATTTGGCATGAGAAGACTGGAAAAAGTGTTCCTGAACGAAATGAAAGTAGATGTGCAAAATCAGGGAAACTAGAACTATTAAGGAGGGGGGGGGAGGTGGATATGCAGCCATCAGTGAGGCAGTTGAATGTAAGAATGTATATAATGTACCCGAGCCAGTACGAAGGACAAGAAATCAGAATGGGATAGTTAGTATAATGCATCAAGATAGGGGTGGGACAAATGGACCTCTGCATTTTATGTATACTAATGCCAGGAGTATTAAGAACAAGAAGGAAGAATTTTTGGCCTTGGTCGGCTCTTCCTGGCCACAGGTTATTGGCATTAGTGAAACATGGCTGACAGACGATGATATAGTTAGTGGGATAGAATGTGTAGGTTATGGTGTGTTCAAGAGGGACAGAGAGAATAAAATGGGCAGGGGGGATAGCTAATGAACTGAATAGAAGGAGGGTAATTATTATGGGGGACTTCAATTATGGTAACATTGATTGGAAGGAGGACAGGACACATGTGAGGAAGGAAATGGATTTTATTCAGTTATTAAGGGATAACTATCTGAGACAGCATGTAATGGAAAATACTAGGGATTCAAGAGTGCTTAATCTAGTAATAGCATCTGAGAATTTGACTGCAATAAATATGACCATGTTTCCACCTACTGGTGAGAGTGATCATAAGGTCTTAACCTTATGATCACGATTTTTGATTAAGACAGGGTACATGTGAAATTACTGTGCTGGTAAGTATGAGAAGCTTAGGAGATTGCTTGGTTCAGTGCCATGGCATGTAAAACTGCAAGAGCTGGATGTCAATAGAGAATGGGAAGTGGTCAAGGAGCATTTACAGGAGGTTATGGCTGATTGTATTCTATTTTTACTATTATATTTTTACTTATATTTATATTTTTACTTATATTTATATTTATAGTAAAACAAGTAGGTGTAAATGGATGAATAACACCATTAAGCTTGAGCTGCAAAAAAAAAAAGAAAACTGTGGAGGGAATTTAAAGAAAAAGATGACCTGAATGCACACGAACAGTATAAAGCACAGGCCAAATGAGTGTGGTAAAAAAAGCAAAAGCGGATTATGAAAGGAAACTAGCTATGCAAGCTAAAGAGAATCCCAAACAGTTCTTTCAATATGCTGCAAGCAAAAAAAAAAAAAAAAAAAAACTGTACATGGCAAAATGATTTTAAGGAATGACGATGGTAAGGAGGTCACTGAATCAGTTGGTATATTGGAATTACTGAGCGAGCACTTTGCAAGAGTACATCATCCAGGTGGTGACATTGAAGAAATGAAGGAACCATTAGTTTATACGGGAATTGTGGTGAATGAAGTGGAGGTGAATAGTCTGTTACAGAACCTTAATGTGAATACATGTATGGGATTGGATGGTATACCAGCATGGGTCTTACGTGAAGCATCTAAAGAATTGTCAGTGCCCTTGACCATATTGTTTAATCTGAGTCTCGGGTCTGGTTTAGTCCCAAAGGGGTGGATAGAGGGGAAAATAGTTCCTCTGCATAAAAGAGGATCCAAGACTACTGTTGCAAATTACCGACCGATCAGCATATCAAGAGTCATAGTCAAGGGAAAAATACAGGAATGGACTGATGAAAATGAGATACTGTATGGGTGACAGCACGGTTTTGCGAAGGGTAGATCATTCCTCAGTAACTTGCTCGGGTTTTATAACACAGTGACAGCTGAACTGGATTAAAGTTATCAGTTTACAGTGATACTGCTGGACCTGGCTAAGGCTTTCGACAGGATACCACATGGAATTCTAATCTGTAAACTGCAACATATGGGAATGGATATAGGGTTGGTGAGATGGATAGGAGGGTGGTTGATGGAGAGATATCAGAGAGTAGTTTACTCAGGAGTAGAGTCCAAAATACGGCCTGTGACTAGTGGTGTGCCACAGGATTCTGTTCTTGGACCACTGTTGTATAATTTGTTCATTATCGATATAGGGAAGGATCTGAGAGGAACGGTCCGTTTGTTTGCTAATGATGCACAGTTGGGTAGGGCAATAGTGAATGCAGAAGATGTCAAAATTTTGCAGGATGTTTTGGATAGATTGGACATCTGGGCTAAGGAGAATGGATGTCAATTTAATGTGGCAAAATGTAACGTTATGCATTTTGAGGTGAAAAGATTAGCAGCAGTATACCACATTGGTGGAATTGTACTCCAGGAGATTGATGAGGCCAGGGACTTGGGAGTGTTGGTGGATAGGGAGATGAAGTTTAGGGGGCACATTGCAAAAGTGGCTAAATCAGCTCATCAACTCACTTGGTTGTTGAAAAATACTTTGACGAGCAGAGACAAGCAAGTTATTGTTCCTCTGTATCGAGCCTTGATAAAACCCCATCTCGACTACTGTGCCCAGATTTGGTCACCTAGGTTTCTTCTTGATGGGGAGGAGGTTGAGAGGATCCAGAGACAAGTGACCAAGATGATAGCACGTCTATGGAATGAATCTTATGAGAACAGGTTGAAGATTTGTGGGTTGCAAAAATTGGTTGATAGGCGGAAAAGGGGAGATATGATTGAAACATTCAAATTGCTGAAGGGTTTACATAGGATTAATTCAGAGGATATTTTTCAGAACAGGACTGGTGGTGGGAGGACTAGGGGACATCCATGGAAGTTGGGCAAGAGTGTGGTTAGTAAGGGTGTTAGAGCAAGGTTTTTTACTTTTAGAATGGTGAATGAGTGGAATAAGCTGCCAGAGTCTGTTGTCGATACTTTGCTTTGAACTCATTCGCTTTCATAGATAGTGTGTGAATGTTGAATAGTTGTGATGGACATGATGTTTCGGGCCTCCCTCGATGAGTCTAAGGACTCCTTGGAGTCGCCCGTAATAATAATAATCTTGGCAAGGCTGATGCTATCAGTGCCACCAATTCCTCTCCCTTATTCCGAATACTCCTGGCATTAGTATAAAGCATAAAAATGCATAAAAATATGGAATTTTTATTTAAAAAAAAAGATGATTTATAATTCAAAATGGTTTGTTACATATAGCATTAAGTGCATATCCTGTCACTAGTGGCTGATCATTTCCTTGCCTCCTACTTGTATAAAGCACAAATAATATTCCATTTTACAACTTAGATGGATTTAAGTTGTAAAATGGAATATTATTTAAATCCTGAAAATATTTAAATGCAAGCATTCTGTGCATGCGAATTCAATATAACACAAACAATTTCACAAAATCGAAATGATTAGGAAAGGATTTTCAAGAAGGTGGGCTGACTGACAATGTTGCACACGCATGAAGCTAAGAAGTGAAATTTTGAAATGGCACCATATGCTGAAAATAATGCGACTTTTGAGAACATGGTAGTATTATTGAAGAAGACCACTGCACTGTATTTAGAAACTTGTTCATATTTTTTAATTAACTAATTTGATGTTGATATGAAAAATGCTGTTGCATTGCATATTAAACATCATACCAATTATTTATCTCCACAATTTCAAAATGAATATATTAATTTACTAGCATCAAAAAAATGAAGTGATATAATAAGACATTCTAATAGCTGAATATTATAGTATAATAATGAGCGTGTACTTTTCTTGATCACAGAACTAATGTAAGTAACTATTTGGGAACATTGATCAAGCGTAAACGGATAAGTATTTTAATACCGAATGGTTTCACCAAACTTAAGCTGTTGGCATCGTCAGGGTACAAGCACTGAGGTTAAAACATATCACAAAATAGATCTTAACTGTAAATTCTAAAAATTATAGTTACAAACTAAATAGCAATGAACGTGAATAATACACATATTGCATGCATATGATTTATTAGTTGTTGCTAACGAACATTCTATAGTTGCATTAAAGTTCATTTCTTGTGTTCAGAGATCTAATTAGGGTTTTCCATATCTCTGGAAGTATTAAACCTTGGTTCCTGTTACGGTTATCTGTAGTGTGTGCGACTGTAGCTGCTTCTTTAAACATTCGAGAGTGGTAGTCTTCTTCTGTGTAAGAGGTACAACTTTTGTCCCACTCAATCATATGGTTTATTATGGAGAAATGTGATGACAGGCCTGATATGTCTTGTCTGTTATTTTTAACATATCCAATGTGTTCCTTCTATCTAATCTCGAGGCTTCTTGAAGTCTGGCTGATGTAACTTGAACCACATGAGCATGGAATATTGTAGACTCCAGCATATTTATAGAAAGGATTGGTATCTATTGGAGATCGTAGTAGTTTACAAATTGTTTCTGTAGGTTTGAATGTCACTCTCATTTTGTGTGGTTTGAGGAGATTAGTGAGCTTGTTAGAAATACTGCTCACATACGGAATGGCGATTGTTGTAATATATTGAGTGTCTTTTCGTTCTCTTTGTGGTAGCTCACAGAAAAGGATTTTGTTGACGAGTCTTCGTGGGTAGCCATTCAAGGCGAGGTTATTAGATATCAATGTTAATTCATCTTGGAGGTCTTTTTCATCTGTTGTAATGTGGAAAGCTCTTTTCTATAGTATGTGAACTATGCTGAGTTTGTGAGAAATGTAGTGTGTGGAGCTGAAATGTAGATAACCTCACTGTACAATCATTGCCTAAATTCAAACTATTTTTCTTGGAAGAAAACTATTTACCAACAATTAACTGGCCTGGTAATGGGTAGTCCCCTTTCACCTTCTTGTGCTGACCTATTTATGGAGGATCTCGAAAATAAAATTTCTCCATAACAAACCATATCATTGAGTGGGACAAAAGTTGTACCCCTTACATAGAAGAAGACTACCACTCTCGAATGTTTAAAGAAGCAGCTACAGTCGCATGCATTACAGATAGCCTTAACAGGAACCAAGGTTTAATACTTCCAGAGATATGGAAAACCCTAACTAGATCTCTGAACACACAAGAAATGAACCTTAATGCTAACTATAGAACGGCCCTTAGCAACAACTAGTAAATCATGTACACACGATACATGTATTATTCACGTTCAATGCTATTTTAGTTTGTAACTATAATTTTTTAGAATTTACAGTTAAGATCTATTTTGTGATATAATTTAACCTCAGTGCTTGTACCCAGACAACGTCAACAGCTTAAGTTTGGTGAAACTAGTTGGTATTAAAATACTTATCCATTTACATTTGATCAATGTTCCCAAATAGTTATTTACATTATAGCATAATATCTGACAGCACTCCAGATGCATCACACAGCCATCGATTAACAGAAATTATTCAGAAGTAAAATTTTCAAATGATATATACTGCTCAAAACAATTAGAGGGTATTTTTGTTTTCTTGTAAATTATAAAGTTCTAGAAATAATTTACAAATGTAACATAATTTGTAATAAATATCGATTATTTAAACAATATCTCATCAATTACACCCTATCCATAAGCAAGAAATATTTATTCATGTATAAATTACCCAATAGTTATAATTATTTGCAGAAATGTATAATTATCCAACAGAAACTAAAATATCCCCTAAGTTACTTAAATATAAAGAGCTAATAAGCTTCATTTCGGCAACAAAAACATTATTTAAATTAAGGGGATGTTAAATCCCACATTGTTTTAAAACCAAATAAGAAACTCAAAGATTGGAATCAGAGAGTTTCTTGCCGAATATAGTATAGTAAACTATAAAGTATCGGCGAAAAGACACTCAATATATTACACTTTGGTATTAACTCGGTCTAGCTACTCACTGATGAAGCCTCAAAAAAGGCTGAAACCGGTCTGGGTAGTGACCTCACCACCATAATGTAATAACAGCATACATTTCCTAGGAAATGTGTTTTTACATTATGGTAAATACCTAAGAATAGTGATCAGAACTTTACCGACTTTGCTGCGAGATTTCCGGTATGGCACTACGTGCTGGGCCACTTGCATTTAGCGGACGCTTAGTGCTCACCGATACTTTATAGTTTACTATACTATATTCGGCAAGAAACTCTCTGATTCCAATCTTTGAGTTTCTTATTCGGTTTTAAAACAATGTGGGATTTAACATCCCCTTAATTTAAATAATATCCCCTAAGTGTTTTGAGCAGCTTTACAACTGAAAAGCATTACAGCTGAAAAGAAGTTTATTGAGTTCATACACAACAGGAAAGATAGGAGAAAAAATTGAGTCAGAAATTAAGGACAAACTAACTCAAGAGGTCTATATTAATTGAAAATATATGTGGAAAAGGCTACAATAATGATGCCAGTATGGTGGTTAAGTATAACAAAGTTCAAGCCATTTTCCAAACAGAGAATTCCCTTGATCAGTACAATACATGTTGTTTACAGTCTTAATTTGACAAGTGGGGGGGGGGGAGCATTAATAGAGATGCTGTGACCTGTAAGGAACTATACAGTCATTGTACAATTTCTTCTCTTTTTCCATTAGCAAATGGGACAAACTATTATCACTCATTAAAATGAGCCTTAATAGATATGGATATAAAATGCTGCACAAAGCCAATACCATAAGTGCAATATATGGGCAACTCATATTATTTCAATATCAGACAAAATGAGAGATGATTGTTCATTAGGTGATGCATTATCCCTTGCCAAATCATTGTACTGTCAAATGAATACCTATAAGTTTATTCAATTTTAAGCATGTAGAATGTAATACTGGAAAGGTTAAACAGAGTCAATATATCACTGCATGGAAAAAAAAAAACATGGCATTTATTGATCATCAATATTAATTGATTGTAGTTGATTTGTTGATTGATTGAGTTGTAGATTATTTTAAAGATCTACGAAATAACAAAATTTGTGTTTTACTAAAATTGAGGAAACTTTTAAAAAAAAAATGAAAATACCAACAGAAAAAAGTACGCCAAAATGGAAAAAAAAATTCTGGATGAGCATGCTAGATGAGTCAAACTTGGATGCAATAAAAATTTCTTGTTTATCAATAACTGATTATATTATAATGCAGTTAAATGAAAGAGGCGAATATTTTAAAAAAATAGCAGGACTAATTTTTTGCCAGATGAAACATTCTAATCAATGACAAGTGAGGATTTAGAAAATGGAGCAGTTTTGTTCACAGAAAAATACTCTGAATTAAATCAAGGACAATTTAAAACTGAAATCATCTGCCTTAAACAATAAATATCTTTTGAGAGAATGTGCTAAAGAACTGAGAGTTCTGTTAACCTGGCTTCTCAATGAAAGTCTGTCCATTGAAAAACTACCCAAGGAATGGAAGGAGAGAAAGACAGTGCCATTGCATAAGGGTGGTAGCAGACTGGAAGGGTCAAACTATAGACCAGTTTGAATTTCATCAGTAAGTTAAGATCTTGGAAAAATTAGTGAGAGATCATTTACAGCATTGGACAAATAAGGGAAATGTTATCTGTGAGAGTCAGCATGGGTTTGTTAAGGAGTGCTCTTGTTTTAGTAATATGATTGCCTTTTATAATAAGGTGACAAAAGCAGTTGATGAGGAAAAGGCATATTCTGCCATTTTTTTTGGATTTTACAAAGGCATTTGACAGGATACCACATGATAAGTGATATTTAAATTGCAGCAGATGGGTTTAGATGTCAGGTTAGTGAACTGAATTCAGGATTGGCTATCTGATAGGTATCAGAGAGTTGTGTATATGGGGGAGCAGTATCAAGGAGGCAGAAGGTTACAAATGGGATCCCACAGGGCCCAGCATTGGAACCTGTATTATATAATCTTTATATCAATGATATTGTCATTGGATTGCAAGGGGATATTCAGTTGTTTGCAGATAATGTGAGCATGGAAAGGGTTATTAATAATAGTGCAGATGTGGAAACAATGATGCAGGAGGCTGTACACTCTGTTGGAAGAAGTGTCAGGGATGAAGTTGGGGAGGCAAGGAATCTGGGGCTTCTTTCATAGCAAGGATAGAAACCTGAAATGCAGGGAACATATTGCAAAGGTGGTGAAGGTAACCAAGAAGATTGCTGCAATAATGAGAAGGATGCTGATTTCCAGAGATAAAAGAGTTGTCATTTCATTGTATAAAGCTGGGATTAGATCACACTTGGACTATTATTCTCAAATTTGGTCCCCAGGATTTGAAGGAGATAAATTAACTGTGGAAAGGGTGCAGAGGCAGATTACAAAGATGGTATCAGGACTGTGCAATGTTAGTTATGCATATAGACTGAGAGCATGCAAACTGCAGAGTATGGGAGAAAGAAAGAGGAGAGGGGATATGATTGAGACTTTTAAAATGTTGAGAGGTAGTTACGACACTGGGGAGTTCTTTCACTTGGTGGAACAGGGGAAAAGGAGCAAGGACAAGGGGCCATCTCTGGCCCCTTGTCCTTGTTACTAAAGGAAGCTGTGAGCAGGAGAGTCAGGAGTGGTTTCTTTGTATGGAGGTTGGTTGAACTGTGGAATGCATTGGCTGATAGAGTGGTGAGAGCATGAACAGTCAATGAGTTCAAGGAGTGGTATGATAGACTTTGTTTTTTCTAGAAAGGAACCCCCACAATTAGTCTTTTGAATCCATGGAAACCTGAAACAATAATAAAAACAAAAATTCCCATAAAATGTATCACTTAAATATTTTAAATATGTTGGCTACATGGGAACTGTAAGAAGCTTCTCCAAATATTTAAGAATCTCTTAAAATATACCTTACAATGCCAAACAACTGTAACCATAGTCAAAGAGTTTAAAAAGGTAAAACCTTGTTAAGAATTATTTGTGATGGGTGATGGGACAAGAATACACATCACTATGTTCTCCTTTCAACTAAACACAAAATGACTAGCCAAATAGACTTCAATGAAGTTATCACAAATTTCACTAATGCAAAAGCAAGGATATAATGTTTATAACTTGACGCACATATCCACATGAATGTGTGATTTTATGTATTAATAATGTTTATGTATTGGTGTTTCTTTCTGTTATTGAAAAACTAAGAGAAATTAATGTATTACATGCATTTTAACTAATCAAACATATTCAAAAAGATGTTAGAAAAACTGTGGAAGAGAAACTTGGAGAAGAAGAAGAATGTGGGTTTAGGACAAATATTGGTTGTCAAGATCAGACTTTCATTTTACAAGAAATAGTTCAGAAATTATGGGAATATAGCAAGGATCAATACTTCAAATTTTGTAGATCTGGAAAATGCATATGACAAGGTGCCCAGAGAAAAACTTTTCAAAACACTACGATTACATGAGGAAAATGGAATATTATAGAGCAATACAGAGTCTGTAGTTAAGTTGTAAGTCAGTAATCAGAAGTGAAAGAAGTATAGAAAGATGGTACGATGTAAAATCATGTGCAAGACAAGGGCACACATTATCTCCATTCTTAATCATCATCTCTACAAATGCATTATGAAAATATGGTATTAAATCTAATTATTATTACGTGACACATCCAGGGAGTCCAAAAACTCATCAAGGGAGGACACCTGTTCCACAACTCTGTCTCCACCACTCAGTTCACCAACTACACCAATGCCACCTACTGACCACCACCACCACTAGTATTTCCACAGACAATCACAAACATCCATGCCCACAGCAGGATTCAAACATGCAGCCTTTTGGCTGGAGAGCAGATACGCTAATCACTCGACCAACCAGGCCAGCCATTTCTAATACCATTCCAAGTATAATATTAGAATTGGAGATATTAAGCATAACACTTTACTATAATTATGCAGATGGGGATGTACTCCTAAACACATCCAGTGCAAAGTCTCCAGGATTCTCTGACTAAACTGAATAACAACTGTAATAAATTTGGCATGAAAATGAGCAATAAGATCAAACTATGAAAACATGCAAGAACATAGAAAGCTTCAGCTGCATTCTATATGTAAAACAGTTCAGCTCTTTAGGCTCAAATTTTAGTGAAGATGAAATATACAAAAGAATGAGCAATACTAGTATAATGGGGAAGGAGGGAGGGGGGGCAGTTGAATAAATCTATATGGAATAAGATAGAAATCAGATAGAAAATCACTGTTCCTCCCATCATAATTTAGTTTTCCTGACTCTCTGTGTTAGGTCTCATAATTATTAGTTTTTCAAGACTCCTGATACCAAATGCATTCAAGTTAGGCGATCCCTCTTGTACATATCTAATCGTCTCTAAAACTCACTCACAAATCCAAAAACTCACATCCATTCCTTCTACACAGCCTATGAATCAGATCATTTGCCATCATAGCACTTCTTTTTCATTCATTTTTATCATATGTAGGTAATAAACTAACAATTTTCAAGTTTTTGCTATTCACTCTCACTTTCAACAACCCTTTCATATCCTCTCTCATACTGAACTTATCGCTAGTTAGATCATTAGTACCTATTACAATTACAATCTTGTTTAGTTTTCTTTTCTGTTTTTCTGTGTGTGCTATATGTTTAATTTTTGCTATGAAAAAACTTGAAGTTATATGATGATTGAACCCACTAATTAATATCATGTTTTTGCTGCTTACTAACTTACAGCTTAATCTTCTTATCATTCCTATATTCATTTAAATGCTGCTCAACATTCTGTAATTTCTGTAATTTCTGTCTAATAATCTGCTTTACAAAATAGTGTTTGAATACTGTCTTAACCAGTCTTAAGTTATGAATCTGAGAGTTGGATTAGAAATAAAGCACTTGTTCAAAGTGCTAGAGAGCACAGATATGAGAGTTCTGAGAAAAATTAGGGAAGCAAAAGATACTATCAATGGCAGAATCATAATTAAAAATGACTATATTAGAAGGAATTCAACATGGTATTATTAAAAAATGTGTGAGCAGAGCTAATCTAAAGTGGTAAGATCACTTAAACAGAATGGGGGGAAAAGGATTATCAAAACAGGTGTTTGATGCCAAGATGGCAGGAAAAAAGATCCAAAGTAAGACCAAGATCTAGGCAGACAGAATTAGTCAAAAGTGCTCTAGAAGACTGAAATATTAGATGACAATAGTGGAGTGCTGAGAAGTAATAGACTAATTTGGAGGAAAACTGTTGACAGAAGATTAGTAATATTGTAAACTTAATTATGTAGTGCTGTCATAGTATATCCTTTGATGGTACATATCAGGAAATGATTGATGATGATGACACATTGTGCCCCTTCAACTGGAAAAGCCTTCAGTTCTGTTCTCTTCAGGATTAGGGAAATTTTTATATGGATTTTTCTACTGAAGATGTTAGCAAATTAGATACAGAGGTAGTAGGTTTTTTCCCCTCAAAAATTATCTCCCCCCCCCCTGGAATTTGCCTATATACAGATTTTTCATCCAACATACAAGCAAATCAGCTCTCTGAAGAAGACTATTAGTGGACAGTAAATAGTGCATAGTGTAAATGGTGGATAGTGTAGTTCAGATGGAGGATTAAGCAGCGTATATAGTGGGTTGGGTGATAATTTTCTGTGATGAGTCCTAAGGCTCCTTGTAAATGTTATGTAACACTAATAATATTTATGCTTGAAGTACGGAGAGAGAGAGAGGGAGAAAAAAAAAAAATATATATATATATATATATATATATGTAATAAATATAATCATTTAAGAATCTTTGAAGTGATTACTTCAGACTTCCAAAAAATCTTTACCTTCGGTTTTTATCATGTTTGATTCTTTTTACTGCGATATGCCAGAACATTATGCCATAATAGTATTTGTCTTCTCTACTCTTACTAAACTGTCCTTCCCATAACTGTTTAGCTACTTTTACTCATAGCTTAACTTTCTTGAATTTTCAGTATGATACACTTTTCATATTTCAGTATGATAATTGTTTGCATACTTGGGATTAGGAGTTAAAATAACCAAGTTTATAAAATTACTTGGTTATCCTAAGATATATATATATATATATATATATATATATATATATATATTGTGTGCATGCACATGTGTATCATACTGAAAATGCAAGAAAGTTAAGCTATGAGTAAAAGTAGCTAAACAGTTATGGGAAGAACAGTTTAGTAAGAGTAGAGAAGACAAATACTATTATGGCAAAATGTTCTGGGCATATCGTAGTAAAAAGAATCAAACATGATAAAAACCGAAGGTAAAGATTTTTTGGAAGTCTGAAGTAATCACTTTCAAAGATTCTTAAATGATAAGCAGTGACAGAACAGTAGTAGAAAATATTCAAGAGGAATGACATTGAGAGTATATCAACAATTGTCAATATTTAACCAGAACATTTGTCAATATGCTTGTCAATATTTATCCAGAAATAGGATATTCAACCAGAAATATCTCCATCATATATATATGGAGATATATTTTATGATGGTTACAGTACATAATTCACAGAGACAGGTTAGAAGAATGAAATGATGATGACAACTAGAAAAAATTGCTGACTTACAACTTAAGTAGGCTATAAGAGTACTTTGTATAATGTCCTGCATACATCATATATCTGCAGGTTTTGAACTGTGACTAGTGGTGTGCCACAGGGTTCTGTTCTTGGACCACTGCTGTTTAATTTGTTCATTAACGATATAGGGAAGGGTCTAAGTGGGACAGTTCATTTGTTCACTGATGATGCAAAGTTGGGTAGGGCGATAGTGAATGCAGAAGATGTCAAAGTCTTGCAAGATGACTTAGATAGATTGGAGTTCTGGACTAAGGAGAATGGATGTCAATTTAATGTGACAAAATGTAAGGTTATGCATTTCGGAGTGAAAAGATTAGCAGCAGTATACCACATTGGTGGAACTGTGCTCCAAGAGATTGATGAGGCCAGGGACTTGGGAGTGTTGGTGGATAGGGAGATGAAGTTTAGGGGGCACATTGCGAAAGTAGCTAAATCAGCTCATCAACTCACTTGGTTGTTGAAAAATACCTTGACGAGCAGAGAAAAACAAGTTATTGTACCTCTGTACCGAGCCCTGATAAGACCTCATCTCGACTACTGTGCCCAGATTTGGTCACCTCGGTTTCTTCTTGATGGGGAGGAGGTTGAGAGGATCCAGAGCCGAGTGACTAAGATGATAGCAGGTCTATGGAATGAACTATATGAGAACAGGTTGAAGATTTGTGGGTTGCAGAAACTAGTTGATAGGCGGAAAAGGGGAGATATGATTGAGACATTCAAATTGCTAAAAGGATTCTATAGGATTAATTCAGATCATATTTTTGAGATCAGGACTGGTGGTGGGAGAACTAGGGGACACCCATGGAAGCTGGGCAAGAGCGTGGTTGTTAGAGCTGGGTTCTTTACTTTTAGAGTGGTAAATGAGTGGAATAAGCTGCCAGAGTCTGTTGTGGGTGCTATGACAGTGAGTGAGTTCAAGGCAAGGTATGATAGATACTATGAGAATGTTGAACAGCTGTGTGAACATGATGTTTAGGGCCTCCCTCGATGAGTCTAAGGACTCCTGGAGTAGCCCGTAGTAGTAATAATAATAATAATAATCTATCTTTCAGGGGACCCTCTAACCCCTAGAGGGCGTGTCCCCTGGGTGGCAGATAGGGGAGCCCACCACGTATGTATGTATGTGTGTATGTGTGCGTGTGATCCACAAGCTGAGTTGACCAAAACCAAAACACAACCAACTGCATTTTCCTGGTGTTTATAAAGTTATGTGTGAGTGAATGTGGTTGACCTTATTTTGGCTAGACAGATAAATCTATTTCACTTCGTCGTGAGTAACATAGATGTGACAGTTCCTACAGTGAGAATACAAGTGAAGGCCTTTCCAGTCATGTTCTCTTCTCTGCAAACTCTAACCTCGAAGAATGGCCACACCAAGTTGATTGGGATCACACAACCAATTTATATATATGCAAGGATGAATTTGAAAGACGAATTATAGAATCAAAAGAAATAGTTCTGGACCCTTCACACTTGAACAACAAACTGGATCTATCAACAATCTAAGTTACAATTTGCCTGATTCCCATAGCGCAGTAATCCAATACTGGCGCTCTAAAATTAGCTGTCGCACACATTCAACTCATGCCAACAATAGTACACAGTCACCTATTCAAATATGACTGTTACTATTCTGCTTCTTTTTATTAAGCTGGAAAGTCCATGTTTCTTATCTTGTTATTTTATGTCTTAGGTTATTTCTTACTCACCTGAAGAAGTCGGAACACCGATGAAACTAGTCGTGATTTATTAAATTTTGTTATATTTATTGTTTTGTTATACTTTCTCGGGTTCTAGTCAGTTAAATTTTAATTGCATAAATGTATACATCCCAAGTCAATCCTAATTACAACAATATATATATATATATATATATATATATATGGTAGGGTGGTCCGACTCGTGGACCAACAAGGGCAATCATCTTGATTGTAAGGGAAGCATTACTCCCATGGTCCCCTAACTGGATCTATCCAATTCTTCTTCTACTCTGAGGAAGATCCACTCATTTTAATCTTTCCTAGAAGGCCTTATCAGTCAACTCTTCTTATTTTACGACCCTTATGCTATTAGAGTACTCGAGGGCCATGGGGTCTTTCCATTTCTGACCTTATAACCATGTCCCTCTATAAACCTTTACTATAATTCTACTTTATTCTACTATAATCTACTCTTTCCCCTTCAAGATACCCTATTCCTCCTATGGGTTTAAATTTTGGAAGAAGGCTAGGTTCAGTAGCCTTAAGGTAGCAGTCCTACCACTGAACTATCCATCGTCAGGCTAGTCACCTGACATGGAGAACATAATTCTACTTTTAAGCTGACAGAAAAATGTAATCTGAATGAATCTATGGAAAATGACCCTGGAATGGAAAAGGTAAAACGAAAATGGAAACGACAAAATATAATACATATAGCAAACTGGAATCTAAGAGGAACAGCATATAAAAAAATAGGATTAGACCAAATATCAAATGAAAGAAATTTTAAAATAGCAGTAATCACTGAAACAAAAAAAGAAATTAAAAGGAACCATGAGAACCGAAAATATTAATGTGATATACAGTGGAGTTGACAAAGACCAAAGAGCCACAAGCAGGAGTCATGATTTGGATTCATAACTAACTCCCTTTCAAAACAGTTAAAACATTATAAATTATGGAATGAAAGAATAATAGAAGATAAATAAAAATAGATAGAGGTTATTTAACAATAATTAGTGTATATCCTGTTCACTTCCCCAGAAGAAGGAAGAGAACAGGATAATATTGAATTTTATAATCAGCTACAAAATATTTATAATAAAATAAATAAAAACGATTATGTTATTTCAGCAGGAGACTTAAATGCAAGAATTGGAAACACGAAAATTAATAATAATATAGGAATATATGAAGAACATACTCTAAACAGGAATGGTAAAAAACATTGACTTTGTAGTTTATAATAACCTAAAAATAATGAATTCTTTCTATAAACATAAAGACATACATAAATATACTTGGGCAGCAAGAGGATGGAAATCAATATTAGATTATTTTATCTTAAATGAAAAGACATCAAAGTTTTCGTTAGATTTAGAGTTCAAAGAGGATATGAAAATAATCAAATACAAGTAAGATTAAATCATGAGCTATCATATACAAGAGAGATAAACTAAGGGGTCCAACAGGGATGCTGCCTCTCAGTAACTCTCTTTAATATTTGCCTACATGAAACAATAATAAAATGGAATAAAAATTTCCATCAAGGAATTAAACTTTCTCCTACTGTGAACTTGAACACTCTCCTTTTTTGCCGACGACCAAATAATAATTAGAAATTCTGAAGATAACTTACAGAAAGCTATTTTAGATCTAAATGATATATCCAAAGATTATGGTATGATAATATCAACAGAAAAATTAAAAAGTATGGCATTTAATTAGCAAAATCCAGTAAGAACTAAAATAGTAATAGATAAGATCTTAGAACAGGTGAATTCATTTAACTACCTAGGATGTATGATCACATATGAAAAAGATATAAAAGTAAAAATTGCAAAATATTTAAAAATAACAGGTGTAATTAACTCTATATTTAAACCAAACCTAGTTCAAAAACAAACCAGACTAAAAGTATACAATACATTAGCCCTACCAGTCTTATTGTATGGAAGTGAAATCTGGACAATAAAACAAAGACAAATGAAGATTAATAACAGCAGAAATTAAGTTTTTGAGAAAAAATGCAAAGTATACTGTATTCGATCACAAAAGAAACGAAGAAATTATGAAAGAATTAAATCAAGAATCAGTAATAGAAAAAATTTAAAAATATAAACGTAAATGGATAGAACACATTCAAAGAATGAAAATAGAAAGATTACCAAAACAAGCCTTAAAGTACAAGCCATTAGGAAAAAGAAAACCAGGACGTCCTCTTAAAAGATTCAACGATGACTTCTAAGGCTGGAACAGGCCACGCCAGGCCTAAATCCTTGATATGCATGATGATAGCGTTATATATATATATATATATATATATATATACACACACACACACACTCCTTATATACTAGGGAGGGCAACAGTTGATAAAGGTAATGTATGCACTTTGAGATGAAAAGATTACTAACTTCGTACCATACTAGGGGTAGTAGTTTACAGGAAATTGAAGAGGCTAGAGATCTGGGGGTGATGGTGGATAGAGATCTGAAATTCAGAGGACACATTGCAAGAGATGGCAAAATAGCTCAGAGGATTACTTTGATGCTGAAAAACACACTGACAAGTAAAGACAGGGAGGTTATTATCCCTTTTTATAAAGCTAGATGTGGCCATATGTTCACTACTGTGCTCAGGTTTGGTCACCTGTGTTTCTTGGGGGATCAGGAGGTGGTGAAGAGGATTCAGAGACAAGTGACCAAGCTGGTGACAGATCTGTGGAATGTTCCCTATGAGGACAGACTGGAGTTGAAGAGTTTACTGACAGTTGGAGGAGAAGGGATATGATAGAAACTTATTGATTACTAAAGGGATTCTATAAGATCGACACAGAAGAAATTTTTCAATACATGGTGAATATGGGATACTCAAACAAGGTTACCCACTTGGAAGTTATCTAAGAGTGTGGTTAGTAAGAGTGTGTGGACTACGTTCTTTAATTGGAGGGTGGTAAATGAGTGAAATGGATGGCCAGAAGTGGTTGTGAGTGCCCTAACAGTGAATAAGTTTAAGGAGATGTATGATTAGGCATTGTGTTAATGGATAGAGTGGGTATACCATGATGAGTCTTTTGATTCATTAGAGTACTCATATAAATAATAATAATAATATTCTCTCAACTCTATATCATAAACTAAAAATTTAGTCCTAGCAGTCCTTTTTTTAACCTGTACTAGCTTGCATATCAAATTTCAGTTCTATAATATTTCTTAGCCTCCTCTCAACTATCATTCACCTTAATGTTACCTTGAGGTGGGGGGGGGGGGATTCCTCTGTATTTCTCATGTTTTATTTTCCTTTCCATCTAAGAGCTTCACCCCTTCACTCCAATCATCTGAAATTCAATCTTCTGAATTATGCATTGTAACTAGGAATTGTTCACTTCACAGTTTCAAACAGCATGCTTTTGAATTAGCATTTTAATAAACTGTGCCATAATTTATTTACAACACATCAAAAATTTACGTGTTCGTCTGAATGAAACTTCTTGGACTGTCCTTAACCTTGAATCAAGACAGCAGAAATTCCAGTTAGTGATGACCGGCATCACAGAAGCTTGGCTTTTCGCTTAAGGGCCCTAAATTCTGATGGATTAAATGGCTTGGGTATTTTTTTTTTTTTGTTCATTTGTTTAGTTTTCTGAATTCTACTCACAAAGAGGTTGTTAACCTGTAAACACTAGTACTATATGGACTAAAGGTTAAAATAATCAGGAAACCGTACACCACACAATAATTAAGTGTCTCCTATTAAGCAACAAAAATCATCTAACCACTGAACACTTTCACTAACATCCATGTCTATAACAGGATTCAAATCCACACCTAGGTTAACTCTTAAGAGACATTGGCTATCCAGGCCAACATATGTCTTGAGCCACTAACACAACCAACAATATGAACATGTAAGCAAGGAATTGGAGAATGCTGATCATAACCTCCATCAGCATGTTAAAACACAAAGGTTTATCTTAGCTATCTGAAAATAATGTCTATAGTTCACTTCATAATCTACATAATTATTTTGAAGTTCTTAGCCCAGTATTCCTCCCATATTTACTAAAATGTGGGAGGAATACTGGGCTAAGAACTTCAAGAAAGAACTTATTTATTCCTTCCACATCTACTAAAATGTTGATGTATAGAAGATTGGGATGATTGGGATAAACATAATAACACACTATAATAATCTACTACACAAAAAGGCTACACTATAATAGTGTAGCATTTTCATTGTAACAATATGCTCCTGATAACAATAAAAAAATAATAATAATCAGCAACTTAAATGTCTCATATCACAATCATATATAAAAGATGTTTGCTATTGCTGCTTAGAACTCAAAACAACAAAGCAGGCTAGTTGCCATTATCAAAATTGATAAATATGGAAATTATTATGAAAACTTGAAAACAGAGTGATGCATTGTGCAAATACAGAACCATCTGTTGCCATAATTTAAGAGAAAAATTACCAAAGAATAATCATCATTTTTCTTTTACAAATGAATTAAGTTTATTTCTGTGCTGGATTTAAATAAATCCATCATATACAAAGAAACAATTCTTTAATTACCTGGTTCCCACTGAAATCCAGAACATCTAAGTGAATTAAGGTATCAAGTCCTGTAATCTGCTTTATTCTATTAAATAAAAAATAACACCTATGTTAATTAATAGTACAAAAATATACAATGAAGATTAAAGTGAAGTCTACAAGAGAAAGAAATATAATGGTGCCGTCTTCAAGAATAATGAATAATTTGCAAAATAATTTCATATCTCAATATATATACCTAACAAAACAGATGAAGGTCTGACAAAAGACAACCAGAATGCAGTGTAGGTAATCAATCTCCCAGATGTGTAGGTGTAAATGCACAGTAACTCTAGATACATGTCATATATTAAGGATGCAGATTTGAATTATTTTGCAAATTATTCATTATTCTTAGCATGTTGCCTCCAACCAAGGTTTGCAGAGTGGAGGCTGAGTTTCTAGAAAAAGAACTTTGCTATGAGCTACCTTACCCCCCCCTCTCCTTTTTAATCAGGAGCCTTATAAAAGTTCCTTAAAGATGAAAATTCCAGATGAAATTCGAATTCAAAACTTTCCAATGAATGCTTAAAAAACTTCATTCAATCCATAACCAAATAGTGGGTTATTTTTGCATAGCTGTTATTGAAAGCTTATAAGAATCTGAAAGCTAATGGCAAGAAACAAATTTTCTACATTTAACCTCAAAAAAGCGATATGATAAAACTATGTAATCAACATTACGTTATTACTAGCTTCCTTTCAACGAACTTTTCTTTCAAATTAGTCTGCTGTCAAGTTTGCAATACTGTCAGATCAATTTCATTTTTTTCTTTTCTTATTAAATGCATCGAAGAGAAAGTCTAAATTTTCTCTAATTAATTATTTAATTAATTAAAAATTAGAATTAATTCTAATTAAATCCTAAAATATCATCCAAATCATGGAAACATGTAGAGAAACCAGCTTATTTACATATTTTCTTTCTTTACATTTGTGATATCCCATCCAGTCCAAGAGCATTATTAACATCAAACTTACTTAAAATTTCCAACACTTCACATTCCTAAACTCTTCTTTCTCACAGTTATTCAACAGTGCTTCCAATCTCCCAATTTATAATGCACTGATGAAATACTCAATGAACATTCCACTGTACCTTAAATGGAGATAGGGCATCTGTTCATCTCCACCAACTGAAATCGGTCTTCTTACTCTTTCTTCTACTAGCCATATAACTTAAGAGTTCTCTAGGATCCTGTTTTTGCTGCCTCAGTAGTCCCCTTTAATATTCCAATTTCCTCTCCCTTGTTACTTTTGCTACCCACCTTGTGCCAATATATTTATGCTACTGAGGGGTATCTTGTTCTTTATATAATCATCTTAATTCCCATTGATCCTGCAAAATTTTACAATTCATTCATTTCACTCCTACTCTATTTAGCTTCCATACTTCAGGAATGCAAGTGGGCATTACCATTAATAATTGAAAAGTCCCAGGAATGAGGGTTTCTCTCCACTTAAAGTAATCATGCTATGACAGGTCACCAATCTGTTTCTCAGTTTGTCACAGTCTGCAGTTCTATTATTCCACATCTCTTTTTTGTTCAGTGAAGAATGTATCCATCTAGCTATTCCCACATCAAAACCACATGACCACTCTCTCACCAACTGATGGCATGACAATGGTATATTGATTCATATATTGATTGATGCCCACATGTTGCCTCCACTATCTGTAAAGTACTTAGCACTCAGCAGCTCATGCAATTCATTCTCATTAATCATTCAAGTTTCCTGTCAAATTTACCCATTATCATCACCACTCTCATCTGCTAAAACATTTCAGAATCATCTCTCTCCACATTCCATGACCTATAGTAACAACCCACTAGAAATTTAAAATTTCCACTTACCTCAATCTCATACCAAATAGTCTCAACATGATTATTGCTGTTTCCTTTAATTTCACCTTGTGCGTATACAACTCTTCTGAAATCGACTACCCCAACTTTTATTGTTTGTCTTCCCATAAAATGAAATCCTGTACACATAATATTCTATTCCCATCAGAAGCTATATCAAATCACGTCTCACTGATAGTGTGATTTGTGGTCGAGCTAATTTTGCCAATGCCACAAGCTCTGACCCTAGATTCCTATATACTCTTTACCAATCTACTATGAATACTTCATTGTTGATTGTCACGAAGATGTAGATGAGAGGAGAAAATATGTCTTATAATTATTAGCTAACCTTTAGTTATTAATTATTCTACCAATATATTCTGGTATCCCATAATGCAAAGCACACTTCCATTTAGATGAATGTATTTTTATGCATTATGGGAAGGAAAATTTTAAAATTTTCCTTCCCATAAAATTTTAAAAAAGATAGGATCCAAAAGTCTTAACTGATGCCTTCTATGGGATCTTGCTCAATCGGCTCAGATCTCTGGTGATTTCTGGTAAGGTGAGATAACTATCGTTATTTAAATTTGGAGAAAGTTGTAAAACTGTGGCAGATTTTCACAGCAGTCTCTCATATTTGTATCTTGAAAGTTTATTTTTCACTTCTTTCAACATCTTTCTCTAAATCCAGTGTAATTTAATAAAAAGGTGGCATACCATTTGGCAGCTCCTATAGGAGGAGATGACCTTGCTAATGCTTCTGCCTTGGTATCTCCACTTGGGCCTGGCTCCCACTGAAAAGACCTCAATAAAGGTCGAAACTAGTCTGGGTAGTGGCCCTTCCCTTAATGCATAACATTATACATATCCACAAGGAGATGTGTTTTGCATTATGGGAGATACTGAGATAGGAGTGTTGGTAGCTTTCTCCATCTTTGCAAGGAGTCGTCCTGAGTTGTACCACTTTACCCCAGTCCTGAAGATACTTTCAGGCGCAAACTTTGTTTGCACACACTTGGATAAAGGATTAAACTAAATTTATCATATTTGTATCTGTTTCTGTATAAGTAAGTTTTTTCCCAATTAGATCTTGTGATCTATAATAATGGTGTGATCTGCCATCCAAAAATTGCTGCAGTAGAAAATGGACATAGTTCCTATTCCCATTCATAGCTGTATTTTTTAAGGAAATTATAATGTAGACTAAATACTATTTGAAATAAATTTAACTAATAATTCTGATATTTCAGCAAAGTCAAATTGCCAACATCATGGAACACAGAACAATATGATATATGCATGCAGACACTACACTGCATAGACTACACTACACCCCGCCCCTAAAAAAAACAGAGCCAGCAGTGTGATGTCTGATGAACGTGTGTGTGTGTGGGGGGGGGGGTATTCACTGCTACCTCTTCACCCAATCCATCAGTTCAGCAGATTTCATCTAAGATAGGCCCTGACATCACGATGGTAGTGGGGAGGTGCTCTAACTTGCTGGAAATAAAAAATGACATGCGCACACAAATAAATTATTATTATTATTTGACACCTCCAGGGAGTCCTAAGACTCATCAAGGGAGGACACCTACTCTACAACTCTCCATCTCCATCACTCAATCTCATCCACAAACTACCTCATCTACACCAACACCATCTACTGTCCACCATCACCACTATTATTTCACAGACAATCACAAACATCCATGCCCATGGCAGAATTCACACCTGCAGCCTTTTGGCTGGAGAGCGGATACACTAACCACTCAGCCAAACAAGCCTGGCACAAGTAACAGCATTGTCAAAAAAGAATTGTCCAATTAAGCCCAATTATGACAATCCACACAACACTGTAACCCCTGGTAAGTTCACACAATGTTCCATCATAACATGCAGATTCTCAGTTGTCCAGTAGCTACAATTGGGGCAATTAATTAAGCCATTTAACTTAAATATGACCTCATCACTCCATACAATCTTGTTTGAAAACTGTGCATCCTGTGCACATTTTGCCAGGTACTACTCAAAAAGTTCAACTCTATGGTCAGCACTGTCTTGAATGAGGGCGTGGACTAATGTTGCAATAAAACTTTTCCAATGGGCACGTTTCAAAATGAGATCAATACTCGATTTTGAAATTTCTGTGCCATAAGCTGCCTGCCAAACAGACTTTCTTGGAGATTGCTGTAAATTTTAAGCAGCTCATTTTCTGTTGTGGACATTCACAGTCTTCTGAACGCTGCTTTGGTCAGCTTAACACCCAACTGGCCAGGACATATTTCCAGATAAATCCGGATACAATTCTGTAACACCCATTGAATAACCTGGATAAGAAGTGCAAGTTGTCTCACTATTTCATACACCTCGGCCGGTAGAGAGGTTAAACAGTTCCATCTGCTTCAAACTTATCTCTAATTTGAGCAACAGTGAGTCATATTGGTCAGATCTCTTTGAAATGCCCTTCTAAACTGTTTTGGTACTTCACTTATGTTCTAGCACTTCCAGTAGCACTTTAGAGTAAATTTCCTTTAGTCAAAGCATAGTCACATTTCTGCCATTATTTCAAATCAGCTACACCTGAAAAGAACAAAAATTTATTGAGTTATGGGTGCAATATAAAACCATAGCCTATTGTGGTTTCATATTCCCAGACTTTTTTCATTAGTGTGAGACGTATTCAGTGGATAATAACCGTTACACGGCCATTTTGGATCATTTTTTGGGTTCACCTTCCATCACTATGGCATCTACGAGTAAAAAGAGTAAATCAAGTGATTCTTGTCAGGTTTATAATGAAAAGTGGACCAATTTGTACATTTTTTTTTTTTAGGGACACCTAAAAAAAAAATATATATATATATATATATACACACAGTAAACCAGGGGTTCAACACTGGCCCACGGGTGGTTCGTGGAGTTCTTTGCTGTGGCCCGCCAGCCATATTAAAAAAATAACTACTTAACATTAAAATGCAATTAAATAAAAAATAATTTCAATGAAGCCCGCAGGCCACTAAGCTATACTGTGGTATTTAGAATTGTAAGATGCTTTCCAGATTCACAAGGAATGCTGTGCATTTGATACTTTACATAAAACCCTATAAAAGTAAATATTAAATAGACATGTTTCTTCAGCCATCTACCAGCACCAAGCAGTAATTAAGCACTAGTACTAACTTCGCAAGTAAAATGGTTGAAGCAGTAGTTTGTCCAAGTGTGGTGTCTAGTGCCTTCCAGATACATATTGAAGGTTCTCGATACTTCATTATTTTCATATAAATACATGAGGATCTCATTCATAGTCAATCAGTCGTGAACAGTGTGATATTCTTGTATCAACACATGCAAGTTCATCATTTCAGCCATAGCCTATTGTGGTTTTATATTGCCAGACTTTTTTCATTAGTATGAGACGTATTCAGTGGATAATAACCATTACACGGCCATTTTGGATCATTTTTTGGGTTCACCTTCCATCACTATGGCGTCTACGAGTAAAAAGTCAAAATGAAGTGATTGTTGTCGGATTTTTAATGAAAAGGTAGACCAATTTGTACTTTTTTGTGCTGATCGACGATAAGTGAGTGTGTTTAGTTTTGTCGTGAGTCAGCGTCAGTTTCAAAAGAATACAATATAAAACGACACTATGAGACAAATCATGAGTCCAATTTCGATCACCTTCAAGGGCAGCTTCGTGTAGACAAAGTGAACCGTCTCCGAACTGATTTAAATTGCCAGCAGGGTATGTTTAAAAGGCAGAGAGAAGACAGCGAAGCGTGCATCAAAGTAAGTTATGTAATAGCTGAAAAAATTGCTAAAAAATCAAAAGCTTCTTGGACGGCAAGTTTGTGAAAGAGTGTCTCATCGCTGGTGGGAAAATTCTGCCTAAATAATAAGCAAGTGTTTAAAAACCTGAGTTTGTGTGGGTTAACTGTAGCACGACATGTCGAAGAACTTACCAATAACATTGAAGGAACTTTTAAAAAAAACAGTCGTCCAAATCTACGTCATATTCACTTGCTTTAGATGGTAGCACAGGTGTGAAGGATACAGCACAACTGGCTATCTTTGTCCGTGGCAATGATCAACAATTCATTGTGACAGAACTGCTAGCGTTCGTACCTATGAAGGGAACGACGAAAGGCACTATATTCTTGAAGCTGCCAAGAAAACACTCTAGCATTTCGACCTCAGCTTAACCAACCACGAGGGTGTGGTAACTGATGGTGCCCCTGCTATGGTGGGAAAGAACAAAGAGTTTGTTATGCTGCTACGGAAAGAACCGGAACTAGAAGGAAAAGATTTCGTCCATTACCACTGTTTAATCCACCAGGAATTTGTGTGCGAAAACTATTGGATTTGAGAATGTCGTGAAAGTTATTGTGACTGCCGTCAACATTATTAGGGCAAGAGGATTGAATCATCATCAATTACAAGAGTATTTGACCCAAGAGTGTGAAGCAAATCACGGTGATGTGGTTTATTATAGTGATGTGCACTGGTTGAGCAGAGGGAAGATTCTTAAAATAGTCTTTGACCTAAGGAACGAAATACAGCAGTTCATGCAAACCAAGGAGAAGCCGACTGAGGAATTCAACGATCCGAAGTGGATGACAGACTTTGTCTTTGTGACCGACATCTCATTGCATATGAATGAACGCTTAAATAAGCAGCTACAATCCAAAGATCAACTGGCCAAGCTCAAACTTTGGGAGGCACAACTCGCAAAAAAAAGACTTAACTCATTTTCGTTTTCTCACTGAGTCCAACTGTTCGTCTCTTGATGAATGCGCTACAAAATTAGCCATCTTGCAAAGCGAGTTCGAAGAGAGATTTAGTGATTTTCGTAACAAACTATCTTCTTTAGATTTATTTTCAATGCCATTCAGTGTCAATGCTGCCGAAATGCCAGGCTTAGGTTCATGCTTGAACTCCAAAACAACTCTTCTTTGAGAGAAAAATTATTCAATATGTCCTTGCTTACACTTTACAAAGACTACCTTTCTGAGGACGCATTCCCTAATCTTTACCAGCATGCTTTGAAGATGTGTGCTTTGTATGAAGCACATACTTATATGAGCAGTTCTTCTGCTCACTTCAACATCTTGAGAATACTCTGCGCATAGCGACTTCCAACATTGATGCCAACATCGACAAGCATCGAGGTAAAGCGACTACAATCATTTTGCCAAGTTTCCCATTGACATTGTAAAAAATGAATGTTTTCTTCGTTAAATTATCTTTTTTCAAGTACTGATTGCATTTACTTATCATGAACTAGACTTCTACCTGCACTCTTAAAGCTGGGAACAGTCTTCTTTAGATTTATTTTCAATGCCATTCAGTGTCAATGCTGCTGAAATCCAGGCTCAGGTTCATGCTTAAACTCCAAAACAACTCTTCTTTGAGAGAAAAATTATTCAATGTGCCCTTCCTTTCCTTACATTTTACAAAGACTACATTTCTGAGGACGCATTCCCTAATCTTCATCACCATGCTTTGAAGATGTGCGCTTTGTTAGGAAGCACATACTTACGTGAGCAGTTCTTCTCCAAAACGAAGCATGTGAAGTCCAAGACAAGACCTCAGATTATGGACCAACATCTCGAGAATACTCTGTGCATAGCGACTTCCAACATTGATGTCAACATCGACAAGCTGGTCAAGGAAAAGCATTGCCAAGTTTCCCATTGACATTGTAAAAAATGAATGTTTTCTTCATTAAATTATCTTTTTTCAAGTATTAATTGTAATTATTTATCATGAACCAGACTCCTACCTATGCTCAGCTGAGTTTATTTATTTTTATAGGATTTTATGTAAAGTATTAAATGCACAGCGTTCCTTGTGAATATGCAAAGCATCTTACAATTCTAAATATCGCAGTATAGTGTAGTGGCCCGCAAGCTTCCGTGAAATTTTTAATGTGGCCTGCGCTTTCTGAAAGGTTGAAGACCCCTGTATGGCACTTCACTTATGTTCTAGCACTTCCAGTAGCACTTTAGGGTAAATTTCCTTTAGTCAAAGCATAGTCTCGTTTCGGCCTTATTTCAAATCAGTTACACCTGAAAAGAACAAAAATTTATTTAGTTACAGGTGTAAAACTGTGTATACATTTATTTTTGTTTGTTTTTTTAGGGTCACCCTATGTAAGTATACAGTAAACCTTGATTTAACGGACAAAATTTCCAGCCAGTGTGTGTCATGTGAAAATTAACACCCTGTTCATTTTAAAATGCTTTTAACCAAGATTTGCTTATAATTAAATTAACAGGGTTTTTTGTTATTAATTTGCTGTTATTTATAACAAATTTTTAACAAACACTGTAGTAATTTAGCCAACATAAATGAGTCACTGCTCAGAAAACATGTTTGGCGAATGATTAGGACATGATCGCACCAATTGCACTGTAATCGATTCTTTTGTCGCATGGCGTGACTTTCTGTGGCAGTTTTATTAAATACATTTTCATAATTTCAGGGAGTTAATTATAAAAAAAAACAGCAACATTTCAAAAGTTCAAAAAAAAACTTGATCGTTTTTTTCAAAGCAGGATTACTTAAACCAAGCACCTCAACATCGAACATTAGCTTCACATTAACTTATCTAAAAGTGTGAAAATTGTATTAAAAATTGTGTGTAAAACAATTTTGTTACTACAGTGCTAATATTGATTAAATTATAATCTTACAGATATTTTTATTTTGAAAAATTTGCGATTCAACGGACACCCCCCTTAGCCCCTATTAATCCGTTAAATCAAATGTTTACTGTGTATGTGTGTGTATATATATATATATATATATATATATATATAATTGTATGTCAACCAAAATCAGGATACCAAGCATATGACTGAGTTGAAGTAACATGGATAAAAAGTGCTGCCGTTGCTATATCATAAAGAGGTGTAATACTCCTTCACACTCAGAAGAACACTTAACTGGATTAACTCACACTCACAGCTTTGTTTCAAAGACAGTGCTAGTAAACCTCACAAAAAGCACAGGTGCCTTGCAGTATATGATGTATGGGTGCAATTTTAAATAGACATATAGACTAAACATATACAGTATATTAATGGAAAGTCAAAATAAGAGAAACTTCCATTCTAATGTACATCATCATCATCAAATTCCTGATATATACCTTCAGGGAGTGTACAGGATATGATAGTACTACATGAAAAATTACATCATTACTAACTTCCTAGCTACAATTTTCCTCCAAATCAGTCTGTTACCTGTCAAGACTCCAACATTATCAGATCTTATATTTCAATCTTCTAAGGCACGTTTTACTGTATCAATCCACCTATATCTTTGTCTTCCTCTGGGTCTTTTTCCTACCAACCTGCAGAGAACACTTGTTTTGCTAATCTTTCCTCTCTCATTCTGTTTAAGTGACAATATCACCTGAGATTAGCTCTGCTAATGCATTCCTGGATGCTGACCATGTCAAGTTCTTTCCTAATATCCACATTTTTAATATGATATTGCCATTGATGCCATCTGTTCATGCCCCTAATCTTTCTCATAACGCTCATATCTGAAGTCTCTAGTCTTTGGTGAAGTGTTTTATTTCTAACCCACTTCTCAGATCCATAATTTAAAATTGGTTTGAACACTGTCTTGTACACAGCTAATTTAGTGTTTTGACTAATTTCACTCCTATTTCATATAAATTCATTCAGTTGACTTCATACTGTTGTTGATTCTGTTGTCTATTTCCATATTTAATTTACCATCTTCTCAAGAATTGTGCCTAAGTACCTGAAATGTTTTATTTATTCGATAGGATCTCCATTCACAATGTAGTTGATATTTTCAATGTTTCTGCCTATTTTGATTGTCTTTTTAATGCTGGCCTTCATACCATATCTATTACAACAGTTATTCACTTCAGTCAGAGAATCTTGTAGCAGATTTATTTAGAAGTATAACATCATCTGCATAAAGCAAAGAGCTGAGATTAAAATTTCCAATTTTGATATCAGGTTTAATTCCACTCTCCTTCATAATGTGATCCATCTATATGGATCACATTAATAAATGAATAATGAATAATAGAGGGGGATAATGTACATCCTCGTCTGATACCTGATTTAACATTAAACTATCTTCCTGTACTTCCTTCAATTCTAACTGCAACTACAACTCAAATAAAGATTAAGTATTGCTTGATATAATGCCTCATTGACATCATATAACTAGTGTTTTGAATAGCTCCATTCTTGGCACCTTTCTACAAAACTTCAGATATTTATTATTTTTATGGCTATTTCCTGCTTTTGTTTAGGAGTGCCCCTTTTTTAATGTCATTGGCTTTTTAATCAAGAATTCTTAGGACATTGCAGATGTATTTTAGAGACAAATATATGTAGCATAGTAGAACAAAATTAGCACATACCTTTTCTTGTACGTTGTCGCCAGTCATCTGTCTGCAGTGTGCATACGTCTGCTGTTTAGGTGTTGAAATGGAATGGGGGGAGGGGGGATAGGCAATGTGGGAGAATTAATTTGAAAAAACCCGGGTTTTTTTATATATAATATATACATATATTATTTTTAAGGGGGTTGAACATAGAAACTGTTTTTTAGAGGAAGAGGAATGGTTTATGGAAAAAGGGGATCAGGGAGAGGGTTCGACCGTGTGGGTCGTCGTCTGAACTCATGGAGGAATTGGATGCTATGTCGTGTCCGCTTGGTGTTTCTGCCTTTGAAGTGTTTGTGTTGTCACCTACTGGTCGGCGTTAAGACCTAATTTTTATGTTGTGGAGCTTCCAACACTCTAAGTTTATGTAGGGTCAGTGGACGTTGATTGAGTTCTCGTCACATTTTATGGCTATCGTTTCCGATATTCTAAGCATTGTTTTGTTGTCTTGTCTGTCTATTATGATGGCCTTGTCAATTTGTGGGGTATGTTTTTATTCAATGGCATGAAATGCTATTTCTGTTTTCCCTGTGCTTTGTATTCTATTTTTCTTTTTGATGTGCTGTTTTTTAGTGTTGAAATGTTCTGGAATAAGGATGTTACAGTCACAGAAGTGTTCTTGTAGTCTTGCCCATAAAGACCTGATGGTAGAACCTGTATGGATATTAGTCTTTTTGGCAAGAAAATTTGTAGATTACATTGTGGTGTTCTAATATTTCTTTGTGTGAGCACGATTTAGTGGGTTTTAGAAGATTTGCCAATTTTTGGTTTGTGGTGAATACCAGTTTGTAATCAGTATGTTTAAAAATGTATTTGTAGGCTTTGTATGTGTTCTGGATGTATGGCAGTTTGATAACTTTTTGTGTTTCGAAGTCTGTTTTGATTGTTGGGTTGTTTTGTCGGGTTTCTGCTGTCCCTGTTTACATAGTTTATTAGTTGTATGGGATAGTTGCGATTTTTAAAAATCTGTTTTAGTTTTTTTATTTCTGTGTTGAGATAATTATGGTTAGTAGAAAACCTGTATGCATTTATGAATTATGATAGGATGACCGATTTTTTAACAGAATATGGATATTATGAGTAGAAATGGAGGTAGTTTCCGATATGCATGGGTTTGTGGTATATTTTCGTGGCTATTTTGTTGTTTTTTCTGATTAACATCAAGTTTAAGAAATTGATGGATTTGTTTTGTTCGGTTTCTATGGTGAATTTTAGTCTGCTACGTAATTGTTAAGGGATGCTTGTAAGGCAGTGATGTGTGTAGGTTTTCCAGTGCACAGAATATAGTCCACGTATCTGCTATAAAAAGTGATGCTGGGGGATGAGTAGAAGTGATTCTATGTGTGCTAGGAATAATTCTGCTAGTTGCCTGCTGATATTTTGGCCCATAGGGAGTCCGAAAATTTGAATATACATGTTGTTGTTGAACTTGAAGAAGTTTGCTGAGATTATTAGTTTGATTAAGTTCAGAACAGACCTTTGTTTTATTCCCATGATTTCTCAACTATCTGTCCTAAAATGAAAATCCCATCCTGAGAGCCTCTGATATTTGATGATATTTGACCAGAAATGGCTTTTGATGGCTTTTTCTACTTCAAGTATGGTTATGTATTCCTGAATGCATGCTGGTCAGTGTTTTTTTACCATTGTGCTGTCATCACTGATTGTTCCATTCAGCAATTTTTCAAAGTAATTACTCCATACTGCAAGGATATCTTTTTCTCCTGTTTTCATGTCACCTTTATCATCTCTAATTCCTTTTACAGCACTCTTTCTTCCATTTCTGAGCTTCTTAACAACTAAAGAATATCTTGCCACCATCTTGATATTATTTTCTATGTTCTAACCGAAGTCCTCCCATGACTTTTTGTTTAGCTAGTTTTACACAGCGTTTAGCTTTCTTACATTTGTCTCTGTATAATCTAAGAGCACAAGCTGACTTATTTGCCTCTTTCACTACCTCTTTAAATTCCTATGTCCACCATGGAGTTCTGATTTTTCTATCCTTACAGACAACCTCATTACAGCTGGCATTACAACCTCATTACATGCCTCTCTGGCTGAATCAATCAGTGTTTTCTTCAGGGATTGCCACTGAATCTCCAAGATTTGGTTCCTGTTCTGAAACTCTCATTTTTTCTTCAATCATGTTTGTATATTTTAGTCTACAGTTCACATCTGAGAGCTGCTCAACTTTTATTCACGTTAAGACTTTCTTACATGTTCTTCTTTTTCGTTATGAAATTCAATTTTATCCAGCTCAAGACTAAATGGTGATCACTTCCAATTTCAAATCCTCTGTACAATCTATTTCTCTCTGGTGTCCTGCACCAGAGAGAGAACATCACTATCAACAATAACATAGTCAATGAGACTTCTTATTCCTTGCCTCTTCTCTCCATGTGAATTTGTGCACATTTTTATGTTGGAACATTGAGTTAGTAATAACCAGTTCATGTCCTGAGCAGAAATCCAACAGGTATTTACCATTATTATTAGCTTTGCTCTTTTCTCCAAATTTTCCCGATATATTTTTATATGTCTGACAATCATTTCTTAATCTGCTATTTAGATCCCAAACAAGGACCAACTTTTCCTTTTTCATTGTGTCAGTTGCTTTCTCTAAAGCCTCAAAAACCTCCTCCACTTCTACCTTAGTAGAACCTTCTGTGGGACCATAAGTCTCACTGTCCAGTTCCCCATTCTCATATTTGTCCACATCACTCTACTTGAGACTGCCTGCCATTCAAGAAGATTAGCCTCGTAATTATTGTTGAATATTATGGCTACTCCTTGTTTTCCTTGATTGGTCATTGCCTGATATATTTTATATATCAGGTATGATATATTATACATTTTATATACCATATATTTTATTAGGAGAACAAAACACCATCGATGTATGTGAAAAATAGTTGCTATCAAGCATTGCACATAAATCTTATATTGTGTAATTATGGTTGGATGATTATTTAGTTTTATCTTCAACAAAAACTTTTCAGAACAAAATTTCATTCATGAAACACTTATTTCATAAAATAAATGTCTCATAATAAGCCAGCACTAAAGCAGCAAGAAATGAGTAGTATATGTAGTACAGCTGTAATTTTAAAAAGAGATATAGACTAAACTAAACACATACAATATATTTGTTATATTTCTAATCCTTTATTATACACAATCACACATAAATACTGTTACAACTTCCGCACACCCATGTGCTGCCCACAGAACTGCACAAGTCCAGTTCTGTTAGTGGGGCTGTGTGCCACAAACATTCCTGTGTTTGTCAGCAGAGAGAGTTGTGTAGCTGTACTGGTTAACATGCAGAATGTATTCTGAAGGTGAAAAGACTAAATAAAGTAGGTGTCAAATGGATGAATAACGGAATTATGCATGAAATTTGGTGGAAGAGGATACTGTGAATGAATGATGGTAGCAATCAACTGCATGTGGAGTATAAAGGGCAAGACAGGAAGATTACTCAGTTGGTAAGAACAGTAAAGCTACAGTACAAACAGAAATAAGCAAATCAAGATAAGAAAATCCTTAGAGATTTTTTCAGTACGCAGCAAGTAGAAGGAAGAATGATTATGGTAAGATGATGTTAATGGATGAAAAATGGTAGAATAGTAACTGCTGCAGAAGACATCATTGATGTATTCAGTGAACAACTTATAAGGGTCTTTCATCCTCATCAGGGTGAAATCATGAAAAACTCAAGTGTAGAGGAAATTGGAGAAGATGGCTTAATTGTGAGCGAACAGGAGGTATAAGAGGAAATAAATAATCTTGATGTCAATAAGGTGACGGGATTTGATGACATATCACCAAGTCTTAAGGGAATGTTCCAGGGAATTGGTAGTAGTATTAGCATTCATGTTTAAAAAATCTTACAACAGAACAGGTTCCAAGAGAGTAGAGAAGGTCAAACTGTTCCAGTGCAATAAGGTGGTGATAAGGCTGTGGCTACAAATTTTAGGCCAATCTGTATATCTGGAGTTGTGGTTAAGGTATTGGAGAGATTGGTCAGAGTTGACAACAGCAGTATTCTCTGCAGTTGTCAGCACAGGCTTGTTAAAGAGAGATCATGTTTTACTAACTTACTTATGTACAATAACAAGGTGACAAGAATAACAAAATAAAAAATAAGAATTCCTTCATCAAAAGAGCTTTGAGTAGTTTTAATATGTCTTCCTCTTCAAATACAGAAGAAATAATGCACATCCCTTACCCTTATGTACACGGCATTAGTGAACATATAGCAAAAGTTCCACTGAATATTTTTGTTGCCTTTCGACTGGTCAGAAAATTCTCCACCTTTCTCACTTCTCCTAAGGACAAGCTTCCACATCTGAATTATCCAGGTGTCTACCAGATTCCTTGCTCTTGTGGATTATCTTATTTCAGACCAGGAAGATCTGCCTCTATTCGACTAGAAGAACAACAGTCTTATATTCAGTACCTTAAACCTGAACGGTATGGACTTGCCAGACCGTTCAAGGTTTAAGAACGTGCCATCTTAACCAGACATAGAGTTCATTAGAAAAAGACAAGAGTCCTTCACAAAAGTTGGTTCCTCATAGAACGGCTTTATAAAGAAACATGTGAAACTTTACTCCACTCTCCTAACTTAAACAGATCTGATGGCTTACATCTATCTCCTTTATGGGAAATAGTACTTTACAAATCAGTTAATCTTTCTTAACTTTTTATTGTACATATGTTTTTTTTTTTTTTTTTTTTTGTTAGGAAATTTTATTGACTTTTTTAGTTATCTTACACTAGCTACTTAGGTGGTGCTTTTTGGAATTGTCAGTTATTGTTTAATTTGACCTTGGCTGTTCAAACAAAATGTGAACAGATTCCTTCTTTCTTCTATTCCTCTTACTCACATGCAGCACTAATGTGCTATAAGTCTTGTGCTGTTTTGTGTATGGATCAGATATATACAGGTAACCCTCGTATAATGCTGTACTTATACAACGCAGTCTACAAATTGTAGTAACCTTGTTCAATGTGGTACTTATACAAGTTCATTTCGATATAACATAATCTACAAATTGTAATAATCCTTTATCATTTCATATATTTTTCAACATGCGACTCAAAAATCAAATTTTATCTTCGTTAAATTTGTGTCTGCCCATATTGTGCATGTAGTATAACTATATGCACAATAAATAGCGAATTTATATTAAGGCAAATACTCTTTAGCAGTTTACACACTTGAAAAACCAGTTTTTAAAAAATGGTTTTTCAAGTGTTTTATACCCAAAGGAAGTTATACAAAGAAAAAGAATATTGACTTTAAAATTCTATGAACTTAGATAAAGTACCAGGCAACCCAACAAATTTATGCCATCCGAATATTAAAATAACTTTTGGCCGCCTAATACTACTTCACGTATTCAACCACTCGATGAAGGAATAATATCAATATTTAAGTCATGTTATATTCATCGAACATTGCAATTAATTTTTGAAAAAATGGAATCTAATCCAAACATGACACTGCCTCAAGCATGAAAAGTTTTCAATATTGAATTGTGTGAAAATTATTTCTCTGTCCATTAAGGAATTACAAACCTCTACAGTGAATGCTTGCTGGAAAATAATATGGCCTGAAGTCGTTCTGGAACAAAATTTCGTATCTCCAATGGATGAAGAGCTAAGTTGTTTAATAAATGTCGCACACATTTTTGGTAGAGAGGGCTTTTGCGATACGGTTGAAAACAAAATTAGTGAATTAATTGATTGGGAAACACACCTAAACGAGGAGTAACTGGTACAATTAATAGATGATGTCGAACCAAACGGCAGAGAAAGTTCTGCTGAAGATTCCGATTATGATGAATCCATTAAAGAATTCAGTTTAAAGAAATTAACAGAAGAATTGGAACTAGAAAGAAAGTTAGGAAGTTATTTTATGGATAATGATCCCTCAATGGAGTGCTTTGTAAAGTTCGCAAGACAATTGGATATTTGTTTAGCTCCATATTATGAACTTAATAAAAAATTGTAGTACAGTGGTAAGCAAGGTCTTATTACTGACTTCTTGATAACTAAACCAGCCGAAGTATGCAATGAGAATTATACAAATTATGTCCAAGAGATTTTAAGTGATGACGATGTCTGGTGGTTTGTACATAAAGAACATCTACGAAAAGTTATTTTTTAAGACAGTGATGATGATTAAAATATGCATTATGTGCAATAAAGTTTACGTACAATTTATAATTTTATACTATGCATTTGTTTCATAGTTCACGTTTTCTTAACTTAGACGAATTACCTGAATTAACTAAAAATATGACTGTTTAAAGTATTCATATTTGGTCATGAAGTGTTAAAATATGTCTTATTATTGTTTATGTGACAATAGGTTTTTTAATTACTATATATGTTCATATTATATGAACATACAGGGTGTTCGGGATAAATTTGACAGTTTCGTAAGGAAAAAGAAAATCTTCTTTGTATCTATTAAATTTAATGAATTGACAAAAAAAACATTACAGGCAGAGTTAATTACAATACTATCAACAAGATTTACTCAAAATAACCACCATTAGCATCGATCACAGCTTCAATTCTGCTTCGGAACCTCGAACAAGCTGATGCTACAGTCTTCCTGGGAAGGGCCGCAAAAACTGTTTTAATTTTATCCATTAACTGGACTTTTGTATTACTGGAAGTGCGATTGGTGTCTTTTTCAACTGCGCCCCATACAAAATAATCCATGGGGTTAAGGTCTGGGGAGTTTGGAGGCCAAACATTTGGACTGGTGAAGTCGTAGAAATTTTCAGACAACCATTTTTGACTTTTCCCAGAGGTGTGGCAAGGGGCCGAATCCTGCTGCCATACATACGGCCTACCATTGGCTACCCTTGTTATCCAGGGCTTGACTACAGTTAGCAACTCCACGAACAAAGCCCGAATTCCAATGCCAGGGTTCTTCAACACCTGTTCCTGCAGATTTGCGAGGAATTCTGCTGTACGAACGCAATCAGATCGTCTGCTAGGGATCTTTCTTCTTGCTACATCCTCGTAGTCACCATTGCAAGTCTCTAGTTCATGCCTGATTGTTTTTACTGTATTCAGGGAGCATTGGGCAGCAGTCGTAATATCCTTATTTTGATGGCGGGCACGAATCATCATGATACAAGTTATTCTCTTCCATGATTCAGGTGGGTTCCAGCTATCCATCCTTTCTGACATCTTGTATGTGAATGAAGAAGGGTCCAAACTTTTAAATGAAGAGAAGTGTGTGTTAATACATGTAACTTACGGAAAAATATAATTAATTATAAATATGTCAAATTTATCCCGAACACCCTGTATATAGTAATTAAAAAACCTATGGTCACATAAAGAATAATAAGTCTTATATTTTCACTAAAAATATATTTTTGTTGGATGTTGTCATTGTTGTTTATATAATTTAAAAAAAAAAAAACAATTTCGGAACATAACCCTTCTTTTTCTATGTGATCCGAGTCTCACATAACACGATTTATATAACGCGGTATTTCTATGGAACCTAACATCAGCGTTATAAGAGGGTTACCTGTATGTATTCTGTGTGTGTGTGTGTGTGTGTGTGTGTGTAGATTATTGTGCACAGATTTGGTCCCCAGGTTTCTATGGTGATGAGGATATGTTAGAAAGGGTGCAGAGAAGATTTACAAAGGTGGTCAGTGGTCTCTGGAATGTAGAATATGAAGACAGATTGAAAGAATGTAAATTTCAAAGCCTTTTGAATAGAAGAGAAGGGAGGATATAATTGAGACATATTAGTTAGTCAGGGGTTGTTATCAGGTTGACGTGGAAGAAATTTTTCATATAATTTGGGGGGGGGGGGAGGCAAATCCTGGAAACTGTATAAGGAAGGCATGAGCAGAGGAGTGAGAAGCCTGTTATCTGCACGTAGAGAGGGCAGCGTATGGTGGAATGCATTTCCTGAGTCTATTGTGAATGTAACACACACACACTGAATCAGTTTAAGGCATGGTTGGATGAACTTTGTGTGTGATAGTGTGCACCTCCCACAATGAATTTGATTCCGTGGAGGCCAGATGCTAATAATAATATTCAAATATTAACAAATAAAAGCACTGAAATGAATCTCAGTGTTACAAAATATAACTATTATCAGAATACAAGTGCAGTAGTTCAATATAAAAAATATCGCAACTAAAAACTTGAAATCAAAGGAGTTATGCAATGATGCCCACTTTGTCTATGCCATTTAACATCTTCATTCAAGAACATATTAAAGAAGCACTGTCCTTAACAAAAGGAGTAAAAGTCAATGATAACAAATCACACATCATATATGCAAATGATTATATTATTATTATGGGCAACTCCAGGGAGTCCTTAGACTCGTCAAGGGAGGCCCTAAACATCATGTCCACACAACTATACGACATTCTCACATTATCTATCATACCTTGCCTTGAACTCACTCACCGTCATAGCACCCACAACAGACTCTGGCAGCCTATTCCACTCATTTACCACTCTAAAAGTAAAGAACCCAGCTCTAACACCCTTGCTAACCAAACTCTTGCCCAGCTTCCTTAAGTGTTCCCTAGTTCTCCCACCACCAGTCCTGATCTCAAAAATATCCTCTGAATTAATCCTATAAAAATCGTTTAACAATCTGAATGTCTCAATCATATCTCCTTTTTCTGCCTATCAACTAATTTCTGCAACCCACAAATCTTCAACCTGTTCTCATACGGTTCATTCCATTGACCTTCTATCATCTTGGTCACTCGCCTCTGGATCCTCTCAACCTCCTCCCCCATCAAGAAGAAACCTAGGTGACCAAATCTGGGCACAGTGGTTGAGATGAGGTCTTATCACGGCTTGGTACAGAGGTACAATAACTTGCTTGTCTCTGCTCGTCAAAGTATTTTTCAACAACCAAGTGAGTTGATTAGCTGATTTAGCTACTTTTGCAATGTGCCCCTTAAACTTCATCTCCTTATCCACCAACACTCTCAAGTCCCGGGCCTCATCAATCTCCTGTAGTACAGTTCTACCAATGTTGTATACTGCTGCTAATCGTTTCACCTCAAAATGCATAACCATACATTTTGTCACATTAAATTGACATCCATTCTCCTTAGCCCAGAACTCCAATCTATCCAAGTCGCCCTACAAGATTTTGACATCTTCTGCATTCACTATTGCCCTACCCAACTTTGCATCATCAGCAAACAAATGAACTGTTCCTCTTAGAACCTTCCCTATATCATTAATGAACAAATTAAACAGCAGTGGTTCAAGAACAGAACCCTGCAGCACACCACTAGTCAAAGGCCGTCTTTTGGACTCCACTCCTGAATAAACTACTCCCTGATATCTCTACATCAACCACCCACCTATCCATCTCACCAACCCTATATTCATTCCCATATGTTGCAGTTTACGGATTAGAATTCCATGTGGTATCCTGTCAAATGCCTTAGCCAGGTCCAGCAGTATCACTGTAAACCCATTACCCTCATCCAGTTCAGCCGTCACTGTGTTATAAAACTTGAGCAAGTTACTGAGGCATGATCTACCCTTCACAAAGCCATGCTGTCCCCTGTACAGTATCTCATTTTCATCAATCCATTCCTGTATTTTTCCCTTGACTACTTTCTCAAAGAACTTGACAATGAATCCTGATATGCTGATCGGTAGGTAATTTGCAACAGTAGTCTCGGATCCTCCTTTATGTAGTGAAACTATTTTCCCCCTCTTTCCACGCCTTCGGGACTAAACCAGACCCGAGACTCAGATTAAACAAAATGGTCAAGGGCACTGATAATTCCTTAGCCACTTCACGCAAGACCCGTGCCAGTATACCATCCAATCCTACAGATGTATTCACATTAAGGTTCTGTAATAGATTATTCACCTCCACTACATTCATCACAATTCCCGTATAAACTAATCTTCACTGTCACCACCTCGATGATATACTCTTGCAAAGTGCTCGCTCAGTAATTCCACTATACCTACTGATTGAGTGACCTCCTTACCATCATCATTCCTAAAATCATTTTGCCGTGTACAGTTTTTTTTTTTTTTGCTTGCAGCATATTGAATGAACTGTTTGGGATTCTCTTTAACTTGCATAGCTAGTTTCCTTTCATAATCTGCTTTTGTTTTTTTTACCACACCCGTTACCCTTCTGGCCTGCGCTTTATACCGTTAGTGTGCCTGCAGGTTACCTTTTTCTTTAAATTCTCTCCACAGTTGTTTCTTTTTTTGCAGCTCAACCTTAATGATGTTATTCCCATTTAACCCCTACTTGTTTTACTATTCGGACCTTAGGTACAATCAGCCATAACATCCTGTAAATGCTTCTTGACCACTTCCCATGCTCTATCGATATCCAGCCCTTGCAGTTTTACATGCCACTGCACGGATCCAAGCAATCGCCTAAGCTTGTCATACTTGCCAGCACGGTAATTCCACATATACCCTGTCTTAATCGAAAATTCCACACCTTTAGCCACCTCCCAGGTCAAGACCCTATGATCACTCTCACCAATAGGTGGCAACATGGTCATATTCATTACAGTCAAATTCTCAGATGCTATTACCAGGTCAAGCACTCTCACACCCCTAGTATTTTCAATTGCATGCTGTCTCAGATAGTTATCCCTTAATAATTGAATAAAATCCATTTCCTACTTCACGTGTCCTCTCCTCCTTCCAATCAATGTTACCATAGTTGAAATCCCCCATAATAATTACCCACCTTCCACTCATTTCATCAATTTGTTTATGCATACTATCTGAACCATCTATTCCATCACCTGGTCTATAGCAGCACCCAACTGTATATTTTGTTCTGCCAGTCTCAAATTCACACCAGATAGCCTCAAATGAGCTCTTTTCACTATCCTTTGATACAATTTCAATTTTCCTTGGCTGCAGTTCATCAGCTATCATCAATAACACTCCTCCCCCAACATTTAATTTTTTTCTCTGTCCCTCCTAAACACACTATAACCTACGCATTCTATCCCATTAACTATATCATCTTCTGTCAGCCCTGTTTTACTAATGCCAATAATCTGTGGCCAGGAAGAGCCAATCAAGGTCAAAAATTCTTCCTTCTTGTTCCTAATACTCCTGGCATTAGTATACATGAAATACAGAGGTCCCTTTGTCCCACCCATATCTTGATGCTTATACTAACTATCCCATTCTGATTTCTTGTCCTTAGTACTGGCTCAGGTACATTATATACATTCTTACACTCAACTGTCTCACTGATGTCCGCATATCCATTCACTCCCCTCCTTGGTAGTTCTAGTTTCTCTGGTTCTGCACATCTATTTTCACTTCCTTCAGCAACACTTTTTCCATTCTCCGCACACCAAATCCATTCAAATACAGGCCATCCATCTTGTATAAATCCTTTCGCCCATCAAACTCATTCCACACGTCCATGAATTCCACACCACACCGTCTGTATAACCTGCGCATAAAGTCATTTGCGATTATGGTCCTCCTTCTAAACTCCTCTCTGTCATACCGCGGCAACAGACTCACCATCCTAACTCTGTCACTCTTTCTTTCGCTACCTTTAACAAAACTTTCAAGTCCTCTCTCATAAAAAATTTATCTCCTTTCGATTCATTCGTACTCGCTACAACTATCAATTCTTTCATCCTCTGTTTTTGCGCTCTAATACTCTCACTTACATCCTTAAATTTTGCATCTGGTAAGCACGATTTTGTTAAACTCCCATCTATCACTCCTCTTAATAATGAGTCACCATACAACACTCTTTCCTTCATTTTAGAAATTCTCCCACTCTTACGCTTATTTTTCCTTTCAAACACTTGTTTATTTCCATCAGCCGAGGCACTCTGGAAAGAGTTTTGCAGGTGCTTTAACTGCCATTGCGCACTTTGTATCACTGCGTGCAACCTAGCATTCTCACTCCCTACAAATAATGCCTCATTTTTTTCATCATTTAAACCATTCTCTCTCTCTGTATAGTTGCTTTCACTCTCTCTTTGATCACCGCTCTCATTGCCATCTTGTACAACATCGCAATTCCTTATCAAGCAACTATTTTCACTCACATTCTGGCTTTCTTCAACCATAACTATCTCACGACCTGACACACACTTCAATTCCTCACTTTGCTTACACTGTCTGCACATTCTCCCACCACTATCGCTTTCCATCCAAACTCCAGCCTCCTTCGATAATGCATACATCCCACACACATCGCATTGGACAAACTCCCTCACATTCAGTTTTTGAACAAAGCCATCGTATTTTTGGATGCCATTATCTTACGTCGCATTGCCGCCATGTGCTATTCTATGAAACGTATCATTAAAATATTAAGTTAAATAAAACAAAATTCACACCAAAATCACACAGATACAACAAGCTACCAAAAATAGACAATATTATGTTAAGATTTAAACCAATATTCCAATTTTCACTCAAAATTATACTTAGCTTTCGGGAGCTCTCTGGAAACACTACAATTATATATTATAACTAGCAAATCAAATCTCCAATACCAACTTTCAAAATTACAAGAAGCAGAAATTATAATATGACTATAAATTGAAATAAAACAAAAATAACGAAAATAAAAATACACCCAGAAGATATGCAGATAACACTTTATCAGGAAATCATAGAACAAGTTAATGGTTTTAATTATCTAGGAGCATAGTTGACTTAAAATTTAAATGAGATAGCAACAATGAAATACAGACTCTCTGCTGCATGGCCCACGGTGAATAAACTTACAATTTGGAAAAACAACAAAATTCCTACAACTCTAAAAATAAAATTATATGAAAGTATGATGTTAATAACTGCTCTCTGCAGGGCATAAACTCAGACCTTAAAAAAAAAGAAGTAGAGAGGAAAGGAAACTGTTGGCTTTTAAAATGAAATACTTCACAAAAATAAACAGAAAACAAATAAACCAAGGGAGTTAGTTTGGCTATACTGTGTGAAAGGAAACAGACGGAATTAATCGCTTGGTTTTTGAAGGCACTAAATATGGAGGATACAAGACCCAGGAGAAAACCCAAAATTAAAATGACAAAGCCCATAGTAGTGCATTGGGCTTTCAAAGCTGTTGGCATATGAAAGCGCCTGCATTGAACAGAGAAGAGCGGAAGGATCTTGTCCACCAAGGACTCAACACATCTCGAGGAAAGAAGAGAAGAATATAGATTTGGTATAGTCTCTGTTGTGAGGAACATTTTTTTGATTTCGTTGGGGTTGTAGCTAAAAAGTTGTTGAAATTGTAGTCAAATTCAGTGGTGAGGGTACTGTTATCAGAACTAATTAACTTTACCCTCTTATATAGGTTTCTAAGAGGTGATGACTGTTGGAGAATGCATCATGTAGATTTTCTGTAAATAAAGAATGCTGGGCACAGTTAAAATGTAAAATTTAATTATTCTGCCAAGCATAATTAAAATGTCAAAAAAGGGAAGACTGTTATTGGTTTCCATTTCTAAGTTGAACTGGATACTGGGATCTTGGTTGTTTAGATGTGTTAAAAAATGTTAAGTGCATCCAGTTCATGCAGCCAAATAGAGAACATGTCATCTGGCTATGGCTACATAGATGATATATTAAGAAATAACAAAAATGTATTTCTTACTGTGGGTCACAGTCAAAAAAGTTTTAAAAACACTGATCTAGATGATGGAGTGGATCTTTCATGAGCAGATATGAATAGCTAATTTTTGGTACGACCTAAAGGAAGTCTGTTTGTTGTACCTTTTAGGAACAAGTGAAATTTATTTTTCAAGGTGCCACAGATGTAAGAGATGAGAAGTTATGTGATCTGGATTTCAGTTGAAGGTGTGTTTGTGAGATAGAGAGTTCTATTGATTTTGTAAAAGAGAGAACCATTGGCTAAAAAAAATTAAAAAAAAAAAAGTGAGGTATGTGATCAATTTCAGTAGGCATACAAGTATGTTCTAATCTAAGCAGATAGTTCTAGCTCTATTTACTAAGGGTTTAGATGACATCATACTGCTGAGAGAGAGAGAGAGAGAGAGATGGTGATGTATCGGCCATTGGATAGGTTTCCTGCAGACATTAACTTCTCTACCGGCCATGGTGGATGAAATAGTGATACCAAATTGCACTTCTTATCCATGTTATTCAATAGGCGTGACAGAATTGTATCCAAATTTTGCTGAACATCTATAGACATCATGGCCAGTTGGGGTGTTAAAGCATCTGCTGGGTAGCCTAGTGACACCAAATTGTCAAGGAAGGCAATTTTTTTCTTTTCTTTTCTCCCCTACAATGGTGAACCAGATCCTAGGGACGTGGTTGTTAAGACGTACTAAACATGCTTCTATCATATTCAAGTCAAGCAGTCAAATAGAGAATACATAATCAAAATAGTAGCATAGCCATATTACGGAGTTGAGTGAAACAGTTTAGGTGTTTATTTACTTATTTTATTTATTTATTCCTAAGAGCACTCATGAAAAAAATGGCAATGGTAAGAAACCATAGCTATACCTTCAATCTGCTTGTAGTTTGTTCCCTGTCAAGTAAAATAACCAGAATGCATTGTTTTTACCATGAATAAATGAAGCAAGTATATCTGTGTGTGTGGAGGGGGGAATTCTCCCTGAATAGTGAGTAGGGAGGTTATATCAAAACTGATCAGAATTATTACCTATAAGAATTATGCTTGACAAGTAGGATTTGAAGTGCAGTGAATCGTTAACACGAGAGAGTACAGAATGAGAATTCTTGGACTAAGAATTTGTGGATGTTCAACTATATTTTTTGTTTATTTTTGATAATCCATAAATTAGTGGGGGGGGGGTAAAGGATTATATGGTAGATAAGGCCCATATCAACTGAATGTCAACTGTAGATAGCTGAATAGGGTCAATATTTTGTCATACTTAGAGCATTCAGGAACTTCCATAGTGTTACCTTAATTCTGCTTTAGCAATCATAATATTCTTGTTTGGAATAGTTTTTTTTTTTAAGTGTGCAAGTTCAACAAAGAGCTAATTCCTTTTCGGGGCTTTACAGACTTAAGGATGTTGACTATGTCAAGGCAGATGTTACTGTCAATATGGGAAGGGAGGCTATGATGCCTTGATTTATTTTAGCCATGTTTTGTAAACTAGGTATTTTCTTTGGCAATATGCATAGTTGTGGCCAAGACAGATTATGCTGACAATGAATTTCTTGAGCTAAAACAATGCCAGATTAATTACAATTTGTTGTGGAGGCAAATGTGACATATTTCTCTTTCTGGCAAAAATCACTAAATTTTTTGATGTGATGGACGTTCACTTTTTTGAATTTGAGACATCAGAGACATTTCAGAGAATTTTCCAAAGTTCAGCATTCAGCATGTTGAAGGCTCATCCTTCAGTACTTGGATAGTGCAGTTAGTGTTGCCATATGTGATGTGTTGCCAATTTCCTTCTCTTGGGCAGATTTTAACAGAGGTGGAAATAATCACGATAGTATTTGAGATACAAGATATGACTAGATCACAACCCAAATGGGTCAATTCCATAATAAGACCAATAATTAAATATATATATATATATATATATATATACACACACACATATATCATCATCATCATAGTTTATTCACAATATGATACAATGTGAAAAGAGATTTACATTAAAAATTAAAGATCATAAATTATGGTCTTCAAAGTCTCTCTAACTTGAGCTAACTGGTAAATATCAGATGGAGTTTTACAGTTAAACCTATTGATGGTTTCATAGATGTATTGTCAAAATTGTTTGCATGGTCTTCCTCTACAGCACCATCTTCTGGTTTGTACAGGGTGAGGAATTTCAAAAAAGGAGACTTCAGGATGTCTGAGTTGAAGTGAAAGCCATCGTCTGAGTTGTAGTTTTTTTGACTATATTGACAAGTGGTTCTTGCTTAGCCAGATTTAGTACAGTAGAGTTAGTGAAATGGTCCATCCAAGTATATCCAAGAATCAGTGTGAGACATGTAGTTCCAAAGGAGTTAATTAGATCTGTAGTTTTTTTGGTGCTTATTGTCCAGATCTGAGAACAATACAAGAAGATTAATCTACTGGTTGCATGTTATAGTCTTAATTTTGTCTTTAATGATGATTTCCAGATGGGGCAGAGTTTGTTATGAAGACTAGAGCCAGCTGTTTAGATTATCTGTATTGTTGATGTACAATATCCAAGATATTGAAAGTCCTTTCTTTCTAAGGATTTATTGTTGATATAAAGCATAAAGTTCTTATAACCTATTAAGAATACTTTGGACTTTTGGATGTTGATCTGAAGACAAATAGGTTTAGCCTGTGCCTATAGTAGACCGAGATGTTTTTGTGCATTTGTTGGTTCTGTATTAGTAGGTACAATGTCATCAGCAAAGTTAACATCAGTTATTTGCATGGTGTGGGTGAGTGTTCTAATGTTAAAACCAAGATTTTCTGTAGTGATGGTCCAGAAGATGTAGTATAAGCAAACCAACAATCTAGTAGACTGAGATGTTTTTGTGCATTTGTTGGTTCTGTATCAGTAGTACACTTTCATCAGCACAGCTCATCATCAAATTCCTGCCATGTATCCTCAAGGGGTGTACAGAATATGATAGTACTACATGAAAAATTTACATCATTATTAACTTCCTACCTACAATTTTCCTCCAAATCAGTCTGTCATTTGTCAAGACTCCAACATTACCAGATCTTATATTTCTATCGTCTAAGGCACTTTTTACTGTATCAATCCACCTATATCTTGGTCTTCCTCTGGGTTGTTTTCCTGCCAACTTGGCAAAGAACATCTGTTTTGCTAATCTTTCCTCGCCCATTCTGTTTAAGTGACCATACCACCTGAGATTAGCTCTGCTAACGCATTCCTGGATGTTGACAATGTCAAGTTCTTTCCTAATATTCTCATTTTTAATATGATATTGCCATTGATACCATCTGTTCACGCCTCTAATCTTTCTCAGGACTCTCATATCTGCGGTCTCTAGTCTTTGGTCAAGTGTTTTACTTCTGACCAAGCTCTCAGATCCATAAGTTAAAACTGGTTTGAACACTGTCTTGTATACAGCTAATTTAATGTACAGACTAATTTCTATCTTATTCCATATGACTTTATTCAATTGACTTCCTACCATACCAGCTTTGTTGATTCTGTTGTCAATTTCCATATTTAGTTTACCATCTTCAGTAAAAATCGTGCCTAAATAGCTGAAATGTTTTACTTGTTCCACAGGTTCTCCATTCACAGCACAGTTGACATTTTCAATGATTCTGCTATTTTCATTGTCTTTGTCTTTTTATTGCTGACCTTCATACCATATCTATTACAACAGCTATTCAATTTAGTCAGAAAATCTTGCAGACTCGTAGCAGATTTATTTAGAAGTATAACATCATCTGCATAAAGCAAAGAGCTGACATTAACATCTCCAATTTTGATATCATGTTTACTACCACTTTCCTTCATAATGTGATCCATATAGATAATGAATAACAGAGGGGATAATGTACATCCTTATCTCACACCAGATTTAGCATTAAACCATCTTCCTGTACTTCCTTCAATTCTAACTGCTGACTTACAACTCAAATAAAGACTAAGTATTGCTTGATATAACGCCCCATTGACACCATATAACTGCAGCGTATTGAATAGCTTCTCTCTTGGCACCTTGTCATATGACTTTTCCAAATCGACAAAACTTAAATACAGATATTTGTTATACTCCCATGATTTCTCCACTATTTGTTGTAGAGTGAAGATCTTGTCCTCATAGCATCTATTTGACCTGAATCCAGCTTGTTTTTCACCAAGCTTTCCTTCAACAATTTTTCTCAAACGTTTCTCAAGTATACTTGCATATATCTTACCAAGAACACTCAATAGGGATATACCTCTATAATTCTAACATTCGGTTTTATATATAGGTATTATGAGAGCTCTACTCCAATCATTGGGAATTCGTCCCTCCGTCCAGGCATTCTGAACTATGCAGTGCAGCCACTATAAGACTTTTATACCACCATACTTCGGCATTTCTGGCCGAATATCATCTACTTCTGCTGCCTTTCCACATTTCAAGCCTTTGATGGCTTTTTCTACTTCAAATATGGTTATGTATTCCTGACTGCATGCTTGGTCAGTATTTCTTTATCACTGTGCTGTCATCGCTGCTCTTTTCATTTAGCAAATTTTCAAAGTAATTACTCCATACTTCGAGGATATCTTTTTCTCCCGTTTTCATTTCACCTTTATCATCTCTAACTCCTTTTACAGCACTCTTTCCTCCATTCCTAAGCTTTTTCAACAACCTCCACAATATTTTGCCACCTTCTTGATATTTATTTTCTATGTTCTTGCCAAAGTCCTCCCATGACTTTTATTTAGCTAGTTTTACACACTTTTAGCTTTCTTACATTTGTCTCTGTATTCTCTAAGAGCACAAGCTGACTTATTTGCGATGAACTTTTGATATGCTTTCTTCTTTTCCTTCACTGCATCTTTAACTTCCTGTGTCCACAATGGAGTTCTAATTTTTCTTGTCCTTGCAGACAACTTCACCACATGCCTCTCTAGCTGAATCAATCAGGGTTTTCTTCAGGGCTTGCCACTGAATCTCCAAGGTTTGGTTCCTGTTCTCAAACTCTTTCATTTTTCCTTCAATAATCTTTGTGTATTTTAGTCTACAGTTCACATCTGAGAGCTGCTCAACTTTTATTCGCTTTAAAACTTTCTTACATTTCATTCTTTTCAATATGAAATTCAATTTTATCCTGCTCAAGACTAAATAGTGATCACTTCCAATTTCAAATCCTTTGTACACTCTGGTGTTCTGCAGCAGGGAGAAAACATCACTATCAACAATAACATAGTCAATGAGACTTTTCTTATTCCTTGCCACTTCTCTCTATGTGAATTTGTGCACATTTTTATGTTGGAACATGGTGTTAGTAATAACCAGTCCATATCCTGAGCAGAAATCCAACAGGTATTTGCCATTATTATTAGCTTTGCTCTTTTCTCTAAATTTTCCCAAAATATTTCTGTATTTCTGACAATCATTTCCTACTCTGCTATTTAGATCCCCAACAAGGACCAACTTTTCCTTTTTCACTGTGTCAGTAGCTTTCTCTAGAGCCTCAAAAAATTCCTCCACTTGTACCTTAGTAGAACCTTCTGCGGGACCATAGGCACAAATAAGTCTTATTGTCCAGTTCCCCATTCTGATATTTGCCCAAATCACTCTACTTAACACTGCCTGCCATTCAAGAAGATGAGCCTCGTATTTTGTGTTGAATACTATGGCTACACCTTCTTTTCCTTGATTGTCATTGCCTGAATATAACATTTTGTATTTATTGCTCAGAAAGATCTCACCAGTTTTTGTCGTTTTGTTTCAATCACCACTATTATGTCGATCTGGTTCTTATCTGATTCCTCTGCTAGCTCTTTGCCATTTCTTTGCCATTCGGGCTTCTTATGTTGATAGTACCCATCTTTAACTCTGGTGATGTTGAGTTGGGGCATGTTTTCAGATTTGTTCCAGTAGCTGACTTTTCGCTGTTCGCCCTGGTTCCCTGGCGAAAACAACGGGGGCCTTGTTTAACCGGGCAACGCCCCAAAGCTAAGATCAGTTATTTGCATGGTGTGGGTGAATGTTCTATTGTTAAAACCAAGATTTTCTGTAGTGATGGTCCAAGCAAACCAAGCAAACCAAGAATAAATATGGTGCTAGTACATCACCTTGCAAAACTCCTGTTGTCACCAGAAAGGATTCAGATGTTTCTGCTTTAAAGATTACGTTGTAGAGTAAAATGTAGAGTAAACTGTAGAGTAAAATGAATGGTAAGTTTTTATCAAATATGATTCTTCTGATACAATGTATCTGTTCTATTGTACATCTTTTTTTGAGGAATCCAGCTTGTTTTTTTTCTTATAAGCGGTGAGTGTTAAGTAAGGTTATATTTTATTGAGTATCATCCTATTGTAGATTTTAACTGAGTAATACCATAATTTTTAGATTTTAACTGAGTAATACCATAATGTTTAGATTTTAACTGAGTAAAAAATAATACCGCTATAGTTATCCATTCTATTAAGACTGCCCTTTTTGAGTACAGGGACAATGAGGCCTTATTTCCACTGTTGAGATATTATTCCAATGTTTAATGCTTGATTTGTTATAGCAAGGAGATTATACCCAGCATTTTTGAAAGATTCTGCTCTGATTCCATTAATCCCTGGGGACTTTCCTGCTTTTGTTTGATCTATTGCTATTTTTAGTTCTTTTTCAGTGGTCTTCATAATTTATTAGTAGAGTGGTGATTAGATGCAAATCTGCTAACTGACTTGAATGTTTGGGATTATCAACATTCAGTAATTCTTGGGAAAAAAAAAAAAAAAACATGGTGAACCTGTTCTGAAGACACCTAAAAGCATCTCGTATCAAGACCCTTGGTACCAAGAATTTATAAACTACCAAAATTACATAAGCAGGGCTTAACACTGAGACCATTGAGGATGCAAGGCATTTTCCAACTTCACTGCTTTCCAAATACAGGTATCCCTTGTTCAATGTAATTAATTAATCCCTCGATGTTACCGCGTATATCAAAATTGCGTTAATCAAATCTAATAATCAATGATAAAAATTACAATTCATCCATGATCGATTACTGTATTAATAATTAGTTTTATGTGGCACTACTTTAGGAAAGATAAAAATGAATGCAAAGTAAATGTTTAATACAGGCACCTACATTAGTTATTGAAATTTTTTTAAAAAAGTTTATCACGAGTCGTTTGAACAGTTTTAGTTTTTCTTATCGGCATAAATTCTACGATAACAAGCAAAATTACTCTTTAGACCTCGCTAAACAAGCATTCTTCGATTAACATCTGGATCCATATCCATTACTTGCTGCTTAAGCGATTCTAAACTGCAAAATATTCCATCCGGTTCTTTGATTGTTATCTCCTTTGCAACTTGATCTTCACATTCCATTTGTTCGTTGTCTTCATATTCAAGTTGTTCAATTTCAAAAAGATCATTGTCACTGAAATCTTTTGAGTCTGATCGACTGCATCAACACAATTAAAACCAAAGTCTTCACCAACTGCAACGATTTCTTCAACTACTTTGTTCACAGGATTTTGAAAACCATCTAAGTCATTAGCGCATTCTGGCAAAAGGTTTTTCCAAACAGCTCTCATGCAGCTAAAAGACACTTGGCACCCACGAGTCATGAATGTTTTCAATTGCATGTTTAATGTTAACATTTTTCGAAAATTCTTGTAAAGTAATCACATTTTCTCCCATTGTTGCAATGAAGCCCATGTCCATGGGTTGTAGCAATGATGTATTTGGTATAAAAAATTAAATTTTCACATCACACAGATCATTAAGAGAATTTGAATGACCAGGTGCATTATCTAAATGCAAAGTTCTGCTGTATTTTTTAAATACACCAGAACAATTGGAGTTTGAAATATACCCACTCTTAATGCTTAATGGGAGGAATGACGTCATCTGCTTATGACTTTCTTTCTTTCAGCCAGGAAACACTCCTCGAGACGTGCATGGTTTGCATAGTAAATTTAAAGGTGCGTTAATCAAAACTCTTGCCACGTATATCAAGGGATTGTCGTAATTAATTTCACTGTGTTAATCAAATCCGTGTTAAGCAAGAGATACCTGTATCTAGTAAACCAACTAAGATCCCACATCAGCAAAATAACCTCTTTTGTAAAAAAAAAAAAAAAATGACACTTCATAGAACACACTCAAGGCATCAAAACAGAACATACTGATCTTTTGACACCACCTTGACATCACCTATCTATGCACAATGTACCAAGAACAGAAACCTTACACCTACTACGAGACCTACTGATGTGAAATATTGATCCTGATGATGTGAAACAAAAATTTTCACAAAACTAGTAGAATTATCAATAAAAAGTATTCTATCTCATCTGTTTCTTTCATATGGTATAATACCAGCAAAACATTTCTAATATGTACTCAGTCCACAGAAGCCTATACAACAATAATAATTAACTTTATTTATTTGAATAAAGTTAATAAAGTAATTAATCCTTTCTTTTAAGCTTACACGGTGATCCGAATGCATTTTTGAAAATTATGGAGACAATTACCATGTTTGAATAAAAACTTTAGTTTAATATAACTAAAATCTACATTCGACGTTTCGACCTTTATGTCAAGGTCATCTTCTGGAGCATACAACTATACACAGAAAACAAGTACATGACAATCAAACTGGTTTGTTTGTCGTGTACTTGTTTTTGTCAGTTTGATTGTCGTGTACAAGTACACGACAATCATACTGACAGAGACTGACCTCCGTCAGTAACTTTATCAAACCAGTTTGATTGCCGTGTAGCTTGTTTTCTGTGTATATTGTATGCGCCACAAGATGACCTTGACATAAAGGTCAAAACATCGAATGTAGATTTTAGTTATATTAAACTAAAGTTTTTATTCAAACACAGTAGTTGTCTCCATAATTTTCAAAAATGAATAAAGTAACTAACTTTATTTAAATTTTTAGACTAATATTTAACCTTGGTCAACAAGGTGCAAAGTTGTAAATTGTACATTCAATCAGACACTGCAGAAGGAAGGTAAACAAATATTGAGTGCAAAAAAGGCAAGATCCTAGAGTCCTAACCGATACCCTCTATGGGAATAATAATAGGATCCTGCTCATTAAGTGAAGATCTCGAGATGATAGCCTCACAGATTTTTTGTGAAGTGAAACAGCCATATTTATGTAAATTCAGAGAATGTTTTAGTGCTGCATCATAAGTCCAGGAACAGCTCTCAGATTTGTGCCTGTTTCTGTATAACAAGGAGTTGCTTCCCCTCACTGTATCCAGTGATCTTCATAGTCTTCCAGACCAGAATGTAATGTCTGTAATGAACACAGTTCTTATGTTCATTCAGTTATATACTGATTGTTTTTCCAGCTTATTGAAAGTATGTCAGTTTGCATGATAAGAGGATACTGCTGAATTACAGTGATCAAGATGGAGATCTCCTGACAAGCAGATTGCTGTAGATCATATTTAGTGTAGTTTAAAGCAGTGGTTCTCAGCATTTGTGAGACCATGGCCAGGTCCCAACAAATTTACTCATAAAACCTTTCCAATTTTTTTTAATGCTACATCATATACATAAGTGTACTAATACTCTTTATGATTATGCCATAATTAATTATTAACACTTATGACTTATGTTAGAATCATAAACAGTATTAGTACACTTATGTATACAGTGTAGCATATTGACAAATATAAAATTATATTTAAATTAGTTATCAATCACTGGACTAGTGAAATCTTGTAGCATATTGTAGTTTCCTCAGGCCAACATCATTAAATTAATTTGTGTTGATTTTCACTGACATATTCCATTCTGATCACCAAAAATTTATAATACAGAAATCCCTCAATTAATGCACCCCTGATTAGTGAATTTTCAATTAGTGCATCATTTTTTTCCGATACCCAAATTCAATTAGTGCACCTCTAGAATTCAATCAGTGCACCTATATACATCTTAAAAATAAATGTTACAGATTTTAAAAATTTTCGATCTATACATTTTTTATGGCTAACTATTTTAAAAAAAAATCACTCACTAGGATGAAATAATTTAGTTACCGATTTGAAACATTACACAAAGTTATTTTTTAATGGTATATTGCACTATTTCCATGTATGCTATGTTCCAAATTTACCGCCAAAATTTATGTTGTCAGCTTTACATAGTATTTTGCTGATCATATCTCATGCAATTGTTTTCCTTACTTTTTTATTTTAAATTATTCAAATCAAATGTGAACAAATACCTCCTTTTCCAACCCACTACTAAAACACGGTACTAATGTACTATAGGTTTATTGATGCGTGTATGGGCTCAACATAAAAAATAATAAAAAAAATGCAAGGTATGTTCAAACCAGTTTTAAATTATGGATCTAAGAGTTGGGTTGGAAATAAATCACTTAATCAAAAGATTAGAGGCCACAGATATGAGAGTTCTTGGAAAAATTAGTGGCTTCGACAGATGCCATCAATGGCAGAATCATATTAAAAATGAAGATATGACCAAGGAACTTGACATTGTTTGCATTCAAGAATGTGTAAGCAGAGCTAATCTAAGGTGGTACCCTTTCCTCTCCCATTCTTAAACAGAATGGGAGAGAGAAAAGGTTAGCAGAACAGGTGTTTGATGTCGAGATGACATGAAAAAGACCTACGTCTAGATGGATTAATAATGTCAGAAGTATCAAAAAAGAACAAAATGTTAGATACGACAATATTGGATTGCTGACTAGAGTAATTTGGAGGGGAATTGTTGTTAGGAGGTTAGTAATAATGCAAACTTAATCATGTAGTGCTGTCATAGTAGTCTCAACATCCCTTGAGGATACATATCAGGAAATTGATCATGATGACTTTACAATCGTTCCTTTGAATTCTAATAGTTTAATCATATACTTCAGATGCAACTGGGACACAAGCTAATATACTCCTGATATGTGACTTGTTCTTGTGATTCATGCTTTGAATGTAATTAACGGTCTGTCTGCCTGACAATGTGCACTTGACGTTGAATGAAATGTATTAGTTTTTGAATAAAATTCAATCTATTTTTTGTATATTTGTAAGCTGTGAAAGGTATTTACTTATTATTACGGGAAACTCCAGGGAGTCGACAGACTCATCGAGGGAGGCCCTAACATCATGTCAAGAACAACTATTTGACATTAACACAGTATCTATCATACCTCGCCTTGAACTCATTCACAGTCATGGCACCCACAACAGACTCAGGCAGCTTATTCCACTCATTCACCACTCTCCAAGAAAAAACCTAGCTCTAACACCCTTGCTAACCACATTCTTGCCCAGCTTCCATGTATGGTCCCTAGTCCTCCCACCACCAGTCCTATTTCTCAAAAATATCTTCTGAATTAATCTTATAGAAACCCTTCAGAAATTTGAATGTCTCAATCATACACCCCTTTTCCACCTATCAACCAATTTCTGCAACCCACAAATTTTCAACCTGTTCTCATAAGGTTCATTCATAGACCTACTATCATCTTGGTCACTCGTCTCTGGATTCTCTCCACCTCCTCCCCATCAAGAAGAAACTCTGGTGCCCATATCTGGGCACAGTAGTCTAGATGGGGTCTTATCAAGGCTCGATACACAGGAACAATAACCTGTTTGTCTCTGCTTGTTAAATTATTTTTCAGCAACCAAGTGATTTGATGAGCTGATTTAGCCACTTTTGCAATGTGCCCCCTAAATTCAACTCCCTATCCACCAACACTCCCAAATCACTGGCCTCATCAATCTCCTGAAGTACGATTCCACCAATGTGAGATACTGCTGCTAATCTTTTCATCCCAAAATGCATAACCTTACACTTTGCAACATTCAACTGACATCCATTTTCCTTAGTCCAGTCCTCCATACTATCCAAATGATCTTGCAAAATTTTGACATCCTGTGCACTCACAATTGCTCTACCCAACTTTGCATCATTAGCAAACAAGTGAACACTTCCTCTCAGATCCTTTCCTATGTCGTTAATGAACAAACTGAAAAGTGGTGGTCCCAAGAACAGAACCCTGTGTCACACCACAGTGTCACAGGCTGTCTTTTGGGCTCTACTCCTGAATAAACCACTCTCTAATATCTCTCCATCAACCACCCTCCTATCCATCTCACCAATCCTATATCCATTGTCATATGCTGCAGTTTACTGATTAGAATTCCATGTGGTATCCTGTCAAAGGCCTTAGCAATGTTCAGTAGTATCACTGTAAACCCATTACTCCCATCCAGTTTAGCTTTCACTGTGTTATAAAATGTGAGCAAGTTAAAGAGGCATGATCTACCCTTCACAAAACCATGTTGTCCCCCATACAGTATCCCATTTTCATCTATCCAATCCTGTATTTTTCTCTTAACTAATTTCTCCAAGACCTTGACAACAATTCCTGATATGCTAAAAGTCTTGGAACCTACTTTATGCAGTGGAACTATTTTCCCCTCTTTCCACCCCCTTGGGACTAATCCAGACCCGAGACTCAAATTAAACAAAATGGTCAAGGGCACTGACAATTCTTTATCTGCTTCACACACAACATGAGCTGGTATACCATCCAATCCCACAGATGTATTGACATTGAGGTTTTGGAATAGACTATTCATCTCCACTTCATTCATCACAATTCCCGTATAATCTATTGGTTCATTCTTTCCTGCAATGTCACCATTGGATGATATACTCTTGCAAAGTGCTCGCTCAGCAATTCAACTATATCAACTGATTTGGTTACCTCCCTACCATCGGCATTCTTTAAAATCATTCTGCCATATACATTTTTTCTTTTACTTGCAACATATTGAAAAAACTGTTTGGGATTCTCTTTAGCCTGCATGGCTAATGTTCTTTCATAATCTGTTTTTGCTTTTCTTGCCATAGTCGTTACACTTCTGGCCTGTGCTTTATACCGTTCATGTGCCTGCTGGTCACCTTTCTCGTTAAATTCCCTCCATAGTTGTTTCTTTTTTTTTGCAGCTCAAGCTTAATGGTGTTATTCATCCATTTAACCCCTACTTGATTTATTATTCGGACTCTAGGTATATAGTCAGCCATTGCCTCATGCAAACACTTCTTCACTGCCTCCCATGCACTATCAACATCTAGCCCTTGCAGCTTTACATGCCATGGCACTGAACCAATCAAATTCCTAAGCTTGTCATACTTACCAGCCCGATAATTCCATGTGTACCCTGTCTTAATTGTTCCACACCTTTAGTCCCCTCCCAAGTCAAGACCCTATGATCACTCTCACCAATTGGTGGCAACGTGGTCATATTTGTTACAACCAAATTCTCAGATGCAATTACTAGGTCAAGCACTCTCTGACCCCTGGTATTTTCCATTACATGCTGTCACAGATAGTTATCCCATAATAACTGCATAAAATTCAATTCCTTCCTCTCATGTGTCCTCTCCTCCTTCCAATCAATGTTACCATAGTTGAAATCTCCCATAATAATTACCCTCCTTCCACTCATTTCTTCTATTTGCTGATGCATACTATCCCCACCATCTATTCCATCACCTGGTCTATAGCAGCACACAACTGTATATTTTGTTCTGCTAGTTTCAATCTCACACCAAATAGCCTCAAATGTGCTCTTTTCTCTATCCTGCAGTTCAACTTTGATTCCCCTTGGCTGTAGCTCATCAGCTATCATCAATAACACTCCTCCCCCCAACATTTTATTTTCTCTGTCCCTCCTAAACACACTATAACCTACACATTCTATCCCACTAACTATATCATCTTCTGTCAGCCATGTTTCACTAATGCCAATAACCTGTGGCCTGGAAGTGCCAACCAGGCCAAAAATTCTTCCTTCTTGTTCCTAAAACTTCTGGCATTAGTATACATGAATTGCAGAAGCCCATTTGTCCCATCCCTATTTTGATACCTTATATTAATTACCCCATTCTGATTTGTTGCCTTTCGTACTCACTCGGGCATATTACACACATTCATACATTCAACTGTCTCCCTAAAGTCTGCATATCTACTTCCCCTCCCTCTTAATAACTCTAGTTTCCCTGATTCTGCACATCCACTTCCACTGCATTCAACACCTTTTCAAGTCTCCATACACCAAATCCATTCAAATGTAAACCATCCATCTTGTATAAATCCTTTCGCCCATCAAACTCACTCCACACATCCACAAATTCCACACTACTCCTCCTGCATAATTCACTCATAATGTCATTAGCAATTATGTTTAAAACCACATTAAAACTATTTATTTCAAACTGAGAATATAACCAGAATTTGCTTCATTTATTTAGAACAAAATGCTGTTTAATTGGGTCAGCCAGCAACCTCTGTCAAATGGAGTGTTAGAAAAATTATGTAAACTTGATTCAAAAATTTAGTGTTGATGCCATCTGCGATTTTGACAAAACGATATATCTTCCTACATTGGATGGTTTCCTTCTATAAACAAATTACACTGTTTGGAAAAGTTGAAAGCGATGGATCGTGTAATAGTGTTATGCTGTTCAAATGTCAGGAACTACTATACAAAAGCTTTTATTCGAAAAAGGGCCATTCCTCTGCTATAAAATTATTAGAATCGAGAGTTTACCAGTTCAGTATCATGTGAACAAAAATGCATAGATGATATCTGAATTTTTTAAGAATTGGCATATGATTTGGGACATTCAATTGCAACAGAATCAAGGATATTTTTACTGGTTCTTAGAAGTTGCTAATGAGGTCAGTACAAAAGTTAATAATTTACACATACACACACTGTACAGTTTATCACCAACATTTGATGAAGAATAAGCAACAAAGCCATTCGGAATTGTTCTGCTCACTATGGATTTAAGCACTCAGTCATGGATGTGAACCAAATCAGAAACTATGCAGTATTTGCATCTATTGACAGTTGTCTTTAATGCTATAGTGAAAATGAAGATTTTTAGGCAGAAATTTAAGCAAAATATTTCTGGACATTAGGGAAAAAAAAAAGTGATGAGGGCTACACTCCCAAGTTTGAACAAATGGCTAACCAGAACATTAGAAAATTTATTACTGAATCATGACACTATTTCGCATGAGAAGTTGCCTTCTTGCATGAAATATTATACTTGTGCAGATTATGTTTAATTGCAGTCGTCAAGGGGGGGAAAAACTAACAGGCTATGCTTGATCAATTCCTACAATCATTAGCTGCTAAGAACGTCATCTTATATTTAAATTGTGTATGTCATTAACTTTGCTATGCAATAAACAAAAACTTTTTTAAACTTGTATTTTGTCTTATGCACATAAAAGAAAAGTGGGGCACTAGGGCAGCTTCTTAATTAGTCCAAATTATGCTATTCCCAATATGACCCAGTTAAGAGAAATCCACTATATATAAAATTTTTTAATAATATATTATTTTAACCCAGGGAACTTTTTATAGAGTAGCTATCTGCATTGTGAAAATTTTTTCAGTAGACTAGTTATGAATTGTGGGTGTAAAGGTATACTCTTCTATCATTAATTATAGAAACTTTTTCATTATTTTCATGTATTCATTAAACATGGAAACTTCTAAAATCATTTCCATGTTAGGAAATATGCTCACACTTAAATACACAAAACATGTTGCTTCGCATATTTGTTTCTTCACCAGTGTTCATATATTCCTTAGAAAATATGTGAAGCTTCATGAGGAGTAGGAAGGGACAGTGTCTTATCACTGATTGAATATTATGTAACAGTTGAATTTTCTAGCTAGCAGCAAAAAAGCATTTATATGATAAACCATTTATTTCAGCTTTTGATAATTCAATATCCTTAATTCAAAACAGAGTCTGACCTGCCTGGTTGGCCAAGTGGATAAATTGGGTGGCAAAATTAAATAATTTTTGTCACCCAGTGTGAGACCACTCCATTTGTGGGAGGCTTAAAGTGGTTTAAAAAGCCTTGTTTGGTCTTTATTGCAAAGTTCCCAGATATAACTTGCCCACAGTCTGTGTGTAATAAGTTTACATCATTTTGTGGGTGGGTGAAATTCACATTAAAAAAAAATTCTCCCACCAAATATAGTTTTGCATCCTTTTTCCGTTTATTTTGTGACTGTGAGGGGTTCAGTTACTTCAGATTTACAGTATTTTTAAAAATACTTTAATGATATTGCAAAAAATGCTTTTCCTGTTTTTTTTTTTTTTTTTTTTTTTTTTTTTTTTTTAATGCTTACACTCAACAGACAGTAGCAGTATGTTCAGCTAACAAGGTAAATGTTGAACAAATATCATCACACCTTGCTTATTTCCTTGGGCAAATCTGCCAAAGGAAATTCAAGTTTCTTGGATTTTTTTTTTTTTTTTTTTGGGGGGGGGGGGCATCCACGAGAAATAGGTCAACCTATAGTATGCGAGTACCGTGGATGGGCAAGAAGGAACTTGTTCACGTTTATCTTGGAAAGCTGTGGATTGTATTCTTTGGGAAAAATAACATGGCAGACTGTTCCAGTGGAAAGGATTAATGAGGAAGAGGAAAAATTTATTCTGTGAATTTGGAGATGTGCTGTGAGGGAGTGTTTATGTTGTGCCCATACACGTGAGGTTGGTTGATCAACCTATAATACATTAGTACCGTGTATGGGTATTGGGTTGGAAAAGGAGGAACTTGTTTATATTTGATTTAAATGACTGCAAATTGTATTCCTTGGGAAACAGGGCAGGTGGGAGACTGTTCCACATTTCAGCAGTTGCAGGGATAAAAGAGAAGGAAAAGAAACTTGCTCTGTTTGTTTCTAGGTGTACTGTGAAGGGATGTTGAGCAGCAGCTGCACGTATTCCAACGAGCTTAATACTGAGTGAAGAATTATTGATGTTATTTCAGATGAGCATTTTTTATGGAAACATTTGTAGAACATACATACTGCAGAAACCAGACGTCTATGCAAAAGTGGGGTGGGGAGAGTTGGTAAGAGATGGGTAATTAATAAATCTAATTGCTGTCCTCTGTATTGAGTCAAGCATTTTGAGAGAGCTTGTAGGGGCCCCACCCCATATGTGGGAGCAGATTTGTGATTTGTACAATGTTAACAGCTGTTCAGGGGTGAAGGAATGTCTTGAGCGAAAGAGAAATCCTTGTTTTTTTGAAGCTGAGGATGCAATGGTTGTGATGTGTTTATGCCAAGAGAGGTTTGATGTGAGGGTAATTCCAAGAAGAGCAATCTCAAACTGTCTGGAAATATGGGTATCGTCAAAAAGTATACTGGGAAAAAATGGTTCTCTGTTGTTTATGGGGAAATAGGACAGAACTGGGTTTTATTAGCATTGAAATTGATGAAGTTATCCGAACCCCGTTGTAGGATGGCTTGGAAATCGGAACTGAGGGTGGTGGTTGATGTTCTGTAGTTTGAGGTGAGTTGTGTAGGGTAAGGTTTATCAAATGAAAGCAAGGAGCGTAGTGTGTGCTGTCATCTGCAAAACTGTGTATTGGGTTGGAGGTCAACTGAAGTAGGTCAGTGATATATAGCAGGAAGAGGATTGGTGATAGGACAGAACCTTGTGGAATCCCAACATTAATTGAATAGTGAGAGGATAGGGAGCCATCCACCATCAGACAGTGTGCTTCCAGACAGAAAGCTAGCAATGCAACTACAGAAGTCCTGGGTCAGACCAAATGGTAGTTTGCTTAGTAAGCCTTTGAGCCAGACCCGGTCAAAGGCTTTGGAGATATCAAGTGTAACCACTTGAGATTCGCCAAACTTCATTGCATTTGATATCTTTCTTGAAAAAGATATCAAGGATATTTTTTTCTTCAGTTCTCATGTCACCTTTTTCATCTCTAATGCCATTTACAGCACTCTCCTCCATTTTTGAGCATTCTCAATGGCCTTCAGGATATTTGGCCACCTTACTGATATTTATTTTCTATTAATATGTTCTTACCAAGGTCTTCCTATGACTTTTGTTTAGCTAATTTTACACAGTGTTTAGCTCTCTTACATTTGTCTCTGTGGTCTCTAAGAGCCCAAGCCGACTTATTCGCCAGTAACTTTCGATATGCTTTCTTTTTCTTCACCGTCTCTTTAACTTCCTTTGTTCACTGTGGAATTCTGAGTTTTCTATCCTTGCAGACTACCCCACCACATGCTTCTCTGGCTGAATCAATCAATGTTTTCTTCAGGGCTTGCCACTGAATCTCCAAGATTTTGTTCCTGTTCTCAAACTCTTTCATTTTTTCATGAATAATGTTTGTGTTTATAGTTCACATCAGAGAGATGCTCAACTTTTATTTACCCTAAATCTTTTTAATATGTACTTGTTTTCAGTATGAAATTCAATTTTATCCTGCTCAAGACGTGATCACTTCAAATTTCAAATCCTCTGTATGCTCTGATGTCTTGTATCAGTGAGAAAACATCACTATCAGCAATAACATAGTCAGTGAGACTTTTCTTATTCTTTGCCTCTTCTATCTATGTGAATTAATGCACATTTTTAAGTTGGAATATTGTGTTAGTAATAACTAGTCCATCCTGGGCAGAAATCCAACAGGTATTTGCCATTATTATTAGCTTTGCTCTTTTCTCTAAATTTTCCCAAAATATTTCTGTATTTCTGACAATCATTTCCTACTCTGCTATGTAGATCCCCAACAAGGACCAACTTTTCCTTTTTCACTGTGTTAGTTGTTTTCTCTAAAGCCTCAAAAAATTCCTCCACTTCTACCTTAGTAGAACCTTCTGCAGGACCACAGGCACAACTAAGTCTCATTGTCCAGTTCCCCATTCTGATATTTTCCCACATCACTCTTCTTGGTATTGTCTGTCATTCAAGAAGATTAGCCTCATATTTAGTGTTGAAAATACTATAGCTACTCCTTTTCCCTGTTTGTTATTGCCTGAATATAACATTTTGTATTTATTGCTTAGAAATATCTCACCTGTTTTGTCTTTTTTTTTTGTTGTTGTTGTTTCAGTCACTCCCTATTATGTCAATCTGGTACTTTTTCTGTTAGTTCCATTTCTTTGCCATTCAGTCTTATTATGTTGAAAGTACTGATCTTAAAATCTGGTGATATTGAGTTGCAGTGTGCTTCAGGATTTGTTCCAGTAGCTGACTTTTCACTGTTCGCTCCGGTTCACTGGCATGTTGTACCATCATTTTACTTGTGGTTTAAGCCAATAAGAATACAATTTGGTTGGCTCACTCCCAAATGCCAGCCCATCTTTGTTCATTCAGTTGATACCTAACACGGTGCCTCATGAGAAGGTGAGGATTGGACATTAGGGGAAAAGTCCTGGTCGGTTCTCTGCATTCATTCAAAACTATGTGGAGGTCTCCTCTCAGTTATAGCATCCTGGACGAATTTGTGATTTATATAAAGTTAGGAGTAGTTCGCTTCAAGTGAAAAAGAAAACCCTAATTTTTTTGAAGAAGTAGAGAAAATATTTGTAATATGCTTGTACCATCAGGGATTTGGGTGTTGTCAAAAGTAAGCTGGAAGAGAGGGGTTCTTTTTTATGTGATATAAGACAGAATTCTTTTTTTCTTGCATTGAAATTGACCAGATTTTCTGAACCCCAATGATGAATGTTTTGGGGATATGGAATATTTTGAATAATTTAACCATTACCAACTTAAATCTGTATTTAAGTTGGTAATGGTTAAATTTAAGTTTGTGCACTGCTGGGTTTTTCAAATGAAATGGAGGAATGCAATGTGCTGTCATCGACAACACTATGTATTGGGTTAGTAGTCTGCTGGAGTAAGTCATTTATATATAGAATGAATAGGATGGATGAGAGAACAGAGTCTTGTGGAACCCGTACATTAGTTGTATCCTTAAAAGATAAGTGACCATCCACCATTCACAAGTCAGAAAACTGGCAGTCCAAGTGCTGTTAGTGGGTAGGCCAATGATGAGAGTTTGCTTTACAGGCCTTTGTTTCAGACCCAGTCAGAGCCCATGGAGATATCAAGGGTGGCCACTTGGGACTCGCTAAACTTTTCCATGGTATTTGTCCAGGTGTGTGTTACATTTTGAGTAGCTCACCTGTTGCCCAACAGTGGCGAAATCCATATTGGTGGTTATTTATTAGCTGAGAGGCTTCCATATATTTTAATTTCTAATTAGAACATAAAGTGAAGTTCCATTACCATTTAATTTTGATGTATAGTTAATTCGGTATTCTCTAGGCTGGAATTTCATCCAGTGCTAATGTGCTCATGGAGTAATTACACCTGAAAACTCTGTTAAAAAACATTTCATCATCATCAGTTTCTTGATATTACCCTCCAAAGATGTACAGCCTACTGTGACAGTACTACATGATTAAGTTTACATTATTATTAAATCTATCAACTGTTTTCTTCGATATTATTCTATTACTTGTCTTGTTAGTACTTCAATATTGTCATATCTAATATTTTGATCTTCTAGGAACTTTTCATTGAATCAGTCTACCTAGATCTTCATCTGAGTTTTTTCCTGCTATCTTAGCATCAAATGTCTTTGCAATCCTTTTCTCTCCCAATCTGTTTAAGTGACCACACCACCTTAGATTAGCTATGCTCACACAGTCTTTAATACCTTTGATCCTACATGTTCACTCCCCTAATTTTTCTCATAACTAATATCTGTGGTCTCTAATCTTCAATCAGGCTCTTTGTTTCTAACCCATCTCACAGATTCACTTATTCTGTTCTCTATTCCCATATTTAATTTCCATCTTCATTTGGAAAAAAAAAACAAAAAAACTGCCTAAATAGCTGAAATCATTTACCTGTTCTATATGTTCTCCGTCCACGTGGTTAGCCTAGTGGCTGTGCGCTTCGCAACCACATTCCTGGGGAAGGAGTGTTCTAGGTTCGATTCCCGTTGGAGATGTGAGGAGCTCAAGGATCTTCCTTGAGCTCCTCACGTTTTGGGCACGAGCAGTAGGGCTTTTTTCCCCCAGTTTAGCTGGGGTTTTTTCATCCCACAAGCAGGCAAACCAGCCCCGTGAATACACACACACATACGGACTATGGTCATGAATACCTCCAATAGCGATGCAGCAGAGGAGTGGCGCGCCGGCTACATTATTTCGCCGTGATTCCTCATCTGAAAACCTGTCTGAATCAGATAGAAGGGAGAGATAGATATGTTCTCCATTGAGAATACAGCAGAAATTTTCTGTTCTGAATATTTTCATAGTTCTAATTATTTTTATTGCTGATTTTCATCCAAATTGGTTACAGCTGTTATTTAGTTATAAAAGATCCTGAAGACTAGCACTGGATGTGAAAATAACTTTATTATAGGTCTGTAATTATCGTACTACATAAAAAGAATTTAAAATACTACACGGTAAATGTTTAATTCATTAAGAAATTGCTGGTTTTTTTAACCATATACAGTTCTGTTTTAAAGACTGACATAAGTAGTATTTTAACTAGCTTGTTTATTTTAAATGTAGAGATTTAAGTAATATTTTTAAGTAATGAAAATAATCATAATCTGCATGCAAAAAATAAATAAATACATATTTTGTGTTCTTTCATTATCTGCTACCCACTTTAAGTTATGCTGCCAAGGTAGTGCTCTGATATAATCATTGGCATTATCAATCAGAAGTAGTTTTGGGAACCACTGATGTTAGCCAAGATAGTCACTTGAAAGAATCTAACAGTAATCCTTCTAGCATGGAAGAAATCCTTAGAAAGGAAAAGCAGTTGTGTTTATGGTAACTTAAGGTATCATAGGAACAATATTTTACAACCTCTCTCAAAAGTCTTTGAATAAATGGTCTAGTGGTCTTAATCAAAAAGAATTAATTACAATATCATGAATTTTAGGTGTGAGTGAGATGTTCATTTGAGGCTGTCTAGTGTAAGAGGGGTGCTTAAGGGTCAAAGCTGTATAACTGAGAGGTGACCTCCACATAGCCTTTAAAGGAATGTGGAGAACCTACCAGGGCTTCTGACCTAATGTCCAATCCTTACCTTCTCGTGGTGCACCCTGTTGGGTATCTTCCTGGAAACTGAACGAATGAGGATGGCAATTTGGGATTTAGCAGACCAAATTGTAATTCTTATTGCCTTAAACCAAATTACAAAATGATAGTACAACATGAGAAAATTTCATGCCAGCTGGGGTGTCGCCCGGTTAAATAAGGCCCTCGTTGTTTTCACCAGGGAACCAGGGCAAACAGCAAAGAGTCAGCTACTGAAAAAATCTGAAAAAATACCCCAACTCAACATCACCATAGTTAAAGATCAGTAATATCAACATAAGAAGCCTGAATGGCAAAGAAATGGAGCTAGCTAGGAATTAGATAAGTACCAGATCGACATAATACGGGTGGCTGAAACAAAAAAGACAAAAACTGGTGAGATCTTTCTGAGCAATAAATAAAAAATGTTATATTCAGGCAATGACAATCAAGGAAAAGAAGGAGTAGCCATTGTATTCAACACTAAATATGAGGCTAATCTTCTTGAATGGCAAGCAGTCTCAAGTAGAGTGATGTGGGCAAATATCAGAATGGGGAACTGCACAATGAGACTTATTTGTGCCTATGGTCTCACAGAAGGTTCTACTAAGGTAGAAGTGGAGGAATTTTTTGAGGCTCTAGAGAAAGCAACTAACACAATGAAAAAGGAAAAGTTGGTCCTTGTTGGGGATCTAAATAGCAGAGTAGGAAATGATTGTCAGACATACAAAAATATTTTGGAAAAATTTGGAGAAAAGAGCAAAGCTAATAATAATGGCAAATACCTGTTGGATTTCTGCTCAGGACATGAACTGGTTATTACTAACACAATGTTCCAACATAAAAATTTGAAATTGAAAGCGATCACTATTTAGTCTTGAGCAGGATAAAATTGAATTTCATATTGAAAAGAATAACATGTAAGAAAGTTTTAAAGCTAGTAAAAGTTGAGCAGCTCTCAGATGTGAACTGCAAACTAAAATACACAAAGATTATCAGAGAAAAAATGAAAGCGTTTAAGAACAGGAACCAAACCTTGGAGATTCAGTGGCAAGCCTTGAAGATAACCCTCATTGATTCAGCCAGAGAGACATGTGGTGCAGTACTCTGCAAGGATAGAAAAATCAGAACTCTGTGGTGGACACAGGAAATTAAAGAGCCAGTGAAGGAAAAGATGAAAGCATATCAAAAGTTCATCGCAAATAAGTCAGCTTGTGCTCTTAGATAATACAGAGACAAATGCAAGAATGCTAAACACTGTGTAAAACTAGCTAAACAAAAGTCATGAGAGGACTTTGGCAAGAATACAGAAAATAAATATCAAGAAGGTGGCAAAATATTCTGGAGGTTGTTGAATAAGCTTAGAAATGGAGGAAAGAGCTGTAAAAGGAGTTAGAGATGATAAAGGTGACATGAAAACCAGAGAAAAAGATATCCTTGAAGTATGGAGTAATTACTTTGAAAATTTGCTAAATGAAACAAGCAGTGATGACACCACAGTGATAAAAAAACACTGACCAAGCATGCAGTCAGGAATACATATCCATACTTGAAGTAGAAAAAGCCAAAGGCTTGAAATGTGGAAAGGCAGCAGGAGTAGATGATATTCGACCAGAAATGCTGAAGTAAGGTGGTACAAAAGTCTTACAGTGGCTGCACTACATAGTTCAGAAAACCTGGACGAATTCCTGATGATTGGAGTAGAGCTCTCAAAGCACCCATGTATAAAAAGGGAAATAAAACTGAATGTGAGAATTACAGAGGTATTTCTGTACTGAGTGTTCCTGGTAAGATATATGCAAGTATACCTGAGAAACGGTTGAGAAGAATTGTAGAAGAAAAGCTTTGTGAAGAACAAGCTGAATACAGGCCAAATAGAGACTGTCAGGATCAGATCTTCACTTTACGACAAGTAGTGGAGAAAGCATGGGAATATAACAAAGATCTCTATTTGAGTTTTGTAGATCTGAAAAAGGCATATGATAAGGTGCCAAGAAAGAAGATATTCAATACACTAATGTTATATGGTGTCAATGGGGCATTATATCAAGCAATATTTATTCTTTATTTGAGTTGAAAGTCAGCAGTTTCAATTGAAGGAAGTACAGGAAGATGGTTTAATAATAAATCTGGTGTGAGACAAGGATGTACATTATCCCCTCTGTTATTCATTATCTATATGGATCACATTATGAAGGAAAGTGGTATTAAACATGATATCAAAATTGGAGATGCTAATGTCAGCTCTTTGCTTTATGTGGACGATGTTATACTTATCAATAAATACATTACGAGTCTGCAAGATTGCTTGACTAAATTGAATAACTGTTGTAATAGATATGGAATGAAGGTCAGCAATAAAAAGACAAAGATAATGAAAATAGGCCGAATCAATGAAAATGTCAATTGCATTGTGAACAGAGAACCTGTGGAACAAGTAAAACATTTCACCTACTTAAGGATGACTTTTAGTGAAGATGGTAAATTAAATATGGAAATAGACAACAGAATCAATAAAGCGGGTATAGTAGGCTGTCAACTGAATAAATTCATATGGAGTAAGAGAGAAATTAGTCGGAACACTAAATTAGCTGTATACAAGATGGTGTTCAAACCAGTTTTAACTTATGGATCTGAGAGCTGGGTCAGAAGTAAAACACTTGACCAAAGACTAGGGACTGCAGATATGAGAGTCATGAAAGATTAGAGGCGTGAACAGATGGCATCAATGGCAATATCATATTAAAAACGAGGATATTAGAAAAGAACTTGACATTGTCGGCATCCAGGAATGCGTTAGCAGAGCTAATCTCATGTGGTATGGTCATTTAAACTGAATGGGCGAGGAAGGATTGGCAAAACAAGTATTCTCTGCCAGGTTGGCAGGAAAACGACCCAAAGGAAGACCAAGATATAGGTGGATTGATACGGTACAAAGTGCCTTAGACGACAGAAATATTAGATCTGATAATATTGGAGTCTTGACAAGTAACAGACTGATCTGGAGGAAAATTGTGGATAGGAAGATAGTAATAATGTAAATTTTTCATGTAGTACTATCATATCCTTTACATCCACTGAGGGTACATGGCAGGAATTTGATGATGATGATGATGATTTTACAAACTTTTAATCATGAGTAAAAGAATTAGTGAGCAAAAAATAGAAGTGTGAAAATTATTCGAAAAGTAATCTGATTGGAAGAAAAACTTGAAATAATAAAGAAAAATGAACAAGGCGAGTCCAGAACAAAGATAGGACAAGAATACAAAAATAGGTGAATCAACTGCTGAATACAAAGAGAAAGGTAAGGTTGCTTCAAGTTCATCATGCACTGAAAATCGTCATCATCAAATTCCTGCCATATACCCTCAAGGGGTGTATAGGATATGATAGTACTACATGAAAAATATGACATCATTACTAACTTCCTATCTACAATTTTCCTCCAAATCAGTCTGTTACTTGTCAAGACTCCAACATTATCAGATCTTATATTTCTATCACCTAAGGCACTTTGTATTGTATCAATCCACCTATATCATGGTCTCCCTCTGGGTCGTTTTCCTACCAACCTGGCAGAGAACACTTGTTTTGCTAATCTTTCCTCGCCCATTCTGTGTAAATGACCATACCACCTGAGATCAGCTCTGCTAATGCATTTCTGGATGCCGACAATGTCAAGTTCTTTCCTAATATCCTCGTTTTTAATATGATATTGCCATTGATGCCATCAGTTCACACCTCTAATCTTTCTCAGGACTCTCATATCTGCGGTCTCTAGTCTTTGGTCAAGAGTTTTACTTCTGACCCAGCTCTCAGATCCTTAAGTTAAAACTGGTTTAAACACTGTCTTGTATACAGCTAATTTAATGTTCTGACTAATTTCTCTCTTATTCCATATGAATTTATTCAATTGACTTCCCACCATAACAGCTTTGCTGATTCTGTTGTCTATTTCTATATTTAATTTACCATCAACTTACTATCCTTTACCATGGTAGTGTTCGTGAAAGCTATTGATAAGATAAGCGTTATTTTCAGTTATTGCTGATAAATTTACTTTAATATTGCGTAGTTTTGTTTGCCTTGCGTATCTTAGTGTGTCTGTTTGTGTGTTTTTGGTGTTTATAATTTATAATTTGATAAAATACGTTACTAGTAAGTATAGCTCCAGTACAAAGGAATGGTTCGCCATCTTCTTTCAAGAACGGTGATGTAAAGGAGATGATTCAGTGTACTATCTGCGAAATGTACGCTTTGTGGAGTGCGGTCAGAGTGTGGTTAGATGATAATAAAGGAGTGAATGTGTGTAGAAAATGTAGGGAGAATGAGAAATTGAAGTGTATTTCGGATAGTGAGTGTGATATTTTTGTCAAACTTCAGAATGAAGAAAATAGGAATATGACAAGAAACGGCGAGGTTGTACCAGAGAATTGTGAGAGTGTGAATGTAGAAAGTGTGAATGATAGTATTAATAGTTTTACAGAGAATAAAAAAGATGAGATAGATGCAATGAGTGAGATCGCGTTGTTGAATGGTGCGATACAAAGGGCAAAACAGCAGCTAGAGTATGAGCAAAAGTCGACTGATTGAACCAGCCAATAATAAAAAGTATGACAGGAAAAATAGGTGTATGAGTATGAACATGAACAAAATGAAGGATAGAGTGCTGTATGGAGACTCGTTAGTACGAGGTGTATTAGTAGAGGATTTGACAAAATTGTACCAACCTGGTGTGACCATAAAGGATGTAACTGAGTCTATTAGAGAGCAAAAGGAAAGGATGAAAGAAACGATTCTTGTGTCAGGTACAAATGATTTGAAAGGAGATAAAATGGAAATGATAGAAGACCTGAATGAATTGTTTGAGATAGCAAAAGAAAAGAGTGAGAGAGTTAGAATGATTAGCCTTTTGCCATGGTATGACAGTGAAATGTTTAAAAGGAGGGCCATAATTGCGAATGACTTTATGCGTGGGTTATGTATGACGAGTGGTTTGGAATTTGTGGATGTGTGGAGTGAGTTCAATAGGCGAAAGGATCTATATAAGATGGATGGCTTGCATTTGAATGGTTACAGTGTAAGGAGACTTGAGAAAGTGTTGCTGAATGTAGTGGATGTGCAAATTCCCTGAATTTGCACATCCACTAGATTTATTGAGGAGGGGGTTGGTAGATATACAGTCCTTAGGGAGGCAGTTGAATGTATGAATGAATATAATATGAGCGAATAAGGACAACATATCAGAGCGGGATAGTTAATATAAGGCATCAAGGTAGGGTTGGGGCTAATGGGGCTCTTAAATTCATGTACACTAATGCCAGGAGTATAAGGAACAAGAAGGAAGAGTTTTGGGCCATGGTTGGCACTTCCAGACCACAGGTTATTGGTATTAGTGAATCATGGCTGACTGTAGATGATATAGCTAGTGGGATTCAATGTGATGGATATAGTGTGTTCAGGAATGACAGGGAGAATAAAATGGGGGGGAGGAGTATTGTTGATGATAGTTGATGAGCTACAGCCAAGGAGAATAGAAGTTGAATTGCCGGATAGAGAAAAGAGCAAATTTGAGGCCATTTGGTGTGAGATTGTGGCTAGCAGAACGAAATATACAATTGGGTGCTGCTACTGACAAGGTGATGGAAAAGATCGTGGTGACAGTATGCACAAGCAAATAGAAGAAATGAGTGGAAGGAGGGTAATTATTATGGGGATTTCAACTATGGTCACATTGAATGGAGTGATGAGAGGACACACGGGAGGAAGGAATTGGATTTTATGCGGTTATTAAGGGATAACTATCTGCGACAGCATGTAATGGAAAATATTAGGGGTCAGAGAGTGCTTGAATTAGTAATTACATCTGAGGATTTGGCTGTAACAAATATCACCACATTGCCACCAATTGGTGAGAGTGATCATAGGGTCTTGACTTGGGAGGTGGCTAAAGGTGCGGAATTTTCAATTAAGACAGGGTACACATGGAATTATCGGGCTGGAAAGTATGACAAGCTTAGGAGTTTGATTGGTTCAGTGCCATGGCAAGTACAACTGCAAGGACTAGAAGTTGACAGTGCATGGGAGGCAGTTAAGAAGTGTTTGCATGAAGCAATGGCTGACGGTATACCTAGAGTCCGAATAATAAATCAAGTAGGGGTTAAATGGATGAATAACACCATTAAGCTTGAGCCAGCAAAAAAAAAAACAACTATGGAGGGAATTTAAGGAGAAAGGTGACCGGTAGGCACATGAACGGTATAAAGCACAGGCCAGAAATGTAACGACTATGGTAAGAAAAGCAAAAACAGATTACAAAAGAACACTGGCCATGCAGGCTAAAGAGAATCCTTAACAGTTTTTTAGATATGTAGCAAGTATATATCAACCAGGTAGTGACATTGTAGAATAAATCAGTAGATTATACGGGAATTGTGGTGAATGAAGTGGAGGTGAGTAGTCTATTGCATAAACTCAATGTCAATACATCCGTAGGATTGGATGGTATACCAGCTCGTGTCGTACGAGAAGCAGCTAAAGAACTGTCAGTACCCTTGACTTTTGTTTAATTTGAGTCTCGGGTCTGGGTTAGTTCTGAGGGGGTGGAAAGAGGGGAAAATAGTTCCACTGCATAAAGGTGGTTCCAAGACTGCTGTTGTAAATTACCGACCGATTAGCATATCAGGAATCGTTGTCAGGGTCTTAGAGAAATTAGTCAAGAAAAGAATACAGGATTGGATAGATGAAAATGGGATATTGTATGGGGGACAACATGGTTTTGTGAAGGTAGATCATGCCTCAGTAACTTGCTCACGTTTTATAACACAGTGACGGCTGAACTGGATAGGGGTAATGGGTTTACAGTGATACTACTGGACCTTGCCAAGGTCTTTGACAGGATACCACATGGAACCCTAATCAGTAAACTGGAGCAGATGGCGATAGATATAGGATTGGTGAGATGGATAGGAGGGTGGTTGAAGGAGAGATACCAGAGAGTGGTTTATTCAGGAGTGGAGTCTAAAAGATGGCTTGTGACTAGTGGTGTGCCACAGGTCTCTGTTCTTGGACCACTGCTTTTCAATTTGTTCATCAATGATATAGGAAAGGATTTGAGAGGAAGTGTTCACTTGTCTGCTGATGATCCGACGTTGGGTAGAGCAATTGTGAGTGCACAGGATGTCAAAATTTTACAGGATGATTTGGATAGTTTGGAGGACTGGGCTAGGAAAAATGGATGTCAATTTAATATGGCAAAGTGTGTAAGGTTATGCACTTTGCAGTGAAAAGAATAGCAGCAATATATCGCATTGGTGGAACCGTACTACAGGAGATTGATGAGGCCAGGGATTTGGGAGTGTTGGTGGATAGGGAACTGAAGTTTAGGGGGCACATTGCAACAGTGACTAAATCAGCTCACCAAATCACTTGGCTTCTGAAAAATACTTTAACATACAGAGACAAACAAGTTGTTGTTCCTCTGTATCGAGCCTTGATAAGACCCAATCTGGACTACTGTGCCCAGTTATGGGCATCAGGGTTTCTTCATGATGGGGAGGAAGTGGAGAGGATCCAGAGACGAGTGACCAAGATGATAGAAGGTCTGTGGAATGAACCTTATGAGAATAGGTTGAAGATTTGTGGGTTGCTGAGATTGGACGATAGGCGATGGAGGGGTGATATGATTGAGACATTCAAATTACTGAAGGGTTTCTATAAGATTGATCCAGAAGATATTTTTGAAAATATGACTGGTGGTGGGAGGACTAGGAGCCATGCATGGAAGCTGGGCAAGAGCGTGGTTTACAAGGGTGTTAGAGCTAGGTTTTTTACTTGGAGAGTGGTGAATGAGTGGAATAAGCTTCCAGAGTCTGTTGTGGGTGCTACGACCGTGAATGATTTCAAGGCAAGGTATGAAAGATACTGTGTGAATGTTGAATAATTGTTCTTGACATGATGTTAGGGCTTCCCTCAATGAGTCTGTCGACTCCTTGGAGTTGCCCAGAATAATAATAATAATAATCATCTTCACTAAAAATCGTGCCTAAGTAGCTGAAATGTTTTACTCGTTCGACAGGTTCTCCATTCACAACACAGTCGACAATTTCAATGATTCTGCCTATTTTCATTGCCTTTGTCTTTTTATTGCTGTACTTCATACCATATCTATTACAACAGTTATTCAATTTAGTCAGAGAATCTTGCAGACTTGTAGCGGATTTATTTAGAAGTATAACATCGTCAGCATAAAGCAAAGAGCTGACATTAACATCTCCAATTTTGATATCATGTTTAATACCAGTTTCCTTCATAATGTGATCCATATAGATAATGAATAACAGAGGGGATACATCCTTGTCTCACACCAGATTTAACATTAAACCATCTTTTAAACCATCTTCCTGTACTTCCTTCAATTCTAACTGCTGACTTACAACTCAAATAAAGACTAAGTATTGCTTGATATAATGCCCGATTGACACCACATAACTGTAGCATATTGAATAGCTTCTCTCTCTTGGCACATTGTCATATGCCTTTTCCAAATCGACAAAAGTTAAATAGATCTTTGTTATATTCCCATGCTTTCTCGACTAATTGTCGTAAAGTGAAGATCTGATCCTGACAGCCTCTATTTGGCCTGAATACAGCTTGTTCTTCATCCAGCTTTTCTTTCACAATTCTTCTCAACCGTTTCTCAAGTATACTTGCATAGATCTTGACAGGAACACTCAGTACGGAAATATCTCTGTAATTCTCACATTCAGTTTTATTTCCCTTTTTATATATGGGTACCATGAGAGCTCTACTCCAATCACTGATAATTCGTCCCTCTGTCAAGGCTTTCTGAACTATGCAGTGCAGCCACTGTAAGACTTTTATACCACCATACTTCAGCATTTCTGGTCGAATATCATCTACTCTTGCTACCTTTCCACATTTCAAGCCTCTGATGGCTTTTTCTACTTCAAGAATGGATATGTATTCCTGACTGCATGCCTGGTCAGTGTTTTTTACCACTGTGCTGTCATCACTGCTTGTTTCATTTAGCAGTTTTTCAAAGTAATTACTCCATACTTCAAGGATATCTTTTTCTCCCGTTTTCATGTCACCTTTATCATCTCTAACTCCTTTTACAGCACTCTTTCCTCCATTCCTAAGCTTTTTCAACAACCTCCACAATATTTTGCCACCTTCTTGATATTTATTTTCTATATTCTTGCCAAAGTCCTCTCATGACTTTTGTTTAGCTAGTTTTACACAGTGTTTAGCATTCTTGCATTTGTCTCTGTATTATCTAAGAGCACAAGCTGACTTATTTGCGATGAACTTTTGATATGCTTTCTTATTTTCCTTCACTGCATCTTTAACTTCTGTGTCCACAATGGAGTTCTAATTTTTCTTGTCCTTGCAGACAACTTCACCACATGCCTCTCTAGCTGGATCAATCAGGGCTTTCTTCAAGCTCTCCACTGAATCTCCAAAGTTTGATTCTTGTTCTCAAACTCTTTCTTTTTTTTTCAATAAGCTTTGTGTAATCAAAGTATTATAATATTAGAGAGACTTCTTTTTACATGGATCGAAGATTGTAACCAAAAACAAATCCCTCTAAACACTGGCCTTATTAAATCAAAAGCATTGTCTCTTTGTAACCTGGAAAGAAAGGGCTATCAATGATGAAAAAGAAGAAGAATTCCACATAAGTGCTGGGTGATTGGAGCGTTTCAAAAAGAGAAATAGCCTATATAATGTTCTAATCACAGGCAAAGCTGCAAGTGCAGATAAGGAGATAACCAGAGATTCTGATGAAAATTGTGTAAGAATGAGACTATTCTAATCAACAAATATTTAATGTCGATGCAACCAGCCTTTTTTTGGAAGCAAATGCCTTCCAAAAATTTTCTAGCCAAAATCTCAGCCTGGTTATAAAGTCTCAAAGTAGAATGAAATTACTGCTAGCAATATGCGCGCCGTTTGGAAGCACATTCTTCCACATTATGCAAATGATTTTAGAAGCTTTTCAAATGAATCTAAGTTAATTAAATCTCATTCTGAGAAGTTGAGCGATTCCAACCTGCTAAATTTAGATGCACAGCGGGAATATCCTGAAGAATATGAAAATAATTTAATCATCGACAAGCCCAAAGAGTTTTCACAGAAACAATTTGAAAACAGTTTTCTTACAATCGAAGTTTTTAAGCAGCAATACTTAGATACTGACCCTGGTGAAGAGAGAACCAGTAAAATTTGCAGAAGAAGCAATAGAGCCACACCGTCAGTTGTATGAAAAAAAGAAACAGAATGCCCTCCAAACTACGTTAGCTCAATTCTTTGTTAAGAAGCAGAATAATAAATTTATATTCTGAATATGTTTATTGTCTTTCAGCTTCATGGCTTTCCTTTAACTAGGCCCTGAGACATACCCTAATTGTTTTATAAAAAAAATTAAGGGTCAAAAAAGAAATCTGAGGAAAAAATTATACATTTTCCCATAGATTATTATATTCAATTAGTGCATTTTCGATTAATGCGCCTGTTTTAAAGAACGCATTAAGCACATTAATTGAGGGATTGCTGTATTATTCAGTGTAAAATTGATTACTGTATTATTAAATTGATTTTAATGATGTTGGTTTGAAGATAACAGTAGTGAGAAAAATATTTATGCATTGTAACTCACCATAGAAGTCTGCTGATCAAGGGAAGCAGAAGAAGGATGTCGACTTCTCGGCAAAACACTTATCACATACACATGCCAAAATTTATATATGCAAAATATGTAATTTAATAAATAAAAATGTATGAATCTCTCAATAGTTAAGACTAGTTCCAACACTAATTGATATTTTGATTTTAAAAATGCAGCACTTTAACACAGCAATTAAAAGTTATTGAAAAAGTTAAACTTGGTTTCTTTTATTACAACTGAGTTTTTGAAGATTTTAGTTAGGCTAGCAAGACTTTTGTTACCGTTTTCTGTCCATGAGCTCATTAATTCTGGAATGAATTGAAGTGCTAGCCAAATGGAGACATTCAGAAAATTGCAGGTGGTTCCTCTGTTTCGTTTTAAACACAATCATGGCAGAAAATGCAGTTTCACAAAGATATGTGGTGGAAAAACCAAGAAGAAATCTCATTGCTATTTCATGTAAATTTGAATTTCATTTTTTATTCTTATCCAGAATTTCAAATTACTAGAATTAAAAGTACTTTCCAATCCTTTGTCTGATGATGATGATTCAATAAGTTAAAGAGTTTCTTCATGGGAAAGGGCTGTCTCTTTGTGTTTCAACATAGGGGTTCACAATCCACATATTTTGCCTCTGGGTATCCTCATGTTCAGGATAATACTTTTCGAATGACAACAGCAGCATCTTCAAGTGGGTTGCGATAATATCTGAAACTGAATTCTGTGAATAGAAATCATCTGCTTCCATAATATAATCAGAGTACGACTGAAACATTATATTTTTTTTTTTTTCGGCAATCATATTAAGCCAGAGTTTGAGTTTCTTTTTGAATGATTTGATCTTGTTCCAAACATTAAATATTGTTGCATCTGAACCTTGAAGTTTTAAATTCAACTCATTTATGTAAGAAAATATGTCGCTGAGATATGCCAGCCTGGCTACCCATTTCTTATCCTGGAAATAATGGGACAGGTCACTTTTCTTATCAATTAGAAACAGCTCGACTTCCTTTCGGAGTTCATATAACTTCTTGAGAACTTTACTGCGAGACAGCCAATGAACTTCCGAATGGAAAAGAAGATTTTGATGATCAGAGCCCATTTCATTACACAATGCTCTTAACAGTCTTGTATTTAAAGCACTGTTTTTTATATAATTAATAATTTTAACAGAAGGACTTCATTAAGCTCAGGTATCTTTTTTTTTTTCCCTTTGGAGGCTAGATTTTCCCTATGAATGTAACAATGCATTGACAATAAGTTATTGCCCATCATATCCTTAATTTTAGTGACTAAACCTTTGAGCACAGTTAGTAGTTGGAAGGGGATCAATCATTCATTGCTACTGGTACACTCTCTCTCGATGAGTCTTTGGACTCCCAAGTGGTGTCACATTATAATAATAAACCTGAATTTCTACCTGTAAGACAGGCAGCACCGTCAGTATAAACTCCAATGCAATTTTTCGAGACCTCTCTCTTCAGTGAAACGATTTAAAACTTCGAAAATTTCACTGCTGGTAGTGTGCATAGGCAATTCAAAAACACTTAAAATGTCTTCCTTCATGTCGCTTTCATCATGGTCAATATATCGTACATACATAAGTAAAATGCTGTTGTTCTGAATATCTGTAGATTTGTCCAGTTGTAATGCAAACAATTTCAATTTTTTCAATGAGTTGCATTTCTTAATCTTCTGCCATATCAGATATATCCATCTTTCAACTGTATCATTCGACAATGGAATGTCTTTCATTTTACTTGCTGCAGACTGGCCTAATACTCCATTACAAGCAGCAATCAAAGAAAGCTTAACGAGTTCTTCACCAATGGAATATAGTTTTTTACATTTAGCTATCTGTAATGATATTAAATAGGATGGAGTCAAAAGTGAAGTGTCAGTGGTTGAAGTTTGTGAAATAATTTTCTTTGGATTTGTTGACTAGATCAGAATGTTTTGTGTTGAGATGTCGGGTAAGTCGTGATGGCTTCACAGCTTCATTTCCCAGAGCAGTAGCACAAATGATACGTTGAGGTTGTGGCAATTGGTTAGTGTGAGGGCACTGTATGAAAACTAATTTTAAATAGCTGTCCATGTACTTACGAGTGAATGCAAACTTTTTTTCTATGTGCTGATAGTTTTCCCCTCCTTTTGTACATCCTGGAGATCCTCTGTAGCTTTGAGGTGGATGAATCACTATTTTTGCACCACAAACACCTTCAATAAGATATTTCTAACACAAAAATTAAACAAAGTCCCTTATCTCTCATTCATATTAAAATTTAAATCTGCAGGCTTATTACTTTTAAAAAAATCAGGGCACTTGGGTTTTGAAACAAGCACTTAAACAGTGCAATGTGAACATGCGAAGAAACACTATTCAGAATTACTAGATTTGAGAACTGGACACAGACTGCCTTGATCTTCAATATCAGTGGAAAAATTTTCTTTATACTTCCTTGCTGATTGATTACTGACATTTGTAACACAGATATTTCATTCAGTTTTGAGAATAGAGTTGTTCTCAGAGCCAATTACAACAATGAGGCCCATTGTGTAATCGGCTTACAGGCAATTTCTATGACCAGTCATAAACATTGGAATTCCCTTTCCTGAATGTTGAAAGATTTATTTGTCTGAAAATTCCCAATCGTTCATGAATACTTCCATGTTTAAAAATATGCAGCGTGGTCACTGACATTTGTTACACAGATGTTATTTAGGCGTTCTGGGTCTGAGCTTTGACACATTTGCAAATATTATTCTCCTCAGAATATTTCCACTATAAAATATTTATTCATGAAAAATGCTTAGAAAACTAAAATGACAAATTCCAGGAGAACCTCTCATGGTCCGGTATATTTGATGCCAGGGCCATGGCCCGATGGTTGAAAAACACTGGTTTAAAAGAAATCAATATGTTGTATAATTTAAGAACATATGAAATTTTTTCTGGGTGTGTTGATGTAAAGATGTTAATAATTTTACTTGGCAGGAAAAATGCCATACGCAGGTTACAGGCACAACTATAATAGTTACCCCTCCTTGACAACTCTAGACACACCAAACCAACTTCTCATCCTCCTTGATTATACCTTCTATCCCAGTGCTCTAGAAATGTTTCCACAGAGTTTTCTCCTAGGAACTACAACCTCCAGTTGTTCAAGAAACGTATTTAAAATATATCTGTGAATGGTGGTGTTGTTTGAAATTACAGCCAAAGCAACTAAAGCTTCACACCACTGGATTTCATCTGTTAATTCGGGAGTGTTCTTCTGAGCAATGTTAAAGATACCAAGCAATTTTATAAGCTAGGTTATAATCCTTTTTCCCAAGCAAGCAAACAGACAAGTAAGTCAAGTTTGCACTTGAACATAGTTCAAGTCTGAGGCAACTTGTGGAAAAGGTGGAGTAAGCTCCGATCACTTTCCTTAGTATTTCCCCCTAATGCAAAGCACATCCCCTTACGGAAATGTATGATGCTATGCATTAAAGGCAAGGGCCGCTACCCAGACCGTTTTCGACCTTTACTGAGGTTTCATCAGTGGGAGCCTCGGAGCTTACTCTACCAAAAGTTGCCTCAGACTTGAACTATGTTCAGGCGCAAACTTGACTTACTTGTCTGTTTGCTTACTTGGGAAAAAGGATTAAAACCTAGTTTATAAAATTTCTTGGTATCTTTAACATAGTATACCCAAGTTAAAAAAGTTTCTACATCTTACTCTCATCCTGAGATTTTTATTTAATAAGGTCAAAGCACCTTGTGGCAACTTGTTTAGGTAAAATTTATAAGCTCTGCATTACTTCAACCTTGGCATTTTTTTGGGTCTGGCTTCCACTGACGAGAGCTCAATAAAGGTTGAAAATGGTCTGGGTAGTGGCCCTTTCCTTTAATGCATAGCATCATACATCTCTGTAAGGATATGATGTACTTGGCATTAGGGGGAAATACTAAGTGATTGGAGCTTACTCCACCTTTACCACAAGTTGCCTCAGACTTCAACTATGTTCAGGTGCAAACTTGACTTACTTGGGAAAAAGGATTAAAACCTAGCTTATAAAATTGCTTGGTATCTTTAACATAGTATACCCAAGTTAGAAAACTTTCTACGTTCTTCTGAGCAGTTTACCTGTTTTGAGAGATGACAAGTCAGAGTTTCTGGGAGGGAAACCTCTGTCACCTCTGTATGAAAGTGACTAATTCACCTTTCAATGAGAAGCTCTTATAAAGGTCCTCTGCACCTTATAATTGATTTCTATCCAGGACCTTTATAAGATGCTCTTATAAAGGTCCTGGATAGAAATCAAACTCAAGTCCTTCTAATCAAAGATTTGTACCTGTTTGTTTAATTCATAGTCATTTCACTCTTTGAGTGAAGTGACTATCAAATACATAAATCATTCTATGACTACTTCTATACATAAATCATTCAACTGAAACTCTCAATCATATCTACAACCACTTAAATGCTAATCTTCATAACATTCTCCAGGAGAAAGATAACCTACTCAAATTCAATTATTAAATCAATCCTAACTTACTGTTAACAAAAGAGATATTCTATTTCATTTTACTTTTAATATCCAGAAACTAGCCCAGAAGAGATTTGCATTCCTATAATAACAATAATTTCAAGTTGCTCTTGGCATGGACATCACATTTATAATTGGTATTCACTTTTTTGCATAAGCTAACTGTTTCATTCCAGAAGATACTTCGCACCTAAATTACCTCCATCTACAAATGTCAAATCTATTTTGGATTGCTTCCACATTTGGGAAGGTACTACCAGAACTGCCTTAATTCTAGATTCCAATCAGTATAAAGCAACCCCCCACCACCACCACTCTGCCCATCCTGTCCAATTTAATACTCTTAGGCACACAGTTCTGCTAAGTGTCTCTACCAATGGACACTTCCATATATGCTATTCATCTGAGCCTGAATCTATAATTCCAACACTCCACTTACATCCTGTGAAAAGATAAAACAACAATTCATATATCAAGTTCTAAAAGGATTGCATGTCACTATGAAGTTGGATTATGAAAATGTTGATAACAAAGCTTACTTAACTGGGATGGAGCTCCCCTTTACTAATCAAAATGGTAGGCTATGTTTAAAACAGATTAGAAAAACAAAAATTGCAAAAAAACATCAGTAGAGTGGAAGTGACAGAGGCCATGAAGAGAATGAGGAATGGAAAATCAGTGGGCCCGACAGGATTCCAGTGGAGGTATAGAAGGCACTGGGGAAGAGGGAATTGACCTGCTGTGGGACCTGTTCATGAAAGTTTGCCAACAGGAAACTATACCCGAGGAATGGAGGGAGAGTACTCTTGTCCCCATCTACAAGGGTGAAGGGGATGCACAAGACTGAAAAAATTACAGAGGAATAACGTTGATGTCCCACACAATGAAAATCCTAGAAAGGGTTCTTGATGGAAGATTGAGGAAGAGGTGGAGATTGCAAAGGAACAATTTGGCTTCATGTCTGGTAGATCAACAAAAGATGCCGTCTTTGGGTTACGGCAGATGATGGAAAAGTTTCGAGAGAAACAACGGGAGCTACATCTGGCATTTATTGATCTGGAGAAAGCATACGATAGCGTGCCAAAGCAAGAAGTCTGGAGGTGTCTGAGGGAGAAGAAGATTCCGGAGAAATATGTCAGGTTGGTGCAGGAGATGTACAGAAATGTGAAGACAGTGTTCGGACCCATCTGGGACAGACAGAAAGTTTTCAAGTAACAGATGGCTTGCATCAAGGGTCAGCATTAAGTCCGTTTTTATTTAACATTGTGACGGAGGAAGTGAGAGAAGATGCGCCTTGGACAATGTTGTATGCAGATGACATTTTACTGTGTGCAGATTCAAGAGAAGTGGGAACTAAACTGGAAAGATGGAGAAAAGTACTGGAAGAGAGAGGTATGAGACTGAGCAGAAGTAAGACAGAGTATATGCGTTGCACAGTGGGCGGCAGCCAGGAGACAGATCTGGAGCTGGAAGGAAATGTCATCAGAAAGGTGAGGGACTTTAGATACTTAGGTTCAATAGTGGAAGAAGATGGAGGAGCTGAGAAGGAAGTGGGATGCAGGATACAAGCGGGTTGGAGGAACTGGAGGGAGATGGCTGGAATGTTATGCGATAAGAAGGTGCCAATCAATCTGAAAGGCAAAATCTATAGGACACTAGTGAGGCCAGCTATGACGTATGCTATGGAAACTGTGGCCCTGAGGAAAAATAACATCAGCAGGATGGAAGTAGCAGAGATGAGAATGCTTATTTGGATGTGCAGTGTGACCAGAAAGGATAGTCTGAGAAATGACTATGTGAGGGGAACAGTGAAAGTTATGAACTTAGGAGCGAAGATACAGGAGGCAAGGTTGAGATGGTTTGGTCATGTGATGAGGAGGGAGGACGAATGTGTGGGAAGAAGGGTCATGCAGATGGATGTGCAAGGAAGGAGGAAGCATGGACGGCCGAAGAAGGAATGGAAGGAGCTGGTAGAAGAGGACTTGAGAATGAAGAACTTGGATGTGTTGACAGCCCAAGATAGGAGGATGTGGAGGAGACTCATCATCAACAGTGACCCCACTTAAGTGGGAGAAGCTGCAAAAGAAGAAGAAAAACAAAAATTGCAAAAAAAAAACAATTTTAAATATACCTTGATTTTTTGAAGATGATCATGTTACATTCGGTATGGAACTTGATAATGGTGCCAATAAAACCTATAAGAAAGCATCACAAACCAATTATACAAGTTTTTTTTTTAATTTTTTTTTCATTGTAGTAAATCTGTAATTTTGAGTCATTTTTCTTATTTCTTCTGTATATTGTCTCATTCTTACCATTACATCTTATTCATTGTTTCTATATTTTATGTTATTTCAAATCTAATACTATTTATCAGAATCATTTCAAATCCCATACCAAATGTACCTCATCATAAATAAAATCCAGGTATGTTTAAAATTTTATACTCCTTCTGATCAAATTTTTTCATTACTATCTTGTTTTTAGCAATTTATATTTTTTTCAGCCTGTTTCAAATATAGCCTATCATGCTGATCTATGAAGGGGGAGCTCCATACAAGTTAAATTAGTTTTGCTATTAATAGGAACTATGTTATATCAAAATTCAGATTAATAATAGATAAATACTAATTTAAACCTTAAGTAATGAGTTAATACAAAACATACCTTCCAAAATTAAAATTAAATCAAACTTGTATGAATCTTAATAAAATAGCAGGGCATAAAAATGTAAACTGTTTACTAACAGTGGGGAATAAATATGACAGTGCTATTAATAATTAATAGTAATACTTACCTATTTCTACCTAAAAGTAATACTCTAAGAGATGTCAATGTCTCTAATCCATTGATAACTTCAATGCAGTTGTCAGAGAGGTCCAAGAATATTAATAATGGAAAACAAGTTACATTCTCTATTTTTAATATCTGGTTATGCTGATAGTTAATGAGCCTTAACTGTTCTTCTCCTTCAACTAAAGGACAAGTTGATAAACCATATCTATTATAAAAAAATAAAATAAATAAATAAATAAAATTCATTTCAATAGTAATAATTTGACTTGAATGATTTTAATTTTTCCCATGTCTCATTTCTAATGTCAATCTCATATATGAAGTCACAAAACTATTAACACAACAATGTTATGAAAGATGATGAGAGGCTGGTTCAATAAGGTCGAAAGTGGAAAGTGCAAGAATGGTGGCATCCACGATTATTGGCAATAAACTATTATTGGCATAGAGTCCACAAGGTATTGGATTGCATCTACAACATACCAGGTTCACCAGGCAGTCCTTTAACTAGCTCAGATTTGATGGAAGAGGACTTTAAAAAGTCAACATTGAAGGACAGATTTCATTAGCAACAATGTTCAGATATTCCTTGAAGGAAACCAGACCTTCCAGCAATATTAGGAGACCCATTCCGTACTAACAGAATATGTTCCACACCACCTCCAGTACCTTGAGTTACGTTTACAAGGAAAGCCGAGTTCATTGCTTCATGGAGCTCCTGCCAAACTCTGCCCACTTTCGGCACAGAACAGGGTGTACCATGACTCATCAAGACCACAACTTTTTTCAGTCTTCCAGTGTCCAGTCATGACGTTCCTGACACCAGAGTAGACTCCGGTTCTTCACAGAAATAAGTGATTTCTGTATAGACATGCAACTGTAAACATCAATCCTCTTCAATTCTCTGTGCACAAATTGGTGAGATTTGATTTGAAAACAGCCTTCAATAAGTTTTAGCCAACTGCTGCAAACAGGAAGTTCTGTTTGTTCATATAAGCCTTCTCAGATGATGCTGATCTTGTTCCTGACAGACTATCTTAAGACCACAGTTATGCTTCTTAGACAACCAATGTGGGTTATGTTTCCACTGATTAAACACCAGCGATATCTCACCTTTTGAGAAATCGGAAAATCGTCACACCAGCCAAACGGGCACCCACAATAAGTCCTTTATAAAACTCCAAAAGATCCTTTGTTTTTCCCATTATGACCAACATTATTATCACTGACCAGCAGCATTCTTAAATAGTTGCCTAGAAAAGATGGTGTGATGCATGAGACTAAGCATTTTGCATATACGCTGTGTTAGTGACGTTTACATACATCTGCATAAAGGTTTCTAATTCAGTAGCTGGTATGCGTAGTTTGTAACAGGAGATAATTCATGAGGCAGACTGCCCTCTTCTGGATGCAATTCAGCATTCCCAGGGAGGGAGGGAAGTTTTAGTACATGACCCCAAATTTGCGCCATGACAGGATAGAAAGATAGGGATAAAAAAAAAAAAAAAAAAAAACTTGAAACTGGAATATTATCCAAAATAAGGAAGAAAGATTGTTCAACAGATAAAACAGAACTGTGTTTTCATAATGTTGAACTTCATTAGATTATCTTCACATTTAAGAATGTTGAACAAATCAGTATTTAACACAATGGTTATGGAAAATCTGGACATTTGAATCATTTCAGCACTACGAGATTTCTCAAATGATGATGAGGAATAGAGTATACTGTACTGTCATCAGATCTCTCCAAGTAGAGACACTTGAGAATATCCTAGCAGTAACACAAAAATATGACAAGGAAAACCATCCACAATCACATGCAATGAACAATCAGAGAGAAAACTGCTAATGCAATCACAAAGGGCAAGAGGAGACCAAAAGAAGACGAAAAAAAGGCCTCTAACAAATCTAGACTAGATTTAATCAAATGCCTTGGAAATATCAAGAGGTACAAGTTTATCCAAACATTTTATGTTCATATTTACAAATTTAGGGACACAAATCACGGTGTTGAAATTATTATTTTACCAATTATTAATAAAATAACACTTGATGTTTCGACCCCTGTATTCAGGTTATCATCAGAAGGATACACGTGAATAGGGAACCAAGCTACATGCTCTTGCACTCTATACTAGTAAATTAAATCTACACGGTTAATTAATCTTTTTCTTAGCCTGACCTCCAGTGATAATTAAATAAAATAAAATAAAAATTGAAAAAATAAATAAATAATAAATAAAAAAGTATATATATATATGTGTGTGTGTGTGTGTGTGTGTGTGTGTGTGTGTGTGTGTGTGTGTGTGTGTGTGTGTGTGTGTGTGTGTTAAAAATACCAAGCAATTTTAAACCTGGTTTTACTCCATTTCCCAAGTAAGCAAACAGACAAACAAGTCAAGTTTGCAACTGCAAGTGATGCAAGTCTAGCTGATCCTACAGGTAGTGCAAGACCAAGGCAACTCATGGTAAAGGTGGCATAAGCTCTGATCACTAATCTTAATATTTACCCTTATTTACCCTTAATGCCAAAACACATCTCCAAGAAGGGGATGTATGATGTTTTGTATTAAAGGCAAGGGGGCCACTACGGAGACCGGTTTCGACCTTTATTGAGGTCTCATCAGTGGGAGCTAGGCTAAAAATACCAAGATTTTAGTAATACAGAGCTTATAAGTATTTTACCAGAACAAGTTACCATAAGGTGTTTTAACCTTATTAAATAAAAATCTCAGGAGGAGATATAAATGTAGAAAGTATTTTACCTTGGGTATAATAAATGTTAAAAATACCAAGCAATTTTAAACCTGGTTTTACTCCATTTCCCAAGTAAGCAAACAGACAAGTCAAGTTTGCGCCTGCAAGTGATGGAAGTCTAGCTGATCCTACATGTAGTGCAAGACCAAGGCAACTCGTGGTAAAGGTGGCATAAGCTCTGATCACTAATCTTAATATTTACCCTTAATGCCAAAACAACTTAATGCCTTTAATACAAAACATCATACATCCCCTTCTTGGAGATGTGTTTTGGCATTAATGGTAAATATTACTTAATAAACAACTTAATGACTTTAATACAAAACATCATGCATCCCCTTCTTGGAGATGTGTTTTGGCATTAAGGGTAAATATTAAGATTAGTGATCAGAGCTTATAGCACCTTTACCACGAGTTGCCTTGGTCTTGCACTACCTGTAGGATCAGCTAGACTTGCATCACTTGCAGGCACAAACTTGACTTGTTTGTCTGTTTGCTTACTTGGGAAATGGAGTAAAACCAGGTTTAAAATTGCTTGGTATTTTTAACATTTATTATACCCAAGGTAAAATACTTTCTACATACACACACACACACATATATATATATATCAGAAATATATATCAATACAATATCAGAACCTTGTTCACTCCACTTCCAAAGATCCGTTCCTTAATTAGCCACCCAAAATCTTGTCATCATCAACTCAAATACCCTGGCGTATATAAAATATTATGTGACTGCGATATTCCTTATTTCGGGCAGACAGACAAATCTGTCGAAATGCGTATGGAAGAACACGAGAGACATTACTTACAAGAGACAGCGAGCGAGTGCATTATCAAGTCATATCCTTTTCTCGGCTAATCCTAATGATGATAACCAAAGTCACAAAGTCTGCTGGGAAAAATCTACAAACATCTTCCGTTGCAGTGACGAAATAGAGAGAAAAATTGTGGAATCGAGAGAAATCATCTTCAATCCTGTTCATCTATAACAACTTAAGCTACAACCTCCCAGATAGTCATTCAGCTGTAATCGTGTACTGGCGTTCACGTGATGCAGCAAGCACGCACTCTCCCAACAATGCAACAAATGAAAGAACAGCTTCAAATACAACTACAACGTTTTCATGCTAATTATGTATAAAGACTGTCTATGTTGTTCATAGTCTTTTAACCCTCAATGTTCAGTGTTTTTTCTTTTATAATGTCACCTGAAGAAGGCTGTTACAGGCCAAAACTAGTAGTGTGTTTATATTAAAACCTTTTTAATTAAATCTCGGTTCTAGTCATTCAATTTTTTCATAAAACTATGTATGTTAACTGAGTCAATGATCATTCTGTCATATATATATATATATATATATATATATATTTCAAAAAATAGATTTAATGACTCCAAGACCGAGATAACATATAAAGATAAACAATGGCACGCCAGTTGGAACAACTTGAAAAATACAACGTTTTTATGTATCGATTATGTGAGGCAATTTGTACCTGTAATTTCCAGTTTGTTTATTTAAATAATTCAATGTTTATTAGTATTCCTTTCCTTTATAAATACCTGAAGAAGGCTGCTATATGCCGAAACTAGTAGTATTTATCATTAAAATCTTTATATGTTATCTCGGTCTTGGAGTCATTAAATCTATTTTTTGAAATGTATAACAACCGAGTAAAAACTAATCGCCACATATATATATATATATATATATAAAATAAACAATAAAAAATAAATTTTTAAAAAATTTATAATTAATAAATAAAATAAATAAAAACTACAATAAACTCTGCTGAAGTCCTCATGTACTAAGATTCTTCTGGATTTGTACAGTTCAGATTGTTATACTATGATTTTCTTCAGGACTTGTACAGTTCAAGTTGCTATGGAATGTTAATAGGAAAAAAAAATTTTCTCTCAATGAATTACAAGAAAGTTTTGATGCTTGCTCACACCTCCCACGAAAATCCTGGACTCAGCTTAATAGAATACGAACTAGTCATGGTGTATGTGCAGACATGCTTTTTAAATGGGGTAAACGACCATCCCCGCATTGTGATTGTGGAGCTCAGAGACAAACTGTGAACCATATTGTGACTCAGTGTTATCTCAGAGCATATTCAGGAGACAAATTGGACTTTTTAAGTTCTACACCCGAAGCTATGAACTATCTGACCAATATGTAAGTAACCTTTTAATTTTATTGGTTTTTAAAATGACTTTTGACTTTTAATTTTATATGTTATTAAAGTGTATTTTACTGCATGTTTTGATATTCATGCCATACGAATAAATAAATAAGGGAAAAAAAAACAACACTTAACCAAGTCTTCTTGTATTGGGATTTTTCTCTGGCTTGTTCTGGTTGCTATAAAAATTGCGCATGGGTCCTCCACATAATTGGAATGGTTAGGCCATCATTTTTGTTCAGATTTGGGTTATGTTTGAGCATTTCACATGCTGCTTTGAATTTCCCCTCAAACCAGGTGTTGGTGCAGTGTAGGGACTTGGTATTTTTCCAATCAATTCTGTGGTATGTTTGGAGTGCGTGGTCAGAAAGGCCGGTTTTTCCAAATGGAAGTATTTAATGTGTCGTTTGTGTTCGTTCTTCCTCCTAACTGGGGGTTCGCCCTGTTTACCCTATGTATGGTCCATTTTTTTTTAATTTATTATTTATTTATTTTATTTATTTTTATATATTTTTTTCATTTATATATTTTTTCAACTTTTATTATATTTCATTTAATTATTGCTAGAGGTCAGGCTAAGAAAAAGATTAATTAACAGCATAGATTTAATTTACCAGTATAGAGTGCAAGAGCATGTAGCTTGGTTCCCTATACACGTGTATCCTTCTGATGATGACCTCAATACAGGAGTCGAAACATCAAGTGTTATTTTATTAATAATTAGTAAAATAATCATTTCACAACACGTGTGTTTTGTGTTCCTAAATTAATAAATACGAATGATGATCACTGTTTAACCTTAAAAGAAAGAAAAAACATTTTATGTGTTGTGTCTTTTCCATTGGATCTGAGGTTACTGGGACAGAGAAATCTGATTAGATACACAATTAGAATTTGGTGTGCAGTTTCTGCATGTGTGTGGAATGAGTAGATTTGGTGTCCAGAAGAATTACTGCTGAATATGACGTTTGAAGTGAAATGTCAGGGAAACTAGGAGGCTCCTAGAGAGAAAGAGATACTGGTGAGTAATAATCCTTCTCCCTACTACATATTAGGCCTACTGGACTGTTACAGAGTTAACTAGAGCTCTTCTAAGTCGCACCTGTCCTGAAGATAAGGTGACTAAGCCCAGCGTCTATCGGTATATCCTATGGCTGTATCTCATGTGTTCATGGGGCTGGTTTGCCTGCTTGCAGGAAGAAAACCCCCAGATAAACTGGAGAGAAAAACCCTACTATCCACACCCAAGACAGGTAACTTGGATGCCTGAGAAAGATCCATAAGCTCCTCACGTCAGCAACGGGAATCAAACCCAGGACACTCCTTTCTCAGGCATATGTTTGCGAAGCACATAGCCACTAGGCAAACCATGCGGAACGTGAGTAATAATAATAATGGTGAACATTAATAATAGTTCCTTGTGTAATAAATTGAAATCACTGTCAATACAAAGTGTAAAGATAGTGTTCTGCCACTGATTAGTTCTTCTTGGCCAAAAGTTATTGGCATTAGCTAAGAATAACTAAAAGATTGAAGAAGCAGAACACACTTCTGTTTCTAGAAACATTTGTCACACGTCTTCCCTTTGGCAGTCTTTCCTTCACTGTTTACCGGAAACCTACACATACTGTCAATATATACACACATAAACTCCTACCACCACCCAACTCAAAATCTAGGTGTCATTAACACACTAAAAAATAGGCTTTAAAGATTTGCTCCAATGAACAAGCACTTAAAGATGAATTAAAAGTTATCTTTAAATTTGTCACACGTCTTCCCTTAGGCAGTCTTTCCTTCACTGTTTACCGGAAACCTACACATACTGTCAATATATACACACATAAACTCCTACCACCACCCAACTCAAAATCTAGGTGTCATTAACACACTAAAAAATAGGCTTTGAAGATTTGCTCCAATGAACAAGCACTTAAAGATGAATTAAAAGTTATCTTTCCCTTTCATTTCAAAAAGAAACATAAACTACACATTAAATTTAATAACTATGGTAAAGTTGGCGTTTCTGATAATGCCCTGAACACTTTACATAGAACTGACTGGAAAATAACCTGCTGTTTACATCACACCAAAACGTGGCATAAACATAAATTTAAGGAAGCCTGTGAAATTCTTATCAACCACCCTAATCTTAACAATAATGATGGTCTACAAATCCCAAGAATATGGAAGGTACATATTCTACCCACATAGCTTTTCTCCCTAAAAGTTAATTATAAATAGGACTACAGGTAATTCAGGATCTTAAATCTAATATGACAATTCTCACGTTAAATTAGGGCATCATTTTTGCTGTAATAAAACTATTTGCATGAAAAAATTTTTTCTCTGGTGTTGTCTTAAATAGAATATAACTTTGATAGTTATTTTATTTTATTCATTTTAATTTTATTTTCACTAGAAGTCAGGCCAGTAGAATAACCAATGATCAAATCATGGTCTCTTTAAGCATACTGTGTGAAATGTAATATAGTTTGTCTCTCTCTCTCGGTGTGTGTGTGTATACAGTGGTGCTTTGGTTAACAACAGCCTGAGATAACGACGTACTTGGTTAACGATGAATGGCTGTAAGAAAAAAATCTCTTGGTTAATAACACAGGCTTTGGTTAACAACTCTCGATTATGTGAACCTCTATCCCTGTGGTTCTTAACGGGTGTTCTGTGTAAGGTGAATAGGTGTTCCGTGAGAAGTTCTGGAATTTGTCATTTTTAAATTAATTTGTCAGCACAAATTAATTTAATGATGGTTTAATTGATGTTTAGTTAATTATTAATTAATAATCATCAATTATTGATAAATAATAAAAAATCAGCTAAATTACCAATTAATTATTAATTCATACATTACAAAATAACCAAGGTGTTCCGTGAAATTTTCAGGATTTGTGAAGTGTTCCGTAGTCGAAAAAAGTTTGAGAAACACTGCTCTATCGAATCTAAAAAACCGGAATTTTCTGGTCGCACTCAGCCACATACGAGAAGACACTGTCGAATAGAGAACAGCCACGCGGCACAGCTGTGAAACTCAGATATGTTTGACCCATCATACCAGCTGTTTACATTTTCCGTTTATTGTTCTTTTCTTGTAGTGTACTGTGCTTTATTTTTAAATTTGTGGTTATAAATGCGTTTTATGATGAAAATGAGTATTTAAGCATTTATTTTTTATGTGTTGGTTCATATAGACAATAAATCAGCAGGTGCGTGTCACTGTTCATTCGCCATCAAAAGGCAAAATCAAATCTCATCTGTATAATAATCGTATCTATAAGCTGCTAATCAGTGTATGTTACGGTAAGTGCTGTATCTAATATCGTCACCTTATAAGCAAAATGCACCTAAGTCAAAAATTGCAGGTTTCGAATTTAACTGTTAACTTTTATTTCAAAAAGTTTTTTTTTTGAACTTTTATTTTCAGGTGACGATATGTTCTTTGTATCCCTTGTCTTAGTGTTGTACAATTTTTAATAATACCGTATTTTTCATATCCTTTTTTTTTATAGAGTGAATTTTTTTACCGTGTGACAAAATGGGTCCCAAAAAGAAAGCTAGTGAGGAAAAAAAAACAGAAAAATTTTCTCCATTGAACAGAAGAAAGAAATAATAGCAAAACATGAAAGTGTGAAGCAGCTAGCTCAAATATATGAAACAAGTCATTCTACAATATCAACCATTTTGGCTAAGAAAGAACTTATGGTAGCTAAGGAAACTTCAAGGTTGAATGTCAGAGGGCTTCTTTTTGAGCAAATGGAAAATCTATTACTAATTTGGATCAAAGAAAGAGAAATGGCGGGCGATACTACATCTCAAAATGCAATCTGTCAGAAAGCTAAACAGATTTATCAAGATTGGAAAAAGAAGACTTCGGGATCAAGTTCTGAGGAAGATGATGATGATTTCAAAGGTAGCAGAGGTTGGTTTGACAACTTTAAAAAAAGAACAGGAATTCATAGTGTGGTCACACACAGAGAGGCAGCTAGTGCTGACAAAGCAGCAGCAGATAAATTTGTCAATAGGTTTACAAGAATTATAGAATTATAGGTCTTCAATTGTGATGAGACTGGATTATTTTGGGAGAAAATGCCCAACACGACATTTATCACAAAAGAAGAAAAAACACTTCCTGGGCATAAAGCAATGAATGATAGGTTAACATTGCTTTTAGCAACAAATGCAAGTGGAGACTGCAAGGTAAAACCAATGTTAATCTACCACTCAGAGAATCCCCGAGCATTCAAAAAGTTCGATGTCTCTAAATCCAACCTCAGTGTTTTGTGGAAGTCTAACAGCAAAGCCTAGGTCACAAGAATAGAATGTACAGACTGGATTCGCTAAGTGTTGGGACCAACTGTCAAAGCCTATTTTGAGCAAAACAATCTGCCTCTAAAAGCCATTTTAATCTTGGATAATGCACCTAGCCATCCAACGGGCATACAAGAAGAGCTACCAGAGGAATTAGATTTTATCAAGGTGATTTTTCTTCCTCCCAAGACTACATCTCTGATTCAACCTATGAATCAGCTGATAATTGCAAATTATAAAAAACTTTACACAAGGGCACTTTTTTTTACCAGGTGGTTTGAAATGTGTGAGGCTACCAACATAACCCTAAGAAAATTTTGGAAAGAAGAATTCAACATTGTCATAGCAATTAGGCTAATTGTAAAGGCTTGGCAAGAAGTAACAATGAAATGTCTCAAAGCAGCATGGAGGAAACCGGGTCCTTCCTTTGGTAATGAAGAACCTTCAGATGAAGGACACAAATTGGTAAAGGATATTGTGGCAACTGCTCATGATCTTAACTTGGAAGTAGAGGAAGAAGATGTTGAAGAATTATTGGAGATGCATGACCGAGAACTGACTACTGACGAGCTAAAAGAACTTTCGAGCAGCAATGTGAAGAAAAGGAAATGAAAATTTCATCTGAAGATGAGGATGGAGAGAAAGAACAAATTACAACTGCTGAACCCAAAAATGTTTTAGCAAAGTGGGAGGAAGTTCAAATTGTTGCTATGAAATGGAATCCAAACAAATCTGAGGTTATCAGAACTGTAGATCTATTTAATGAAAAGTCCACGCAGTTTTTCAGAAACATTTTCAAAAAGAGGCAGAAGCAAACAACCCTAGACATGTTTTTTACAGGTCCATTTGTCAAAAAACTCCGAAGTAAGCCCAATTGTCCTTCTGGTGAAGATTGATAATTAAAAACTGTTTTCATGAACAATTCATTTTATTAATGTTAATTTTTTTTGTAGCAAATACATATATGGTATAATAATAAATAAATGATATTTACCATATTTTTATGACATTTTAAATGAGTTTTATCTGCATTTTTAGAAGAGCCGGAACAAATTAATCGATTTTCAATTAAATCTCATGGGGAATCACGCCTTGGATAACGCCGGTAATCCCGGAATGGATTAGCATCACCAACCAAGGCACCACTGTATATATATGTATGTGTGTGTATATTCCAGATGATGACCTTAATATGAAGATCGGAATGTCAGGAAATTAAAACAATTATTGCATAGTCCATAATTTGTCTGAAATGAATGCTGATCGCTCTAAAGGAAAGGATTTATTTATATTAGGTTGATTTTTTAAATCTGCTGCTGATTCTAAAAAAAAAGTCTTTCAACTTTGTATTTGTTGCAGTGAAGCATTGTAGTTTTTCACTTGATTATGTGCAAGTTTTCCAAGGCATGGTCAGCTAGAGTTGACTGACCATAAATGTAGTGGTGGATATATGCCTTGTGTTCTTCAATACATGGAGATGTTGGCAGATATCCCAGTTTATCCATAATATGAACTGGCAAAATCAAGGAATCTTGTACATGTTTAGAACAGAGAGGGGAGGGTGTGAGCATATAACATAGCAAGCTTCAAATGAGGATTGAAAGCAGTGCAGAGATTATATTTCTTTAGCATTCTGATTAATTTTTCTAAAGTATGCAGAGGACATAAAGAATAAGAGCATTACCATAATTTTTATATTGAAATGGATATGAGGCAATGAAGCAACCATTTTGTTAATTTTTTTTTTTTTTTGGTACTGGAGCCATTGGGCCGAGAGGTACAGTGAACAAGCCTTACTACTTGGGTATACAGTAATACCCATCCTTCAGATGCATTGCTTTATGACGATCCACTCACATGACACTTTTCAATTATGACATTTATATGAGGCCAATTTATACAATGTTACATTCATTCAAACAATGGTATTAGTGACATAACATCCTGTGAATTAACTGATGCATAGTTTCATGAACTGCTTGTTTACAGTTTACATTGCTTGCTACATCTCGCTGTTATTTATTTTCACAGTATTGATGCCAACACACAATGATAAGAAAACAATATTAACTTATATGCTGATATTTCACTGGTATTAGAAGAGAGAGAATGAGAGAGGAGTATTGGAAGGATAGAAGAGTAGAGAATAGGAGCAGTAGACGAGAGGGAATGAGAGAAAGGTATGGGAATGATAGAAGAGGAGAGAATGGAAACAGTAGAAGAGAGGGAATGAGAGAGTTATAGGAATGATAGAAGAGGAGAGAATGGAAACAGTCAGAGAGAAATGAGAAGAATGCAAGGGAGTGCTGGAAAGGGGACTTAGTGACACCATAAATAATAAAATTTATACTCTGAATATGTTTTATTGTGTTTCAGCTTCATGGTTTTCCTTTAACTAGGCCCTGAGACTATAAAAAAAATTAAGGTTCAAAAAAGAAATTTGAGGAATGAATTATACTTTTTCCCATAGGTTATTATATTCGATTAGTGAGTTTTCGATTAATGTGCCTATTTTAAAGAACGCATTAGGTGCACTAATCGAGGGATTGCTATAGAGTCACTGATGCAGAGGACATAGTGGAGTTGTTCAATGAGCATGTTATTGAAGTATTTCATCCTGGAGAAATAGATTTTAATAATAGAGGGATAGGGCAGTTTAGAGGTCAAAAGGTGAGTGTTTCCAAATACTGAGTACTCTGGATGTCAGTAAAGCTGGGGAACCGGAATGGTATTTCACCACAGGTTTGGAGAGAATGTGCTAAAAAATTGACAGCTCCATTAACCTGGCTTTTCAATGAAAGTATGACTATGGGAGAGGTACCCAAGGAATGGAACAAAGGTAAGATAGTGTCCTTTCTTTTAGGCTTGCACGGTGATCCGAATGCATTTTTGGAAATTATGGAGACAACTACCGTGTTTGAATAAAAACTTTAGTTTACTATTACTAAAATTTTACAATTCGACGTTTCGACCTTTATGTTAAGGTCATCTTCTGGAGCGTACAAATATACACAGGAAACAAGCTATACTACAATCATACTGGTTCGTTAAAGACACTGACTAACCGCTACCACAATTGTTGGCCTGACCTCTGGTGGAAAAAAAAAAAAAAAATTATACATCAGCGCTAAAGTCCTATTATTTGTGTTGTCTACTATATACATATATTAACATTATATTAACATCATTCCAGCCAGTTGGAGTGGAATGGTTTCTAATAATAGCAGATTGGCTAGAGTCCTGACTTGTGTTGAATCTTTCAAATTAGGTTGGCTGAATGTGTGCCATCCAGATCCTTGGAATTTTCATACCATCTTTGTTGTTGATATTTGGGTGGTTTATCAGGATTTCGCAGGATTCTTTAAATTTTCTTTCGTACCATGTTTTTGTACGGTGTAAGGAACAGGTGCTTTTCCAGTTGATTTGGTGTAAGGTGTTGAGTGCGTGGTCTGAGAGGCCTGCTTCACCATAATGGTTATATTTAATGTGTCTAATGTGTTCTTTTTTGCGTATAGGGATTGTCTGTCCTGTTTCACCAATGTACGGTAAGTTACAGGTGCAGCGGATGCAATAGACTCCAGGATGTGCTAATGGGAGGAGAGGGTCCTTAGAGGAGCTGAATATAGTTTTAAGTTTAGTGGGTGGTTTAAAGGTGGCATTAAGGTTATAATGTTGTAAGATTCTGTTGATTTTTTCTGATAACCCTTTAATGTATGGGATGGCTATGGTTTTACTGTAGTCTAGATTCGTTTTTGTTGTGGTTTTATAGAGTATTTTATTGACAGTATTTTTGTTATAGCCATTGTTTATGAATGTGTCACTAATGATTTTTAGTTCTTGTTTCAGGGCCTGCTGGTTAGAGCAAATAGTTGTGGCTCTGTTTTTAAGGGTGTTTATGACTCCATATTTTTGTGCTGGGTGGTGATATGAATTCGCATGTATGTATTGGCCCGTGTGTGTAGGTTTTCGGTAGACCGTGAAGGATAGATTGCCTGAAGGAAGACGTGTAACTAGTGTGTCTAGGAACGGGAGCGAATTTTGGTTTTCGATTTCGATGGTAAATTGTATGCGTTCGTGTTGTTTGTTTAGGTGGCTGAGGAATGTGTTTAGCGTTTGTCGGCCGTGCGGCCAGATCGCGAACACGTCGTCAACGTATCTGAGCCAGATTGTCGGTCGAAGCATGGCGGAATCAAGAGCCCTTTGCTCAAAGGTTTCCATGTAGAAGTTCGCGATTGGGGGGGATAATGGTGAGCCCATGGCCGTACCTTCCTTTTGTAGGTAGAATTTGTTTTGCCACACGAAGTAACCGGACTTTAGTACGTGGGCAAAGAGGGCCGTAATGTCGGGCGGAAATTTGTTCTGTAGTAGGAGAATTGTGTCATTGATGGGGACATTAGTGAAAAGGGCAGAAACGTCAAAACTGACGGAAACGTCAAAACTAAAGGGTTATCAGAAAAAATCAACAGAATCTTACAACATTATAACCTTAATGCCACCTTTAAACCACCCACTAAACTTAAAACTATATTCAGCTCCTCTAAGGACCCTCTCCTCCCATTAGCACATCCTGGAGTCTATTGCATCCGCTGCACCTGTAACTTACCGTACATTGGTGAAACAGGACGGACAATCCCTATACCCAAAAAAGAACACATTAGACACATTAAATATAACCATCATGGTGAAGCAGGCCTCTCAGACCACGCACTCAACACCTTACACCAAATCAACTGGAAAAGCACCTGCTCCTTACACCGTACAAAAACATGGTACGAAAGAAAATTTAAAGAATCCTGCGAAATCCTGATAAACCACCCAAATATCAACAACAAAGATGGTATGAAAATTCCAAGGATCTGGATGGCACACATTCAGCCAACCTAATTTGAAAGATTCAACACAAGTCAGGACTCTAGCCAATCTGCTATTATTAGAAACCATTCCACTCCAACTGGCTGGGATGATGTTAATATAATGTTAATATATGTATATAGTAGACAACACAAATAATAGGACTTTAGTGCTGATGTATAATTTTTTTTTTTTTTTTTTTTTTTTTTCCCACCAGAGGTCAGGCCAACAATTGTGGTAGCGGTTAGTCAGTGTCTTTAACGAACCAGTATGATTGTAGTATAGCTTGTTTCCTGTGTATATTTGTACGCTCCAGAAGATGACCTTAACATAAAGGTCGAAAAGTCGAATTGTAAAATTTTAGTAATAGTAAACTAAAGTTTTTATTCAAACATGGTAGTTGTCTCCATAATTTCCAAAAATGCGTAAGATAGTGTCATTGCATAAGGGCAGTAGCAGACCCAAAGTGTCTAATTATAGGCCAGTATATATGTCATCAGTAGTTGCTAAGGTCTTGGAGAAATTATTAAGGGACCATATATAGCATTGGGCAGATGAGGATAATGTTATTTGTGAGAATCAACATGGATTTATTAAGGGCCGCTCTTGCTTAAGTAATATGATTGCCTTCTTTAATAAAGTAAAAAGAGCAGTTAATGAGGAAAACGCATACTCTGCCATTTTTTTTTTTGGATTTTGCAAAGACATTTGACAGGGTGCACATGTAAGTTGATATTTAGTTACAGCACACTGGTTTAGATGTCGGGTTAGTCAACCGGATTCAGGATTGGCTGTTTGGTAGGCATCAGAGAGTTGTATATGGCAGGGCAATATCAAGGAGGCATAAGGTTACAAGTGGGGTTCCACAGGGCTCAGTACTGGAACCTGTATTGTTTAACCTTTATATCAATGACATTGTGAATGGATTGCAAGGGGATATTCAGTTGTTTGCAGATGATGTGAAGCTGGTAAGGATTATTAGTAATCGTACAGATGTGACAACTCTGCAAGAGGATTTGAATAAACTAGACAGATGGGCAAATAAATGGGGTGTCTGATTAATGCAGCAAAATGTAAGGTCTTGAAATTTGAGATACATTGATGGGAAGCTGCATACTTGATTGGCGAAGCTGTACTGGAGGTAGCAGGGTAGACAAGAGATCTGGGGTGATGACTGATAGAAAACTGAAATTCAGAGGGCATATTGCAAAGGTGGTGAAGGATGCTGAACTGCAGAGATAAAAGAGTTATCATTCCATTGTATAAGACCCTGATCAGACCACACTTAGACTATTGTTCTCAAATCTGGTCCCCAGGATTTGAAAGGGATAAATTAACTGTGGAAAGGATACAAAGATGGATGACAAAGATGGTTTCAGGACTGTACAATGTTAATTATGAGGATCGGCTGAGGGAATGTAGACTGCAGAGTTTGGTGGATAGAAGAATGAGAGGCGATATGATCGAGACTTTTAAACTGCTGAGAGGCAGTTACAGTGTTGCCACTGGGGAATTCATTCACTTAGTGGAGCAGCAGGAAGGAGCGATGACAAGGGGCCATCCCTGGAAAGTACGAAAGGAAACATGAGCAAGAGGGTGAGAAGTGGTTTCTTTGTGTGGAAGATGGTGAAACCATGCAATGCATTGCCTGATAGAGTATTGAGAGCAAGAAAACGATCAATGAGTTCAAGGAGTGGTATGAGAGATTTTGTGTTTCCTATGAAGGACATCCCACGATGAGTCTCTTGACTCCATGGAAGCCTGAATAATAATAACAAGTATATCCAGCATCTTCAGAGCACAAAAACATTGACAACAATTTGTTATAACAGTGGGACTAGTTTAAAAAAATGTAATGGACAACACAAGATACTAAACTCCTAATTAGGAACCATTGTTATACCAAATTGCTATTGTTTTGCATACTGTGACAAACTGTTTTTATGCTCTGAAGATGCTGGATATACCAGCGAAATTAGTTAATAAGTATTATTTTCTTATCATTCTGTACTGTCATCCATACCATGCAAATAAATATCATGTACTATGAACACATAAGCCTTTCCACATGTTTGAAAATACATCTCTCTGCGTTCTGCTGTGAATTATAAACTGTTTATAACTATTGTTTTATTTTATTTGTTAATAATGGTAGATAAAATTCAAATTAAGGGTGTTGTTACTTTCAGTGAAAAGAAAGAAACGTGTAAATCTGCTACAGTACACACTAAAATTTAAATTATTAAATTCAGTGACGGTGTATCAAACAGTGCGATAGGCCACATGTTAAACTTACCTCACACTACTGTTGTTACAGTTGTTTAAATTATGTTTGAAAAAAAGAAAAGAAAAAAGAAGAAAAAAAAAAAGAAAAGAAAAGAAAAGGGATGTGATGTACACAATACAATGATTGTTTGAAACCTAGCATGCCCTATGACTAAGGTATGTCTGTATGTGAAATTACAGAGGTGGTAATTATGACAATCTGAGGGGGGGGGGGTGAGACTGCTTGGTGCAGTGCTGTGGCATAATAAATTGCAAGATGAGGGATATTAGTATGCTTAAGAAATGATCAAAGGACATTTGAAAGTAGCAGGATGCATACCTAGAGTCAGGCAGTAGATCAGGTGAGAATTAGATGAGTAGCATCATTAAGCAGGAGCTACAAAACAAAAAAAAATAACATGGAAGGAATTTAAAGAGAAAGATGATCAGCAATGTTATGAGCAGTACAAAACACAGGCAACAAAGGTGACCAGTACAGTAAGAAAGTTAGAGTGCAAAAGGAAATTAGACAAGTGAACTAGGGAAAATCCCTGAGATTTATTTTGCTATATGGCAAATAAAAGGATGAATGACTGGTAGGAAAACTCAGATGCTCCCTGCACACTGACTATCAGTCCTTCCATCATCACCACCACATCCTCTACACAGATGTTCTTCACAATGCTGCATTCATGATGATGAAGAAATACCTTGATAAACAGTTTAAAACCTCAACTATATCCTCTGCAGCAGCTCCCAATCTACCATTTTCTTCCACTAACATAATCTTCCCACAATTATTCTTTCTTCTAGTTATAAAATATCAAAACAACTATTTAGGATTTTACATGGCTAACTTCTGCTCATACTGCACTCATAAAGCAAGTCAACATCCTGGCCTGCTGTTATTGGCAAATTATTGGCCCTTAATCTTATGCTGTCTCCATAATGCTTTCCCCCCCCCCCATTTTATTTTTCTTCCGAGAGTACATGCTTTATCTATAGTTAGCATTTTCAGCTTTGGAATATACACTCAGATATTGCTGCTGTTAAGTATCTCTTGATCAATGCCTAAGCAGCAGTAGATATCTCCTTTCCATCAAACTTCTGTTTGCATGGTTATAGCTCACAGTTCTTTCTTAAATTTTTCATAATTATTGGCCGTGTAGTACCAAATATATCTTTCTTTACCGGAATTCTCAACTGACTGAATACAACCCAATTTAGTATTCACTAAACTTTAAATTAAACACTTAATCCACATCACATCTTCTGATGATGCAATTAGATCTTAAGACTCAGCTTTGTGTGCGCTCAATTACATACATCAACATCAAATTCCTGCCATGTACCTTCAAGGAGTGTACAGGATATGATAGTACTACATGAAAAATTTACATCATTAGTAACTTCCTATCTACAATTTTCCTCCAAATCAGTCTATTACTTGTCAAGACGCCAATATTATCAGATCTTATATTTCTATCTTGTAAGACACTTTTTACTGTATCAATCCACCTATATCTTGGTCTTCCTCATGGTTGTTTTCCTGCCAAACTGGCAGAGAACACTTGTTTGGTAATCTTTCCTTGCACATTCTGTTTAAGTGGCCATACCACCTGAGATAGTTCTGCTAATGCATTCTTGGATGCTGACAAAATATCCTCATTTTTAATATGATATTATGATTGATGCCATCTGTTCTTGCAAATAATCTTTCTCAATCGGTACACAATAATCTTTCTCAAGACTCTCATATCTGCTGTCTCTAGTCTTTGGTCATGTGTTTTACTTCTGATCCAGCTGAAACTCAGATCGATAAGTTAAAACTGGTTTGAACACCGTCTTGTATACAGCTAATTTAGTGTTCTGACTAATTTCTCTCTAATTCCATATGAATTTATTCAATTGACTTCTTACCATGCCAGCTTTGTTGATTCTGTTGTCTATTTCCATATTTAATTTACCATCTTCACTAAAAATCGTGCCTAAGTAGTTGAAATGTTTCACTTCTTCTGTAGGTTCTCCATTCACAATGCAGCTGATATTTTCAATGCTTCTGCCTATTTCCAATGTCTTGTTATTGCTGACCCTTCATACCATATCTATTACAACAGTTATTCAATTTAGTCAGGGAATCTTGCAGACTTGTAGCGGATTTATTTAGAAGTATAACATCATCTTTGCTTTATGCAGATGATGTTATTATCATCTGCATAAAGACATTAACATCTGACATTAACATCTCCAATTTTGATATCAAGTTTAATACCACTTTCCTTCATAATATAATCCATATAGATAATGAATAACAAAGACTAGAGACTAAAGACTAGAATTCTAACTGCTAACTCACAACTCAAATAAAGATTAAGCATTGCTTGATATAATGCCCCATTGACACCATATAAACTTAGCGTTTTGAATAGCTTCTCTCTTGGCACCTTGTCATATGCCTTTTCCAGATCTACAAAACTTAAATACAGATCTTTGTTATATTCCCATGATTTCTCAACTATTTGTCGTAAAGTGAATATCTGATCCTGACAGTCTCTATTTGGCCTGAATCCAGCTTGTTCTTCCCCAAGCTTTTCTTCCACAATTTATCTCAACAGTTTCTCAAGTATACTTGCATAAATCTTACCAGGAACACTCAGTAGAAAAACACCTCTGTAATTCTCACAAGCAGTTTTATTTCCCTTTTAATATATGGGTACTATGAGAGCTCTACTCCAATCATCGGGAATTTGTCCCTCTGTCCAGGCATTTTGAACTATGCAGTGCAGCCACTGAAAGACTTTTATACCTCCATAATTCAACATTTTTGGTCAAATATCATCTACTCCTGCTGCCTTTCCACATTTCAGACTTTTGATGGCTTTTTCTACTTCAAGTATGGTTATGCATGCCTGATCAGTGTTTTTTACCACTGTGCTGTCATCACTGCATATTTCATTTAGCAATTTTTCGAAGTAATTACTCCATACTTCAAGGATATCTTTTCTCCAGTTTTCATGTCACCTTTATCATCTCCAATTCCTTTTACAACACTCTTTCCTCCATTTCTGAGCTTCTTCAAAATCCTAAAGAATATCTTGCTACCTTCTTCATATTTATTTTCCATGTTCTTCTTATTATTATTACATGACACCTCCAGGGAGTCCAAAGACTCATCTAGGGAGGACACCTACTCTACATCTTTTTGTCTTCACCACTGAATCCACAAACCACAACTACACCAACACTATCTACCATCCACTACCACCACTATTATTTCCACATATAATCATGAACATCAATCACAAACAATCATGCCCACGGTGGGATTCGAACCCGCAGCCTTTTGGCTGGACAGCAGATACACTAGCCGCTTGGCCAACCAGGCTGGCTACTGAATGTTCTTACCAAAGTAAAACATTCCTATGTTTTAAAAACTGTTTTTAAAACATAGGAATGTTTTTTTTTAGCTAGTTTTACACAGTGTTTAACTTTGTTACATCTGTCTCTGTATTCTCTAAGAGCACTAGCTGATTTATTTGCCAGGAACTTTTGATATGCTTTCTTCTTTTCTTTCACTGCCTCTTTAACTTCCTGTGCCCAACATGGAGTTCTTTTTCTATCTTTGCAGACAACCTCACCATATGCCTCTCGGACTGAATCAATCAGAGTTTTCTTCAAGGCTTGCCAATGAATCTCCAAAGTTTGGTTCCTGTTCTCAAACTCTTTTATTTTTTCTTCAATAATCTTTGTGTATTTTAGTCTATAGTTCACATCTGAGCAATGCTCAACTTTTATTCGCTTTAAAACTTTCTTACATGTTCTTCTTTCATTCTTCTTCCAAGCTTTAATAGAACAAGAAGTAGAAATAGCACACATCCAGCTCATAAAAGATATCTACAAAGAAGGTACAACAAATATCACTCTTTTCAATCACCCGATTAAAATTAACTTAAGTAGAGGAGTACGTCAGAGCGATGTCTTATCACCTAATCTCTTCACAGCATCATTCGAAAAACTGACATGAAAGGTGTGGATGATGAAATGCTAAATATCTTATTATTCACTGACAATATGGTATTAATATCTCACTCCCCCAAACTCTTAGAATCAATGCTGAATGACATAAGCCAAAACTGCCAAAAAATTGGATTGGAAATACATCTGGACAATATACAAGATGGATGAAAAACAAATACTGTAAAAATTATAAAATCACTCTAGAATCCCACACCATCAAAAAAGTTGAAGATTACGTCTACCTCGGACAGTCCATAAAAATGAATAATGGCATATCAAATGAAACAGCAAAAAAAAACTCGGATATATATAAATAAGAGCCCATATTTTCAATAGTCATATCCTACCAGCATTAACTTATGGCAGTGACACATGGAACACAACTTTAAAAGAAGAACAAAGCTTAATAACAACTCAATGTGCAATATAAATAAAATAGACCACATAAGACACACAGAAATCAGGAAGAAGTCTGGACTCAAAGATGTAATAAAAGCAATCTACAACAGCAAAAGTAGATGGGCAGAACATCTTGCCAGAATGAGAGACAATAGATGGACAGTCAGAGTAACAAATTGGTATCCAAACCTGGAAGACCAGCCTTAAGGTGGGAAGACCCAATGATTAAGAAATTTGGAAGAAAATGGAGAAGAAAGGCCCAAGACAGGAACAGCTGGACTCTTTACGACCTGCAGTCATGGAGAAATCCTGACTGAAATCATAGGTCCATCCATCAAGGAAACATATAATAAACAGAAAATTCCATATCCTCATCTCTGAATGCTGTTTGCAATATTTCGATGGTATCTGAAACAGTTTCACCAATCTTAAAATGAAATAATTACAAAAGTGTTATTTTTAAGTTACACTGCTAACTTCAAAATTCTATTGATTTTAAAAATAAAAGATTTCCATTAAACAATGAACATTTTATTGGGATATTTCATCATAGAAAAATAAGTTTGAATACTAGAGAGTTGGGCAAGTTTCAAGGTTTAGAAGCGAAAGAGGAGTGTATTTTAAAAACCGAGTACTCTGGATATCATTAAAGCAATAGGATTAGATGGGATTTCACGAGATGGCTTGAGGAAATGTGCTAATGAACTGCAGCTCTGTTGATTTGATTTTTTTGATGAAGGTCTGGCTATGAGAAAAGAATGAGAAAAGAAGTGGTGGGAGGGTAAGACAGTGCCATTTCATAAACTTGTAATAGAACTATACTATATCAAACTATAGACTAGTTGTTAAGATTTTGGAGAAATTAATGAGAGATTGAAAACAGCATTATACAGATGATGGTAGAGTTATCTGTGAGTCAACATGTATTTGTTAAGGGTTGCTCTTGTTTTGGTAATCAGATTGGCTTTAATAATAAAGTAATAAGAGCAGCTGATGAGGGAAAGGTAGAGGAGTAAAGTCTTGAGCACAAAGGCAAATTGTGACAAAGTCATCATCATCATGCGTATCAAGGATTTAGGCTTAGCATGGCCTGTTCCGGCCTTAGAAGTCATTGTTGAATCGTTTAAGAGGATGTCCTGGTTTTCTTTTTCCTAATGGCTTGTACTTTAAAGCTTGTTTTGGAAATCTTTCTGTTTTCATTCTTTGAACATGTTCCATCGATTTATGTTTATATTTTTTAATTTTTTCTATTACTGGTTCTTGGTTTAATTCTTTCATAATTTCTTCATTTCTTTTGTGATCAAATAGGGTATACTTTGCAGTTTTTCTCATAAACTTCAATTCTGCTGTTGTTAATCTTTGTTTGTCTTTTTTGTTTTATTGTCCAGATTTTGCTTCCATACATTAAGACTGGTAGAGCTAATGTATTGTATACTTTTAGTCTGGTTTGTTTTTGAACTTGGTTTGGTTTAAATACAGAGTTAATTACACCTGTTATTTTTAAATATTTTGCAATTTTTACGTTTATATCTTTTTCATTTTCATATGTGATCATACATACTAGGTAGTTAAATGAATTCACCTGTTCTAAGATCTTGTTATCTATTACTATTTTAGTTCTTGCTGGATCTTGTCCTTTAAAGGCCATAGTTTTTGATTTTTCTGTTGATATTATCATACCATAATCTTTGGATATCTCATTTAGATCTAAAATAGCTTTCTGTAAGTTATCTTCAGAATTTGTAATTATTATTTGGTTGTCAGCAAAGAGGAGAGCGTTTAAGTTTACTGTAGGAGAAAGTTTAATTCCTTGATGTAAATCTTTATTCCATTTTATTATTATTTCATTTAAGTAGATATTAAAAAGAGTTGCTGAGAGGGGACATCCCTGTCAGACCCCTTGGTTTATCTCTCTCATATATGATAGCTCGTGATTTAATCTTATTTGTATTTGATTATTTTCATATATACTTGTGATAGCTTTTAGGATATTATTTGGTATTTGTCTTTCTATATGACAGAGTACCACACATAATTCAAGTGATATTTAAGTTACAGCACATGGGTTTAGATTCCAGGTTAGTGAACTTGATTGCTGGCTGTCTGATAGATATCAGAGTTTTATGAGGGAGCAATATCAAGGAAGCAGAAGGTTATAAGTGGGATTCCAAGGGATTCAAGTGCTGAACCCTGTGTTGTTTAACCTTTATATCAATTATATTGTGAATGAACTGCATGGGGATAATTCAATTATTTGCAGATTATGTGGAGTTGGAAAGGGTTATTAATAATATTGCAAATGTGGTAGCCCTTCAGTAATATTTGAATAAGGTGAACAGATTGCCAAATGAATGGGGGTTTCAGTTTAATTCAGCTAAATGTAAAGTCTTGAAGTTTGGAATAAATCGATGAGAGACTACACACTCTGTTTGAAGAACTGTACTAGAGAACTGCTGCGATACTGAGAAAGATACTGACCAGAGGTGGCCAGTAGAATTGTGATTCCAATGCATAAAGCTGTAATAAGACCACATCTGGACTACTGTACTCAAGATTTAGTCACCAGGATTTATAGGGGTTAAATTAACCCGGAAAAAGAGTACAAAAGCAGATAAATATGATATTATCATTATTCCGTAATACCTCCAGGGACTCCAAAGACTCATCGAGGGAGGGCACCAACTGTACAGCTCTCTGTACAGTTGGTGCCCTCATTCAATACACCAACTACAATGAATCGTAACTACCATCATCATCTACACCAATGCCATCTACCGCCCATCATCACCACAAATATTTTCACAGACAATCACAAACATCCATGCCCATGGTGGGATTCAAACCTGTGGCCTTTTGGCTGGAGAGCAGATCCACTGACCACTCGGCCAACCAGGCTGGCATATCAGGACTATACCATATCAGTATGAGGACTGAAGGAATGTGGCCTGCAAAGTTTGGTAGAGAGAAGGAGAGGTAGTCTAACATTGTGGAGTTCTTTTGTATGGTACAACAAGGGGAAGGAACAAGGACAAGAGTGCATTCCCATGAAGTTTTCAAAGAAAGTCTTCAGCAAGAGTGGGAGGAGTAGTTTCTTTGCATGGAAGGTGTTGAATGGTGGAAGGTACTGCCTGATAAGGTGGTGTGAGCACAAACAGTGAATGAGTTCAAGGAGTGGTATGATAATTTGTGTTGTTTAGGATGGGCCTGCCATGATGAATCTTGTGAATCCTGAATGATAATAATTATATGCAGATGATCAAATCTCATTGCTAATACAAAAGATGAACTACAGTTAGCTTTACACAATAAGACTGTCACCAAATATGTAATGAAAACATCTAAAAAAAACAAAATTCACAGTATTTAAAAGAAGAGAACCAATAAGAAGCAAAATAGCTAAATCACAAACCAACTGAACAAGTTAATAATTTTAAATAATTTTAATTATCTTGACTTTAATGAAACTATACTGAAGAAACAGATCAAAAACATAAAATTAATAAATTTGCTAAAATTATACGCATGATTAATGGTATTTGTAAAGGGCTTCACAAATACAACTTATGTCTACTAGCCACACAAAAAATTAACTCGCTCAAGATATTGATTGGTTTACTTTATATAAATATTGTTACAGGTAATGTTTTAAAAAACAATGTTAGTGTCTATTAGGTGACGAAAATATATTAGGTGCAGAAAATATTAGTAGAATGGACAGTACCTTCAGTAGGATGAAAAACAATGTTATTAATGTCAAATGTGCGGCAGTGGATATAGGAGAAAAACATGGACATTAATATAGAAATTGCATGCTTGAATGTTACCCTTCATAGGACAAAGCACAAAATCAAGAAACTGAAGAAGTGGCAAGAGATTAGCAGGAATGAAAAGAGGAAGAAGAGGGCAGTCCAAAGGAATAATAAAGATCTACCAAACAAACAAGAAAAACAGATTAAGGAGAAAATTATGTATGGAGACTCAATGAGCAGGGGAATACTAAATGTTTCACAAAATCGTGTTTTCTGGGTGTAAAAATTCATGATATCCAGATGTATAAAGGTAAGTCGAACGATATGATTGTCTTGGTTGGTACAAATGATTTGGGAAGCGAGAAGTATTCTATGAGGGAGAATATAAAGGAGTTGTTAGAAGAGGCAAAACTGAAGAGCGAGAAGATGAAGATTGTAATTCTCTACCACACTATCACAGAGGCCAACTGAGGAGGAAGTCATGTTCCTCACAGCACTTAAGCCTCTACACACAAATTCTAATCATTCATGAGGAGGAAGGCGTTCTATACATAGATTGTGTGGAAGGAATGATGTAGGATTTGTGGATCTGTGGTCTGTATTTGACAGAAAGAAGAATTTGTACAATGCTGACGGACTGCATCTAAATGGGTTTGGTGTCTAGAGCTTTGTTCACTGAGCATGTGAAGCGCAAATTCAGAAAAACTTAAGCAGTTAGGGTGAAGCAAGCGAGTTTGTGTGAAGCCCATTAAACAAGTGAGTGTGCGAATAACCAAGTGAGGAATCTAGTTTCTCAAGCAAAAATATTGAATAGGGCAGTTAATTCAGGAAGTAAAGGTGGATGGGGGCCTAAAGGGATGCTGCAGTTTCTATATACTCCTTCCTCTTGTTCCAGAAATATCAGGAACAAGAGGAAGGAGTTTTGGGTATTGTTTAGTTTAGCCTCAAAGTTATAAGCATTAAGTGAGACATGGCTAACATGATGAAGGAGAGATACTGCTGATGATAGCAGATGAATTGCAGCTGAAATGAATAGGAGATAGGCAGGAGAGTGGCTGTCATTTGAAGCAATCTGGTGTAAGATTAAGGCCAGGATGTTCCACACATGATCTGGAAGAAGACATGCATTGCCAAATTAGAACAATGAGTATATGGGTCGAATGATTATGATGGGGATATAGACTATAGAGATATATTACTATGGAGATATAGACTGGAAGGAAGAAAAATCACATGGCAAGAAAGAAATAGAATTTATAAACCTGCTAAGAGATAATTACTTAAGGCAGAACATGATGGAGGGGACTAGGGGTTGGAGAGTACTGGACTGGGTTATAGGGATCAGAAGAGTTATCCATAACCAAGGTGACCACATTACCCCTGATTGGTGAAAGTGACCATGAGGTCTTGACTTTGGAGACTAAAACATAAGGAATAATCTGTCAATAAAGGATACTACATGTGGAACTACAAAGCAGGTGATTAAGACAAGCTAAAGAAGAAGCTTAAATCTGTGTCATGGCATAAAACACTGTAGGGTAAGGATGTTAGTAGTGCATGGGAGATAGTTAAGGGTCATCAAGAAGAAACAGTATTAAATTGTATACCTAAGGCAAGGAGGGTTAATCAGATAAGAGTTAGATGGATGACTAATATCATTAAGCACGAGCTGCAGAAGAAGAAAATGCTGTAGAGGGTATATAAAGAGAAAGGTGACCAGCAAACTCATGAACAGTACAAAGCTCAGGCAAGAATGGTGAAAAAGAATGGCAAAATCAGATTAGAAGAATCTAGCCAATCAGGCCAAAGGAAATCCCAAAGAGTTCTTTCATTATGTGGCAATCATCACTCATCACTTAACGAGTGATGATGGTCTAGAAGCAGATAAAATAGTTCAGTTACTGAGTGACCACTTTGCAAGGGCATATCATCCTAGTGAGCAGGCTTGGTCATGGCTTGAAATTATGGGGGTGCTGCAACTTTCGAAATATACATACATGCACACTGTAAGTACAGTGTATACGTGTTTGGATAAAATATCAAAATTATGGTAAAAAATTTTTTAAAAAAATTAAACATGAAAAAATATTGTTTATTATCGATAAAATTATACAGTTTAGTATAATTCAAAATTTACATAAAAATAAAATCCATTCTTCTTGTTTTGTTTCAAGCGAAAAGGTCCATAACTTTTTCCATGATGTTTGTGTGACTGCTGAAAAATTTTTTCTTTGATGAAATCATCACAAATGCATTTAACCTATCCTGATTCATAGTACTCCTCAGAAATATTTTTATTCTCTTTAATGTTGAAAAACAGCATTCAGGTTCTGATGCAGTCATAGGAATTGTCAAGAGAATTTTTATCAATACAGTAATTTCACTTAGAACACAATCTAAATTGTGTTCTGTTATAAATTTTAACAAGTCAATTAATTTACAATAATCACGCATGTCGGGTCTACTGTGGAATACTCGAAGTTCAGTTTCAAGTCTTTCTTTGTTGATCATGGGATATGCTTCAGTTGTCAATTTTATTTCTTCTATAGGCAATTTATTCTTAAAATTAGCTAATTTATCCTTGTTAAATAATTTAACAGCTACTAAATGTTTAGTGAAAGAATACCTGAAAGAATAACCCCAATAATGTTCTAAAATTAAAACTATAACAAATGTTATGTCTTTAATTGTAATGTCCAAATATTTAAAGAGACTGAGTAAACACAAGAAGCACTATGAACACACCACTACTACTACTGGTGCACCTATGTCCTCTAAACTTTAATTCTCTGTCTACCACCATCCCTAAATCTCTAGCTTCATCTATTTCCTGGAGTACCATCAATGTTGATACATGGCTTGTAATCTATTTTTTCCAAAATGTATAACTTTACATTTCTCCACATTAAACTGATTCCCATTATCTTTTGCCTATTATATATTTGGTTTAATCCTTTATCCAAGTATAAGCAAACCTAATCCTAGCTGATAGCCCATTTAATTCCACAGCTGTATTTACATTGAAATTCTGCAATATCCTAAGAACCTCCAATTCATCCACATCTGTTCCCACATCAGTATCTGTCACATATGTTAAAGCAGTAACCTCAGTAACCTCAGTTGCTGAGGTAGCCCATAAGATTGAAGAACACATTAACAAGTAGAAATAAGGAAGTTATTCTTCTTTATAAGGTCTTGATATGCCCACATCTGGATTACTGTGCTCCAGTCTGGTCCCCTGGGTTTCTTGGGGATGAGAAAGAGGTGGAGAAGATTCAGAGGTGAATGTGCAAGATGGTGAATGGTCTGTGGGATGTTCCCTATGAGGATAGGTTGAAGGTGTGTGAATTGCAGAAGTTGGTTGATATCAGAAAAAGGGAGATATGAGGTGATACTTAGAGAGGTTTTATAGGTTAGATGCAGGAAAATGTTTCAGCACTTGACTAGAGGGACCAGAACAAGGGGTCATCCCTGGAAGGTGAATAAAGGTGTGATGAGTAAACAGTGTAAAGACTAGATTTTTTGCTTGGAGAGTTATGAATGAGTTGCCAAAATCAGTTGTGAGTGCCTTGTCTGTTAATGGGTTCAAGGAGAGGTATGAGAGATTGCGTGGATTGGGTCTCCCACGATGAGTCTTTGAACTCCATGGAAGTGCCCACATAATAATGACAAAACAAAGTAATGCATTCTATAGTTTTCAGTATGTTGTTTATGTGACATCCAATTGTTTCCGACTCTTGGTGGTCCTGAGAAGAAAGGCTCTCCATCCCACTCGGCCTCTTGTCCTTTCTTTAAATAATTGTAAGTTGAAGTTGGTAAGTTCTTTTATGTTGCCCATCCAACTATTTTGTGGTCTTCCTCCTCTTCTTCTCATTCCCAACATAACTGCCTTTTCCAATGATTCATCAGCTCGCATAATATGTCCAAAGTACATCAACTTCTGTTTAGTGATAATCACCTCTAAGGGGTATTCTGTCTTTATATTCTCTAAAACCTTCTTGTTGGTTATTCAACAATATTTTCAGCATACATTTGACAGAATTATACAGAAATATACCTTCTTGTGGGTGTAAAATGTATGCCAAAACACAGCTCAATCACAACTCAGTTTGTGTTTTCATTTGTTTAATTTTTCATAATAAAGGATAAATTTATATAAATTATCCATAATCAATAACTTAATAAGAAAGACAAATAACAAAATTCACAAAAACAGGATAGTGCATACGGGAAAGAAGAAAACAGGGTGTAGGTGGCATTCCACGTGCAGTCAGACTCATTTTTCATGATGCACTAAGTCACATGATTTGGTCTTTACAAGATAATTGTATTTCTTAACAAACAGTATTAAAAGCATTTTCATTACATAAAATTTTCAAGCATTTAACTACACTAAGCTAATTCATGTTGTGAGCTATGAAAATAAGCTTAGGACAACACTATATTGCAACTGAATAATATACTACTTAAGGAATAAAAATGTTCAAACAATAAGATGTGTAGATGTACTACAGTACTAATTAAATAATATACTACAATTTATAAAAAATTAAGTTTAATCCTTTATCCAAGTGTGTGCAAAGTTTGCACCTGAAAGTATCTTCAGGACTGGGGTAAAGTGGTACAACACTGGGCAACTCCTTGCAAAGGCGGAGCAAGCTACCAACACTCCTATCTCAGTATCTCCGATAATGCAAAGCACATCTCCTTGCGGATATGTATAATGTTATGCATTAAAGGAAGAACCACTACCCAGACTAGTTTCAACCTTTATTGAGGTCTCTTCAGTGGGAGCCAGGCCCAAGTGGAGATACCAAGGCAGAAGCATTAGCAAGGTCATCTCCGCCTATAGGAGCTGCCAAACAGTGTGCCACCTTTTTATTCAATTACTCTGGATTTAGAGAAAGATGTTGAAGGTTTATTTTTCACTTGGTCAGACTATAATAAATTTAGTTTAATCCTTTATCCAAGTGTGTGCAAACAAAGTTTGCACCTGAAAGTATCATCAGGACCGGGGTAAAGTGGTACAACACTGGGCGACTCCTTGAATGACATTATACATATCTGCAAGGAGATGTGCTTTGCATTATGGGAGATACTGAGATAGGAGTGTAGGGAGCTTGCTCCACCTTTGCAAGGAGTGGCCCGGTGTTGTACCACTTTACCCCAGTCCTGAAGATACTTTCAGGCGCAAACTTTGTTTGCACACACTTGGATAAAGGATTAAACTAAATTTATTATAGTCTGACCAAGTGAAAAATAAACTTTCAACATCTTTCTCTACATCCAGAGTAATTTAATAAAAAGGTGGCACACTGTTTGGCAGCTCCTATAGGAGGAGATGACCTTGCTAATGCTTCTGCCTTGGTATCTCCACTTGGGCCTGGCTCCCACTGAAGAGACCTCAATAAAGGTCAAAACTAGTCTGGGTAGTGGCCCTTCCCTTAATGCATAACATTATACATATCCGCAAGGAGATATGCTTTGCATTATGGGAGATACTGAGATAAGAGTGTTGGTAGCTTGCTCCACCTTTGCAAGGAGTCGCCCGGTGTTGTACTACTTTACCCCAGTCCTGAAGATACTTGCAGGCGCAAACTTTGTTTGCACACACTTGGATAAAGGATTAAACTAAATTTATTATAGTCTAAACAAGTGAAAAATAAACTTTCAACATACTACAGTTTAATTAGTCAAGTTTACTTTGTGTTTCTAATTACTAGTTAATTATTGGCAAAATCTGGTGTAGAACATTGCCAAGGAAAGGATTGACCACATAGCATTTGATGATGTCCAATGAGCTGATGGATGAATTACTAGTTTATTTCTTTAATGAAATTATATTGCGAGAAAAGTTCAATTTTTTTTTTATAATAATAGATTTTGATTACATAAGATGCATACTCTATAATACAAGTAAGATTAATAATGAACTAAATGAATGACTGATTTAATGAAGTTTATTTACTGGAAATAACTGTAATTTAAATGTGTTCACGACACGAAAAACTTACCATTTTTAAGAGCATTGTAACTACACCAAGTAATGGCAACTCATTTTTTTTTTTTTTCTAATTTCTTGGCAAACTAAATGCACAAGTGGGAGACTTAGTGGAGCATGTGTGGAGTTAAAAGAACACTACTGCTGCTGTGGAAGAAATTAGGGGATTTTGGAACTCGATAGCAAATATTTAAGCCTTTTATATGGGGGGGGGGGCATTTATTATTACTATTATTATTTGACACCCCCAGGGAGTCCAAAGCCTCATCAAGGGAGAGTGTGCCGACAGCATCGAACGATTGGTCCCTTCCAACTACTAACCGCGCTCGAACTTGCTTAATTGAGCCATTAGTAGCAGAGGCTCTACCAACTGACCAACCTTTGCCGGCTAATAGTTGTCAACTGTAATTATTATTACGGACAGCTCCAAGGAGTCCTTAGACTCATCAAGGGAGGCCCTAAACATCATGTCAAGAACAACTATTCAGCATCTGCACAGTATCTATCATACTTTGCTTTGAACTCATTTACAGTCGTGGCACCCACAACAAACTCAGGTAGTTATTCCACTCACTCACAACTCTCCAAGTAAAAAACCTAGTTCTAACACACTTGCTAACTACACTCTTGCTCATTTTCCATGGATGGCCCCTAGTTCTCCCATCACCAGACCTGTTCTGAAAAATTTCCTCTGAATTAATCTTGTAAAAACCCTTCAGTAATTTGAATGTCTCAATCATATCACCCCTTTGCTGCCTCTCAACCAATCTCTGTAACCCACAGATCTTCAACCTGATCTCATAAGGTTCATTCCATAGACTAGCTATCATCTTGGTCACTCACCTCTGGATCCTCTCTACCTCCTAACCATCAAGAAGAAACCCTGGCGTCCAGATCTGGGCACAGTAGTCAAGATAAGGTCTTATCAAAGTTCGATAAAGAGGAACAATAACTTGCTTGTCATTCTTCAGTAACCAAGTAATCTGATGAACTGATTTAGCCACTTTTGCAATGTGCCCTTAAACTTCAACTAGCTATCCACCAACAGTCTCAAATCCCTGGCCTCGTCAATCTCCTGGAGTACAGTTCCACTAATGTGGCATACTGCCGCTAATCTTTTCAAGCCAAAATGCATAACCTTACACTTTGCCACATTAAACTGACATCCATTCTCCTTAGCCCAGTCTTCCAATCTATCCAAATCATCCTGCAAAATTTTGACATCATGTGCATTAACTATTGCTTTACCCAAGTTATGTTTCAACATTGATGATAGAACAATCATTGAAAGAAGAAAATATAGCAGAATGAGTTTTTAATGACTTTTTTTTTTTTTGCAGCATTTCATAAAGAAAGAAAAATAAAGTTCTGAACCTTAAAGGAAATAAAAGGACTGACGAAAGTGAAGATGACTAGTTTATGTTACGACTTTTAGAGAAAACAATAACTAAAAGTGCAGGTGTTTTTGTAGTTCCTTGAATGAGAGTGTTGTAGTGTTCAAATTAAGATTTCAGATACTTGTTTATTAATTTCATCAGCAGCCACCTGTGATTAATAACTTGACAGTGAATGAGATGATGTTTTAAAACAAAAAAAAAGTAAATTATGCGAATACATTTCAACAGAGGCTGAAAATTCACTCGCTACTTATCTTTGATCACTCATGGATTGATCCATGAGTGATCAAAGAATAACATCTGCAGAAATGAAATTTTTAAGAAAACAAAAATATACACTAAACTAAATAATAATAAAAAAGCACAGAAATTTTACAAGAACTACAAAAAAAGAATCAGCTTTACAAACAATAGATAATTATAGAAACAAAGAAGGATTCAACAATGAGAGCAGAAAGTTACCAAATAGTCAAACCAAAAAAGAATACTAAAATAGAAACTAAAAAGGAACATGAAACAGATGAAGACTCTTAGTGTGAAGTGGGAATAGACCAGAAGTCCAAATACCATGAAAGAAAGAGTAATTAGTCATTTCATCCTGAGCAAGTTTTTGAATTAAGGAATAGTTCAAAACAAAACTTTCTGAAAAGAAGTAATTAAAGCATCTGTTGTTTTAAGAACTTCTTTTCAAACAGTGCCATCAAGAAGGATATGAACTAATTCATAATTTCTGTCAATCATACATCAAACTTTCACATACCTATCTAATACCAATCTTTCTGGATCACTAGCACGTTCTTCTGTAGTTCTTTTGACATACAGTTTACCATTATCAGTTTTTTTAATTATCAGCTTGGTTGATTTGCCTATAAAATAAAGTTGACATTCATGCAATAAATCCTGAAAGGGCTTAAAAATATAATATTAATACTGAAGAAATTGATATAATCATCATAATACTGATCATATCATCATAACACTGATCAAAAAAAAATGTACAAAACACAGGTGTCAATTAGTAGAATGATAATTAACTAATCTTCAATAAATTGTTAGTGAAAATTGTTTTATTCAGAACAAAGAGTATTATGAAAATGAATTTAATCTTTAAAAGTAAAGATAACTTTCAGCTCAGTCTAGTGGAAGATGAGAGAGCACAACAGTAGAGAAACTAACTACTATTATAACTTCTTCAAGTCTATTAAGGAGAAAATACTTCTATTCTTCAGGCATATGTTGATTTCCATTCAGAGATGAATTTGTGATGCTGTAGTGTTGACACTTATGATATGTCTAAAAACATGCTCCGGGCAAAGATTGCTATATATCCTCACTCAGTGATCATCACAAATTAAACAAGGGGAAGACTAAGTGTGGGAGTCAAAGAATTCAAAAATCAGCGCTACATTTGTTATGTCTAAATGTTTATTGCTATTAATGAAATTGACTTCTTACATTTAAACTGAAGTAATGTGGAGATAAAAACAATTAAATAATTTAAGTGTAAAGTACACCTTGAGTGTAAAGTACCTTTTAATAACAGTAACAACTGGGCTTGAGCAATTATTGCTCTTTGCCCATTTCCCTTAGGTCTCTCTGTTAATAAAGTTTTAATATTCTGTTAATATAATTGGCTGCCTGTTGGCCGAGTGGTTAGCGTATCCGCTCTCCAGTCAAAAGGCTGCAGGTTTAAATCCCACCATGGGCATGGATGTTTGTGATTGTCTGTGAAAATAATAGTGGTGGTGGGCAGTAAATAGAACTGGTTTAGATGATAATGGTAGTTGCGGTTCACTATAGTTGGTGAGTTGTAGTGTAGTTATCCTCCCTCAATGAGTCTTTGGACTCCTTGGAAGTGTCATGTAATAATAATATCAATCTGCAGTCCCTTGTGCACCACATAACATAACAAAGCATTTTGAACCGGCTTTTGTCTTGACAATCTTATCATATGCCTTTTACAGCTCCACAAAACTTAAAAGCAGGTCCTTATTAAATCCTGTGATTACTCAATCATTACCAACTCGGTATATAATAACTGTATACTGCAATGGATGCCAGCCCATGTAAATATTGAAGGCAATGATAGAGCAGACAGTCTAGCCAAAGAAGCAAGACATTTATCTCAAAAATTACATCCACTATCACTAACTGATGCAAACACTCAAGAAGAAGAATGAAATCAGTCAAATTAATGAAAATAGAGAAATAATCATCACCAGACTAAGGATGGAACATTTTAAAGGCATGAAAATTCGGCCAGACAGTAGTAGGAGCTATGAAGCATGCAAGAACTGTCCATGAGTTGAACTAACTAACTAACTTACTTAATCCTCTTCACACCACCTGGGAGCATAGGCCTTCCACCACCATTTTCCACCAGACTCTGTTTTTTGCTTCTGCTTTTATTTAGTTCCAGTTTTTATTAATATCTATTATTTCTTTCAGTATTGTTCTTTTCTGTGTTTCTCTTGGCCTTCCTCGTCTTCTTTTACCCTGCAGGTTCCAATCTAGAGCCTGTTTTACTATTATTTTATCTTATTTCCTCAACACATGCCCCAACCATCTCCACTTCCTTTCATGTATCTGTTGCAACATGGGTTTCTGGTTTGTTCTCTGCCATAGTTCTTCGTTTGATATTTCTTTTGGCCAATATATTCCCAGTATCATTCTTAAACACTTGTTTAGGAAGACCTGGGCACTCTTAACTATCTTTTTGTTTAGCATCCAAGTTTCTGATCCATACATCAGTACTGCCTTTACATTTGAGTCAAATATTCTCATTTTAGTTTTTATAGACAAATTCTTGCTTTTCCAAATATTTCTAAGTTGGTTGAAAGTTGAATAAGCTGGCTGTTTCCTTCTATTTATATATTCAGTAGTTCCTCCTTTTATTGATACTACTGAACCAAGATATATGAATTGTTCTACTTCTTCAAGCGGTATTTCTTCTATTGTTATTTGTTTATTCTGCTTTGCTTTTATTTTCATCAACATTGTTTTATTTTTATTTATCCTAAGACCAACTTTTTTGGCTGTTTCTACAAGTGTTGTTGTTTTTTTGTTCTATATGTTGGTGCTTCTGTGAAAGTAAGCAGATATCATGTGCAAAATCTAAATCGTGGAGTTGGTTTTGAAGTAACCATTGTAATCCTGTATTTCCATGAGATACTTTTATCATTACTCAGTCTACGACAATTAAAAACATAGCAGGGGAGAGTATACAACCTTGCCTTAATCCTGTCTTTGTTTTAAATGGTTCTGAGAGGGTATTTCCATGTATTACTTTGATTTCAAAATCTTCATACATTTTTTTTAATTGTTCTTATTATTTTTTCTGGGAGTCCATAATTTCTAAGTAATTTCCATAGGGAAGATCTGTTTATAATGTCGAAAGCTTGTTCAAAATCGATAAAATTTATATATAAGCTTACCTGCCATTCCAATGATTGTTCTATGATAATTCATAAAGTAGCAATGTGGTCGGTGCATGATCTATTGGCTCTAAATCCTGCTGTTCTGGTCTTAATTGTTTTTCTGTTTCTATTTTGATTCTTTCTAGTATTATCCTTGCTAGTATTTTACTTATAACACTCAGCAATGTTATACCTCTCCAATTTTTGCATTCAGATAGGTTCTCTTTTTTGGGTAATTTAACCAGTAATCCAGTATTCCATTCCTTAGGCTACTCTTCTTTCTGCCATATCTCATTTAGTAAGGGATATAATATCTCTGCTATAAGTTTTGGATTTGCTTTTAGTATATAGCCTGGTATGTTGTCTGCTCCAGGTGCTTTACCTGTTTTGATCTGAGTTATTGCTTTTGTAATTTCTATTTTTGTTATTTCGTTCAAATTTATATCTAATGATGCAATTTGTTCATTTATTTCTAGGCTCAGGTCACCATCAGTCATTTCTTGAAATTTTTCTGAGAAGAATTGCACCCGTCTATTTATCTGTTCTTTTTCATTTAATAATAATTTTTCATCTTTATTGTATATAGGAACTATCCATTTGTTTCTTTTTCCACTTAATTTCCTTGTAATATCATACAACTTTCTAGTATCATTTATACATGCAGCATCCTCTGCCTCTTGCTAGATTCTCTATGAATTTTCTTTTATCATTTCTTGCACTTCTTTTTTTCTTTGTTACTAGTTCTATATCTTTCTGCTTGTTCTTGTTCAGCATTTTTGCCAATCTGTAATAACACTTTCTCTTTTATTCTATCTCTCTCTTCTATTTTTAATTTGGCGATTTCTGATATCCATTCCTTGTCTGTATTAGTTTGAAATCCCAATATCTTTTCTGATGTGCTTATTAGTATGTCTTTAATCTTAGTCCATTTTCACTCTATGTTATATCCTCTTTTTTCGAGTTTATCCCATTTATCCTGTAGAGTTGTTATAAATTTATTTCTAATCTCTTTGTTTTTGAGTTTTTCAATTCTAAACCTCTTCCTATTGTGCACTGTTTGTTTATTTTTAAATATTTCTACTTTCATGGTAGCTGTTAGGAGAAAGTGATCTGAATATGCCTCGGCTCCTCTTCTAACTCTGACATCTATGAGTGATTTCCTTCAATTCCTTGATATAAGTACATGGTCTATTTGGTTCTTTGTCTTACTAACTGGTACTATCCATGTCCACTTGTGTATTTTTTTTATGTTGGAAGAGACTCCGTCCTATTACAAGCTGATTGAACATACAAAACTTCTATAAATAACTCTCAATTTGCATTTATTTCTCCTAATGCATACTTTCCCATAACAGATTCTTTATTAGTATTATCATTTCCAACCTTAGCATTAAAGTCTCCAATTATAAGTTGCATATCTTTTTTATTTGTTGTTTCTATACTTCTCTTTAGCATGTTATAAAAATTATCCTTTTCTTCCTGGATCGCATCATTTGTTGGTGCATATGTAGTAGTTATTGTGATGTTCTGCTCGCTGGCTTTAAATCTAGTTTCTAGTATTATTTCAGATATTGGGTTCCACTCCATTAGTGCGCCATGAGCTTTCTTTGTCATCATTAGTGCAACTCCTTTGTGTGGACATTAGTATTTTGGTTCCCAGAGTAGATTAAGCAGTGACCACAGTTTAATTTGATTTTTCCAGTTCTTATCCATCTCGTTTCGCTTAATCCATTTATTTCTAGTCTGTATTTTTCGAGAACTCTCGAGACTTGGTATGTCTTCCCAGTTTCAAACATGGTTTTAACATTCCAACATCCCCAGTTGGGGTGCTTAAGGGTCAAAGCTGTATAACTGAGAGGAGACCTCCACATAGCCTTTAAAGGAATGCAGAGAACTGACCAGGGCTTCTGACCTAATGTCCAATCCTCACCTTCTCGTGGTGCACCCTGTTGGGTATCTACGTGGATACTGAATAAACGAGGATGGGCTGGCAATTTGGAATTTAGATGACCAAATTGTATGCTTATTGGTTAAACCAAAATAAAAAATGATGGTATGACATGACAAAATTTCATGCTGGCTGGGGCGTCGCCCAGTTAAACAAGGCCCCTGTTGTTTTCGCCAGGGAACCAGGGCGAACAGGGAAAAGTCAGCTACTGGAACAAATCTGAAAACAAATCCCAAATCAACATTACCATAATTAAAGATCGGTACTATCAATTACTTCAATTAAAATTAATTAATCAATCAATTAAAAGACAAACACTGGTGAGATCTTTCTGAGCAATAAATACAAAATGTTATATTCAGGCAATGACAATAAAGGAAAAGAAGGAGTAGCCATAATATTCAACACAAAATACGAGGCTAATCTTCTTGAATGGCAGTAAGTCTCAAGTAGAATAATGTGGGTAAATATGAGAATGGGAAACTGGACAATGAGACTTATTTGTGCCTATGGTCCCACAGAAGGTTCTACTAAGGTAGAAATGGAGGAATTTTTTGAGGCTTTAGAAAAAGCAACTGACACAATGAAAAGGGAAAACTTGGTCCTTGTTGGGGATTTAAATAGGTAGGAAATGATTGTGAGACACAAAAATATTTTGGGAAAGTTTGGAGAAAAGAGCAAAGCTAATAATAATGGCAAATATCTGTTGGATTTCTGCTCAGGACATGGCCTGGTTATTACTAACACCATGTTCCAACATAAAAATGTGCACAAATTCACATGGAGAGAAGAGGCAAGGAATAAGAAAAGTCTCATTGACTATGTTATTGTTGATAGTGATGTTTTCTCCCTGCTGCAGAACACCAGAGTGTACAAAGAATTTGAAATTGGAAGCAATCACTATTTAGTCTTGAGCAGGATAAAATTGAATTTCATATTGAAAAGAATAACATGTAAGAAAGTTTTAAAGCAAATAAAAGTTGAGCAGCTCTCAGATGTGAACTGTAGACTAAAATACACAAAGATTATTGAAGAAAAAATGAAAGAGTTTGAGAACAGGAATGAAACCTTAGAGATTCAGAGGCAAATTCTGAAGAAAACATTGATTGATTCTGCCAGAGAGGCATGTGGTGAGGTTGTCTGCAAGGATAAAAAAATCAGAACTCCCTGGTGTACACAGGAAGTTAAAGAGGCAGTGAAGGAAAAGAAGAAAGCATATCAAAAGTTCCTGTCAAATAAGTCAGCTTGTGCTCTTAGAGTATACAGAGACAAATGCAAGAATGCTAAACACTGTGTAAAACTAGCTAAAAAGTCATGGGAGGACTTTGGCAAGAATATTATTATTATTATTATTATTATTATTATTATTAAACAATACCTCATGGAGTCAAAGACTCATCTAGGAGGTCCTTTTATCTCACACACATCTCATCATACCGGGTCTTAAACACATTCAAACTCCTTGCAGACACCACACCCTCAGGCAAGGCATTCCAATCATTCACAACTCTGCACGAAAAATACCTGCCTCTCACTCCCCTACTCACACCCTCTTTATACAGTTTCCAGGGATGACCTCTGGTTCTCCCCTGATCTCCCACTATTCTCTGTAGAACTTCTCCACCATTGATCCTATAACAACCCCTTACCAACTTGTAGGTCTCTATCATATCTCCCCTCTTCCTTCTCTCCACTAGACTCTGCAAATTACATCTTTTCAATCTTTCCTCATACTCAACATTTCAGAGGTCAGAAACTACCTTAGTCAGTCGCCTTTGGACCCTTTCCAACATCTCTTCATCCTTCTGAAAACCAGGTGACCAAGTCTGGGCACAATAGTCCATGTGTGGCCTAATCAAAGCCTTATACAATGGAACAAGAATCTCCCTACTTCTACACGTCAGTGTCCTCCTCATCATTCCCAGAAGTCTTTGTGTTGTCTTCACAATTTTGGCGATTCTTCATCCCATCTTTGTTTTCCAAATTTTAAAACCTTACATTTTGCAACATTGAACTCACATCCCCATTTGCTTGCCCAATCACTCAATTTATTCAAGTCTTCTTGCAAGGCCACAACATCTTCACTACTCTTTATGGTTCGTCCCAACTTTGCATCATCTGCAAACAACTGAATATCTCCATCCAAATCTTTGCCAATATCATTAATATACAAGTTAAATAGTAATGGCCCTAAAACAGATCCCTGAGGCACTCCACTAGTGACTTTCCTTTCCTGGATATTGCACCCCCATACACAACTTGTTGCTACCTATCAGATAGCCAGTCTCCAATCCAATGCACTAATCTAATATCCAACCCCATCTGCTCTAGTTTGACTGTCAACTTATCATGAGGTACTCTATCAAAAGCTTTTGCGAAATCCAAGTATATTACTGTGTATCCTTCTCCTCTGTCCAAGGAAGCAGTCACTTTATTGTAATAAGTAAGTAGATTACTAAAACACGACCTCCCTTTAGCAAATCCATGCTGTCCATCAAAGATTATACCATTGTTGTCAACCCAACTCTGGATCCTAGTTCTCACAAGCTTCTCCAACAACTTAACCACAACACCCGACACACAGATAGGCCTATAGTTTGATGCTTGAGTTCGATCACCTCCTTTATGAAGTGGCACAATCTTGCCCTCCTTCCACTCTTTAGGGACTTGACCAAGTGCAAGACTCGTATTAAAAAAATATGTCAAGGCAGGTGTCAACTCTCTGGCACATTCCGACAGAATACGCGGTGATATATTATCAAGTCCCACAGCCTTATTTACATCTAGTTTACCCAACTCCCAAACACCTCTTGCTCACTTACAGTCAGTCTCTCCTCCCCATCATCAACTGCTCTTAATCCCTCCATGAAGTCACATTCACAAGATTGAAAGATCTTTATGAACTGCTCATTAAGTATCTCCACCACACATTCTGCAACAGCTGTCTTTATACCATTTCCTCCAATCAATGTCATCCTTCCATAATCATTCTTTCTTTTGCTGGCTACATATCGAAAGAACTCCCTAGGATTCTTTTTAGCTTCATTAGCTAACTGCTGTTCATACCTCTCTTTAGCTACTCTCACCAACCAAGTCACCTGCCTTGCCTGGTCTTTGTAGACCTCATGAAATTGGTTACTTCCACTTCTCTTATGCTGCCTCCACAATGCCCTTTTTCTCTGTATTGCATGCTTAATCTCTTTATTCATCCATCTCACACCTACCTTATTTAACCTTCTCACCCGTGGTATACATTTAGACATTACATCCACTAAATATTTTTTGAAAATCCCCCAAGCTGCATTGATCTCTTTTCCAGCTAACTCCTAATTCCATGCTACACCTGCAAGCTGTCTCCTGAGCTCTTCATAATCACCCCCCTAGTAGTTCCATATAGAAAATAAATATCAAGAAGGTGGCAAAATATTCTGGAGGTTGTTGAAGAAGCTTAGGGATGGAGGAAAGAGTGCTGTAAAAGGAGTTAGAGATGATAAAGGTGACATGAAAACGGGAGAAAAAGATATCCTTGAAATATGGAGTAATTACTTTGAAAAACTGCTAAATGAAACAAGCAGTGATGACAGCACAGTGGTAAAAAATACTGACCAGGCATGCAGTCAGGAATACATATCTATTCCTGAAGTAGAAAAAGCCATCAAAGGCTTGAAATGTGGAAAGGCAGCAGGAGTAGGTGATATTCGACCAGAAATGCTGAAGTATGGTGGTATAAGAGTCTTACAGTGGCTGCACTGCATAGTTCAGAAATCCTGGACAGAGGGACGAATTCCTGATGATTGGAGTAGAGCTCTCGTAGGACCCATATATAAAAAGGGAAATAAAACTGAATGTGAGAATTACAGAGATATTTCCCTACTGAGTGTTCCTGGCAAGATCTATGCAAGTATACTTGAGAAACGGTTGAGAAGAATTGTGGAAGAAAAGCTTGGTGAAGAACAAGCTGTATTCAAGCCAAATAGAGGCTGTCAGGATCAGATCTTCACTTTATGACAAATAGTCTAGAAAGCATGGTAATATAACAGAGATCTGTATTTAAGTTTTGTCGATTTGGAAAAGGCATATAACAAGGTGCCAAGAGAGAAGCTATTCAATACCCTACAGTTATATGGTGTCAATCGGGCATTATATCAAGCAATACTTAGTCTTTATTTGAGTTGTAAGTCAGCAGTTAGAATTGAAGGAAGTACAGGAAGATGGTTTAATGTTAAATCTGGTGTGAGACAAGGATGTACATTATCCCCTCTGTTATTCAATATCTATATGGATCACATTATGAAGGAAAGTGGAATGAAACATGATATCAGAATTGGAGATGTTAATGTCAGCTCTTTGCTTTATGCGGATGATGTTATACTTCTAAATAAATTCGCTACAAGTCAGCAAGATTCTCTGACTAATTGAATAGCTGTTGTAATAGATATGGTATGAAGGTCAGCAATAAAAAGACAAAGACAATGAAAATAGGCAGAATCATTGAAAATGAAGGTGTTGTGAATGGAGAACCTGTGGAACAAGTGAAACATTTCACCACTTAGGCACGCTTTTTAGTGAAGATGGTAAATTAAATATAGAAATAGAAAACAGAATCAGCAAAGCTGGTATATTAGGAAGTCAATTGAATAAATTCATATGGAATAAGAGAGAAATTAGTCGGAACACTAAATTAGCTGTATACAAGACAGTGTTCAAACCAGTTTTAACTTATGGATCTGAGAGCACTTGACCAAAGACTAGAGACCACAGATATGAGAGTCCTGAGAAAGATTATAGACATGAACAGATGGCATCAATGGTAATATCATATTAAAAAAAAATGATATTAGGAAAGAACTTGACATTGTCATCATCCAGGAATGCGTTAGCAGAGCTAATCTCAGGTGGTATGGTCACTTAAACAGAATGGGCGAGGAAAGATTAGCAAAACAAGTGTTCTCTGCCAGGTTGGTAGGAAAACGACCCAGAGGGAGACCATGATATAGGTGGATTGATACAATACAAAGTGCCTTAGGTGATAGAAATATAAGATCTGATGAGGTTGGAGTCTTGACAAGTAACAGACTGATTTGGAGGAAAATTGTAGATAAGAAGTTAGTAATGATGTAATTTTTTTCATGTAATACTATCATATCCTGTAAACCAATTGATGGTACATGGCAGGAATTTGATGATGAACATCCCCAGTCTAAGCTTGTCTTTTAGTAAAGTGTCTGTCACTTTCTTCCGCAGCTCTGCTTCCCCAGAAGGGCTTTCACAGAGGTGCCTTGTGTTTGTGGCAGTTTCGTGTTCTATTTTCTTCATCCGGTATCACATTTTGGAAGGTTTCAGTTGGAATAGCAAATTTTTTCTGAGACTGGGTTGCTAGCCCTGCACTTAATCCTCCCCATTTATCCAGGCTGGGGACCGGCATGTCAAGTTTTCACTAAGCATGGCTGGGTTAGTTGAACTAACACCTGTCCATATCTATTCTTTTCCAGCAATTGCTCCTGCTCTACAGAAAATTGAAAATAACTCTAGAGAAAAGCTCTACTCCATCGAAGTTCAACAGACTGCCAAAACAGTTCTATATCAGTTTCTAAGAGCTTCTACATATCAGTCATATCTAAAAGCTCTTCAATAAACTCGACAACAACAACAACAACAACAACAATAATGAGCAGCAAAATATGAATGAAGAAATAAGATTGGGGAGTGTGGAAGGCTTGAACAATTGTGAAGTTGTCGGAGATGGTCATGATTGGGAGGATGAATGGCAAGTAAGAGTGGCTAACTTGCAGAGAGATAGATGAGCTGAAAGAGATGGTGGAATGTCTCGGAAATGAGATGAGAAGTATGAAAGATGAGATTAGGCGAATGGAAGAGATGAATGCAAGGCGAATCAGAGTAGGAGTGAGAGAGAGTTATGGGAACGATAGAAGAGGAGAGAATGGAAACAGACAGAAAGAGAGGAAAAGAATGAGAGGGAGTGTTGGAACCAGGGATAGAGTGATGCCAGGACAGAAGGTAAGTAGGGGAACACAGAGTGAAAGAGTTAGAGAAGAGAGAGTAAGTGAGGCAGGTGAGCGATCAAGGAACAGAGTGGTAACAACTATCTATATATGTTATACGGACAATCTATCCATGGAGTGAAAGATAGGATGCCAGAGGAGTTTTTATCTGGAGGAACGATAGAGTGTTTGGCTATAGCAATTAAGCAGGGTGAAAAGGTGGATGAGATGATTGTGATGTTAGGCAAGCATGACTTGAGAGGAAATGTAAATTGGGTGACAAAAGATCTGAGCTTCTTGCTTTTGGTTGTACAGAGGAAAACACAGAAAGTAAAGATTGTGTATGTGTTGCCATAGCATCAGAAGAGCTGATAATAACTGAGATGACATCTCTCAACCCCAAGTGGAGAGTGTGACCATGTGGTTTTGACTTGGAAGATTAATAGATATGCAAGAGTATCAAAGAAAAGGGAACGTATGCAGAATTAAAAGGGAGGTGATTATAATAGTCTTATATATCAACTTGGGACAGTTCCATAGAGGGAAGAATTGGAAGGGCGAGATATCATTAGTGCTTGGGAAATTGTAAAGCAAGATTTGTTAGCAGCAATAGTAAGCTGTATTCCACGAAAGAAGAAGAGAACACAATTTGCTGTAAAGTGGATGACAAACAATATCAAACAGTAACTGCAGGTGAAAAAGGGATTATGAAAGAGATATGTGGAGAGCAGATGCATGAGAAATATAAGATTCAGGCCAGAAGAGTGACTAGTGTGGTAAGGAAAGCGAAACTGGAATATGAGAGGAGATCGGCCCTGAGATCCAAAGAAAGTCCTAGGGAATTTTTTAGCTATGTGGCCAGTAGGAGGAGAAATGACTGTGGAAGAATGATATTGTGAGATCATAATGGGAATAGAGTGACTGATGCAGAGGACATAGTGGAGTTGTTCAATGAACACTTTATTGGAGTATTTCATCCTGGAGAAATAGGTTTTAATAATAGAGGGATAGGGCAGTTTAGAGGTGCAAAAGAAGAGTGTGTTCCAAATACTGAGTACTCTGGATGTCAGTAAAGCTGGGGAACTGGAATGGTATTTAACCACAGGTTTTGAGAGAATGTGCTAAAAAATTGACAGCTCCATTAACCTGGCTTTTCAATGAAAGTATGACTATGGGAGAGGTATCCAAGGAATGGAACAAAGGTAAGATAGTGCCATTGCATAAGAGCAGTAGCAGACTCAAAGTGTCTAATTATAGGCCAATATATGTGTCATCAGTAGTTGCTAAGGTCTTGGAGAAATTATTAAGGGACCATATATAGCATTGGGCAGATGAGGGTAATGTTATTTGTGAGAATCAACATGGATTTGTTAAGGAGCATTCTTGCTTTAGTAATATGATTGCCTTTTATAATAAAGTGACAAAAGCAGTTGATGAGGGAAAGGCATTTACTGCCATTTTTTTGGATTTCACAGAGGCATTTGATAGGGTACCACATGATAAGCTGATACTTAAGTTGCAGCACATGGGTTGCAGCATATCAGGATTGGCTGTATGATAGTTACCAGAGAGTTGTATATGGTGGGAATATATCAAGGAGGCAGAGGGTTACAAGTGGGAGTTCTACAATGCTCAGTACTGGGACCTGTATTGTTCAACCTTTATATCAATGACATTGTCAATGGACTGCAAGGGAATATTATTTATTTGCAGATGATGTGAGATGGGCAGGATTATTAGTAATAGTGCAGATGTGGCAGCCCAGCAAGAGGATTTGAATAAACTAGACAGATGGTCAAATGAATGGGAGCTTCAGTTCAATGCAGCAAAATTTAAAGTTTTGAAGTTTGGGATACATCGATGGGAGGCTGCATACTCGATTGGAGCTGTACCGGAAGAAGTGGGAGGGGGGGTAAGAGATCTGGGGGTGATGGTTGATAGAAAACTGAAATTCAGGGAGCATATTGCAAAAATGGTGAAGGTAACCCAGGATGCTGACCTGCATAGATAAAGAGCTATCATTCTGTTATATAAGACTCTGATCAGACCACACTTAGATTATTGCTCTGAAATTTGGTCCCCAGGATTTAAAGGAAATAAATTAACTATGAAAAGGGTACAGAGGTGGATAACAAAGATTAATGTACAATGTTAGTTATGAGGATCGGCTGAGGGAATGTGGACTGTAGAGTTTGGTGGATAGAAAGAGGAGAGGTGGTATGTTCAAGACTTTTAAACTGTTGAGAGGCAGTTAAAACATTGACATTGGGGAGTTCTTTCACTTAGTGGAACAGCAAGAAGGAGAGATGACAAGGGGCCATCCCTGGAAGTTATGAAAGGAAGCTGTGAGCAAGAGGATGAGGCTTCATTTCTTTGCGTGGAGGGTGGTTGAACCGTAGAATGCATTGACTGAGGGTGGCGAGAGCAAGAAAGGTCAATGAGTTCAAGGAGTGGTATCATAGACTTTGTGTTTCCTAGGAAGGTCCTTCCACGATGAGTCTTTTGACTCCATTTAGGCCTGAATACAAATAATAATAATAATCTTAAAAAGTTATACCCTGAAGTTCATCCAGCATCAACAATAAATCATACTGATAAACTGAAGACCTATCAAGATGAATTCCAGCATTACAACAAAGGAAAACAATTTCAGATGAAAGCTCAATGAAAAATTTTAGATATGGCACAAGAGACAAAAGAGAAGAAAGATTGATAGAATTTGAAGTATTGGGGAGTGAGGGAGGAAGCCTATATATGATGAACTCTTTTTTTAAGGGGAAAAAAAAAATGACATAGAAAGCAGATAAACCAGTCCAAATGGAAGAACTAGGGAGAATGACTTTATCTTTACTAACAGAAAAAACATCTTTAGAAATTGTATTATTATCAAAATTTTCCACATAGGAAGTGACCATTATATGGTAGACAATAAGATTCAAATTGATTCAAAACTGCCAAAAAAAGAAATTAGAAAAATGTTCATCATCATCAAATTCCTGATATGTACAATCAAGGGGTGTACAGGATATTATGATAGAACTACATGAAAAATTTACATCATTACTAACTTCCTATCTACAATTTTCCTCCAAATCAATCTGTTACCTGTCAAGACTAGAACATTATCAGATCTCATATTTCTGTCATCTAAGGCATTTTTTACTGTATCAATCAACCTATATCTCAGTCTTCCTCTGGGTCTTTTTCCTGCCAACATAACAGAAAAAACTTGTTTTGCTAATCTTTCCTGTTTGAGTTTAATCTGTTTAACTGATCATACCACATGAGATTAGCTCTGCTAACACATTCCTGTATACTGACAATATCAAGTTCTTTCCTAATATCCTTGTTTTTAATATGATATTGCCATTGATGCCATCTGTTTATGCCCCTAATCTTTCTCAGGACTCTCATATCTGCAGTCTCTTCTGACCAAGTTCTCAGATCTATAAGTTAAAATTGGTTTGAACACTGTCTTGTATACAGCTAATTTAATGTTTTGACTAATTTCTCTCTTATCCCATATAAATTTATTCAGTTGACTTCTTTGTTGATTCTGTTGCTTATTTCCATATTTAATTTACCATCTTCACTAAAAATTGTGCCTCAGCAGCTGAAATGTTTTACTTGACTGTTACAACACACCATATCTGTTACAACAGTTATTCAATTTAGTCAGGAATCCTGCAGACTTGTAGAAGATTTATTTAGAAGTATAACATCATCTGCATAAAGAGCTGAGATTAACATCTCCAATTTTAACATCAAGTTTAATACTGCTTTCCTTCATAAAGTGATCCATATAGATAATGTACATCCTTATTGATACCAGATTTAACATTAAACCATCTTCCTGTACTTCCTTCAATTCTAACTGCTGAGTAACAACTCAAAGACTAAGTATTGCTTCCCATAATGCTCCACTGACACCATAGAACTGCTGTTCTATTGTGTCAATGTCATATGCCTTTTCCAGATCTATAAAACTTAAATACGATCTTTGTTATATTCCCATGAATTCTCAACTATATGTTATAAAGTGAAAATTTGATCCTGACAGGCTCTATTTTGCCTGAATCCAGCTTTTTCTTCACCGAGCTTCCCTTCCGCAATTCTTATGAACTGTTTCTCAAGTACACTTGCATAAATATTACCAGGAACACTCAGTAGGGAATTTTGTAATTCTTTTGTAATTCTCACATTCGGTTTTTTTTTTTTTTTTTTTTTTTTTTTTTTTTTTTTTTTTTTTTTTTGTATATGGATTCTATTAGAGCCCTACTCCAAGCAACTTGAATTTGTCCCTCTGCCCAACCCTTCTGAACTATGCAGTGCAGTCACTACAAGACTTTTATACCTTTTTATACTTTTTGTATTTTTTAGAAAAATGTTTCAAAGATAAAAATAAAACAGATGTACCTACCTCAATATTAAAAAAAAAAAAAAAAAATATATATATATATATATATATATATATATATATATATATTCCAATGAATTAAAGAACAGATTTAAAAATCTTATTATAGATGGCAATGTTGATCTATGGATCGATTTTTTTTCTTGAAAAGGGAGTTCGTGTAGATGTCCACTCCGCAATTCAAATTTTGTCTTGCTCCTCTGTGTCTCTTGTGTTATATCTAAAATTTTTCATTGAGATTTCATCTAATTCTTGTGTACCAGTTTTGGCATTTAAAGTTTCCTTGCCAATTTTGAAATAATGTTTTCCTTTGTTGTAATGCTGGAATGCATCATGATAGAAGTCTTCAGTTTATCAGTATGATTTACTGTATCTATAGGTAACACAAGGATGCACATTATCTCCAAGAATGCACATCATCTCTACTCTTTTTCATCATCTATATGGATCACATTATAAAAGAAAGTGATATTAGGCCTGACATTAGAATTGGAAATGTCAAACTCATCTCTTTATTATTTAGCTCTTTATGCAGATGATGTACTCTTAAACACATCTATTACAAGTCTCCAGAATTCTCTAAATTGAATAATGGCTGTAACAAATTTAGCATGAAAATCAGCAATAAAAAGACCAAAACTATGAAAATACACAGGAACATAGAAAACTTGAGCTGCATTCTGAATTGAGAGTCTGTAGAACAAGTAAAAGATTTCAGCTATTTAGGCACAGTTTTTAGTGAAGATGGTAGACAAAAAGCCAACAGAATATGAATATGGAATAAAAGAGAAATTAGCCAATACATCAAACCAGCATTACACAAGACAGTATTCAAACGTTTCACGTTATGAATCTGAGAGTTGGGTTAGAAATAAAGCACTTGATCAAAAACTAGAGACCACAGACATGGGAATTCTGAGAAAAATTAAAGGAGTGAACCAATCAATAGCAGAATCATATTAAAAATTAAGATATTAGAAAGGAACTTATATGGCCACTTAAATGGAATGGGTGAGGAAAGGTTAGAAAAACAGGTGTTTGGAGCCAAGATAGCAGGAAAGAGACCCAGAAGAAGACCAAGGTATAGGATTGATTCAGTCAGACGTGTCTTAGAAGAACAAAATGTTAACTATGATAATACCGGAGTGCTAACAAGTAATAGGCTGATTTGGAGGAAAATTGTTGATAGGAAATTAATAATAATTGAACTTGATCATGTAGTGCTGTCATAGTAACCTGAATACTCTCCGTGTGTTGAGGCTTAAGTGCTGTGAAGAATTCATGTTGGAGGTTTAATGGAATATTATCAGCACTGAGAAAGGATTAAAAACAATTTTAATACTTCTAATATTTTGTCTCTGTCACAAAGATGTCTTCAGGGATTACAAAAAACCCTTTTGTAACAACACACACACGCACAAATATAACACAATAGTGAGTGAATAAAGTCCTATCTAGGTGGTGCACCCTTTATGGGCATTTGCAGGTGGCCTAGGATGTAAAGAAGGATCTCTGATAATTAATGTTTTGGGGAAGTTTAATGCAACCGTATTTGTTTAAATTCGGTTGATTCCTGAGTGCAGATGCAGATTCAAAGAAAAGTCTTTCTTTTTTGAATTTACTATGGTGGAGCATGGTGGTTTTTTTCCAGTTGATCCTGTGGGTTGCATCCAAAACATGGTCTGCAAGGCCAGATTGACCATAATCGTGATTGCAGATGTATGACTTGTGTTCTTCTAACCGGATTGTTGCTGGTCTGTCCAAAGTTAAAACTCTTACCAATAGAGCCCACAATCTTAATTCCAGTGAAACTGCCCATTCAACCGAACTTAAACACATACATAACACCTTCCTTTCTAATGGCTACAGTGACTACAGAATTAAAAAAATAATCAAGTCCTTCCCCATTCCCCAACTATCTCTTCAGAAGGACTTCAGAAATGACATCACCATACCTTACATCTGTGGTACATTAGAAAAAATAGCCAGATCATTAAAAAAGTACAACCTCCATACAGCTTTTAAGCTCCACCGTAAACTTGCTACCCTTATCTGTTCCACCAAAGACCAGCTCCTCCTCTCTCAGTGCCTGGAGTATATATAGTACCTTGCCTGTAAACTGGCTCACTTCAGACAGACCAGCAACAATCTGGTTAGAAGAACACAAGTCATACATCTGCAATCACGATTATGGTCAATCTGGCCTTGCAGACCATGTTTTGGATACAACCCACAGGATCAACTGGAAAAAACCACCACCATGCTCCACCATAGTAAACTCAATAAAGAAAGACTTTTCTTTGAATCTGCACTCAGGAATCAACTGAATTTAAACAAATATGGTTGCAATAAACTTCCCAAAATTTGGGAAACATTAATTATCAGAGATCCCTCTTTACATCCTAGACACCTGCAAATGCCCATAAGGTACACCATCTAGATAGAACTTTAGTTTCACTCACTATTGTGTTATATTTTGTGTGTGTGTGTGTGTGTGTGTGTGTGTGTGTGTGTGTGTGTGTGTGTGTGTGTGTGTGTGTGTGTGTGTGTGTGTGTGTGTGTGTGTGTGTGTGTGTGTGTGTGTGTTGTTACAAAAGGTTTTTTTTGTAATCCTTGAAGATGTCTCTGTGACAGAGACAAAATATTGGAAGTATTAAAATTGTTTTTAATCCTTTCTCAGTGCTGATAATATTCCATTAAACTTCCAACATGAACCTGAATACCCCTTGGGGGCACATATCAGGAAATTGATGATATGTATGACATTTTGCAAGAATATTCAAACCAATTTTAATTTATAAATTTAAGAATGGGTTAGAAATAAAATGATTGATTAAAGCCTGGAGATCACAAATACAAAGTGGAGATCACAAGTTAAAAACAATTAGGGGAGTAAACACATAGAATGTTTGAAATGAAGATATTAGGAACTTAACACTGAAAAAAAATTGCATTTAGGTATGTGTGAGTACAGTCAATCTAAAGCAGCATGGACACTTAAACAGAATGTCAGAGGAAAGATTTGTGAAGCAGGTGTTTGTTTTCATGCCAGGGTTACAAGAAAAAGATCAAGTTGGATTGATAAAGTGCTTAAGAAGACTGAAATAAGATTTGACAATACAGGGGTCCTAGAAGATAGCAGGTAATAATAGGAACTGTTCATGTAGTACTATCATAGTATCCTGTACATCCTTTGAGAATCCATACATCAGGAATGATGATGATATTCTCATTTAGTGGGATCATTTTAGAAACTGTTTTAGAAGCGACATCATTGGGTCTCCTGCAATGAGTCTTCAGACTCCATGGAGGTGCCTGTATTATAATATTAAAAACTTATAACAAACAACTGAAGACAACCACAGGCTCAAAAGAAGCAACTGATGAATAGAAAGACACAAATGGTTGTAGTCTAACTACAAGATGGAAATATAACCAGAAATAGATATGCTAGAGCAAAAAGAATGAAGAATTTTACTCAATATTACATCAGCATGAAAAGACAAATGAAAAAGAAAACTATGAAATAACTGAAGTGCTACAAATTCTACCAGAAGTTATGTGAAGTATCCAAAGCATGCAACTGGAAAGGCTGCAGGTGAAGATGGATTCACAGCTGGGCCTCTAAAAGCAGTTGGGGAAGTGATCTACAAAATATTGGCTAAACTTTTAACATATGGCTGAAGAAAAATGATGTACTAAGAGTACAGAAAATAGACTAGCCTTATTCTAATACACAAAAAAAGCAAGTAGAAGATGAATTATCAATCCATCAGTCTACTATCCATGATTTACAAAAATATTCACAAAGACTATTACACTTTTTTTTATATATAATGTTTGTCAAGTCGCTTTATTTTATTGTCCTACATATTTCGCCAATTTTTCTATCGGCATCTTCAGGGAATACAAACTAGTAAGCTAAATGAAGGTAACAGAGTAGGTTATAACTGATGGTTCTAATTCATACAAAAAATTAGTATTGTGCATGACAATGCACGTGTCTCGCGAACGTGATTTATTCGTTATGGCTCATGATGTAATTGTCATGAAAGTTCATTTCTTTGATGTTTAATGATCTGATTAAAGCTTTCCAAATTTCTGGTAAGGTTAGACCTTGATCCTTGTTTAGGTTTTCAGTTTTACGGGCGACTGTAGCTGCTTCCTTGAAGGTTCTTGAATGGTAGTTATCTTCTATATAGGGCATAAGGCTCTTATCCCACTCAATGTGATGATTAGTAGAGGCAAAGTGGCAAGAAAGGCCTGAAATGTCTTGTCTGTTGTTTCTGACATATCCTATGTGTTCTTTCTTTCTCGTTTCAAAGCTTCTAGAGGTGTGACCTACGTAACTAATACCACATGAGCAAGGTATATTATATACTCAAGAGTACTTGTAGAATGGATGAGGATCTTTTGGTGATCTTAAAAATTTCCGAATAGTGTTGAGTGGCTTGAATGCTACTCTGATATTATGTGGTTTTAGAAGGTTAGCTAATTTTTTGGAAATGCTGCTGAAATGACAAATGGAAATGTAATAGTACTAATGGACGTCATCACGTTGTCTATGTGGTATATCAGTAAAGAGAATCTTGTTGTCGAGTCTTTTTGCCTTTGCCTCTACTAACCATCACAATGAGTGGGATAAAAGTCTTATACCCTATATAGAAGATAACTACCATTCAAGAACCAGCTACAGTCGCCCGTAAAACTGAAAACCTAAACAAGAATCAACGTCTAACCTTACCAGAAATTTGGAAAGCTTCCATCAGATCATTAAACATCAAAGAAATGAACTTTCATGACAATTACATCATGAGCCATAACGAATAAATCACGTTCGCGAGACACGCGCATTGTGACGCACAATACTAATTTTTTGTATGAATTAGAACCATCAGTTATAACGTAGTCTGTTACCTTCATCTAGCTTACTAGTTGGTATTCCCTAAAGATGGCAATAGAAAAATTGGCGAAACATGTAGGACGATAAAATAAAGCTACTTGACAAACATTATATATAAAAAAAGTATAATAGTCTTATACATAATAGTCAAGAAAAAAAAAATTCCACGCTATTCACAAAGACATTTGTAAATAAACAGCATGGGCTTTAAAACGAGAGTGTCAAACTCAATTGGACCGCAGGCCATTGCATAAAACTGTATCTCAAGTGGGGCACAAAATATTTTCAACTAAAAAAACCTGCACTAATTAGAATCAACGGGAAGTGAAAGAATGAGTATAAATAAATTGGAAAATTAATAACAAAAATTTTATTTATTCTAAGTCATTACAAAACACACAAAATAATAGTATGACAACTCAAAAAAAAAAAGAATATTTTTATTACATTAAAATTTACACTAGAACAATAAGACATTTAAACCAAATTAAACTGAAATAATTAAATTTTATTCGAATAAATGAACTATTTATAGTCTAAAAAAAGTATAAACTCTCATTAATAACCATCACAAAAATTTACAGAGCCTTCTGTTAGTTTGAAATTTTTCGTGTTTGTGTTGAAATAAATTCTTCTTTTTTTTTTTTTTTTTGGGGGGGGGGGTGTCTATATTTTGGGGAATTTTTTAAATGTTAATGAAAATATTTTGGGGGAAAATGATAATATTTTCGGGTTAAAATATACATACTTGCATAATATAATTATAGTAAATTTAAGTAAATTAATTGTAGTATTTTATTTTTTTTCCCGACACTTGACAACATTTATAGTTAACCAGCTTGCCAAAATTTGGACTCAAAGATTGTGAGCATACGACCTTGACTATGGCAGAAAGATTGATGTTGGTTAATCTTGATGTGTGGGCTGTTTTGTTACTTTTCATACATCAGAATAATTGTTTGCATAAATAGGTGCTTCCAAAATAACATAGAATATTTGCTGCAAACTTTATTATTTCTGGATATTTTTGACCTAAATAACTGTATATTTTTGGAACACCAACTTCTTGGTATTTCGCTTTTAAAATGGAATAATTTTGGAAATCAATAAGTTCCATTTGAATACAAATAGAAGCTTTTTCGAAATTAAAGGAAAAAGGATCAGTAAAAATCGAAAAAACTTGTTGCTCCTTAAAATCTTTAAATCATCTATAAAATTCTTCTTTAATCTTTTCTAGTTTGGGACAATATTGAGAAAAGGTAAAACTTTGATTCTTATTGTTCAACTGTTCACACATAGGAAAGTAATTTAGAATATTCTCTTTTAAATGATTTTGAAACAAAACCAATTTACATCTAAAACTTGCCAGTGCATCATAAACGTGTGTTATTAACTGATCTTTCCCCTGAAGTCTGACATTTAATTCATTCAAATGTCCTGTAATATCAACAAAGAATACTAGATTTTCTACCCATGTCTAATCATTAAGAAATGCAACATCATGATTTTTCATTTCTATGAACAATTTGATCTCCTCTAAAAGTAAAAAAAAAGAAGCTTTTTAGAACCTTATGACAAGATAACCAATGAATCTCTGTGTAATAAGATAGCCCTTCAAATTCACTCTCTAAGTCTTTAAGACATTGTGCAAACTGGTGGTGATTGAGCCTCTGGATCGGATGAAGTTCAGAGTATTTGCCACAGGCTTGAATACGCTGCTCACGTCCAATACTTTGGAGCACAGGACCTGCTAATGAATAATGCAGTGAAAAGATTGCAGTTTTGGAATGTCTGGATACATTTACTTTAACTTTGCTGCAAGTCTTGATATGAAACCTTTATTTTTGCTTGTCATTGCTTGGAACACCATCAGTTGTCGCTGCTACGAGCCTGTTCAGAGGAAGTTGGTATTTATCCAAAATGCTCCACATGGCATCAAAAATGTCTTCTCCTGTAGTGGTTCCATGGATAGGAATCATTTCCATGAACTCTTCAGTAATATTCATATTGTCGTCACAAGCCCAAAGAAACAGAGCAACTTGAGCCATGTCATGAATATCGAAATTTTCATCAAGTGCAATTGAAAAGCACTGTGTGTTTGCAGATGTTTCTTGCAACTGGTCATGCAGATTATCTGCCATTTCGGTTATTCTTTCGATCACAGTATTTCTGGACAAAGAAATATTGTGAAATACTTGCACATTTTTGAGACATACGTTTTCAGCTGCTTTTATCATACACTCATTAACTAAGGACCTGTCCCTAAAAGGATTGGAATGTTTTGCCAATAAATAGCTGATTTCATAACTGGCTCTAACTGCTGATTCATTGTCTTTCATAATTTTTGAAAATATTTGTTGTTGACTTTGAAATGAATTCTTCATACTTTTTAATTTTTCTACTCTCAGTTTACCCTGAAAGTGTGAATATTGTTCTTTGTGAATTTTATTGTAGTGCCTTTTTATATTATATTCTTTGACGACACTAATTGTTTTGTTACAAATAATGCACACAATTTTGTCCTTTGTTTCAGTGCAGAAGTAATTCAATTCCCATTTATCTTGAAATTTTCTCCCCTCATCAGCAATTTTTCTTTTTCTTGTTGTCTTAGAAAGCGACATTGCCTGAGTGAATAAATATATTATTAATAACAATTTTTATAAAAATGTTTGAATAAAAACTCACAAAACTGTAGACCAGTGCACAATACTATTGCAAATAAAAAATAGCAAACATAATAGTGGAGTATTACTTATGATAAGTGATGAGTTGTGTGAAGGATATAGAGGGGCAGTGGCATTAACAATTTTGAGAGATGTGGAGGTGGGCAGAACAGGATTTAGTGAATGCTGCTATAAGTCAGGGAGCATAGAGTGTGAAGAGCAGGTGATGTGTAGACAGTTGAGCTTGGCAAGTGCAATAAGAATATCATTATGGAAGATTTTAAATACAACAGTATAAATTGAGAAGAGGAAATTGCATGTATCAGAAAGAAAATTGGAATTTTTGGAATTCTTGAAGGACAAATGTCTTGGGTGGACTTCACAGTAGTAGAAGGCACAGAATATTCAAGAGTTCTGGATTTGGTCAGTGTAAGAGGATCTGTTTGTAACTGAGATGGCATTTCTTTTTTTTTTTTTTCATCGAATTTCTGACATATATCCTCAGAGGGTGTAGTACAGGATCTTATGACAGTACTACATGAAAAGTTACTAACCTTGTTACGTTGTTACTAACTTCCTATCAACAATTTTCCTCCAGATCAGCCTGTTATCTATCAACATTATCAGATCTTATACATCTGTCTTCTAAGGCGCTTTTTACTGTATCAATCCACATATATCCTCTGGGTCTTTTCCTGGCCAACCTGGCAGAGAACACTTTATTAGTTAATCTTTCCTCCCATATTCTGTTTAAGTGGCCATACCACCCAAGATTAGCTCTGCTAACACATTCCTGGATGCTAACAATGTCAAAATCTTTCCCAATTTCCTCATTTTTAATATGATACTGCCAGTGACAACATCTGTTCAGTACTCCAATGTTTCTCAGGACTCTCATAACTGTGGTCTCCAGGCTTTTGTCAAGAGTTTTATTTTTAACCCAGCTCTCACCTCCATAAATTAAAACTGGTTTGAACAGTTTTAACTGTATACAATTAAAACTGTATACAGTTAAAACTTGTATTGTCTTACAAGTTTTAACTGTATTGTATACAGCTATTTAGTGTTTTGACTAATCTCTCTCCCTACCATACTAGGTTTACTAATGCTGTTGTCTATTTCCAAATTTAACTTGCCATCTTCACTAAAAAATTGTGCCTAAATAGCTGAAATGTTTTACTTGTTCTATAGGTTCTCCTTTCAGGATGCAGTTGATGTTTTCAATGTTGCTGCCTATTTTCATGGTCTTTGTCTTTTTAATGCTGATTTTCATACCAAATACCAAATTGGTCAGGGAATCCTGCAGACTTGTCCTGGATTTATTTAGGAGTATGCCATCACCAGGAACATTCAGTAGAGAAATTCTTATGTAATTCTCACATTCAGCTTAATTCCCTTTTTTATAGATAGGTACTATAAGTGTTCTATTCCACTCATCTGGAAATTTTGTAATATGATATTGTCATTGATGCCATTTGTTCATGCCCCTAATCTTTCTCATAAGGCTCATATGGGAAGTCTCTGGTCTTTGGCGAAGTGTTTTATTTCTAACCCAGTTCTCGGATCCATAATTTAAAATTGGTTTGAACACTGTCTTGTATATAGCTAATTTAGTGTTTTGACTAATTTCACTCTTATTCAATATAAATTCATTCAGTTGACTTCATACCATCTTCACTAAAAATTGTGCCTAAGTAGCTGAAATGTTTTACTTCTTCTATAGGTTCTCCATTCACAATGCAGTTGATATTTTCAATGTTTCTGCCTATTTTCATTGTCTTTGTCTTGTTATTGCTGAGCTTCATATCATATCTGTTAAAACAGTTATTCAATTTAATCAGGGAATCTGGAAGACTTGTAGCAGATTTATTTAGAAGTATAACATCATTCGCATAAAGCAAAGAGCTGAGATTAACTTCTCCAATTTTGATATCATGTTTAATACCACTTTCCTTCATAATGTCATCCATATAGATACTGAATAACAGAGAGGATGATGTACATCCTTGTCTGACACCAGATTTAACATTAAATCATCTTCCTGTACTTCCTTTAATTCCAACTGCTGACTTATAACTCAAATAAAGACCAAGTATTGCTTGATATAATGTCCCTAATAATAAATTTAGTTTAATCCTTTATCCAGGTGTGAGCAAACAAAGTTCGTGCCTGAAAATATCTTCACGACTGGGGTAAGGTAGTACAACACTGGGAAACTCATAGCAAAGGTGGACCAAGCTAACATCACTCCTTCCTATCTCAGTATCTCCCATAATGCAAAACACATCTCCTTGCGGATATGTATCATGTTATGAATTAAGGGAAGGACCACTACCCAGACTAGTTTCGACCTTTACTAAGGCCTCTTAAGTGAGAGCCAGGCCCAGAAGGGGAGATACCACGCAGAAGCAATAGTGAGGTCATCTTTACCTACAGGAGTTGCCAAAAGGTGTGCCACCTTTTTTTTTATTAAAGTACTCTGGATTTAGAGAAATTGATAGCATACAACTGTAGCATTGTGAATAGCTTTTCTCTTGGTACCTTGTCTTAAATACAAATCTTTGTTATATTCCCATGAGTTCTCAACTATTTGGTATAAAGTGAAAATCTGATCCTGACAGCCTCTATTTAGCCTGAATCCAGCTTGTTCTTCACCAAGCTTCCCTTCCACAATCCTTCTCAACCATTTCTCAAGTATACTTGCATAAATCTTACCAGGAACACTCAGTAGGGAAGTACCGCTGTAATTCTCACATGCAGTTTTATTTCTCATTTTATTTATGGGTACTATGAGAGCTCTACTTCAATCATCTGGAATTTGTTCCTCTCTCCAGGCCTTCTGAACTATGCAATGCAGCCACTGTAAGACTTTTATACACTTGAGCACCTCTGGTTAAATATCATCTAATCCTGCAGCCTTTCCACATTTCAGGCTTTTGATGGCTTTTTCTACTTCAAGTATGAATATGTATTCATGACTGAATGCATGTTCAGTGTTTTTTTAAAATTGTGCTGTCACTGATTGTTTCATTTAGCAATTTTTCAAAGTAATTACTCCATACATCAAGGATATCTTTTTTCCTCCAGTTTTCATGTCACCTTCATCATTTCTAATTCCTTTTACAGCACTCTTTCCTCCATTTCTGAGCTTCAACAACCTAAAGAATAGCTTGCCACTTTCTTCATATTTATTTTCTATGTTCTTACCAGTCTTCCCACGACTTTTGTTTAGCTTTCTTACATTTGTCTCTGTATTGTGTAAGAGCACAAGCTGACTTATTTGCCAGGAACTTTTGATATGCTTTCCTCTTTATTTTCACTGCCTCTTTAAATTCCTGTGTCCACCATGGAGTTCTGATTTTTCTATCCTTACAGAAAACCTCACCACATGCCTCTCTGGCTGAATAAATCAGTGTTTTCTTCAGGGCTTGCCACTGAATCTCTAAGGTTTGTTTCTCAAACTCATTTTTTCTTGAATCATGTTTGTGTATTTTAGTAGGAAATAGAAAAAGGAGGGAAATAAAAGGGTCATGCGACCCTGAGACAAGGCTTTTTCCTCCCTGGATTTCCTGGTGTCCTGTTCCTGTGCGGTGGCGTGGTGCGCGTGTCTCTTCGATATCGGACGACTTCCGGTAGGCAGTTATAGTCTTGGTGGCCGTATTCGCCGCGAAAAGAAATTTCCTGTGAATCTACGAAGCTCTAAAGAATCGAAAAGGGAAGATAAGTAAACTTTGTGTTATACTAAATAGGAATGAAAGATTTGTGTCATGTTAACATGTTGTAAAAAGGACATTTGTGATTTAGGATAGGATTATGTTGCTAGGACTTTAGAAGGATATTGAATTTATGTTGATTATCTGTCATTGTGTTTAAGTTTGCCATTATATTGAGTGAAATTAAGGATATGTTTAGAGTAAAGAATTGGCATAATATAAAGAGATTGTGAAAGATATGAATGTTATCTTGTGTAGTCTGAAAGAGCTACAGAGTTTAGATTGATTGTGATAATAGTACATGAATAATGCATTAGCGAAGGTTAATATAATTCATACTTTAGGAAGCTACTGTATGTTAATTTATATGTGTAACAGTAGTGTTTGAATTTCATATACCTTGTCTGAAATTCCCTTAAGATGGGATTTATTTTAGTGTTATTATGTGTATTGACCTTTGAGTACAATAAACCTTGCTTTTGATTCTTAAAATAAAATGTGCCATTTATGTTATATTGCTTTTCTTTAATTTATTCTCTATTATCTAACCTAAGCTTCCTTCAATAATAACCTTACTGGCTGCGACATTTATGTTGTGACGTTTTCTTCCTTATTATTCTTATTGTTTTTCTATTATTGTACATTGTATTCTATGTCCTATCTGCTGCACGATCTATGTTGTAACCTTTCTTCTCAAATACAACTACTTTAACCTTTTACTATATCTCCTTGATACACTCTATCAGGTAACACGTGGTACCTCTGAGGGACAATGGAATTTCCTCGAGATCGAGGCAGTATCAGAATGTCTGAGATTTACCTCTCTTAAAACGCCAAGAAATTTATTTGTTTCGCTGCGCCACTTAGCGCTATTAGATTATTTAATATTAAAAACCAAGAGGTAATCTCAGGACAGTACTTAATGATACCAATTAACTCTGCAGACGTGACCAAAATTTACTCTTTTCAAATATCAAGTATATGTTCGTATTAGATCTTTATAAGCAGTGCATCGGATTCCAGAAATCACAGAAAGTCTTTGTTAGAATCAAAAGCAAGGTTTATTATACTCAAAGGTTGATACACATAAGAACACTAAAATAAATCCCATCTTAAGGGAGTTTCAGACAAGGTATATAAAACTCAAACACTACTGTTACACATATAAATTAATATACAGTAGCTTCCTAAAGTATTAATTATATTAACCTTCGCTAATGCGTTATTCATGTACTATTATCACAATCGATCTAAACTCTATAGCTCTGTCAGACTACACAAGATAACATTCATATCTTTCACAATCTCTTAATATTATGCCAATTCTTTACTCTAAACATATCCTTAATTTCACTCCTTATAATGGCGAACTTAAACACAACGACAGATAATCAACATAAATTCAATATCCTTCTAAAGTCCTAGTAATATAATCCTATCCTAAATCACAAATGTCCCTTTTACAACATGTTAACATGACACAAATCTTTCGTTCCTATTCCGTATAACACAAACAAAGTTTACTTATCTTCCCTTTTCGATTCTTTAGAGCTTCATAGGTTCAGAAACTTCTTTTCGCGGCGAATATGGCCACCAAGACCGTAGCTGCTTATCGAGTCCCGTCCTCCGACATCTAGGCCACTCGCGACATCGAAGAGACTTGTGCCCCAAGCCACTGCACAAGAACTGGACACCAGGAAATCCAGGGAGGAAAAAGAGCCTTGTCTCAGGGTCGCATGACCCTTATATTTCCCTCCTTTTTCTCGTTGCTTCTCACACCCTTTGATATTTTGCGAACTTTTACGTCATGGCATCCTTCATCTGCCCTGCTTGTTGCACGTGCTATGACGTCATTGTTTACTTGGGACGAACCCTCCGTTGCGTTGCGACCTTTGAACTTTACACCCCCCCAACTGTTGGATTTGTGCTCACATTTTATAATCCTTTTGCACAGGTTAATTTCTAAAGCTCTGGTAATGCTTTACATTTTCAATACTAAAATATGTTTACAAATGGCACAAAATACATACTTAACCTTTTCATAACAGAACATACTTGATTTATATATACATAATACTTATTCTACACTTAGAGGAAATTTACTGTATTTATCTCATTCTTTTGTTTGTAAAAGCATGTTAGACTGTGATAAGATAGGAATACATAAATTTCCACTCTATCACAATCTAACAGTAGAACAGAGACTACAGGCTCTATTAATGAGGAATTAGTTGTAAGGAGTGAGATTGCACGGTTACGCGGAGTAATACACAGTGCGAAGCAGCAGTTGGATCGCCTGCAAAACTCTTTCCAGAGTGCCTCGGCTAATGGAAATAAGCAAGTGTTTGAAAGGAAAAATAAGCATAAGAGTAGAAGAATTTCAGAAATGAAGGAAAGAGTGTTATACGGTGACTTGTCAGTAAGAGGTGTGATAGATGAGAATTTAACTAAATCGTACTTACAGGGTGCCAAATTTAAGGATGTAAGTGAGAGTATTAGAGTGCAAAAACAGAGGGTAAAAGAATTGATAGTTGTGGCAGTAACGAATGAATTGAAAGGAGATAAATTTTTTTTTGAAAGAGGACTTGAAAGTATTGTTAAAGGTAGCGAAAGAAAAGAGGGACAGAGTTAGGATGGTGAGTCTGTTGCTGCGGTATGACAGAGAGGAGTTTAGGAGGAGGGCCGGCATTTGGATTTGGTGTGCAGAGAATGGAAAAAGTGTTGCTGAATGAAGTGAAAATGGATGTGCAGAACCAGGGAAACTAGAACTATCAAGGAGAGGGGTAAGTGGATATGCAGACATCAGTGAGACAGTTGAGTGTAAGAATGTATATAATGTACTCGAGCCAGTACTAAAGACAAGAAATCAGAATGGAATAGTTAGAATAATGCATCAAGATAGGGGTGGGACAAAGGGACCTCTGCATTTCATGTATACTAATAATAATAATAAAAATGCCAGGAGTATTAAGAACAAGAAAGAAGAATTTTTAGACTTGGTTGGCTCTTCCTGGCCACAGGTTATTGGCATTAGTGAAACATGGCTGATGGAAGATGATATAGTTAGTGGGATAGAATGTGTAGGTTATAGTGTGTTTAGGAGGGACAGAGAGAATAAAATGGGGAGAGGAGTGTCTATTATTGATGATAGCTGATGAACTGCAGTCATGGAGAATAGAAGTTGTATTCCAGGATAGTGAAAATAGCTCATTTGAGGCTATTTGGTGTGAGATTGAAACTAGCAGAACAAAATATACAGTTGGGTGCTGCTATAGACCAGGTGATGGAATAGATGGTGGAGATAGTATGCATAAACAAATTGATGAAATGAGTGGAAGGAGGGTAATTATTCTGGGGGATTTCAACTATGGTAACATTGACTGGAAGGAGGAGAGGGCACATGGGAGGAAAGAATTGGATTTTATACGGTTATTAAGGGACAACTATCTGAGACAGCATGTAATAGAAAATACTAGGGGTTTGAGAGTGCTTGACCTGGTAATAGCATCTGAGAATTTGATTGTATTGAATATGACCATGTTGCCACCTATTGGTGAGAGTGATCATAAGGTCACTTATGATCACTCTCTTATGAGAGTGAGCTTAGGAGATTGCTTGGTTCAGTGCCATGGCATGTAAAACTGCAAGGGCTGGATGTCGATAGAGCATGGGAAGTGGTCAAGAAGCATTTGCAGGAGGTTATGGCTGATTGTATACCTAGTGTCCGAATAGTAAAAGAAGTAGCTGTTAAATGGATGAATAACACCATTAAGCTTGAGCTGCAAAAAAAGAAACAACTGTGGAGGGAATTTAAAGAGAAAGGTGACCTGCAGGCACACGAACAGTATAAAGTGCAGGCCAGATGGGTAACGAGTGTGGTAAGAAAAACAAAAGCGAATTATGAAAGGAAACCAGCTATGCAAGTTAAAGAGTATCCCAAACATAATAATAATAAAATATATATTTTATAAAAATAATAAGAATAAATAATAAACTTTCAGAATCTCAAACAGTTTTTTCAATATGCTGCAAGTAAAAGAAAAACTGTACATGGCAGAATGATTTTAAGGAAAGCTGATGGCAAGGAGGTCACTGAATCAGTCGATATAGTGGAATTAATGAGTGAGCACCTTGCAAGATTATATCATCCAGGTGGTGACATTGAAAGAATGAAGGAACCATTAATTTATACAGGAATTGTGGTGAATGAAGGGGGGGACGTGAATAGTCTATTACAGAACCTTAATGTGAATGCATCTGTGGGATTGGATGGTATACCGGCACCGGTCTTACGTGAAGCGGCTAAAGAATTATCAGTACCCTTGACCATGTTGTTTAATCTGAGTCTCGGGTCTGGTTTAGTCCCAAAGGTGTGGAAAGAGGGGAAATATAGTTCCATTGCATAAAGGAGGATCCAAGACTACTGCTGAAAATTACTGACTAATCAGCATATCAGGAGTCATTGTCAAGGTCTTGGAGAAAATAGTCAAGGGAAAAATACAGGAATGGATTAATGAAAATGAGATACTGTATGGGGGACAGCATGGCTTTGTGAAGGGTAGGTCATGCCTCAGTAACTTGCTCACATATTATAACACAGTGACGGCTGAACTGGATAAGGGTAATGGGTTTACAGTGATTCTACTGGACCTTGCTAAGGCCTTTGATAGGATACCACATGGAATTCTAATCCATAAACTGCAACATTGGGAATGGATAAAGGGTTGGTGAGATGGATGGGTGGGTGGTTGATGGAGTAGTTTATTCAAGAGTAGAGTCCAAAAGACGGCCTGTGACTAGTGGTGTGCCACAGGGTTCTGTTCTTGGACCACTGCTGTTTAACTTGTTCATTAACAATATAGGGAAGGATGTAAGAGGAACGGTTCATTTGTTTGCTGATGATGCCAAGTTGGGTAGGGTAATAGTGAATGCAGATGATGTCAAAATCTTGCAGGATGATTTGGATAGATTGGAGGTCTGGGCTAAGGAGAATGGATGTCAATTTAATGTGATAAAATGTAAGGTTATGCATTTTGGGGTGAAAAGATTAGCAGCAGTATACCACATTGGTGGAATTTTACTCCAGGAGATTGACGAGGCCAGGGACTTGGGAGTTTTGGTGGATAGGGAGAGGAAGTTTAGGGGGCACATTGCAAAAGTGGCTAAATCAACTCATCAAATCACTTGGTTGCTGAAGAATACTTTGACGAGCAGAGACAAGCAAGTTATTGTTCCTCTGTACCAAGCCTTGATAAGACCTCATCTCGATTACTGTGCCCAGATTTGGTCACCTAGGTTTCTTCTTGATGAGGAGGAGGTTGAGAGGATACAGAGGCGAGTGACCAAGATGATAGCAAGTCTATGGAATGAACCTTATGAGAACAGGTTGAAGATTTGTGGGTTGCAGAAATTGGTTGATAGGCAGAAAAGAGGTGATATGACTGAGATATTCAAATTGCTGAAGGGTTTCTATAGGATTAATTCAGAGGATATTTTTGAGATCAGGACTAGGGGACATCTATGGAAGCTGGGAAAGAGTGTGGTTAGTAAGGGTGTTAGAGCTAGGTTATTTACTTTTAGAGTGGCAAATGAGTGGAATAAGCTGCCAGAATCTGTTGTGGGTGCTATGACAGTGAATGAGTTCAAGGCACGATATGATACTGTGAGAATGTCGAAGTTGTGTGGACATGATGTTTAGGGCCTCCCTCGATGAGTCTAAGGACTCCTTGGAGTCACCCATAGTAATAATAATAATAATTAACAAAGGTTGTGATAACACCATGTTGTTGAGAGGAGGGGGATGGGAAAGTATATAACTACCTGTGTGGGTGAGTTTTCTGTAAACTGAGAAAGAAAAAATGCCACTGAGAAGATGTGTGATTAGAGTATCTAGAAAAGGCAGGCTAATATTATTATCTTTTTCTTCAGTGAACTGGATTCTGGGATGATGTCTACTGAGATGGAGAAAGACTGAGTAATGTATCTGAGCCATGTGACCAAATAGCAAACACATCAATGTAACTTAGCCAGACAGAAGTGTTTGAGAATAGCAGTATCAAGAGCACGTGTTTCAAAATGTTCCATACAATAATTGGCTAGAGAGAGAGAGAGAGCCCTTGACTATACCCTCACAATCTGATTATAAATGGCATATTTCCAAGTGAAGTAGCCAGAATGAACAGTAAAATTAAAAACATCAGGGGGGAGGAGGAACATTTCTTAGTAAATTCAAAGTGTCAGAAAGAGAGATAATTGGTAAAAAGAAAGGTGACATCGAAGCTTACCATGCTATCTTTCGTATCTAAAACTAAATTTTGGAATAAAGATTTTAAATGAATGGAACTTTTAATATGAGACAAAAAAAATGACCTGGAAGTGAGGGTTATGGTTTAGCTAACATTATGGCTAACATAAAAGAGAGGGAGTCAGCAGCATCTACTATGGGATGGAGAAGGTTATTGGGTGTATTTTCGCATTGTATATTATATTACATACATACATACATCTTCAAGGTCCACCTTTCCTAATTGGGTTGTGGGGGCAACAACTGCAAGAGGAACTTCCAATGGTCATGATCCTCTGTCACCAAACTCAGGTGTTCTGGTGGGATTCCCAAACGTGCCCACCCAAGGTTTTGGATATAATGTATCCAGTGAGTTTTCGGCTTTCCACGTGGCCTCCTACCCTCTGGCTTGGCAAAGAGGGCCTGCTGAGGGAGCCTCTCTTGTGGCATTCTGACCAGGTGCCCATACCAACGTAACTGTGATCTCTCAACACGGAGAAGCCACGGTTGAGTATTGAGGGTTTCCCGAATTGCAGAGCTTCTGACTCTGTCAAGTCTTGTCAGCCCTGCAACCCCTCAAAGGAACCTCATTTCAGCCGCTTGGATTCGTGTCCGCATTCTTTCGGTCATTACCCAACTCTCATGACCATAGGTGAGGATGGGGACATAGACCGTATTGAAGATAGCCAGCTTTGCCTTCTGGCTTAACTCCCGCTTCAATACTACCGAGCGGCCAAGCTCCTGCAATATCGAGCTTGCTAAGCCAATTCGAGTATCTAGCTCTACGTCCCATTTTCCACCATTCGTGAATATGGACCCAAGGTACTTAAACTTCTCCACCTGCCTCATTGGGACTCCACTTACATGTAGAGTGCACTGGGATGGTTGTCTTGAGACCACAAATGTTTCAGTTTTGACTACACTGATCTTCATTCCGGCATCTGCACAAACAGCTATAAACCTATCCAGGATCTGCTGGAGGTCATCTGTGGAAGAGCTAAGCAGAACTAGGTCATCTGCAAAAAGCAGACGTACATCTTCCAATTCTGACACACTCACTGCCTCAGCTGTGCCTATCAATCCAGTCCATAAATATTATGAAAAGGAGGGGTGACAGAACACACCCTTGGTGGAAGCCAACAGAGACTGTGAAAGGTTCAGACTTTGTACTGTTTACCCTGACACACAAAACTCTGGGCATTCATACAGGGACTTGATGGCAGCTAATAGTTGGCCATCTGCTCCATACTCCTGTACTACTTTCCAAAGCTTATCCCGAGGAACACGGTCATATGCCTTCTCCAAGTCCACAAAACATGTGTAGACATTCTTGGCATATTCCCAAGATTTCTCAGAGACTTGCCTTAAAGTGAAGATTTGGTCAGTTTTGCTTCTACCAGGAAGAAAGCCACATTGTTCTTCCTGGAACATTGACTCAACTATGCTCCTGCACTGTCTTTCCAAGCACTTAGCATACACTTTCCCAGGCAGGCTGAGAAGAGAGATGCCACGATAGTTACTGCAATCCTTCTGATCTCCCTTCTTGAAGACTGGTATTATTATGCCTGTCTGCCATTGCTTTGGTGATCACCCAGATATCCAAGCAGCCTGACACACTCGAGTCAGCCAGAGAACACTGTCACGATTTAAGGCTTTTAGCATTTCGGGCCGAATTTCATCATTGCCAGCAGCCTTGCCCGATTTTAGCAATTTTATTGCTAAATGGACCTCTTCTGCTGTGAGACTAGTCATTGCCCCGATCTGCACCTCTTGGATGTCCGCAACTGCTGGGCCACCCGGTTAAGAGGGCTCTCAAAGTATTCCCTCCATCTGTGGAGGATATCTTTCTCAGTTGTTAAAAGTGCGCCATTCTGGCAGACCATCTGCCGCCAATTTTCAAAGGTGGCAGATGGTCTGCCAGAATACTTTGTTTGTATTTGCATAGGATGAGTCTAATCTTTCTCCAAAGGATTCCCAAGCCTTCTGCTTTGCTGTCTTTACTGCCTCAGCAGCAGCTTTTTGTGTCTCAAGTATATTATATTATTATAATTATGAGTTAATTCTGTTATAATAATAACAGAATTAATTCATGTAAAATATTATTTATTACTAGAATTTTTGCCTGAGTATCACAGGCATCTTAAGTACATGTAAAAAACTAATTAAACAACAGCTGACAATTCCAAAAGGCACCACCTAAGTAGCTAATGTAAGGTAACTAAAAAAAGGTCATTAAATTTCCTAACTTATTTTTTAAAAAAAAATTGATAAATTATATAACCTTGGGTGAACACATTTGGGAATCCCACCAAAACACCTGAGCTTGGTGGCAGAGGATCGTTACCATTGGAAGTTCCTCATGCAGCTGTTGCCGCCACAACCCAATTAGGGAAGGTGGGCCTTGAAGGTGTGTGTGTGTGTGTGTGTGTGTGTGTGTGTGTGTGTGTGTGTGTGTGTGTGTGTGTGTGTGTGTGCAGAATTAAAAAAGTTAGAAAAGATTAGCAGATTTAAAAAGTACTATCTCCCACAAAGGGGATAGACATAGACCATCGGATCTGTTTAAGTTAGGAGAGAGAAGTAAAATTTTACGTTTCTTTATAAAGCCGTTCCATGAGGAATCCACTATTGTGAAGGACTCTTGTCTTGTTTCAGTGAACTCTATGTCTAGTGTTGATGGCATACTCTGCAAGTCCAGACTGTTCAGGTTCAAGGTATTGAATATAAGACTGGTGTTCTTCTAGCCGAATAAAAGCAGATCTTCCTGTTTGTCTGAAATAAGATAACCCACAATAGCAAGAAATCTGGTAGACACCTGGATAACTGAGATGTGGAAGCTTGTCCTTTGGAGAAGTGAAAAAGGTAGAGATTTTTCTTTCGTCGAAAGGCAACAAATATTTTTAGTGGTTTTAAAATTTTTGCTATGTGTTCATTAATGCCTTGCACATAAGGGATAGGAATATGCATTATTTGTTCTGTATTGACTCCTGGTAGGATCTGATGTGAGGGGCCTGTAAGTTGAATGGTTGCAGAGTCAATTAAAAAAACTTAATTCTCTTATAGATAATGTATCTACATGGGATGAAGATCAAACAAAAAAACTTAAAACCTTCTTCGGTCATCCACCTAGATTGTATGGTCTTCCAAAAGTTCATAAACCAGGTATTCGATTAAGGCCAAATTGTAGAATGCATATGTTTTCCCAATTATAAAATTTCAAAACTTTTATCAAATTTACTCACTTCTTCAACTTAGAACTGCTACTTATATAAATAATACTTTGGATTTCAAAAATAAAATTTCGAATCTTCATTTGGACGCTTCGGATATTATGATTAGTTTAGATGTTGTTTCATTATTTATTAATGTTCCTTTAGTTGACAGCATTGGATTACTGCAACAACAATTTCCTTCAGAGATTGTTAAAATATTTAATTTTGTAATACATTCTGGTTATTTTTCCTTTCAAAACAAATTATTTCAATAAATCAAAGGAACAGCAATGGGCAATCCTATTTCTCCTAATATTGCCAACTTCTTTATGGAGTATTTTGAACAACGTATTTTAGACAACATTTCTCCTAGACCTACTCATTGGTTCAGATATGTAGATGACATTTTTGCTAATTGGAATAGCCCTTCTGATGAATAAGCAGTTTATCACTAAATTAAATGCACTTCTTCTACGGATCCAGTTCACCCTACAAGTAGAAGTAAATAAACAGTTAGCCTTTTTAGATCTTTTAATTCTTCATCAACTATATGGTAACCTACATTTCTCAGTCTATAGGAAGAAGACTCATACTGGCCTCCATGTTGGAGGCTTAATGGATTTTTTACAACACTCAAAAAGAATTAAAATAGAATTTAATACTTCCTATATTTCGTCCTAGTCACTAGGACATCTACGGGGATTACAAAAACAATTAATGTAACATATACACAAATAACAAACAATACTAAGCCCAACCACGTGGGTGACACTAAAGTCCTATCTAGGTAGAGCGCCCTCTAAGGGCAGTAGTAGGTGGCCTGGAATGTAAGGTGGGACCTCTGGTGATGAGTGTTTCCCAAATCTTCGGAAGTTTAATGCAACCGTATTTATTGAGATTTGGTTGGTTTTTGAGAGCTGCTGCTGCTTCTAAGAAAAGTCTCTCTTTCTTGAATTTGCTGTGGTGGAGCATGGTAGTTTTCTTCCATGATACTCTGTGGGTGGTGTCCAAAACATGGTCAGCCAAGCCCGAATGGCCATAGTTGTGTTTGAAGATGTAAGACTTGTGTTCCTCTAGATGGATGGATGCTGATCTGCCTGTCTGTCCAAAGTATGCCAGCTTACAGGAACAGGGTACTTTGTAAACTCCAGGCAGAGAGAGAGGAGGGAGCTGATCTTTTGTAGAACGGATAAGGGTAGCAAGTTTACGGTGGGGCTTATATGCTGTGTGTAGGTTGTACTGTTTTAGTATCTTGGCTATTTTTTCGGATGTAGGGTAAGGTGATGGCATTTTTAAATTCTTGTTGACGAGAAGGATGGGGAATGGGGGAGGAGTTGATTATTTTTTTGATACTGTGATCGCTGTAGCCATTGGAGAGGAAAGTGCTGTGTATGTGGTTAAGCTCAGTAGTGAGGGCGGTTCCACTGGAACAAAGATTGTGGGCTCTCTTGATAAGAGTTTTAATAATGCCATATTGTTGAGAGGGGTGGTGGTGGGTGAGTTTGTGAATGTATCTGCCTGTGTGTGTGGTTTTCTGTATACGGTGAAGGTAAGTGTATCATTCGGTCGGGGAATCAGTCGCTTACTGTCGGAGATAGCTAACAACATCAGACTTGACGTAGCCAACATCCTCGCGCATTCTTCGCCGCAAAAAAGTAATTTATCATATGCCCAATGCACAGCTCTCCTGAAACTACGCAAAGAAAAAAGTATCGTCATCACCAGAGCGGATAAGGGTAATCCCACAGTCGTTCTTAATACCAGTGAGTACAATCGTAAAATGAACATTATCCTCCGCGATCGCGCTACCTACATCCCGCTAGAACACGACCCCACAAAAACACAAGTTAAGAAACTAAAAATCTTACTCAAAAAAGTATCTTCCTGGTCCCCTGACGTCAGGAAAAAACTTAAACCTTTCTGCTCCCGTCCCCCCGAATATACGGTTTACCAAAAAAACCCACAAACCCGATTCCCCACTCAGGCCTATAGTAGATGCCACCAATGCACCTTGCTATAGACTACCTAAACAGCTGGCCAACTCTCTGATCCCCCCTCACCGGAAGGTCCCCTTCCTATATAAAAAACTCGACCCACTTTAAAGCCCTCACAGAAAATTTAACCTTGAATAAGACAGACATATTGGTAAGCTTTGATATCTCCTCTTTGTTTACCAATATTCCCTTAATTGAAACCTTATCTCTCTTAGAAAACGTTTTTCCCTCTGACATCTTAGATCTCTTTTCCTTTGCCATTAACTCTGGGTATTTCTCTTGGAACAACAAAATCTACAAGCAGATAGAGGGAACTGCCATGGGTTCCCCCCTCTCACCCCCCCCCCTTGCCAATTTCTATATGGAAGATTTCGAAAAACGAGCCATAGACTCAGCCCCACTCAAACCTTCTATCTGGCTAAGATATGTAGATGATGTGTTCTCTATTTGGCCTCATGGCCCAGACACGTTAGACTCCTTCGTCAGCCATCTCAATAGTCTACATCCAAGAATCCAAAATGGAAAATGAAAAGAACAATTGTTTACCCTTCCTAGACACCTTAGTCACACGCCTGCCTAATGATACACTTACCTTCACCGTATACAGAAAACCCACACACACAGGCAGATACATTCACAAACTCACCCACCACCACCACCACCCCTCTCAACAATATGGCATTATTAAAACTCTTACCAAGAGAGCCCACAATCTTTGTTCCAGTGGAACCGCCCTCACTACTGAGCTTAACCACATACACAGCACTTTCCTCTCCAATGGCTACAGCGATCACAGTATCAAAAAAATAATCAACTCCTCCCCCATTCCCCGTCCTTCTCGTCAACAAGAATTTAAAAATGCCATCACCTTACCCTACATCCGTGGCACATCCGAAAAAATAGCCAAGATACTAAAACAGTACAACCTACACACAGCATATAAGCCCCACCGCAAACTTGCTACCCTTATCCGTTCTACAAAAGATCAGCTCCCTCCTCTCTCTCTGCCTGGAGTTTACAAAGTACCCTGTTCCTGTAAGCTGGCGTACTTTGGACAGACAGGCAGATCAGCATCCATCCGTCTAGAGGAACACAAGTCTTACATCTTCAAACACAACTATGGCCATTCAGGCTTGGCTGACCATGTTTTGGACACCACCCACAGAGTATCATGGAAGGAAACCACCATGCTCCACCACAGCAAATTCAAGAAAGAGAGACTTTTCTTAGAAGCAGCAGCAGCTCTCAAAAACCAACCAAATCTCAATAAATACGGTTGCATTAAACTTCCGAAGATTTGGGAAACACTCATCACCAGAGGTCCCACCTTACATTCCAGGCCACCTACTACTGCCCTTAGAGGGCGCTCTACCTAGATAGGACTTTAGTGTCACCCACGTGGTTGGGCTTAGTATTGTTTGTTATTTGTGTATATGTTACATTAATTGTTTTTGTAATCCCCGTAGATGTCCTAGTGACTAGGACGAAATATAGGAAGTATTAAATTCTATTTTAATTCTTTTTGAGTGTTGTAAAAAATCCATTAAGCCTCCAACATGATGTCCTCACAGCACTTAAGCCTCTACACACGTACTCATACAGGCCATTATATCCATGCTGAATCTCATCACCATCTCAGTCAAAAGGCAGGAACTATTAAAACACTGGTTCATCAGGCCTACTCCTTTTGTTATTCAGATGAACTCTTACAGAAAGAAATGCAATATATTATTTCCTCTTTTTTTATCTAATGGATATAAGAATTCCTTCATCAAAAGAGCTTCGAATAGTTTTGATTTATCTTCCTCTTCAAATACTGAAGAAATAATGTGTATTTCTATCCCTTATGTGCAAGGCATTAGTGAACGCATAGCAAGTTTTAAACTACTAAATATTTTTGTTGCCTTTCAACCAATCAGAAAAATCTCCACCTTTCTCACTTCTCCAGCTTCTACATCTCAGTTATCCAGGTGTCTACAAGATTCCTTGCTCTTGTGGATTATCTTATTTTGGACAAACGTATAGATCTGCTTTTATTCGGCTAGAAGAACAAAAGTCTTATAGTCAATACCTTGAACCTGAACAGTCTGGACTTGCAGAGCATGCCATCAACACTAGACATAAAGTTCACAGGAACAAGACAAGAGTCCTTCACAAAAGTCAGTTCCTCATGGAACGGCTTTATAAAGAAACATGTGAAACTTTACTTCACTCTCCTAACTTAAACAGATCCGATGGTCTACGTCTATCACCTTTGTGGGAGATAGTACTTTTTAAATCAGCTAATCTTTCCTAACTTTTTTAATTGTGTGTGTGTGTGTAATTTATTTATTTATCTATTTTTTAAATAAATAAGGAAATTTAATTACCTTTTTTTAGTTATCTTACATTAACTACTTAGGTAGTGCCTTTTGGAATTATCAGTTATTGTTTAATTAGCTTTTTACATGTACTGAAGATGCCTGTGATACTCGAGCGAAAATTCTAGTAATAATAATATTTTACGTGAGTTAATTCCGTTATTATAATTTTAATTAATATATGTCTACGCACGGTATTTCCTTACTGAAACATATTCTAATACAGTAAAATCTTGATTTAATGGACTATGAGGCGCTAAGAGTTGTCTGTAAAATCAAAAGTCCATTAAATCACGAATCTTAGGAATAGTTTTGAAGATAAAACACTTTCAGTAGTATTAATATATTTTAATGGGAACAATTTTATGTAAATACTGTACCATATTACTGAGGATTGGGCTTGAAAAAAAGCATGAAGTTTCAGTTGCTTTCCACTTTTATACTGTTTCTTAATAATTAACGATCAAAACTGCCAAAAATGTTCGTAATAAGCAATCACCTCTGGATCAGAAGATGCGGCTATGAACGAGATGATGTCGTCCACGTGTTCTCTAAACCCCAATAGTTTCAGAAAATCTGGAACCACTTCTTCTTCCTCGTTTTTAACATGATTTAGAATTTGGTAGCCTGGGTCGTCCTCGTCAATGTCTAGCCATTGTTTTATGTCATTCTCACTAACATTCTCACTAGCTCACATCAAAGTTTCACAGAAATGAGAGGTTTCAAAACCTCTGAAATCGTATTCTGGCTCACTCCCGTTCAGTAACTTGGTTCAGCCATTCCTTCCAAGTGGCAGCAAAATTAATGATGGCAGGCTTAATGTTGTATGTGTGCAAATTTTGAAGTATCCTGGCTACTCTTGTATCTTCTTTGGGATCGTTTTCGTTCTCTAAGACAGCCATAACTTCTTCAAGAAATTTCTTCTTATACAACCTCTTGCAAGCAACAATGACTCCGTGGTCTATAGGCTATATTATAGAAGTGGTGTTTGGAGAAAGGAAGATACATTTTATTCTTCCATTCCTACTAACCAACTTCTCAGCATTATCAAGAAGTAAAACAGCTTCTACATCTTCAGGAGAGATTTTCAGGCCTCTTCTTGGTAGTTTTGCACTTCAGGTATGAAGTGATTGAAAAACCATCAGAAAAACTGTCACTTGTAAACCAGGCATTCCTTGAGCTGGAATAGATGACAGGCAGCTGGTTCATAACATTTTTTGAAGTGTGAGGCTTTCATACCAACGGCTTTAAGGTGATGCGTGCCATCGCGGCATTAGCACAAAGTAGGGCTGAAATGCGCTTCCGGTTTAATTTTTGGCCAGGCATGCTAATCTCATGTTTGTTTGCGATTATTTTCAGGAACAGCATGATAGAACAGGCAGTCACATCTACATTGTAAACTTGAGATAAATTAAGACCCTCGATTCAACGACTTCATTGATGCATTTTCTGAAGGACTCAACTTGTTCAATATCGGTGCTCAGTGCTTCACATTTGCCTGTTCGTGATGCCATGGCATTTATGAAAGCACCAAAGCACCCATCACTCACCTGGAACTGTATGCCCATGTGATAAGCCAGTTTTTCAGCAGCCAACCTTAGTTCAATACCGCAAACAACACCACTAGACCGCTGTTGAACGAACCACTTGGCCAACTTCACGTTTCTTATCCGCCATAGTAAAACCACTTTTGGTGCTCTCAACGCTATATTTTAGCAAAAACTAAGTTTGTCTTTATTTTTGTGTATGTCCAAAACTGTTTGCTTTTGCACTCTGTAAAGCTCACAAATATGAGCAACAGATGCACCATTTTCCAACTTACTTATTATCTCAAGTTTCTGTGCTATCGTCAAGTTTACTCATTTTCTTTTAACACCAGAAATATTAACTGATATTAATAATGATTCTTCTTCTTATTGTGCTATCTTCTATCGAAGGTCAGCGACCATCTTGGCGAACAAACTGCGGTCTTGTGCTAATCTGAGCAGTTGTGCACTGCTCTTTCCTGTCCACGTCTTGATGTTATCAAACCATGATATTCTTTTTCTTCCTCTAGTTCCTTTGCCATCAATTCTTCCGACCAAAATAGTTTGTAGAAGTTGGTATTTGCTGTTTCTCATGATGTGGCCAAGATATGATGTTTTTCGTTTCTTGATTATTTGTACAAGATGTTTAGCTTTGTCAATGGATTTTAAGACCTCTTCATTGGTAATTTTTTTCTGTCCATGATATCTTTAGCATTCTTCTGTATAGCCACATCTCAAAGGCTTCGATTTTCTTGATGGTTGTTGCCTTCAATGTCCATGTTTCAACTCCATAGAGCAGAATAGATCACACGTAACATTTCAGCATTCAGCATCTGACTTCCATGTTTAGGTCTTTATTGCAGAATAGTATTCTCATTTTCATGAAGGACTGCCGTGCAACTTCAATCCTTGTCTTTATATCTATTTCTGGATCCCACCGTTCATTAAGCCAACAACCAAGATATTTATATCTTGACACTTGATCAATATTTTTCCCATTGAGTGTCAGTTTCATTGATGAGGCTGGATGTTTGCTGATGAGCATGTATTTTGTCTTGTTGATGTTAATATTTATTCCCATTCTTTGGCTTTCTATGTTTACTCTGTCAATGAGTTTTTGGAGATCCATAATGTTATCTGCAATTAGCACGGTGTCTGCATATCGTAGGTTGTTAACAATCTTTCCATTTATTACGATTCCCTCTGGACATTCTTCCAATGCTTTTTTAAAGATTACCTCTGCGTATATGTTGAACAGGAGTGGTGAGAGCACACATCCTTGTCTCACTCCTCTTTTGATGTTAATATCACTAGTGGTAATGTTGTCTAATTGAACGGTAGCTGACTGATTCCAATACAGATTTGTTATTAGTCTTATGTCTTGTTCATCTAGCCTTGTTTGTTGAAGGACTTCTATTAAGTTAGTGTGTCTGACTTTGTCGAATGCTTTTTCAAAATCTATGAAACACATAAAGACAGATTTCTGTTTTTCTATGCATTTTTGTATCAATATTTGGGTACAGAAAAGGGCCTCTCTAGTACCAAAACCATTCCTAAAGCCAAATTGTGTTTCACTTAGAGTTTCTTCACTTTTTTTATAAATGCGATTCTGAATTACTTTCAAAAATATTTTTAATGTTTGGCTCATTAAACTAATAAGTCGGAAGTCACCACAGGAATTCGCTTTGGGTTTCTTTGGGATAGTGATAAATGTAGATTTGCGCCAATCTGATGGAAATTCATCACTTTCATATATTTCATTAAATAGTTTTTCAAGAAGTTTGATGTTATCTGGTTCTATTAATTTTAAAAATTCTGTTTGCACACCATCTAGTCCACTGGCTTTTCCTGTTTTACTTGTTTGTATAGCATTCTCTATTTCGCATTTCATGATTGCTGGTCCTTGAATGTTATCTTTTATATTTATAGGCTTCTGTCTAGTATCATTGAAAAGTTCTGTTACATATTTTATCCAAATCTGTGCTTTATTCTCTTCTTCTAGAACTATTTTTCCATTTTCGTCTCTTAGAGACACTATTTGCTTTTTCCTCAGTTTTCCGGAAATTTCGTTGATTTTCTTATACAGATTGAAATTATCATGTTTCTTCTGAAGCAGTTCAATTTCAGTACATAAATTTTTCATCCAATTTTCCTTGGCTTCTTTTATTTTTTTCTTGATGATGTTATGTGTTTCTGTATACCTGGCTAGGTCTTTGTTTTTGTACATTCTTCTTGTATCAATAAGAGAAAGAATCTCATCTATCATCCATTCCTGTTGTTTTATATTATTCACATAACCTACTTCTTTAATACTTGTTGTTACGATGGCATTCTTTAAGCTATTCCAAAGAGATTCCACACTTTTATTTTCTTCTATGTTAATCTGTTGTAATCGCAGGTTAAGTTGTGTCTTGGCACTTTTATTTATGTTCGGGTCTTTCAGTTTTTCTACATCAATTTTCTTTTTCTTCTTTTGTGATTTTTTAGCTGATTTTAATCTAAGACATACTTCTGCAACTATGGGATTGTGGTCTGATGAGATATCTGCTCCAGGATAAGTCTTTGTACTCTTTATACTACTGTGGAATCTTTTATTTATCAGTATATAATCAATTTGATTTCGGACAATGTTATGTTGGTTATCTTGAGGCGATTTCCAAGTGTACAGTCTTCTGGGTGGAAGTTTAAACCAGGTATTTGCTATTGTTAGATCTTCTTCCTAACAGAACTGGACTAGGCGATCTCCTCTGTCATTTCTGGTGCCTAAGCCATGTTCGCCAACAATTTCTCCATCACCCCTTCTTCCTACTTTTGCATTGAAGTCAGCCATCACTATGTTTATATCATGTTTCTTTGTTAGGTTTTTAATCTCTTTTAGGTGTTCATAAAACTCTTCAACATCTTCTTCACTTTTGTCAGCTGTGGGTGCATAAGCTTGGATGATATTTATGTTAATGGGGTTTCCCTTAAGTTGTAACAGCATTATCCTTTCAGAAAATGGAATCCAATTTAGTACTGATTTATTGATTTCTTCATCTACTATTACAGCTACACCATGTCGATGTTTGTTCTCATCATTCCGAGAGTAATACATTGTTGTATTATCTTGTTGACACTTTCCAGATCCTGGCCATCTTGTCTCGCAAATTCCCAAAATCCAGATGCCCAGCCTCTTCATTTCTCTTGTGGCATTTCTTAATTTGCCAGCTTCATACAGAGTTCTGACATTCCAAGTTGCAATTTTAAAAGTGGACACCATTTTGAGCCCGGAGATTCTTCGCACCCCTGTCCCATTTAAGGGATGCCGGGAACTTGGGGCCAATTGTAAGGGTTTGCTCGCCATGATGGTTGTTCTGGAGATAAAGTAGAGCAGTAGTTTCTCCGTTTGCTTTCTGTTCCACAGTATTACAGACGTACACAATATTCTCATATTGCCATCTGCAAATCTCTGATCACAAGCTTTTCCGTCATCATTTAGCTTCAACCTTGTGTCAGTACTGACAATGCAGCTTCCCAATATCAGGGGCAGTGACCCCAGCAGGTACTTATTTAATGGCGACACTACTCACCATGTCACCGAGATGTCATTGGGCTTTGTGAGGTTTTAAGTGAGACAGAGTTTCCACTTCTGCTTCCCCATGCCCTGATAGCTCAGTCGCTGTTGGTCCACGGCTGCTTATTCGCCAGATTGCTCTGCTTATATCGCAGCTAGCCTCCATATCTGAAGGCTATTCCCCAATCCGCCACCTGGGGACGCACCAGGTAGTAGTAAGCTCTGCCCCGGGTTAAACCGTTATTAATCATTATTAATAATGGTTTAACTAAAAATTGCTCGAGCAACAGTCTAAACACCACATGTTTTGCTCTAGCTACTGATGCTATGCCACCAAATCAAAGCACATGCACGGGTGCAAACTATTAGGCACGAAATATTTAATTCAGGTAATTCAGGTAAGTTAAGAAAACATAAACTATGAAACAAATACATAGTATAAACTTATAAAAATTACAACCTGTATGCAAACGTCGTTGCACATAATGGATAAATGTTTTAGGCAAAATAAAATAAAGTGCATATTTTAATCATCATCATCACTTCAAAACTAACATTTTGTAGATGTTCTTTATTTACGAATGGCCAGACGTTGTCATCACTTGGAATCTCTTGGACATTATTTGTATAATTCTCATTGCATACTTTGGCTGGTTTAGTTATCACAAAGTCAGTAATAGTGGTAAGATTTTGCTTACCAATGTTGAATTGGATTTAAACGGTATTGATGCGAACACAGATTGATAAGAAAATAACTATTTATTAACTTAAAAACTAATATTTCGCTGGTATTATATCCAGCATCTTCAGAGCACAAATAAAGTTTGTCATAAATGCGAGACAACCACAATTTGGTGTAACAGTGAGGCTAGTATAAGTAATTGCAGCATGCAACACAAGACTAAAGTCCTAATACGGCACCATTTAAGTTATAAAAAAAAAATGCTTACCATTATGCGGCAATTTTTTATTAAATTCATAATATGGAGCTAAACAAATATCCAATTGTCTTGTGAATTTTTCGGAGAGCTTCATTGAGAGATCATTATCCATAAAATACCTTCCTAACTTTCTTGCCAAGTTCAATCCTTCTGATAATTTCTTTAAACTGAATTCTTTAATGGATTCATCACAATCAGAATCTTCGGCAGAACTTTCCCTGCCATTTGGTTTGATGTCATCTATTAATTGTACCAGTTCCTCCTCATTTAAATCTGTTTCCCCATCAATTAATTCACTAATTTCGTGAACTAATTTCATCGTTTTCAACCACGCAGAAATCCTCTAAGTGGTCATTACTATAAAAATAAATTTTTACGTAAAAAAAACATCACATATATATGTCACTCACCAGAAAATAAAGTGCTCAGCTTGAGATTAACACACTTATGATTTCTAATGCACTTTCCTGGCAGAAACGAAGACAATTTTCAACAATAAACATTTTATACGATAAACAATTGATGTACATGCGTGCTAAAGGGTATTTCCCATAATCGCTATTTATAACTAGATGCGTGATAAGGGCAGATGCAAATTTAACAAATACAAAATTTGATTTTTAAGTCACATGGTGAAAAATATATGAAAAAATAAAGGGTTAGTACAATTTGTAGAAGTGTTATATCGAAACTGCGTTGTATAAGTACAGCGTTGAACAAGGGTTACTACAATTTGTAGACCGCGTTATATCGAAACCATGTTGTATAAGCATCGCGTTATACGAAGGTTACCTGTACTTTCTAAATCAACGAGTGATTAAATTCTGCCACATACGTGTTTCCTAAAAGAAACTCAACTTTCATCTTCTACTGGTGTCATTTTTACCTATGGCAAAGTCTCTGCCTCCAGCCCCCCCCCCCTTCTCCCCAAAGACAGATGTTCATTTAACATCCCAGGTCAGAATACAACTAACTCAGAATACTGTCTGATCTTTCAATAAAAAACTCATGGCCTCATTCTCAGAAGTTTGTTTAGTATGCTGCTCTCCATTAGGAGAATTAGGCATGAATTATTCTCAACTTTCTGATTTCCATTCTTTAAATACTGATTTTCTCCACTGCCACTTTCCTGTTTTAATATTCACAATTTCATCTGGCTTTCCTCTTCCAACTGCACTAATTCACAGGTAGATATACAGAGACATCTGTTATCACCAATGATCTCACAAAAAATATTTAGTATACTAAATAACTAACCATATGCAAAATGCTCATGATCATTTTTTTCCATCAGTGGTTATTCATGTACACAATGAATAATGTCTTTTAGGCAATTCAGGCTGGTAGCAATTTTTTCCCCATGGAACAATACATACATTCATTTTCATCCACGTTTGACATTATAAGAACATAAAATGCATTGATATTTGTAATTTCTATCCTTCATTTCTGAGTGCATTTATTGTTTTCAGTCTTCTGATTCATATACTTACACCAAAAACATCAACACAATACTTATTGAAATAGAAACATTTATTTCCTATTCCAACATTAATTATTATTATTATTTAGACCTCCAAGGAGTCAAAAGACTCATTGCAGGAGGTCCATCCTAGGAAACAAAGTCTATCATACCACTCCTTAAACTCATTGACCATTCTTGCTCTCACCACTTCATCAGGCAATGCATTCTACGGTTCAACCACCCTCCACACAAAGAAATGAGGCCTCATCCTCTTGCTCACAGCTTCCTTTCGTAACTTCCAGGGATGGTCCCTTGTCATCACTCCTTCTTGCTGTTCCACCAAGCGAAAGAACTCCTCAGTGTCAACCCTGTAACCACCTCTCAACAGTTTAAAAGTCTCAATCATATCACCTCTCCTCCTTCTATCCACCAAACTCTGCAGTCCAAATTCCCTCAGCCGATCCTCATAACTAACATTGTACAGTCCTGAAACCGTCTTTGTTATCTGCCTCTGTACCCTTTCCACAGTTAATTTATCCCCTTCAAATCCTGGGGACCAAATCTGAGAACAACAGTCTAAGTGTGGTCAGATCAGGGTCTTATACAACGTAATGATAACTCTTTCATCTCTGCAGGTCAGAGTCCTTATTATTGAAGCAATCCTTTGTATTACCTTCACCACCTTTGCAATATGTCCATTGAATTTCAGGTTTCTATCAATCATCAACCCCAGAACTCTTGTCTCCCCTACTTCCTCCAGTATAGCTCCTCCAATAGAGTATGCAGCGTCCATCGGTGTGTCCCAAACCTCAAGACCTTATATTCTGCTGCATTAAATCGACACCCCCATTCATTTGCCCATCTGTCTAGATTATTCAAATCCTCTTACATGACTACCACATCTGCACTATTACTAATAACCCCTCCCAGCTTCACATCATCTGCAAACAACTGAACATTACCCTGCAATCCACAGACAATATCATTGATATAAAGGTTAAACAATATAGGTCACAGTACTGAGCCCTGTGGGACCCCACTTGTAATCCTCTGCCTCCTTGAAACTGCCCCACCATACACAACTCTCTGATACCTATCGGACAGCTAATCCTGAATTCAGTTGACCAACCTGACATCCAAACCCATGTGCTGCAACTTAAATATTAGCTTATCATGTGGCACCTTGTCAAATGCCTTCGCTAAATCCAAGAAAATGGCAGTATATGCCTTTCCCCTCATCTACTGCTCTTGTAACTTTATTATAAAAGGCTAGTATATTACTAAAAAAAGCGCCCCTTCACAAATCCATGTTGACTCTCACAGATAATATTACCCTCATCTACCCAGTGTTGTATACGGTCCCTAACTAATTTCTCCAAGATCTAACAACTACTGATGACACACAAACTGGCCTATAATTAGACACTTCCAGTCTGCTACCGCCCTTATCCAATGGCACTATCTTACCTTCCCTCCATTCCCTGGGCACCTTTCCTGTAGCCAGACTTTCATTGAAAAGCCAGGTCAAAGGAGCTGTCAGTTCCTTAGCGCATTCTCTCAAAACTCGTGATGAAATACCATCCAGTCCCACGGCTTTACTGACATCCAGAGTACTCAGTATTTGGAACATGTTCTCCTCCTGCACCTCTAAACCTCAAACCTGCCCTATCCCTCTAGTATTAAAATTTACTCCTTCAGGATGAAATACACCAATAAAGTGTTCATTGAACAATTCCACTATGTCCTCTGTATCAGTCACTCTATTCCCATTTTTATCCCACAATGTCGTTCTTCCACAATAATTTCTCCTCCTACTGGCCACATAGCTAAAAAATTCCCTAGGATTTTCTTTAGATCTTACGGCCAATCTCTTCTCATATTCCAGTTTCGCCCTCCTTACCATACTGGTCACTCTCCTGGCCTGTGTCTTATATTCTTCATGTATCTGCTCTTCACCTGTCTCCTTATATCTCTTCCATAGCCTCTTTTTCACATGTAGCTCCTGTTTAATATTGTTTGTCATCCACTTTACACCAAATTGTGTCCTCTTCTTCACTTGTGGAATACAGCTTACTATTGCTGCTAACAAATATTCCTTCACAATTTCCCAAGTACTAATGATATCTTATTCTTTAATGCTAGTCTCAGTTCTTCAATAAATATTCCAAGTCTATTCAAGGGAAGAATTTTGCATATCACAACTTGATTCTTCACTTAAATCTCCATATTCTTTTTCCGATACTAAAGCTCAAAATAGCTGAAGTCCAAACACATCTGAAATGGATCGTCATAGCACACAAAAAAAGCAGGAAAAACGTCATGTCCAAATAGTAGTCATGTTTTTTTTGTGAATGAATGTAATATACTGGATTTTAAGATTATGTTCTGTATGAATTAAGAAATGAAGTAGCACATACCTGACTGAGAATCTCCATGCCTAGATCTTCCTGATGGTTTACGTCCTGAAGTCCATTGCATTCTACCATAGGAAATAGTTGGTGATACACCACCATCTTCAGATCGTGTCCTTCCAGTTCCTTCTGTGACAGATCCAGAAATGGAACCAGGACTTGATGAGGTTCTTGTATGGGCTCTAGATGGAGACGGAGATTGGTGACGATGAAAACTACCCTGGACATTTTTTAAATCATCTGTAAATAAATAACAGTTTAAACACTAAAAAAAACAAAGAAGGGATAATGATGATAAAAAAAATTCCAAGTGAACCATTTTGCTATATTCAAGCTATGCTCAGTATATGGAAATATACTAATCACTTATGTATATGCATCACACAATATAAGCAAAGCAGTTGTAGCAATTCAACATACTTGTAAAATCAAACCTCTATGTAATAAAAAAAAATTAATCATGAGAAATATTTTCACAAAGAATCATGCCTTAAACCCATTCACAGTTTCCACACTCTCAGGCAATACATCTCATATTGCACAGCTTCCAGGGATGGCATCTTGCTCTGCCACTCTCCCTCTATGAAAAATCTCCTAACAGATTAATTTGTTAATTATTGTCATCATTATGGGCAACTCCAAGGAGTCCTTAGACCCATCGAGGGAGACCCTAAACATCATCAAGAACTATTCAGCATTTGCACAGTATCTATCTTATTTTGAATTCATTCAGAGTCATGGCACCCACAACAGACTCTAGTAACCTATTCAACTCATTCACCACTCTCCAAGTAAAAAAATCTAGTTCTAATACTCTTGCTCAGTTTCCATGGATGGGCCCCTAGTTTTCCCACCACCACACCTGTTCTGATAAATTTCCGCTGAATTAATCTTTTAAAAATCTCAATCATATCACCCAGTTTCTGTAACCCACAAAACTTCAACTTGTTCTCATAAAGCTCATTCCATAGACCTGATACCATGTTGTTCTTGTGTAGAGGCTTAAGTGCTGTGAGGACATTATGTTGGAGGTTTAATGGACTTTTTACAGCACTCACAAAGAATTAAAATAGAATTTATTACTTCTATATAATAGAATTTTATATAGAAGCTTCCTATATAAAAAACTCTACCCACTTTAAAGCCCTCACAGAAAATTTAACCTTGAATAATACAGACATATTAGTAAGCTTTGATATCTCCTCCTTGTTTACTAATATTCCCTTAACTGACACTTTATCTCTCTTAGAAAACGTTTTCCCCCCTGACATCTTAGATCTCTTTTCCTTTGCCATCAACTCTGGGTATTTCACTTGGAATAACAAAATCTACAAGCAGATAGAGGGAACCGCCATGGGCTCCCCCCTCTCACCCCCCCTTGCCAATTTCTATATGGAAGATTTCGAAAAACGAGCCATAGACTCAGCCCGACTCAAACCTTCTATCTGGCTAAGATATGTAGATGATGTGTTCTCTATTTGGCCTCATGGCCCAGACACGTTAGATTCCTTCCTTGGTCATCTCAATAGCCTACATCCAAGAATCCAGTTTACTATGGAAAAGGAAAAGAACAATTGTTTACCCTTCCTAGACACCTTAGTCACGCGCCTGCCTAATGATACACTTGCCTTCACTGTATACAGAAAACCCACACACACAGGCAGATACATTCACAAACTCTCCCACCACCACCACCCCTCACAACAATATGGCATCATTAAAACCCTTACCAAGAGAGCCCACAATCTTTGTTCCAGTGGAACCGCCCTCACCACTGAGCTTAACCACATACACAGAACTTTCCTCTCCAATGGCTACAGCGAACACAGTATCAAAAAAATAATCAATTCCTCCCCCATTCCCCGTCCCTCTCATCAACAAGAAATTAAAAATGCCATCACCATACCCTACATCCGTGGCACTTCGGAAAAAATAGATAAGATACTAAAAAAGTATAACCTACACACAGCATATAAACCCTACCGCAAACTGGCTACCCTTATCCGTTCTACGAAAGATCAGCTCCCTCCTCTCTCTCAGCCTGGAGTTTACAAAGTACCCTGTTCCTGTAAGCTTGCGTACTTTGGACAGACAGGCAGATCAGCATCCATCCGCCTAGAGGAACACAAGTCGTACATCGTTAAACACAACTATGGCCATTCAGGCTTGGCTGACCATGTTTTGGACACCACCCACAGAGTATCATGGAAGAAAACCACCATGCTCCACCACAGCAAATTCAAGAAAGAGAGACTTTTCTTAGAAGCAGCAGCAGCTCTCAGAAACCAACCAAATCTTAACAAATACGGTTGCATTAAGCTTCCGAAGATTTGGGAAACACTCATCACCAGAGGTCCCACCTTACATTCCAGGCCACCTACTACCGCCCTTAGAGGGCGCTCCACCTAGATAGGACTTTGTCACCCACGTGGTTGGGCTTAGTATTGTAAGTTTTTGTGTGCATGTTACATTAATTGTCTTTGTAATCCCCGTAGATGTCCTAGTGCACTAGGACGAAATATAGGAAGTATTAAATTCTATTTTAATTCTTTGTGAGTGCTGTAAAAAGTCCATTAAACCTCCAACATAATGATACCATGTTGGTTACTTGCCTCTGGATCCTCTCTACCACCTCTCCATTACCAAGAAACCTTGGCACCCAGATCTGTGCACAGTAGTCAAGATGGGTCTTATCAATGCTTAACCTGCTTGTCTCTGCTCATCAAAGTATTCTTCAGTAACCAAGTAATCTGATGAGCTGCTTTAGCCACTTTTGCTATGTGCTCCCTAAACTTTAATTCCCTATCCACTAACACTTCCAAGTTTCTGGCTTCGTCAATTTCCTGTAGCATGGTTCCATTAGTGTGATATCCTGCTGATAATCTTTTCACCCCAAAATGTATAGCCTTACACTTTGCCACATTAAACTGACATCCATTTCCTGAGCCCAGTCTGCCAATCTGTCCAAATAACCTTGGCAAAATATTGACACCATGTGTATTAACTATTGCTCTATCCAACTTTGCATCATCAGCAAATAACTGAACGGTTCCTCTCAGATCCTTTCCTATATCATTAACGAACAAATTAAATAGCAGTGGTCCAAGAACAGAACCCTGCGACACACAACTAGTCACAGGCCTTCTTTTGGACTCTATTCCTGGATAAACTACTCTCTGATATCTCTCATCAACCACCCTCCTATCCATCTCACCAAACTTATATCCATTCCCATGTGCTGCAGTTTACTGATTAGAATTCCATGTGTTATCCTATCAACAGCCTTTGCAAAGTCCAGCAGTATAACTGTAAATAAATTACCCTTATCCAATTCAGCTGTCATCATATTATAAAACGTGAGCAAGTTATTGAAGCATGATCTATCCTTCACAAAACCATGCTGCCCCCCATACATCATCTTTCCATTTATCCATTCTTGTATTTTGCTCTTGACCAACTTCTCCAATACTCTGACAACAACTCCTGATATGCTGATCGGTCAGTAATTTTTACAGCAGTCTTGTAGCCAGCCTCCTTTATGCATTGGAACTATTTTCTTCTCTTTCTACCCCCTCGGTATCAATCTAGAACAGACTTAGAATAAACAATATGATAAGTTTTAAAAGAGGTATACCTCTTTTAAAAATACAAAATAAATAACGGAAAAAACTCACGTAGAAAGATTATTTAATAGTATAATTTTCGTCTGTGTGTCACAGGCATCTTCAGTACATTAAGCTCAAAATTAAACACTAACCGACAATTCCAAAAAACGCCACCTAAGTAGCTGGTGTAAGATAACTAAAAAGGTCAATAACTTTCCTAAAAAAAAAAAAATAAATAAAAAATAATAAAAAAAAAATAATACAATAAAAAGTTAGGAAAGATTAGTTGATTTGTAAAGTACTATCTCCCATAAAGGGGATAGATGTAAGCCGTCGGATCTGCTTAAGTTAGGAGAATGAAGTAGAGTTTCACATGTTTCTTTATAAAGGCATTCCATGAGAAACTGACTTTTGTGAAGAACTCTTGTCTTTCTCCAATGAACTCTGTGTCTAGTGAAGATGGCATGTTCAGAAAGTCCAGACTTTTCAGGTTTAAAGTATTCAATATAAGATTGGTGTTCTTCTAGCCGAATAGAGGCAGATCTTCGCGTTTCTCCGAAATAAGATAATCCACAAGAGCACGGAATCTGGTAGACACCTGGATGATTAAGATGTGGAAGCTTGTCCTTAGGAGAAGTGAGAAAGCTGGAGATTTTTCTGAACGGTCGAAAGGCAACAAAAATATTCAGTGGTTTTAAAACTTTTGCTATACGTTCACTGATGCCTTGTACATAAGGGATAGTAATGGCGTTATTTCCTCTGTGTTTGAAGAGGAAGACATATTAAAACTACTCAAAGTTCTTTTAATGAAGCAATTCTAACCATTAGATAGAAAGGAAGAAGTTATATATTGTAGTTCTTTCTGCAAAAGATCGTCTGAAGAACAAAAGGAGTGTGCCCAATGAACCAGTGTTTTAATAGTTCTGCCTTTTGACTGGGATGGTGATGAGATTCTGCATGGATATAATGGCCTGTATGAGTCTTCTTTCTATAAACTGAGAAATGTAGGTTACCATCTGGTTGGCAAAGAATTAGAAGATCTAAAAAGGCTAACTGCATATTTGATTCTACTTCTAGGGTAAACTTGATCCTAGGATGAAATACGTTAAACTTAGTGAGAAATTGTTTAAGTTCATCAGAAGAGCCATTCCATACAGCAAAAATGTCATCGACATATCTGAACCAATGAGTAGGTCTGGGAGAAATGTTGTCAAAGATACGTTGTTCAAATTGTTCCATAAAGAAATTGGAGATAGCAGGAGAAAGAGGATTACCCATTGCTGTTCCTTCAATTTGTTGATACAACTTATTTTTAAAGGAAAAATAACCAGAATTTATTATAAAATCAAATACGTTTACAATGTCTGAAGGAAATTCCTGCTGTAGTAATTCAATACTTTCCGAAAGAGGCACATTTGTAAATAAAGAAACAACATCTAAACTGATCATGATATCAGAAACGTCCAAATGAAGATCTGAAATTTTATTTTTGAAATCCAAAGTATTTTTTATATAAGTATCAGTTCTTCTAGTTGAAGAGGAGAGTAAATTTGATAAAAATTTTGAGATTTTGTATGTGGGGCAACCTATACAATCTATGACTGGTCTTAACAGAATGCCTGGTTTATGAACTTTTGGAAGACCAAATAATCTAGGTGGATGACCGAAGAAGGTTTCAAGTTTTTTCTTTTGATCTTCAATTGACTCCGGGTAGGATCCGATGTAAGAGGCCTATAAGTCAGTATAGGTCAGTTTAGAAAAGTTATTGAGCCTAAAAGGTCAATAACTTTCCTAAAAATAAAAAAAAATTTAAAAAAAATAATAATAATACAATAAAAAGTTAGGAAAGATTAGCTGATTTGTAAAGTACTATCTCCCATAAAGGAGATAGACATAAGCCGTCGGATCTGTTTATTACTTCATTCTCCTAACTTAAACAGATCCGACGGCTTACGTCTATCCCTTTTATGGGAGATAGTACTTTACAAATCAGCTAATCTTTCCTAACTTTTTATTGTATTATTATTATTATTATTTTTTTTTTTTTTTTTTTTTTTTCAAGGAAAGTTATTGACCTTTTTAGTTATCTTACACCAGCTACTTAGGTGGCGTTTTTTGGAATTGTCAGTTAGTGTTTAATTTTGAGCTTAATGTACTGAAGATGCCTGTGACACACAGGCGAAAATTATACTATTAAATAATCTTTCTACGTGAGTTTTTTTCCGTTATTTATTTTGTATCGATATGTCTACTCACGATATACCTCTTTTAAAACTTATTGCTAGACCACGGAAAGTCTATTTCCAAACAATCTGCTAGATACGGTAAAGTATTGGTAAAGAAGGTCAAATGCATTAACAGATTAATATTCCTTAAACGATGTAAGATGGCCCAGGTTATTCCAACCTGTTGTAAAATATCAGCAACATGAAGCTAAAAAATCTCTTGCCATCTTAAATAGAGAAATTATGGATATAAAAAATGCTCTGGAATCTGTTTTAATAGTTGAAACTTTAACTACTGTAATGCGCATACCTTCGAGTTCTTACTTAAAGGTCTTTAGTGATTCTCGTGACAAGCTAAAACGCAAATTTGAATCACTAGTCAACATACCTAGATCCAGTAATAATACTATTGATATAGATAAAGTAGTTATAAATGTTTCCGGACGTCCACTAACAGACTGTGAACGTTTTGTTTTATCAAAAGGATATGATTTCGCTGTTACGCCGAATAAGGTGCCAATTATGGATTTTTTTCATAACATAGACAGAGGTATTCGATCCTTATCCCAAAAAACAGCCAACAGATTACGTTTTACATGTGCACAAATTCTTTTTCATGCCAAGCCTCCACGTCCTAATCTTTCTTACTCAGAGTTTAAAGCATTGAAATCACTGAAGAATAACAATAATTTAATAATTACGAAAGCTGATAAGGGGAAGGCTATAGTGATTCAAGATAGGAAGGAATATGAGAGAAAAATGTCTCTTTTACTTCGCGACTATTCAACTTATAGGCCTCTTACATTGGATCCTACCCGGAGTCAATTGAAGAGACTTAATTCTCTTATAGATAATGTATCTACATGGAATGAAGATCAAAAGAAAAAACTTAAAACCCTTCTTCGGTCGTCCACCTAGATTATTTGGTCTTCCAAAAGTTCATAAACCAGGCATTCCGTTAAGACCAGTCATAGATTGTATAGGTTGCCCCACTTACAAAATCTCAAAATTTTTATCAAATTTACTCTCCTCTTCAACTAGAAGAACTGATACTTATATAAAAAATACTTTGGATTTCAAAAATAAAATTTCAGATCTTCATTTGGACATTTCTGATATCATGATCAGTTTACATGTTGTTTCTTTATTTACAAATGTGCCTCTTTCGGAAAGTATTGAATTACTACAGCAGGAATTTCCTTCAGACATTGTAAACTTATTTGATTTTGTAATAAATTCTGGTTATTTTTCCTTTAAAAATAAGTTGTATCAACAAATTGAAGGAACAGCAATGGGTAATCCTCTTTCTCCTGCTATCTCCAATTTCTTTATGGAACATTTTGAACAACGTATCTTTGACAACATTTCTTCCAGACCTACTCATTGGTTCAGATATGTCGATGACATTTTTGCTGTATGGAATGGCTCTTCTGATGAACTTAAACAATTTCTCACTAAGTTAAACGCATTTCATCCTAGGATCAAGTTTACCCTAGAAGTAGAATCAAATATGCAGTTAGCCTTTTTAGATCTTCTAATTCTTTGCCAACCAGATGGTAACCTACATTTCTCAGTTTATAGAAAGAAGACTCATACAGGCCATTATATCCATGCAGAATTTCATCACCATCCCAGTCAAAAGGCAGGAACTATTAAAACACTGGTTCATTGGGCACACTCCTTTTGTTCTTCAGACGATCTTTTACAGAAAGAATTACAATATATAACTTCTTCCTTTCTATCTAATGGTTATAAGAATTGCTTCATTAAAAGAACTTTGAGTAGTTTTAATATGTCTTCCTCTTCAAACACAGAGGAAATAATGCGCATTACTATCCCTTATGTACAAGGCATCAGTGAACGTATAGCAAAAGTTTTAAAACCACTGAATATTTTTGTTGCCTTTCGACTGTTTAGAAAAATCTCCACCTTTCTCACTTCTCCTAAGGACAAGCTTCCACATCTTAATCATCCAGGTGTCTACCAGATTCCGTGCTCTTGTGGACTATCTTATTTCGGACAAACAGGAAGACTGCCTCTATTCTGCTAGAAGAACAATCTTATATTGAATACTTTAAACCTGAAAAGTCTGGACTTTCTGAACATGCCATCTTCACTAGACACAGAGTTCATTGGAGAAAGACAAGAGTTCTTCACAAAAGTCAGTTTCTCATGGAACGCCTTTATAAAGAAACATGTGAAACTCAACTTCATTCTCCTAACTTAAGCAGATCCGACGGCTTACATCTATCCCCTTTACGGAAGATAGTACTTTACAAATCAGCTAATCTTTCCTAACTTTTTATTGTATTATTTTATTTTATTATTTTTTATTTATTTATTTTTTTTTTTTAGGAAAGTTATTGACCTTTTTAGTTATCTTACACCAGCTACTTAGGTGGCGTTTTTTGGAATTGTCAGTTAGTGTTTAATTTTGAGCTTAATGTACTGAAGATACCTGTGACACACAGGCAAATATTATACTATTAAATAATCTTTCTACGTGAGTTTTTTCCATTATTTATTTTGTATCGTTAAACAATATAATAAAGGGCACTGACAATTCCTTTGCCACTTCACGTTAGACTAGAGCTGATGTACCATCCAATCCCACAAATGCATTCACACTAAGGTTCTGTAATATGCTATTCACCTCCATTTCATTCACCTCAGTTCCCATATAAGCCATCAGTTCCCCTCATTCCTACAATATCACTACCTGGATTGATATACTTTTGCAAAGTGTTCACTTAGTAATTCTATTATTTCGACTGATTCAGTTACCTTTCTACCACTGGCATTCCTTAAAATCATTCTGCTGTATACATTTTTTCTTTTACTTGCAGCATATTGAAAGAAATGTTTGGGATTCTCTTTAGCCTGCATTGCTAACTTCCTTACCACACTAGCTACCTTTCTGGCCTCACACCAGATAGCCTCAAATGTGCTATTTTCACTGTCCTGCAGATGAACTTCTACTCTCCTTGGTTGCAGTGCATCGGCCATCATCAATGATACTCCACCCCTCATTCTTTTCTCTCTATCCTACCTGAACACACTATACCCTTCACATTCTATCTCACTAACTATATCATCTTATGTTAGCCATGTCTCACTAATGCCAATAACCAAATGGTTGGGATGAGCCAACTAAGGACAAATATTCCTCCTGCTTGTTCCTAATGCTCCTGGCATTAGTGTACATAAAATACAAAAGCCCCTTACGCCCACCCCTACCTTGATGCTTTGAACTAACTATCCCATTCTAGTTTGTTACCATTGGTTCTAACTCGGGTATATTATACACATTCTTACCCAACCGCCTCACTGATGTCTGCATATCCACTCAACGGCTTATTCCCCAAAAGTTCTAGTTTCCGTGATTCTGCACAGTTAGTACCAATGGTAACAAACTAGAATGAGATAGTTAATATAAAGCATCAAATAGGGGTGAGCCTAAGGGACTTTTGCACTTTATGTACACTAATGCCAGGAGCATTAGGAACAAGCAGGAGGAATTTTTGTCCTTAGTTGGATCATCCTAACCATTAGGTTATTGGCATTAGTGAGATGGGCTATTTTCACTGTCCTGCAGTTGAACTCCTACTATCCTTGGTTGCAGTTTATCGGCCGTCATCAATGATAGCTGATGAACTGCAGCTATCATGAATGACACTCCTCCCCCCATTCTTTTCTCTCTATCCTTCCTGAACACACTATACCCTTCACATTCTATCCCACTAACTATATCATCTTATGTTAGCCATGTCTCACTAATGCCAATAACTTAATGATTAAGATGAGCCAACTAAGGACAAAAATTCCTCCTGCTTGTTCCTAATGCTCCTGGCATTAGTGTACATAAAATACAAAAGCCCCTTAGGTCCACCCCTACCTTGATGCTTTAAACTAACTGTCCCATTCTAGTTTGTTACCACTGGTACTAACTCAGGCATATTATACACATTCTTACACCCAACCGCCTCACTAATGTCTGCATATCCACTCAACGGCTTACTCCCCAAAAGCTCTAGTTTCCCTGATTCTGCACTCCACTTTCACTTCATTCAACAACCATTTTTCCAGTCTCTGAACACCAAATCCATTTAGATGCAAACCATACTTCTTGTATAAGTCCTTTTACTCCACACCACTCCTCCTGCATGACCTATGCATCGAGTTAATCGTATTATGGCCCTCCTTCTCAGCTCTACTCTGTCATACCACAGCAACAGACTCACTATCTTAACTCTCTCACTCTTTTCTTTTACCACTTCCAGTAATTCTTTCATGTCCCCTCTCTCTCTCATGACATACTTTTCTCCATTTAAATCATTCGTTCAGGCCGCTACGATCATTTCTTTCACTTACACTTCTGTGCTCTAATAGCCTCATTAACATCATTAATTTTGCACCAAGAAAGTATGATTTTGTCAAACTCTCATTATTCACACCATTTACAATTGAATCGGCGTATAACACTCGCTCCTTAATTTTTCTTTCTCTCCCAGTCATGCCCTCATTTTTCTTATCTCACACTTTTGTTTTTGTTATCAGCTGATCCACTCAGTAGACATTTTTGCAATCGTTCCAGCTGCCACTTCGTCGTATGTATCACTCTGCACAATGAGCTATCACCCTCATTGCAGTCAACTCTTCATTCTTTACATTAGTCAAACTATTCTTTTGTTTGACACTTTTCCTCTCACTTTCAACAGTGTTGCATTTAATGAAGACATGAATAAATGGCAATGCCAAGAATATTTGTATAAAATTTGAGATTACACATACAGGTCTCTTATACAGAATAACCAATAATCAGACTCAAAAAAATATCAACTTTCAACAATTGCAATGCATGATGATTATTATTATATCCTCCATGGAGTTGGCAGACTCATCATGGGAGTTCATTCAACTGACAACATACCGAATCTAAAAATTCTTAACACTTCTTGCATTAAAAACATATTCTGGTAATACCTTCCATTCACTAACGATTCTCCATGTAAAAAATCTACTCCTCACATCCCTCTTCAACACTCTTACATAACTTCCAGGTTCTGGTTCTTCCCCCTCTTGCCTTCTATTCTTTTTATAATCCCCTTAGGATTAATCTGATAAAATCCTCTTCCCAACTTAAAGTTCTCTATCATATCACCTCTTTTCCTCCTATCCACCAAATTCTGCAATCCACATTTCTTCAACTTTCTCTCTATATATAGCCAGCATTCTAAAGTCCTGATATTGTTTTAGTCACTCATCTCTGGACCATTCTAAAATATTTCAACATCACACTGAAAACCAGGTGACCAAACATGAGCACAACAGTGTCCAGGTGAGGTCTGACCAGTGCTTTATATGCTGAAAGTTTATTTTCCACTTGGTTAGAGTATAATAAATTTAGTTTAATCCTTTATCCAAGTGTGAGCAAACAAAGTTTGCGCCTGAAAGTATCTTCAGGACTGGGTTAAGGTGGTACACACCAGGGCAACTCGTTGCAAAGGTGGAGCAAGCTCCTGAAGATACTTTCAGGCGCAAACTTTGTTTGCTCACACTTGGATAAAGGATTAAACTAAATTTATTAACTCTAACCAAGTGGAAAATAAACTTTCAACATCTTTCTCTAAATCCAGAGTAATTTATTAAAAAAGGGTGGCACACCAATTGGCAATTCCTATAGGTGGAGATGACCTGCTAATGCTTCTGCCTGATATCTCGACTTGGGCCTGGCTCCCACTGAAGAGACCTCAATAAAGGTCGAAACCGGTCTGGGTAGTGGCCCTTCCCTTAATGCATAACATTAGATATATCCGCAAGGAGATGTGTTTTGCATTATTATAGGAGATACTAGGATAGGAGGGTTGGTAGCTTGCTCCACCTTTGCAACGAGTTGCCCTGGTGTGTACCACCTTAACCCAGTCCTGAAGATACTTTCAGGCGCAAACTTTGTTTGCTCACACTTGGATAAAGGATTAAACTAAATTTATTATGCTTTATATGCTGGCACAACCACATCCTTATCCCTACATGTTACAGCACTAATCATAGCAGCACTATGATATGCAGTCTTTGCAACACTTGCAATATGTCCTCTAAACTTCAGTCTACTGTCAACCATCACTCACAAATCTCGAATCTCATCCACTTTCTGCAGCAGCACCACTGATACGAGGGTGGTCTGAAAAGTTCTCAGCCTCGACCATAGATGGCAACACTATTGGCAAGATTTTTTTTTCTAAGTTGGTACATCTGTTATAAGCATCCATGTGAAATTGCAAGTCATTCTATCAATTAGTTTGTTTTATACAGCCTAATGCCTGAAGCAAAAGCATTCTCTGTATCTCTTGAAATGAATAAAACAGAGTATCGTGCAGTTATAAAAATTCTTTGTAAAAGAAGGTGTAACACCAAAAGAAATTCATTCGAAGTTCATAAAAGTTTATGGGCACTATTCTCCTTCATTTTTGACAATTAAGAAATGAGCTGCCGAGTTTAAATGTGGCCGTGCCTTGAAGATGATCCATGTAAGGACATCCAAAAAAGTGTAACAACACCAGAAATCATTGATCAAGTGCATGAAATTGCTGAGACTATAGGCATTTCAAAAGAACATGTAGGATATATTTTGCATGAAGAATTGCATATGAAAAAGCTTTGAGCCATGCTTGCTCAGCACATCAAAAATGCACTCGCATGAAAATCTCTGAACAGTGCTTGGAGCATTTTAACAAGAATAAAACTGATTTTGTGAGTCGATTATTACTATGGATGAGACTTGGATTCACCATTACACACCAGAATCCAAACAGCAGTCAAAACAGTGGACAGAAGCCAGTTGTTCAGTGCCAAAGAAGACAAAGTCAGTTCCATCAACAAGAAGGTCATGGTATTGGTGTTTTGAGATGCTAAAGACATTTTGTTTATTAATTATCTTGAAAGGGGTAAAACAATAACAGGGGAATATTATTCCAATCTTTTAACCAGACTAGACGAAAAAATTCGTGAGAAAAGAAATGGTTTGCAGAAGAAAAAAATCATCTTTCATCAGGACAATGCACCTGCCCACAAAGGTGTTTTGCCAATGGGAAAATTAAGCGATCTGCACTAGAAATTGGTGGCACATCCACACTATTTCCCAGATTTGGCTCCCTCTGAATTCTATCTCTTCCCAAAACTAAAACTTTTCCTCGCTGGTCAGCGTTTTTCTTCAAATCAAGAGGTGATTGCAGCTGCAGAGGGGTATTTTGCAGATCTTACTGAAAACCACTACAGGGATGGGATAATGGCGCTGGAGCATCGCTGGAATAAATATATTAGTATTAAGGGAGATTATGTTGAAAAATAAAAATAATTTTGAAATTATAATTCGTTTTTTCATTGTTAGGTCGAGAACTTTTCAGACCATCCTCGTACAGTACACAACCTTATATTTATACACTCCAAAATGCAACATCTAGCACTTATTAACATTAAAACTGCAACTCCATTCCTTTATCCAAGTCAAATCAATTCAAATCTTTCAGAGGATAATTAATATCAGCAGTGCTACTTTTAATCTCCTTAACTTTGCATCATCAGCGAAAAACTGAAGATTCCCAGTCAGTAAACAGGATATATCATTTACAAACAAGTTAAACAGCAGGGACTCAAGAACAGAACCCTGGGGCATGCCACTGGTTATCCTCTTTTTTAAGACTCTGCTCTATCATTCACAACTTGCTGCTATTGTTCAGAGAGCTCTCCAATCCATCTAACCAATATATTATCTATTCTCATCCTTTGCAGCTTGTACATCAATTTATCATGTGGTAATCTATAAAACATTTTTGCAAAGTCCAAGTATATCACTGTATGTGATTCTCCCTTATTTGACACACTCATTATCATAAAATGCAAGTAAATTGATAAAACATCTTTTTTTATTTTAAAACATTAAATCAAAGAGTAGGTGTTGAAAGTTTATTTTTCACTTGGTTAGAGTATAATAAATTTAGTTTAATCCTTTATCCAAGTGTGAGCAAACAAAGTTTGCGCCTGAAAGTATCTTCAGGACTGGGGCAAGGTGGTACAACACCGGGGCAACTCGTTGCAAAGGTGGAGCAAGATACCAACACTCCTGTCTCAGTATCTCCTATAATGCAAAACACATCTCCTTGCGGATATGTCTAATGTTATGCATTAAGGGAAGGGCCACTACCCAGACTAGTTTCGACCTTTATTGAGGTCTCTTCAGTGGGAGCCAAACTAGTCTGGGTAGTGGCCCTTCCCTTAATGCATAACATTAGACATATCCGCAAGGAGATGTGTTTTGCATTATAGGAGATACCGAGACAGGAGTGTTGGTATCTTGCTCCACCTTTGCAACGAGTTGCCCTGGTGTTGTACCACCTTGCCCCAGTCCTGAAGATACTTTCAGGCGCAATCTTTGTTTGCTCACACTTGGATAAAGGATTAAACTAAATTTATTATACTCTAACCAAGTGAAAAATAAACTTTCAACATCTTTCTCTAAATCCAGAGTAATTTATTAAAAAAGGGTGGCACACCATTGGGCAACTCCTATAGGTAGAGATGACCTGCTAATGCTTCTGCCTGGTATCTCAACTTGGGCCTGGCTCCCACTGAAGAGACCTCAATAAAGGTCGAAACTAGTCTGGGTAGTGGCCCTTCCCTTAATGCATAACATTAGACATATCCGCAAGGAGATGTGTTTTGCATTATAGGAGATACTGAGACAGGAGTGTTGGTATCTTGCTCCACCTTTGCAACGAGTTGCCTCGGTGTTGTACCACCTTGCCCCAGTCCTGAAGATACTTTCAGGCGCAATCTTTGTTTGCTCACACTTGGATAAAGGATTAAACTAAATTTATTATACTCTAACCAAGTGAAAAATAAACTTTCAACATCTTTCTCTAAATCCAGAGTAATTTATTAAAAAAGGGTGGCACACCATTGGGCAACTCCTATAGGTAGAGATGACCTGCTAATGCTTCTGCCTGGTATCTCAACTTGGGCCTGGCTCCCACTGAAGAGACCTCAATAAAGGTCGAAACTAGTCTGGGTAGTGGCCCTTCCCTTAATGCATAACATTAGACATATCCGCAAGGAGATGTGTTTTGCATTATAGGAGATACTGAGACAGGAGTTTTGGTAGCTTGCTCCACCTTTGCAATGAGTTGCCCTGATGTTGTACCACCTTTCCCCAGTCCTGAAGATACTTTCAGGGGCAAACTTTGTTTGCTCACACTTGGATAAAGGATTAAACTAAATTTATTATACAAAGAGTAGGTCTTGCAAATCTGCCAAGAGTAAGACCTATCCTATACAAATCCATGCTGACCATCATAAAGAATGCCATGTACATCAACCCAATCCTATATTCTATTCCTAACTGATCTCTCCAACATCTTGACCACAACTGCAGTTATACAGACTGGTCTATAACTGGAAAATTCCATCTTAGAACCAAGCTTATGTAGTAGTACTATTTTGCCTTCTTTCCACTGCAAGACTTTCATTAACCCTTTGATCATTACAAATGCACTAAATGCATTTGTTGGTATCATTTCTTTAGTGTTACTAACAATCTAAGCATGTTTCATAAACTTTTTTTGTTTTATAATCATTATAACTGCACTAGATTCATTTGCGATTTATTTTTCTTGTTTACACATAGATAGTGACAATTTCCTGTGAGAAAAGAAATTTGCTTACTTTGCTAGAAACAGAAGTATGTTGAAGAATGCATGCAGTGTAAAAAAAATGACTTTGACATCGGGTTTTCAGAAGCATAAGACATTTGCAAGAGATTCTGATATCGAATCAGAATTTCTTGATTCTGTTGTGGACTCAGAATCAAGTCCACAACAGTCTTTGTCCCAAGCTAGGAGATGGTGCAGTATACGAGCTGAATCAGTATCTTTACATTGTCCACACTGTTTTTTTTTACAAGAACATCTGGGATTTCTCAAGCTATCACCATTAATAATTGTGCATTAGCACTGTTTGAATTTTATTTCAATGAAGATATGAACATTTTTAGTTCAGGAAACTAACAACAAAGCTATGCAGTTCATTACCACTACAACCCTCAAAGGTTTTTCTCGTTTTCATTGGAAAGACAGGCAGCAGTGAACTGAAGGTGTTTTTAGCATTATTTCTGCTTCAAGGAATAGTTTTCACAAATCAGAAGTTAAATGGTATGGGTCAGAGAAAAGGATGATTGAGATACCACTTTTTTTTTTCTCTTTTTTTTTCAGAAGTGATGTCTGAATGTAGGTATTCCTTGATAATGAAATTTTGTAAGTGAAGAGCAGTGCCTTGTCTGAAAAATTGTAGGGAGTTTGCACAAGGAAAGGTTTTTAGTACCGGTCAGTCCAAGAAGAGAAATCAGATCATGTTTTGATATCTGGATGTTAATGAAAATAAAAATAAGTGATTGAAACTCTTTCTTATGTGATATATTGTTTTGGTAATGAAGACCACAAATTTATCTACACCACACTGAAGAACAGTGAGCATATCAAAGATGAAAGTATTTGTTATGGAGGAACTTGAGAACTACAAAACTTGCAGTGCCCAATTATTAGAAGTTTGTCATTTTTATACAAGAGAAAGAGAGTAGGTGAAAATACACATCCCTGGGATACTCCTGCATTGATGAGGATACTATCCACTAGGCCAATCAGGCATGTGTTTCAAAGTTCCTGAATACAAACAAAATCAATGTAAATGTCATCTTATCACAATCTTCTTTCTCATTCTACAGATGAGAAGCAAGGTTCTGACAAGAATTTGGCAGAATGCATCGAAATGATCAATTACTATTCAAAGAAGGAAACTACTTACAATATACAGTCATACTCCGACTTACGCGGTTTCTTTTATGTACATATTCCCATCCCGCTTCACGCCTCACCACTAGTCGTATCTTTCAGGTGCCAGCCACATTCGCCAGTGTCGCATGCTGTGAACAAGCACTGACATGTTTCGCACGGTCTCCATTCATACACGATTTTTATAGTCTACAAACCTTGTGATTGTATAATGTTATGTTGTTGAAAAAAATTTTATCACATAAAAAATAATGTCATCAAAAGAAGCAAGTCCGATTCTTCTACAGCTAGCAAGAAAAGAAAAACATTGACTTTGGAAACAAAACTCAACATTATTAAGGATTTTGAAGGAAGAATGAAAATGTGTGAGCTAGCAAAGAAGTTCGATCTACAGGAATCCACAGTAAGAACAACCATAAAAGAAAGGTTTACAGATTTTGGGGGACATAGATTCTAACGAGGAACAAATTGTAGCCACAAGGAAAGGAATAAAAAAATCATTAGCTTGCTATGAAGAACTTGCTTTTTAAATTTTGCATGACAAGAAAAAGACATTATGCCGTCAGACAAATCTATTAGATTTTATGAAACTATCGACATCGAAATAACTTTTTTTTTATGTACAAAAAACTACAATTATGATTATATTTCTTAAAAAAATATAGGTGTTTTTGTAAACCTTTGGTCCCAATTGTATGTTTGTATATATAAATTACATGCAAAATTATACCGAGTTACGCGAATTCGACTCGCACGCTTTTTTGTTGGTCCCGCCTACCGCGTAACTTCGGGGTTTTACTGTGTTTTAAATATTGTTTCAAAAAATATTCGCCATTGTTTTCAATTAAACTGTCTCTGAATTAATGCACTTCAATATTTCTATGCACCTAAAGGAAAGAGTTTCAGAATCAGATATTAGAATTCAATGAAATATATGAAACAATTTCAAATGGTGCTATAACTTTGTGAGAAGGCCAAGATAACAGAGAAGTATAATTCCAAATGGAACAGTTTTTTCATTCTCAAAGAAAATTTAACAGGAATCTAAAATTTGTTTTAGAGTTGTAAGCAATCAATAATAATAATTATCACTATTATTAGGAGACCTCCATAGATCAGGGACTCATAGTGAAAGCCACATAGCACCTGGAGCAGCTATGTGGTTCTGCAAAAGCAATCTATTCCAATCACACACCACACCACACTAGGAGAAAAGAATCTAGCTCTCATCCGTTCTTCATTCCATTCATTCTCAATTTCCATGGATGCCATCTCCAAACCCTCCACATAAAATGAAAAATCCCAATACTAATATCCTGTAGGACCCTAACAAAAGTTTCTAAGTCTCAATCATATCAACCCAATTTCTCCTGTTTGCTAGTGCCTATCCTATCCCTATGGCTTTAACAGGTCTTTAAAACCCACAATCCAAGCATGCTTGGATTTCATAACCGAAGTACGATGACAGGATGGTTACCCCTATGCCTCTAAGTATTCCTGGCTGTATCCCTGTGTGTTCACAGGGCCGGTTTGCCTGCTTGCGGGATGAAAAACCCCAGATAAACTGGGGGGAAAAAAACCTGCTGCCCACGCCCAAGACTGGCTAACTTGGCTATCGCTGAGGAAGATCCTTTAGCTCCTCACGTCGACGACGGGAATCGAACCTAGGACACTTCTTCCCCAGGCATATGCTTGCGAAGCACACAGCCACTAGGCTAATTGCATGGACGTTTGCTAGTGCCTACAATAAACAAATTCTCAATCATCTTCATAATCCGTATTCCGCAATCCTGATATCATCTTTAACACTCTCCTTTGCACTCTCTCCACTGTACCAGCATCAATATAGAATTAGAAGACCAGACGTATGCACGAAAGTCCAAATGAGGTCATAACATGGCCTTATAAATAGGTTAAGGTTCATTTCAGCATTGCAATTATCTTCTGAGTTGTATTTGCAATCTTTTCTATAGGGCCCTTGTATTTCAACTTGCTGTATATTAAAACTGCAAGATCCCGTAATTATTATTATTATTATTATTATTTGACACCTCTAAGGAGTCCAAAGACCCATCGAGGGAGGGCACCTGCTTTACAACTCTGTCTCCATCACTCAATCCACCAACTGACTGCAACTACACCAACACCATCTACCACCGACCACCACCAGTTTTTCCAGAGACAATCAAAACATCCATGCCCATGGCGGGATTCGCACCAGCAACCTTTTGGCTGGAGAGCGGATGCAATAACCACTCGGCCAGCCAGGTCGGCTGTTTCTTCTAGCTTAATCCCATCAATCTACTCTATAATATAAAATGATAAGCTTTTTTTGTAAAGTTTTTGTGTCACGTTTTTTGTCAAGTTATTTGAAACGTTTTGAAACTCAGGGCTACCCTGAGTGTTGAGTCTTCACCATTTGAGTCATCAGAATTCAAGGAGAACTGGCCTACCAGTCCGGAACTCAGGGGGTTGGGCGCTGTAGTGGTCTGGGGGGGGCAGCCCCCCCCTTTCGAGTTTTCAAAATTCGAGTAATCAGAATTCAAAGAGAATCGGTCTAGTCCGGAACTTGGCAGGGTTGGATGACGTAGGCGTCAGGGGGCCCCCTGACTAGGACTAGGCCGATTCTCCTTGAATTCTGATTACTCGAATTTTGAAAACTCGAAAGGGGGGGCTGCCCCCCAGACGACTACAGCGCCCAACCGACTGAGTTCCGGACTGGTAGGCCAGTTCTCCTTGAATTCTGATGACTCAAATGGTGAAGACTCAACACTCAGGGTAGCCCTGAGTTTCAGAACATTTCAAATAACTTGACAAAAAAACGTGACACAAAAACTTTACAAAAAAAGCTTATGCAAGTACTGCATATCGGCATCATTCTGCAAGTACTGCATATCGGCTGCATTCCTAATTACTCTGTCTATCTTTGCAAAATCAGTCAACAGCTGTATGTTCTGTGTAAAATCCTTCCAATATCATTAATGTAAGGACTGAATAGCAGGATTGATCCCTGTAGTACATCACTGATCACCTAAAATCTTGCAAACACACATCCTCATACAGTCCACTTTTTAATATCTGTCAGTCAGCCATCCTCTTATCCATGCTAATATTTTATAATCCAATTACATATTCTCCAATATAAGCAACAGTTTTCCATGCTAAATTCCTGACAAAAGTCTTAGCAAAGTCTAAAGCAGAGGTCTTCAACCTTTCAGACAGTGTGGGGCGCATTAAAAATTTCAATGAAGCCTGCAGGCCACTAAGCTATACTACGGTATTTAGAATTGTAAGATGCTTTCCAGATTCACAAGGAACGCTGTGCATTTGATACTTTACATAAAATCCTATAAAAATAAACAAACTCAGCTTTAAGAGTGTAGGTAGGAGTGGGACTCATGATAAGTAAATACAATTAATACTTGAAAAAAGCTAATTTAATAAAGAAAACATTCATTTTTTACAGTGTCAATGGGCAACTTGGCAATGTTTTTCCATGACCAGCTTGTCAATGTTGGAAGTCGCTATGCGCAGAGTATTCTTGAGATGTTGGTCCGTAATCTGAGTTCTTGTCTTGGACTTCACATGCTTCATTCTGGAGAAGAACTGCTCACATAAGTATGTGCTTCCTAACAAAGCGCACATCTTCAAAGCATGCTGACGAAGATGAGGGAATGCATCGTCAGAAATGTAGTCTCTGTAAAATATAAGCAAGAGTACATTGAATAATTTTTTTCTCAAAGAAGAGTTGTTCAAGCAGCTCCATTTGTACTGAGCCCTGGCATTTCAGCAGCATTGACGCTGAATGGCACTGAAAATAAATCTAAAGAAGACTTGGTTAGGAAAATCACTAAATCTCACTTCAAACTCACTTTGCAACACGGCTAATTTTGTAGTGTATTCATCAAGAGATGAACAGTTGGACTCAGCGAGAAGCTGAAAATGAGTTGTGCCTCATTTTCAGCGAGAATCTGAAAATGAGGCACAAGCTTTGATATGATCAAAGCTTGTGCCACAAAAGCTTTGATATGATCAAACAGAGTGTGCACCAGCAGATCATTGGATTGTAGCCATGTATTTAGGTCAATCATATGTAATGAGATGTCGGTTGCAAAGGTAAAGTCTGTCATCCACTTTGGATCGTTAAATTCCACAATCGGATTCCCTTGGTTTGCATGAACTGCTGTATTTCGCTCCTTAAGTCAGAGACACTTTTAAGAACCTTCCCTCTTCTCAACCAACACACATCACTATAATAAACCACATCGCCATGATCTGCTTTGCACTCTTGGGTCAAAAACTCTTGGAATTGATGATGATTCAATCCTCTTGCCCTAATAATGTTGACAACAGTCACAATAACTTTCATGACATTCTCAAATCCAATAGTTTTTGTGCACAAATTCTCCTGGTGGATTAAACAGTGGTAATGGACGAAATCTTTTCCTTCTAGTTCCAGTTCTTTCCTTAACAGCTTTCCTTCGAACAAGGAAAGCTGTTAAGGAAAGAACCGGAAGAACCTTTCCTTCGTTCTTTCCCACCACAGCAGGGGCACCATCAGTTACCACACCGAGGTTGGTAAAGCTGAGGTTGAAATGCTGGAGTGTTTTCTTGGCAGCTTCAAGAATATCAGTGCCTTTCGTAGTTCCCTTCATAGGTGCGAGCGCTAGCAGTTCTGTCACTTTGAATTGTTGATCGATGCCACGGACAAGGATAGCCAGTTGTGCTGTATCCTTCACATCTGTGCTCTGAAATCTAAAGCAAGTGAATATAACGTAAATTCAGATGAACGATTTTTTAAAGTTCCTTCAATGTCACTGGCATGTTCTTAGACACGTCATGCTACAGCTAACTCAGACAAACTCAGTTTTTAAACACTTCCTTATTATTTGGGAACAGAATATCTCTAGCAGCGATGAGACACTCTTTCACAAACTCACCATCCAAGAAGGCTTTTGATTTTTTATGAATTTTTTCAGCTTTACTTTGACACATGCTTCGCTCTCTTCTCTCTGCCTTTTAAAGAGACGGTTCACTTTGTCCACACAAAGCCACCCTTGAAGGTAATTGAAATTGGACACATGCTTTGTCTCATAGTGTTGTCATTTTATATTGTATTCTTTTGATATTGACACTGAATTATGACAAATTAAACACACTGGCTTATCGTCGATCGGCACAAAAAAGTACAAATTGGTTCATTTTTCATTAAAAACCAGACAAGAATCACTTGATTTATGCTTTTTACTCGTAGATGCCACGGTGATGGAAGGTGAAAATGATCCAAAAAAAATTATCCAAAATGACCACTTAACGGTTATTATCCACTGAATACGTCTCACACTAATGGAAAAAAGTCTGGCAATAAAAAACCACAATAGGCTATTGCTGACACGACGAACCTGCGTGCTCTTATACACGAATATTACACTGTTCACGACTGACTGTGGATGAGATCCTCTTGTATTTATATGAAAATTACAAAGTATCCAGAACCTTTGAGATGTATCTGGAAGGTGCTAGCAGCGCACTCGAACGAACTACTGCTTCGGCCATCTACCTGCAACATTAGTACTAGTACTAAGTAATTCCAAACTTGGCGCTGGTAGATGGCTGAAGAAGCATGTCTATTTATTATTTATTTTTATAGGATTTTATGTAAAGTATCAAATACACAGCGTTCCTTGTGAATCTGGATAGCATCATACAATTCTAAATAGCACAGTATAGATTAGTGGCCCAAGGGCTTCATTGAAATTATTTTTTATTTAATCGTGTTTTAATATTAAATAGATTTTTTTTTTTTTTCAAAATGGCCAGTGGGCCACCATAAAGAGCTCCGCAGGCCATGCATTGTAGACCCCCTGGTCTAAAGTATCATGGTGTATCCATTTCCCCTCATCTAACTCAAGGGTAATATTATAAAATATGAGCAAGTTAAAAAAACATGACCTTGTTGGAACGTCCTTCTTGGCTCTATGGTTCGCCATCTTGTTGTAATGTTGTTCTTAATAAAATCAATTAATTGCTGGTTGATTACTAATCAAAATGTAGGGAAATTTATATTTATACTGTGCCACCCTATATTTAGATTAATCTATGTAAAATAGTAGAATCAATCTTCAATTAATTCAGTCGCCTTATCCATACAGGCCAAATTTAATATTTTAACTTAGGGCTCCCACAAGGTTCGAACTTTTTATGAACGGTGCAATGAAAAAGAATCAGGCCCACACAATATTGAAATCAACAAAACAAAACATTTAATACAAGGTTATATGACAAATACATAAATTTAACTCCGAAAATAAGATAGATAATACAATCAACTTAGTTCTTCAGATCAAAACATTCATATTAAATTAGACTTCAAATCTTCAGATACAAAATTCACAGTTCTCTCAATAACAAAGATTGTTCACGCTGATCAATACTACAGAATTTCTTGCTAAATAAATTTGCTGCATCACTTAGTTACACTCTATATTTAACACTTAGCAAACGCTTATAACATTATTAATCGCGGCAGTTATTGCTTCAAGGGGAATCATTTTTCAATTTCTAACCTTGGCTAAATTCAGTGAAACGCCACAGTAAATGTTAGGATATTCGAGACGGAACTATCACTTAAACCTTCACTGAAATAAAAATAAAATAGGACTGTTCTTATCGGGATTAATCCTTAGCACATCAAATTCAATGTGAGCACTTTTCAAACTTATATTCACTTATTACTCCAATGGAACACTATTCAAAAGAATTCTTCAAGGAGATAACTGAATTATTATTTATCGCACTAGACAATTCTTGACAGCTTACTATAGGGAAGAATAATTATTCCATGTTTACTACTGTATAACAAATTGAGCCTTGTACAATCCTCCTTTAAAGCGATATAGGAATATGTAGTAATTCTAAAACTTAGTGCATTTATTCTGAATCTTTTATTAATCTGCCGGTCTTTTAGTTATCTCATTACAGCACTAAATTCCTATTACTGCCACTGCTGACCTTACTCTCAGCTATTTATAAGTTTTCTCCTCATCTTCGTACACTTCTTAATGCTACTCCCTTGAATTTCCTGCCCTTCAGTGTTTTTGTTTACTTTTACCTCTTGCTTATATCCTTTCTTCTTCCCGCCTAAAACTTGTTCACTCCGTGCAACTCATTAATTTCTTTTCTCCCAATTATCGAAGCTCGCACGTTCTATTTTATTTCTATCTCCATCGCAACGATCAAAACAGAACGTAAACATAAGCATTAGCGTTATATAAAGTTATACCTTTACACTGAGTAATGAAAAATAATAATAATATTATAGTTACGTAATTTCTCTTTCGTTTTCATTTACTAATAATAATAATTAAAACATGTTACAGTTTATATAAGGCATGTAAAAGTTACATACATAGGATTCCTCATAATATTATTGAAGGAATAAAGTAATAATATAAATGTTATTTACTACAGAGTCCTTTCAATAGTATAATATACATTAAAATTATATAATTAAATAATAACTGATAAAATTCAAGGATAATACATGAATAATAAATCTTAAGCAAGGGACTAACAAATAATATTTAAACAAATCTTGCTTAGTATATGGTAGATTATGTTAAATGTGAATGAATAATAAAAACATACAAAACAATCTCATTCACAGTTTAACAACCTTCTTTTAGTAAACTCATGCTGTTCATTGCAAAGTACAGATTTTCTGTCAATCTATTTCTGTAACAAGCTTCTACTAACTTTTCCAAAATCTTCACCATCATTCCGGAAATAACGATTAGTCAATAGTTGGACACATCGGTCTTTGTATAATCCTTACGCAATCAGATTATCATACATTCTTTCCACTCCTGTAGAATTTCCCTTGTTCCGAGGTTCAAATTACATAGCCTGTTCAAAGAAACAACCAGTTCAGCTGAATGCTTTTAGCATCCATGCTGATATCCCACTGGCCTCATTGCCAAATTCTTATTCAGTTTGTGCAGCAGCTCCAGTATAACCTGCTCATATACTTGAGTTTCGTCTTTGAGAGAAGTAGCAGCAATGAGCTCAATGCTGCATACACCACGTTGGTAGCTTTGAGCAAAATGGCACCCATTAGTTGAACAACCTCTTCTGCATTTCTCACACATACCATCTATATTCAAGCAGGGCTATTCTTTCTTACTCATTCTTTCTTTCTTTTACTTGTAGCATAAAGGCAAAATTCTTTTGGGTTGTCTGTAGATTGCAGACAACCCAAAAGAATGATGTGCATAAGAATAATGTCAGTTCATAACTGACATCATTCTTGTGCACATGGCATTCCATCATTTTCTTATGAAATTCTTGCTTAATAATGACATCCATTTCAATCAGAATATAATGTACAGATTATTTTATGAAGTATCTCCATGGAGTCAGAAGACTCATTACAGGAGACCAATGATAACCATTATTCACACAAACTCATTCACTGTTGGGGCACCCACACCTACCTGTGGCAATCCATTTCACTCATTTACCATTCTCTCTTTCTAAACAAAAAATCTAGTCTTGCATACATGTTGTTCTTTCCCTACTCATCTCGTATTGAAAAATTTCTTTTGTGTCAATCTTATAGAATGTATTTGTTCTTTTAGAGATACTTATGCCATAGAGTTACTATTAATTATTTACACAAAAACACAAAGAATAATACTATTTATTTAGATAAAGCCAAATATTTCAGTCTGAAAATTACAGGCGGTCTTTGGTGGCATTGACAGTTTATTACAAGGCTGAACACAAACAATGGATTGATTTGAAATAGAAAGAGCCACGTGATGTTATACATACAACAGCATAATAGTATAAATGAAGAAACTTAGGTTAATCATCAATAGTTGTCAAAAAACTTTGAGTTATTCTGATAAAACTTTCCCATGTTTTAGATAAAGATAGGCAGTCATTCCGATTCAAGTTTGGGCAGTGAAGCACAGCCTCAGCACTCTCTTTAAACAAATGCTGAAATATGTACCCATAACAATGAGGTAAGTGAATTTCAGACCAAAGAATATTATGGTCTGTGTCTATCCCATGTTGAGCCAAGCCAAATTTATCAGATTTCATGTAGTAAATATATGACTGATATTCTTGTATTACCTTTTCTATTGCATGTCCAGTTTGTCTGAAGTAGGACAGATGGCAATCACAAGGAACTTGGTATATACCAGGGAGAGACAGAGGGAGCATTTATCTTTTGAAGAGGGAAAAAACAAGTTGATAATTTATTGATAAAAGTGGTCACTAAATTGCATTTCTTCAGAATTCTGGAAATCTGTTCTGAGATGCCTGAAATGTATGGGATTGGAAATTGACATGCTGCTTCCCTGTTATTTAAGTTAGGCTTGTAGGAGTCAAAAAGATGTTATGTAGTCCTTTCTGAGAATTCATTTAATTTCATGTACTGTCCGACCACAGATGAGAGATCCCTTGACACTTCTGTGCATAGCAGAAGAAGGTGAATCCATTCTGATAATAGGATAAACACTCATCGTTGATTATCCCATTGGTAATCAAAGATGAGTGTTTATTATTAAATGTTGAAAAATTAGCTTTTTTTCTTTTATGAAAATTCTAGTTTTAAAGTGGTAACTATTTTGCTTGTATGACAGTTGGAAAATTTTACATATGAACTACTGGATTTCGCATGTTGGTGATGAATTTGTACATTGCCTTATTCCTTTCAACATGAATTGACTCTTCTTGGCACTGTGCCAGCCAGGGTTCTTGCATGTGTGGTCAGACAGTACCATCTGATGTTTAAGAGTTCTTCCTGTAGTTGATGTGGAGTAGAACAAATGGTATTAGCACGTTGAAAGGAAGTATTTATAATTCCTTTATTTTGAGAAGGATGGTGAGCAGAATTGCTTTAGAATGTAGCATCCAGTGAAGGTAGGCTTTTGATACACTGACGTAGTTAAATCACCTGATTGTGAGCAGAATGAAATGAAAAGAATATCTAAAAATTGGATAATTTGTTGTCTCTTTCAATTTCCATAGTCAATTCAATATGTAAATACAATGTTTTTATGGTAGCTAACAACATTGGTAAAGTTTCTTTCTTGTGAGGCCATACAGTAAAAATATCATCTATATACAGAATCCAAAATGAAGAGTGAGTTTTGTATGGATGAGAAAAGGATGTCTCCTAGATGTCTAAATAAAAGTTGGCAAGAGAAAGGGAGAGTGGACTTTCCATGGCTATGGCTTCCATTTGGCTGTAGAACTTGTTTTGACAAACAAAGTATCCAGAATGCATTATAAAGTCAAATAGTTTAACTATATTATTATTATCTGAGACCTCCACGGTCTCGGATAATAATAATACAGTGACTCCACGGAGTCAAGGACTAATCGAGGGAGGCTGTAAATTACCCAACCCAGCTATCATACCTTCCCTTAAATTCATTTACACTAGATGCCCTCACTACCCCTAAGGGCAAATTATTCCACTCACTCACTGCTCTCTGGAAGAAAACCCTAGCTCTTACCTCTTTCTTGACTTAGAACAACCCTAACTTCCATGGATGCCCCTGTGTTCTCTCCCTGCCTTTCATATAATGAAAAATTTCATCATTTGAAATGCCATAACACCCATTCAAAAGTTTATAGACCGCTATCATATCACTCCTCTTTCTCCTGTTAACCAGTCTGCAATCCACATATTCTCAATCTATCCTCATAATCTAAATCCCATAATCCAGATATAATCTTTGTAACTCTTCTTTGTATCCTTTCCACAGCTTCTTTAACCCCTTGGAACCCAGGAGACCAAATCTGCATACAGTAATCCAGGGGTGGTCTTATCAAAGCCTTATAAAGAGGCAAAATTACTTCCTTATCCTTACATGTCAAGGTTCGCTTCAACATAGCAATTATCCTGAGTTGTATTTGCAACTTTTGTTACGTGACCTTTGAACTTTAAATTCTTATCCTGTGGAAATAATTCAGAAAGTAGCTGCAATGTCTCATTAAGCAGTACAAATAGGAATAGAAATGAAAATAGAAATGAAATGGAAATAGGAATTCTATATAGAAGCTCACCATAAGATCAGTGGATTATAGGGAAGCATTTTTTTAATTTATCTAGGAAATCAAATGATTTTTTTTTTTTTTTATTAATAAGCAAGACTAGTCAATTGCATGACGACTTTAGCACGACGACTGAGATTTCAGTCGTCGTGCTAAAAATGTAGCTATGCGATACACAGGAGAATCTATGCAATCAACAATTGAATGAAATTTAGTGTCTTTCTTATGTATCTATGGTAAACCATAGAACCTAGGTGTTCTTGCAAAATAAGTTTTTAGCATTTCTTTGGTGTCTGCATCAAATCAATACTTATAACTTCATCTAGAAGTGAGTTTAATTTTTTAAGTTGTCTGCTGGTGGCATTACGATCCTGTAATAAAAGAGAAATTTTCCTTGTAATCTGCATAATCCATGACTACTGTAGCTTTTCCCTTGTCAGCTTTGGTGATAATAAGGTGACTATTATATCTTAGGGAGTGCAAAGCTTTCATTTGGCTTTATCTAAATAAATAGTATTACTTATTCCTTGTGTTTTCATGTAAATAATTAATAGTAAATTTTATAGAAACCCTTCAGTAACTTCTATCATGTCCTCTCTCATCCACTTGTCAACTAATCTCTGCAACCCACACACCTTCAATCTATCTTCACAGGGAGCATTCCACAGACCTCTTACTAGCTTGGTCACTCATCTCTGAATGAACAAGAAACCCAGGAGACAATCTGTGCACAGTGCATAGTAGTCAAGATGCAATCAAATCATAGCCTTATAAAGAGGGATAATATCCTCCCTATCTTAACTTGTGTGTTCTTCAACATGCAAGTAATCATATTAGTTTTGCCAACTTCTCTTCAGCAATATCTCTTCTAAACTTCAAATCTCTATGCACAATTGCACCCAGATCCCTAGCTTTGTGAATTTCCTGCAACCAGTACCATCAATATGATATAAAGCATGTAATCTTTTCATCCTGAAGTACATTACCATATGTTTTGCAACATTAAATTGACAACTATTTTCCTTTGTCCACAATGCCAGTTCATTTAAATCATCCTGCAGGATATCTACATTAACTTCATCAACGTTTACCCTCCCCAGTTTTTCATCAAATAACTGAATATCTCACCTTAAATCTTTATCATCAATCCTTATAATTAATAATTTTTAATTAACCCTCATCATCATTATTATTATTATTACGTGATACCTCCAAGGAGTCCAAAGACTCGTTGGATGGAGGGAGGGCAATTAATATTAATTCGAATTCATTAATATTAATTCAAATTCATTAATATTAATTAACAATTAAATTAATATCAAGATTTATTAATATACAAAATAAAAAAATGGCCCTAGCAAAGAACCTTGAGGCACTCCACTGGTCTTGCTCTTCCTCCAAGATTTCAATCCACCACTCTCTGATGACTGTCTATCAGCCACCCTTCCCATCCATGCCATAAGTCATATTTGCTCCAAACTTTTGCTTTCCAAAGCTCAGCAGTATCAAAGTATAACCATTTCCTTCATCCAATTCTGCTGTCACTTTGTTATAAAATGCAAATAAATTACTTAGCAGGACCTACCTTTTATAAAGTGATGCTGCCCACCATAAAGTATTATATTCCTATCCACCTATTCCTGAATTTTACTTTTGTCTAAATGTTACTTCTGTCTTGGAGTCACCTTCATATAGTGGAATTATCTTAACCTCTTTCCACTCCCTTGCATGGTTGCCAGAGCTAAGATTTAAAATAAACAATTCCATCAGAGACACTGTGGTTCTCTTGCATATTCTTGTAGTACTAAAGCAATATACCATCCAGTCACACTACTGTATTCATATTGATATATTTTAATATTGGAGCACCTCCAGTTTGTCTACCTCAATTCTCACATCAGTCACTGTACCATCAGTAAATGCAAAGTTAACATGTCCTTGCAAAGTGATCACTTAGTAGTTCAACTATTTCTTCTGCTTCTGTCAGTTTTCTACATTCAGCACTGAGTAAAGTTATCCTTCTACAACCATTCTTTTCTCTTACACACTACATAGCAAAAAACATTCTTCTAGATTTGTCTGCTTAGCTAATTTTTTTTAATATGATAAGGAAAGCTAAATCAGATTATGAATTTAATCAAGCCTTCCTTACCATACTAGTCACCATTCTTCCCTTCCTTACACTTTGTATTGCTCATGAGCATGCTGAATACTTCTTTGTTTATACTCCCTGAATAATGTTTTCTTTCTTTTTTTTTTTTTTTTTTCAGCTCCTGCTTTATATTTTGCTACTTGTCCATTTAATCCCTACTCGGTTTATCCTGCTGACCCTGGGTGTGTAAGTCAGATACTGCCCATCTCAAATATTCATTGACCATTTCCCATGCACTAATGAGATGTTTCCATGTAACTATGCTATGGCATTGCTCCAAGCCATAACTAAATTTGCCATAATCACCAGCTTTGCAGTTCCACATAAAATTCTTTCTTGACTGAGAATTGCACATTTTAAGCAACCTCTGAGAACTGCATGGTCAACTTTCTCTGATCAGAGAGAGAGAGAGTTGCTACTGTTATCATGAATAGATTGACTGATGCATTATCAGATACAATACTCTCAAATCCCTGGTCCCCTCTATCAAATGCTGTGTCAAGTAATTATCCCTTAGTAACTCTGTAAATTCCATTTCCATCTTGCCATGCACCCTTTCTTCACTCCAATCTAAATCCCAATAGTTGAAATTTCCCGTGATAATTGCTCAGCCTGCACTCGCTGTGCTAATGAGTGCAGGCTGAGCACTCATCTGCAGATGCATGTCATCTTCTTCTGACCCAAAGTCAAAAACAGCAACCAACAATATATTTGTCCTACTGGCCTCTATCTCACACTAGACAGCCTCGAATGAACTATTTCCCTGAGATCCACAATCCTCCTTAACTTCTATTTTTGTTAGTTTAAGTTCGTCAGCTATCATTAATAATACCCTCCTCCTCCTCCTCCTGCCCTATTTCTTCTATCTTCTCTGAAAATATAATATCCCTTACATTTAATCCCTGTCATCACATCATTCTGTGCCAACCAGGTCTAGCTGATGCTGATAGTTTTTGGCCAAGTCAAGCTGACCAATGCCAAACATTCCGTTCCTTTATTTCAGATATATCTAACATTCATGCACATGCACTTTCCCCTTGGGTCCAGAGTTGTTCTTGCATAATGTCATTACCAATCTATTGGAAGTGCCGGGGATCAAACCTGAGCAACAGATGATAAAGAAGATGTGTTATTTCAGCAGTGCATCTCAGCTGTAAGATCGATGAGACTAAACAGTCATTCAATGATTTCAAAAGTTAATTAACCAAGAAAAGCTGTGTAGTTATGGATACCTAATTATAATAGAACTACTTTCCAAGAGATGTAGGATAACCTCAAAAAAAAGAGCTTATTAAGAAACTGAATTCTTACAGTTTTAACTTTAATGGATGAGATTTTAACTTGGATGAGATTACTATCAGAATACTAAAAATTCACTTTGGTAGAGTCTCTCATTTTTGTAGAACTACTTAGCAAAGTGGCTCTAAGGCTCTTACTAGCCAATCCCCCCTTTCATTTGTAAAAAATTTCATCAGATTTCTTAGCAAAAAAAAAAAAATCCTTACAACATACAGATATCAAAGTTCAGTTTCAAGAGTGTCTTTATTTACTGATGTTCTACTGGCTGAAACTCATCAACTGTTGTCTCAGGTGTTTCCTCCAGTTATTATTGGTTAAACAGAATAGATAACATGTTGCAAGCAAGTTCTGCACACTGATGAAAATGTCTGTAGAAGACAGACAATGCAGAAACTCAACAGCAGATCGAGAGAGAGAGAGGCCATCAATTGCATGAATGGCCCTCTTTTAGAGAGCAACAAGAATTTGGCTTTTGATGCACTAAAACATTGTGACAGCAGTATTTCAAAGTCGGAAAGATTTGCAATTTGTAGTGAGTAAGAAACTGGATAGATGAAGCAGATGATGAGTAACATACTGAATGAAAAAAAATGACAAGTTCACGTGTTATTTGTGGTATGAATCACAAAGAGAAAAGACTAAGAAAATTGTTTATTCAACCAGTTTTCCATGATTTTGTTGCATACATCATCAGAAATAAAATGTAAAATTGAAAACACTTATACTTAACAGATTGATTCCTAAAACAAACTACCATATACAGAACAGTCAAGAAATTGATGATGAACATCATAAACTAGTTCACAGATTTTTAGGTCTTGAATGTATGATGAATGTTTGAAAATGGAATCATTTGAAAACATGGCCCTTATAATAACAATATAATATAACATACAAAATAAGAAATAACATACATAACTCAAAATATGACTATTTCAAAATATGGCTTAGTTTTATTGCTGATATAACTATAAATTCAGAACTGACCAGGTTCTGAAGAAATGTTCCATAGCTTTAAATGGCTAGAACCTGTCTGGCTAGAACCTGTGGAAGTTGAAAAAAAATATGGCAGTTCTTTTTCTAGATGTTCTAATCAGTTATTGATCAAAACAGAATTTCTTGCAGAATACATAAATATAATTCAACACTGGAAAATATTTACATGCTATTTCACACCTTTATCTTGCCCAGAATTAAGGTATTATAAAGCCCTCCAGGACAGGACATAACACAATATCCAGTGAAAGCAAAAAGGAATTAAAAAATGCTAAAGTAGAGAAGTACACCTAGTAAAAGCATTTACTTAAAATGATTAACAGCATTTTACAAAATCCACTGCATATTTAAGCATATATATATATATATAAGAATATTATTATTATTATTAACATCTGACTTCAATGGAGACAGACAAATCATGGGAGGTACACACTATCACACAAAAAGCTCATTCACAACTGTGTGCCTTAAACTGATTCAATGTGTCTACATTCACAACACACTGATCAGGCAATGCATTCCACTCATTACCACTCTCCATGCAAAGAACTTGCTTCCCCTCATATCCTACTTATACAGTTTAGTTTCGAGGGATGGCCTCTTGTTTTACCCCCTTGTCTCATTCTACGAAAAATCTCTTCCATGTCAATCTAATAACCCGACTAACTTACAGGTCACAATCATACCCTCCCCCTCCTATTCACAAAGCTTTGAAAATTACATTCTCTCAATCTGCCCTCATACTCCACATTCCAAAGACCACTGACCACCTTTGTGACCATCTTTATAAGCAAAAGAAACAATCTTTAATTTACAAAATGAACACACACATACATACAACTTCAAATCAATATAATTGAACTATGCAGGCACAAAAATATATCCTTTAGATCAGGGATTCTCAACCTATGGTATGCGTACCACTGGTACGTGAGCCACTGCCTTACTGGTACATCTAATATCTTGAATTAAATATAGTGGTACACCACTGGAAAAGGTTGAGAACCCCTGCTATAGATCACAACATGAATTACTCTTTTTACACAACCAATTTCAAATCTCTCTTCAGCCTGAAAATCATAAACAATACATTACAAACTTTAATGAACCCATTTCTATGTGAACTGAAAGCAATACTTTTATTTTTACTGAATAGATCCCATAAAGATTAATTACTATAATAAACTTCATTTATCACTTTATAAATTACACAGGATAACACTTATTATCCTTTATGGACAAAACTTCAGGTACGTTAGTTTAACTCCTACAGAACTTTCATTCTTTCTTGAATTCACACAGGAGGAAAAATTAAAGCAAAAATTGCTTCCTACTTGACAGCAATAAATCACAGAACACTGATCACAACACATCCTATCTTCATCCGAAACAGATAATGTGATTTTCTCTATCTATATATTATATAATATATAGATAGAGAGAGAGAGACAGGCACACAGAATATATATATAAACACACACACACACACACACACACACACACGTCGAGTCAGTTTTTACATTAGGAACACCCACTTAATAACGTGTTGGTGCACTTCTCTATGCAATCGTAGCTTGCAGATGCCTAGGAATGGATTCCACAAAGTGACAAACATCCTACATGTATACCATGACCCCTACAATCTCCAGAATATCTTGCCACCTTCTTCATATTTATTTTTTTATGTTCTTACCAAAGTCTCATGACTTTTGTTTAGCTAGTTTTACACAGTGTTTAGCTTTCTTACATTTGTCTCTGTATATTCTCTAAGAGCACAAGCTGTCTTATTTGCTAGGAAATTTTGATATACTTTTCTTTTCCTTCACTGCCTCTTTAACTTCACGTGTCCACCATGGAGTTCTGATTTTTCTATCCTTGCACACAACCTCACCACATGCCTCTCTGGCTGAATCAATCCGTGTTTTCTTCAGGGCTTGCCACTGAATCTCCAAGGTTCCCAAACTCTTCCATTTTTTCTTGAATAATATTTGTGTATTTTATTTCACATCTGAGAGCTGCTCAACTTTTATTCTCTTTAAAACTTTCTTACATGTTCTTCTTTTCAATATGAAATTCAATTTTATCCAGCTCAAGACTAAATGGTGATCACTTCCAATTTCAAATCCTCTGTACACTCTGGTGTCCTGCACTAGGTAGAAAACACTGCTATCAACAATAACATAGTCAATGAGACTTCTTATTCCTTGCCTCTTCTCTCCATGTGAATTTGTGCACATTTTTATGTTGGAACATTGTGTTAGTAATAACCTGCACATGTGCTCAGCAGAAATCCAACAGGTATTTGCCATTATTATTGGCTTTGCTATTTTCTCCAAATTTTCCCAAAATATTTTTGTATGTCTGACAATCATTTCCTACTCTGCTATTTAGGTCTCCAACAAGAACCAACTTTTCCTTTTTCATTGTGTCAGTGGCTTTCTCCAAAGCCTCAAAAAAATTACTCCACTTCTACCTTAGCAGAACCTTCTGTGGGACTATAGGCAGAAATAAGTCTGATTGTCCCATTCCCCATTTTGATATTTGCCTACATCACTCTACTTGAAATTGCCCGCTATTTAAGAAGATTAGCCTCATATTTAGTATTGAATACTATGGCTGCTATTCCTTTTCCTTGATCGTCATTGCCTTAATATAACATTTCGTATATATGAAGAAGAATATATATATAATGTGACTAAGAGTTTATAAGGTAGAACACTGGAACATAAGATAACATTTATAACATATAAAGAGGATAATAAACTCCATTGAATAAATTACTAAAACCATGTCAACCGTTTCGCCTCTCCAAGAAAATACATTAGATATTCATATGAAAGTCTCTATATTAAATATTGAAGCAATAGCTAAAAATGTATTGACAGCTTCAAATCTCCCTTCAGACTGAAAATCATAAATAATACATCATGGACTTTACTGAGCCCATTTCTATATGTACTGGAAGCAATGCTTTCTTTCAGTTTTAACTGAACAGATCCTATAAGGATTAAACTTCACTAATCACTTTACAAATGGATTTTCTCAGTCTTTTATTTCTAACTTCTCTCCAAATTTTTGTTCAATCTGCATGTACTGAAGTCACAGAAACTCCATAATTCACCTCCTTTTCTTTTCCTCTTTAAAAACAGCTGAACCTTAATCTGTATGCTCAAAAATAAGGTACAGCAATTTGGCTCCAGTACATCCAGAAGAAGAAGAATTGTGCATGCAATTCTTCTTCTTCCTATGGTGCCATCTTTTGTTGAAGGTCAGCGACCATCTTGGTGAACAAACTGCATTCTTGCATTAATCTGAGCAGTTATACACTGCTCTTTCCTGTCCGTGTCTTGATGTTCTCAAACCAAGATAAGAATATCTTCCTCTAGCTCCTTTGCCATCAATTCTTCCTACCAAAATAGTTTGTAGAAGTCGGTATTTGCCGTTTCTCATGATGTGGCCAAGATATGATGTTTTTTGTTTCTTGATTGTTTGTATGAGATCTTTGGCTTTGCCAGTGGATTTCAAGACATTTTCATTGGTAATTTTCTCTGTCCATGATATCTTTAGCATTCTTCTATATAGCCCATCTCAAAGGTTTCAACTTTCTTGATGGTTGTCACCTTCAATGTCCATGTTTCAACTCCATAGAGCAGAGTGGACCAGACATAGCACTTCAGCATTCAGCATCTGATTTCTATGGTTAGATCTTTATTGCAGAATAATGTTCTCATTTTCATGAAGGACTGCTGGGCAAGTTCAATCCTTGTCTTTATATCTATTTCAGGATCCCACCTTTCATTAAACCAGCAACCAAGATATTTATACCTTGACACTTGGTCGATATTTTTTCATTGATGAGGTTGGCTGTTTGCTGATGACCATGTATTTCATCTTGATGTTTATATTTATTCCCATTCTTTTGCTTTCTATGTATACTCTGTCAATGAGTTTTTAAAGATCCGTGATGTTATCTGTAATTAGCATGGTGTAATCTCCACATATCGTAGGTTGTTAACAATCTTTCCATTTATTGCAATTCCCCCTGCACATTCTTCCAATGCCTTTTCAAAGATTACCTCTGAGTATATGTTGAACAAGAGTGGTGAGAGTACGCATCCTTGTCTCACTCCTCTTTTGATGTTAATATCATTGATGGTAATGTTGTCTAACTGAATGGTAGGTAATTTAACTGATTCCAATACAGATTTCTTATTAGTCTTATGTCTTTTTCGTCTAGCCCTATTTGTTGAAGGACTTCTATTAAGTTAGTGTATCTGACTTTGTAGAACTTTGTGAATGCAGTCTAGATTGATGGAAATTTCAAAATTTTCATATCATGCAATTCTTTACCTTTGTCATCCTATTACAAAAAAGGCATCCATTAGGTGTTTTTAAAATATAGTACTTTGAAAATAGGACTATTTCCATCCCAACAGTTTCTCCATTTAACATGGCAATCTACGGAAAGACCGTACTGCATGCATTGCTGCATATGCTGTCACACATTTCTGCCAATAATTGTGACATCAGTCTCTCTCTAACATCACAGAAGTAATGTTCTGGAATTGAAGTAACGGAAAAAGGTTTAGGATGTGACGCAAGTCTTTGTCTCCCCAGGAAGGAAACTTGACAATGGTACCAATTCTGAATTGCACGAACAGATGTAGGCAACATATGGAAAATATAATCCATTATGAAATAAAAAACAAAAATTTCAGCACCAACCAAATAATAAAATATCACAACACAAATAAAAAGAAATTAGGTTTTCGCCTCTCTAAGAAAATACATTAGATATCCGTATGAAAGTCTCTATATTAATTATTGAAGCAATAACTAAAAATTGTATCGACAGCTTCAAATCTCCCTTCAGACTGAAAATCATAAATAATACATCATAGACTTTACTGAGCCCATTTCTATATGTACTGGAAGTAATACTTTCAGTTTTAACTGAACAGATCCTATAAGGATTAAACTTCACTAATCACTTCATGAATGGATTTTCTCAGTCTTTTATTTCTAACTTCTCTCCAAATTTTTGTTCAATTTGCACGAATTGAAGTCACAGAAACTCCATAATTCGCCTCCTTTTCTTTTCCTCTTTAAAAACTTCATATCTTTTGATAATAGTATCACAAACCATAACAAAAGACAGAAAAACAACATTAAGAAATCATTTTCATATTTAAAAATGTATCCATTGATAGGGAACTTCAGCTGGATTGGCACCATCATGAGACAGGTTACTTTTATCTTCCCAAAAACTACAGCAAATGGTGTATCTGAGGGAGGAAACAGTTTCTCATAAAATGTGAACACCATGAACTCGGCACTGGGTGCAACTGGGATTAAAACTGATTACAGTATGAATTGTGGGTCAGAATGAAAACTACATTTGCAGCAGAAATGCACACAAATTATCTTCTGCTGGAAAAATTTGAATCTATTCTCAAGCAATATTTTGAAAAATAACTGAGAGTTTGCTGCAGCTGTCTTTCTATGACACTCATTACATGAAAGACAGAGGCTGCCAAAGTCACAAAGGACAATACCTACAGGTGGAGGAAGTTGTTCTATTATCAAGTTAACATTGATTACAAAAAAGTGTAACACTTACACCTGAACCTTGCAGAACTCCCTTCATATACAATTTGGAGAGGACAGATCCCACTCTGACTTGGAAGATATGCTTGGATAAAAAGTTTTTGATAACACAAACAGAGGGAAATTCCTGATTCCCTCTAAGATTCAAGTTGTGTAGGTCTTTCAATATTCCAAATCTCCAAGCAGTGCCGTATGCTTTTTCCACATAAAAACATGATACTATATAGGTATTATATCTGGAAAAGTCCCATGTTACTCCTCTAAAATTAACTATTATTTTAATGGCTAATATAGCCTACTTTCGTTTAGGAGTGCTCCCCCCCCCTTTTTTTTTTTACGTCATTGGCTCTTTACTCAAATCTTAGGGCATTACTGAAGTGTTATAAAACTAATATATGAAGAATAACTAATATGAAGAATCGTTTAACTGCCAAAACAATCAGTTACATGCCCAGGATGGTCACATACCACGTGCCATAACAGCCAGGATTCAGCAAGGTGATCACCCCGTATTAGTGATGATTTGTGAGGAGGGGTGACGTAACGGGGGGGGGGGATATCCAAGTTACATTTCTGCAAGAAATGGGCCAAAACCTCCACCAAAGTGCATCACGACACAGTACTGTCGATGACCAACACCTTGTTTCATGGTAGGCAGTAGACCTTCCCAACAGGACT